>NC_090376.1:94989104-95589104 GCF_036365525.1 Heterodontus francisci
AGGCACAAGAGTGTGACACAATACTCTCCACTTGTCTGTTTGAATGAAGCTCCAACAACAGTCAGGAAGCTCAATACCATCCAGGACAACGCAGCCTGCTTGATTGGCACTCAGTCCATCATCCTAACCATTCACTCCCTCCACCACCAGCATACAGTGGCAGCAGAATGTACCATCTACAAGTTGCACTGCAGCAACTTGCCAAGCCTCCTTCGACACCTTCTAAATGGGCAATCTCTACTACCTTGGAGAATGAGGGCAGCAGATGCATGGAAACCCAACCACCTCAAGTTTCCCCCTCCAGGTCATGCACCATCCTGACTTGGAAATATATCGTTCCTTCACTCCAACCAGTGCGAGAAGCTCATGACCTTTTCGCTAACTTTGACATCATCTGTTCAGCTACCTGTTGTTTCCCTCCCTTCTCCTTGGCCCACAGGGCCAGATTTCCTCACTGGGTTCCCTCCAGCCCCAATCCTAAACTCTCATCTTTCCCTGGTTTCTCTCCTATCTCCCCCATGCCCTCTGAGCTCAACCTATCCATGAGACCCACCTCCTGCTCTCTTGTCCTGATTCCCACTAAACTGCTGATTGCCCAAATACCCTTCCTGGCTCCCATGTTGGCTGATATTAACAGTTCTCTCTCCTTGGGTACTGTTCCCCTATTCTTCAAATCTGCTATCGTCACCAACTCAAAAAGAACCACAAACCTTGACCCATCCTTGCAAACTAGCACTCTACCACCAACCTCCCTTTCCTCTAATGTCCATGACATGCTCTTGCCTCCCAAATCAGTGCTCAACTTCCTGGAATACTTCCCGTCAGATTTCTCCTCCTGTCACAGTACAGAAATTGGTCTAATCAAAGTCACAAATAACATCCTATGTGACTGTGCTATAGGTAAACTATCCCTCATGCTTTTCAATCTGTCTGCAGCTTTTGACACAGTTAACCACACCCCTCCCCCAATGTCTCTTCACCATTGTCTAGCTGGGTAGACTGCACTGATGTCCTATTCTTGTCTGTCTAATTGTCACCAGAGAATTGCCTGCAATGAGCTCTTTTTTTTTTCTTGCTCCCACACTGTTCCCTTTGTAGGCCTGAAGGATCTATCTTCGCCCTCCTATTTCTCACCTACGTGTTGCCCCTCAGCTACGTCTTCCAAAAACAAATGTACACATGTTTCCATATGTAAGTGGACAATACTCAGGTCTACCTTACTACCATGTGGCTCGGTCTCTCTCTTATTGGTTGTTTGACATCCAGTACTGGATGACCAGAAATTTCCCTCAACTAAATATTGAGAAGACTTTTGCTTCCGTTCTTGAGCCACCGATTCCATCCTTCTCCCTGACAACTGTCTGGGCCTGAACCAGACTGTTTGCAACCTTGGTGTCATATTTGATCCCAAGGTGAGCTTTGGGCCACCAATTTTCCCTTCTCGTGACCTGACTCCATCCCTGCTGTTCTATTCTAGATAGCCAAGTGGTGAAGGATTGAACTGGAGCCTACTCTCTATACACATTTATAAGCTTTTATTTATAGACATGTATTACAAATATGCTTGTATTGGGGTAAATGTAATGTATGTCTCACTAAAGCATGTCTCGGGTATAAAGTTAAAACCCGACCTGGGCCTGAACCGACCAACAGCAGCCAACCTGAACCCGACCCGAGCCCGAGTCCTTTAATTGTTTAAAAATGCCTGACCCGAGCCTGACATGCTCGGCATTTGGTCGGATAGCCAGGCTTTAGACCAGTGATCGAGTACAGGTGCCAGTTGTTGTACCCGTGTTCAATTAACATCAAAGTTTTTTTAAAAAGCAACAAACACTGATTTCAAACAAGCGAAGGCGCCGCAACCCTGAGCACTCGCGGGAGAAAAAAAAAGTATCCACTTCAGGAAATCATGCAATGAAACAAACCAGCTTCTGAACTGTATCAAGTTCCGATATTGTTAACAAAAAAAAATCTCCGTGGAGAACTCGGGTTGGGAAGTTTAATCTCCCTATTTCCAGATAATTTTAAATCCTTGGGCCAAGTATAGATTAAAGCAAGAGCTCAGTTGATTCTGTACTTAATGCAGTTACTTCCCCAGGCTTGTCAGTTTCTCCCGGACTTGATAGATTTCAGAGTGTAAGGGGTTGGGTTAATTTCACTCAGGTGCTTTATGTTGGATCTTTGTAGCTGTTTCTTTCCCCTCCTTCCCCCGCTCCCTTCTCACCTCTCATTTCTGTTTGTCCTGATCTCAGTCTCTCTTTCCTCGCTGTCAAACCGAAAGTAGGCTCCAGACTCCGCCTTCTTGCTGTCTCTCAGGCACAGTCGTTTCTGCGCGATTTGGTGCTCTCTTGCTGGCTTTAAAAAGGACAGAGAACTCTGTTTATATACTTAAAAAAAAACACACACACATGCACTAAAACGGGCTAAATGAAACATCTAGTGAAATAGACTTGAGGCCAGCATGCTTTGAGTTGCTGGGGTAAGTGCAGTTGAACATTCACACCTCAATATTCATGTGAGGGTGTCAGTAATAAGACGACAGCTGCCACCTGGAGGCTGCTGACGTATGTTTTCAAACAGGAAGAATAGTGCAAATTTCAGAGCAATGCACGTTTCCAACCTTGACGTCATGAATGTTCATGGGAAGATTACTTCCCGGAGTAAGGCAGCACTGTCCACGTCCAGCCCGAGCTGAGCCCGAATGCTGAATCCGGAAGACAGACCCAGACCCAGACCCAGACCCGACATGCAGTTGAGTTCAGGTCGGGTAGCCACGCTTTGTTTCACATTACAAACTCAATGAACACAGTTCCGGTCGTCTCCTATATATGGAAGCACAAATTAATTTGCCACATAATGCCCACCACCTGAATACAATTAAACACTTAATTACCATACATTTAACACCTGTTACACCAATGTGATTTGTTGAAAATTTTCTTTAATCCACTGACTGGAGATCTGAATATATATATTTTTTAAAAGACAAGCTGCCAGCAAAGTCACCCTTTCAGCTTAAGATGATCACCTAGTTTTCTACACTGTATCCTATATTGCAAAGGACTGTGCTGAGGGAAACAAAATGTCTGTGCATTTCCCAGCAAGAACCAAGACCCAGGAAGTTTAAGGAACGACCTGTTCTCTTCAAGCAGAGAAATACTGCCAACTGCTTTGTTTGACTGAGTGACTGTCATGTGACAAGCCCCTCCCCAATCTTTGTTTTTTAAGCTGGTGTTTTCTCTGCAGCAAAGGAGAAGTAACTGGACTCTGACATAAGCAGACCCGAAGTGGGGGGTCTCGCTCACTTACACACATACACATACACTCATTCAGCTAGAAGCCAACCAAAGCCCACAGACCGTTTTATTGTGTCTCTCTCTGCATCTGTAAGTTGCAGCATAGTTTATTATTTTTATTAGTTTGGTTTAGGTACAATAAAGTTAACCTCTTTCTTTGTTAACTCAGGAAAGCCTGTCTGATTTTGTTCTTGTTATGATCATAGCAAGTAAGTAATCGAACACCTACTGAATTGGCCAGTCCATCCACTTTCAGATAGAATTAAACCTGTTGTGGTCAAGCAAGGAGAGGGAAAAGAGAGAAGCCCTTTGACCCTTCCTCACTTGACCATCACAATCGGTTTACCACGAAAACTGACTATTCCAAAGCACTCCTGGCCAAGGTCTCGCGTTCTACTTCTGTATACTTGAGATGATTTAAAATTCAGCTGCCCATATCCTGTTCACCCATCACCCAACCGCCATTGGTTTCCAGTTAAGCAATGCCTCGATTGCTTAAAATTTTCACTTTTTTCAGATCCCTCCATGACCTCCCTATCTCTGTAATCTCTAGCTTAGCAATGCTCATATCTCCCCTCTTCTAATTTTGGCCCCTTGAGCATCTCCGATTTTAATTTAATCCACCATTAACACTCATGTATTCAGCTTCCAAGGCCCTAAACTATAGAATTCCCTCTCTAAAACATTGCACTTCTCTTTCCTCAAGACACCCCTTAAAACCTACCTCTTTGACACCGCTTTTGATCATCTTGTTCACTGTTTTTCAAGAAATCCTGCTAACAATAATTCTCAACACTACCTGAAGAGAACTGTTCTAAAGATTGGTGGCCTGTCTACATGTGCTCGGAGGTTGGAATGTGTGCCAGTTTGGTGCAGCGTGTCTCATCTATTTCTTCCAGGGAGGCAAATGATTCATCCAAATGATTTTTGTCTGTAACAGAGCTCTGATCTAAATATTCTTCATCTTTTTTCGGTTAACTGGTGTCTATATGTGTGAGTGTGTGAAGGGATTAAGGTAGAAAAGGTACTTTTTTTTAAAAAAAATTAATGCTGGAACTTTTTAAAAAATATGATCTTGTTTATGTTTTACTAGTTAAGACTTGTTTTATAATCTGTTAATTTTGTTCGTAAAGAAACATGGTTTAGTGTGTTCTATTCTGGGGAAGATAGAGTCAGATGCATTATCATAGGTGGGAAGATTTTTTAAAAATGTGGTGACCTGATGAGACGTGGGACTGAATTAAGAGTGCACTCCTCACACTTTGGGTATATCTTTTTCTCTCTGTCCTCTCTCTCTCTCTCTTTCTCTCTCTTTCTCTCTCGATAGCTGGTTATTCTACCAGCTATCTCAGCAGAAACTAATCTTTAGTATTTGAACTGATTTGCAGCTATGTTTTGAGACCTTTCCTGCATGGAAAACAATGATGACCTTTCACCATCTTGGTGAGGACTGATCTTCAGATATAATTATAAATTGAATCTCTGGATGATGGGCATTAAGTTCTGCTTGTTGTAGAATCTGCTTGTTGCAGAATCCACTTGTTAAATAGTTTTGTGTCCATTAATTTACTCAGAAATGTATTATACATGTTGAAAAGGACTTTGATAAAAGTCCTAAAATTACCTTTACACATTTGATCTTCTGTTCTATTTGTTCTCTTCCGATAGTTTAATTTAAAATATTCTGAATTCGCATTTTAACAATGTCATATACCTCTAAGACCACTTTTCAAAAGGCTCCTTTTCTAGACTGAAAATCACAAGTTTCTTCAGTGTTTCCTCACAACTCAGACCCTTGATAGTACAGACAGTTAGACTTTTCTCTGCATTGCTTCCTTGTTTGAATGTCTCTCGTTTCTTGATGTCTGTGTTACAGTCAAGTGAGGAGGGGTCGAAGGCTTCCCTCTTTTCCCTTTCCTTGTTTGACAACAGGTTTAATTCTTTTATTAAAGTGGATTTACCGGCCAATTCAGTAGGTGTCTGGTTCTTGTTATGATCATAGGAAGTAAGTAATCGGACAGGTTTTCTTGAGTTTTACAAAGAGAGGGGTTAACTTTAAACTGAACTAAGTCATATAATAAACTACGCGCCAACTTCCTCTCACTCACTCTCTCACACCCATGCACACAGAGTTTGAGTTCTGCCAGGGCCATTCCACTCCAGACCTCTTTACAGCCTTGATTCAAACATGGACAAAAGAACTGAACTCATGAGGTGAGAGTGACTGCCCTTGACATCAAAGCAGCATTTGACTGAGTATGGAATCAAGGAGCCCTAGCAAAACTGGAGTCAGTGGGAATTGGGGAAAACCCTACGCTGGTTGGAGTCCTACCTAGCGCAAAGGATGATGGTTGTGGTTGTTGGAAGTCAATCATCCCCACTCCAGCACATCACTGGAGGAGTTCCTCAGGGTCCTGTCCTAGGTCCAACCATCTTCAGCTGCTTCATCAATGACCTTCCCTCAATCATAAGGTCAGAAGTGGGGATGTTCGCTGATGATTGCACCATCCTCAGATACTGAAGCAGTCCGTGTAGAAATGCAGCAAGACTTGGACAATATCCAGGCTTGGGCTGGTAAGTGCCAAGTAACACTTGCGCCACACAAGTGCCAGGCAATGACCATCTCCAACATGAAAGAATCTAACCATCGCTCCTTGACATTCAATGGCATTACCACTGATTAATCCCCCACGATCAACATCCTGGGGATTACTATTGACCAGAAACTGAACAGGGGAAGCCATATAAATAGCGTGGCTACAAGAGCAGGTCAGAGGCTAGGAATCCTGCGGCGTGTAACTCAACTCCTGACTCCCCAAAGCTTGTCCACCATCTACAAGGCAGAAGTCAGGAGTGTGATGGAATACTCTCCATTTGCCTGGATGGGTGCAGCTCCAACAACGCTCAAGAAGCTCGACACCATCCAGGACCAAGCAGCCCGCTTGATTGGCACCCCATCTACAAATGTTCACTTCCTCCACCACCCACACACAGTGGCAGCAGTATGTACCATCTACAAGATGCACTGCAGCAACTTGCCAAGGCTCATTTGACAGCACCTTCCAAACCTGCGACCTCTACCAGCTAGAAGGACAAGGGCAACAGATGCATGGGAACACCACCTGCAAGTTCCCCTCCAAGTTGCACACCATCCTGACTTGGAACTATATCGCCGTTCCTTCACTGTCGCTGTGTCAAGATCCTGGAATTCTCTTCCTAACAGCATTGTTGGTGTAGCTACACCCCAAGGATTGCAGCAGTTCAAGAAGGCAGCTCACCACCACCTTCCCAAAGGCAATTAGGGATGGGCAATAAATATTGGCCTAGCCAGCAATGCCCACATCCCATGAGTGAATAAACACATACACAATTAGGTTACAGAGTAGGGATAGGTAGATTGGTTGGTTGAGTTCGAGTACATAGGAAAAATGGTATATAAAGTCTGTGGAGTCTGATTCAGCTGGCTTCTACTTAATTTGGTGGTCCTGAGGCTTTTTAGTTTGAAGAGATAGATGACTGATTTGGTGGGTCTCTTGGAGACAGCGATGCAGATAATTTCCTCCAAAGGTGTTTCTGATTGTAGCCGTAGTATGCAAAGGTGGTCAGTCAGCAGGCAGAGTTTGAAGCTTGCAAGCTGGGATGGATGGAGGGAGGGAAGGGACCTCCCCCGCCCCCCCCAATACACTTTAGTCTACATGTGTCAGAGCCCAGATGCTTCTCAACCTGATGCAGAGGCACACCAGCTTAAAATCACAGATGGTGGGGGGAGCTTGTCACATGAGTGACCCAGTGATTCAAGCATGGTAGTTAGCAGTGTATCTTTTGCTAAAAAGAACAGGCAGTTCCCTTTAAACTTCCTGGGTCTTGGTTCTTGCTGGGATGAGCAGACAGTTTGTCTCTACCTCAGAGGCCTTGTCATATAGCATGCAGTGTTGCAAATTAGGTGGCTATCTTAAGCTGCCAGCAAAGTCATCTTTTATCTGTTCCATTTTTAAATTTAAATGAGAATGTTGACATGACATCTAGGACAAATCATCCAAGGAGTGGGCAAACCAGTTTACTTATTAAAAAAAAAAATTTGATCATTGTCTCCTCTGACTTGCATGTTTACTGTTGTGGTTATGCAGTTCAACATTCTATTGGCTTTGTTGATTATTGTTCTGCATTAATTGGATGTGTTTTAGCATCGAGTCTACTAAGACTCCTAGGTCTCTTTTCAGGTCCATATGCCTATTTCAGCACCATTTGTGGAGTACGTGAGTTCACTTTTTTTCCTATATATGTGCTAAGTTGGACTTTTCTGCATTAAAATTGTTCTCCCTGCTTGCATACCATGCCCAATTCATTCTGTAATTTGGTTTGCATCTTCTAATTACACTTCCTTTCCTCGTCTGGTATCATCTGTAAATTGACCATCTTTGCATTGAGTTCCTGAATCCAGGTCCTTTTTTATGTAGCCTGGAAAATGGTCCAGCACTGAGCCTTTAGGCTACTTCCGTCAACCAACCACCTCAGTACCCCTGCAATCAAGTCTGACATAACTCCTTTTAATGAGCACTCATTTCACCAAGCAGTTTCTTATCCATTCCTGGGGTTTTTAATTCCCAAAGCTTTAATTTGAATTAATCAAATTAATTGACATTTATCAAAAGTCTTTTGTAAGTCAGTTACATCATGTTATAGGGCTTAGTAACAATGGTGGATGGCTTGAAAGATTTTATTTTTTCTTGAGTGGCTTTTACTTGAATATTGCTTGCTCCCAAACTAATTACTTTATACTTATCCATGCTGAATTGCAACTGGTATCTATATCTTATTGGTCCAGTTACTTAAAAGATCTAAATCTCTGAATTGGCTTCATTATTTGCTGGCTTCTGGTTTTGACATTTTCTGTTGCTTTCTCTCTTCCCTGCTTGCCTCAATTAGAGCAATTTTCTTTTTCATCAATTACTTTTTCATCTTTTACAAATTATTGGGCCCCTAAGCACAGCATTCCAACTTTCTTGCTTTTTATCTTTTGGCTCATTTTCACTTACAAAAGATGGGCTTGCTAGGGAGTTAAAGAAATTCAGTTGGATTCCTGTCATCCAGTAACTCTTGACTGAAGAGTGTTCAGATGTGGAGGTCAGGTATTGACTGATCAGGCTTTGTTCTGGCACCCTCCATAGTACAGTAGACTGCTGACACTGATGTCTAGACATACTCATGAAGAAAGGGTATTTGGACAAGGTGCCAAGGGCTGTTGGCATCTGAAAATATAACCCCAACTGGAGGCAGCACCTTCAAAGGGGAGAGAGAAAATTCTGGGTTGTAAGATTGTACTTTTTATGTATTTAATGTTCCTAGTTTAGTCACTCAAGTTGTGTGTTTCCATTGAGTACATACATACTGGAATAAGTAAGGAAGTAACCCCTCTGCTTTGTGCAAGCCATGGACTAATGCTTAAACTTAACCGTAGAAATAATCGTTTCCAAATGCTTGTATTAGAGCATGTACCAGAAGCAAAATGAGCCACCATTTTATTTGCTGTTGAACAGGTTTATCTTAATGTGCATCAATAGCCCATGGTTATTTTTCTGTATTAATGCCCCCTGTTGTGAAGTTAATTATTTTCTGGGAATTGTTTATTATCCTTTTCATTTCTTTTATTTTAAAAGGGGAAAATACTACTGGCTAAAACCTTTTTGATAAAAAAAGATAATTGTTAATCAAACTTAATTTTTTTAGTAGAATATTTGTTTGAACAGGGAAAAAAACTGCATTCTTTTTGAAAGTTCTCATACTCCCCAATCTTGTCTTTTTCCAGAAACTCATTCCATTAATCTTTTAATCTATTAATGCTGTTGATTTTGATAGCTTTCCATGGTAAATTATTCTGGAATTCCCATGCTCTTTTAGTGGAACAAGTTCTGCCTGATTTTCCTCCTTGATGGTACTGGTAAGTTCTAGACCATGGAATTATAGTTCTTCACGAGCCACCCTTTTCCACTTCCCTTCCTCTGCCCCCACCAAACTATAGTAAGAGAGTGATTGAAAGAATCATTGGGAAGTATATGTCAGTGCAATTTTTACTGCAATGTAATGTTTCAAACAGTTGCATGTCTAGGTATAAGACATCCAGAGCAATTTTGAGATTTGGACTGTGGGGTGCTATACCTATGTTCAAAAAAAAAAAAATTGGGAGGGGTGGTGGAGAAAACATTTCCCCTACTCTTTCTGCCACTTACATGAGTGGTAGTTGAAAAATTGGTGCAAGTCTTTGTACAAAAGTTGTTTATATTGTGATGTTTATAAATCTAGTTTGGAAGGAGTGGCATTGTGGATAATGTTAGCAACAGTTCCAAATGCATTTTATATCACACTTTGAACATTGAAAAATGTTTCAAGGTGCTTCACTGGTGTTTCAAAGTGGCACTTACCTTCCGGTAGAGTAGCGGACCTGTGGGCAGAACACTGAGTGGGGAGTGGATAAATAGAGTCTGAGGATCGTGGCCTAGAGCACTTTCCTTCCAGGAGAGCAGCAGACAGGAGACCAGGCGCGCCAAGTTTGAAAACAAAGTGAACAGTGATGTCACCGAAAATCTGCAAAGTGATTGGTTGGTGAGTAACTGCTGTTGGGGAATAACACTAAATAGCTGGGTTAGTGCAGTACTGTTAGGGTGTGTGTGTAAAAAAAAAAAGGAACCGGTGAGTAGCTGCTTTTTTTGAGTAAGGTTTATTTTAACTAGTGAACTGTATTGACTTTTAGTAGGTTTATCAGTACTAGTAAGGTTTTATTAATTCTAAGCTGTTGTATCGTAAGGTTTCTTTTTTAGCAGTCGCAAAGGGTCAACTAATAAATAAAGGAATGGCAGGGTTGCTTCAACCTCGAATACACCTCCTGTGCTACGTGGGAGCTCCAGGATGCTTCACATAACCTGGAGAGCCATTTGTGCAGGAAGTGTCGTCAGTTGAAGCCGCTTGAGCTCCAGGATTTGGAATTTGAGCGGCAGCTGGTGATATTGCGGTGCATTCCTGAGGATGAGAGATACATGGATAGCACATTTATAGATGTGGTCACCCCACAGCTTAAGAGTATGCAAGGAGAGAGGGAATGGCTGACCATCAGGCAGGTAGTACAGGAGACCCCTGAGTATATCTCACTCTCCAACAGATATTCAGCTCTGAATATTGAGGAAAGTGATACTTCACCTGGGGAGTGCAGCCAGAGCCGAGTCCATGGCACCACGGGCGGCTCAGCTGCATAGGAGGGTACAGGGAAGACTGGAAGAGCCGTAGTGATAGGTGATTCAATGGTCAGGGGAACAGACAGGGGTTTTTGTGGCCGCAGACGTGAATCCAGGATGGTGTGTTGCCTCCCTGGTGCCAGGGTCAAGGATGTCACTGGCTTCAGAGCATCCTGAAGGGGGAAGGTGAACAGCCAGCAGTCGTGGTCCTTTATCGGAACCAACGACATAGGTAGAAAGAGGGATATGGTCTTGCAGTCAGAATTTAGGGAGCTGGGTAAGAAATTAGCAAGCAGGACCTCAAAAGTAGTAATCTCCGGATTGCTCCCAGTACCATCCGCAAGTGAATATAGAAATAGAAGGATAAGACCGATGAATGTGTGGCTGGAAAGATGGTGCAGGAGGAAGGGCTTCAGATTCCTGGGACATTGGAACCGGCTCTGGGGGAGGATGTGACCTGTACAGGTCAGACGGGTTGCACCTGAACAGAGCTGGGACTGAGTTCCTTGTGGGACGTTTTGCTAATGCTGTTGGGGAGGGTTTAAACTAGTTTGGCAGGGGGATGGGGACCTGAGGGTAGACTCAGCTGGGACAAAATCAGAAATGGAATGTGAAAAATTAATGGATGAATCTGGAAGACAGAGGAAAGGAGGGTTAGAAAATGAGAGTTTGGCAGTGCTCAAGGGTATCTGTTTCAATGCAAGGAGTAGAGCAAATAAAGCTGAGGGCGCACAGACACGTGGCAGTCTGATATCGTAGCTATTACAGAAACATGGATTAAGGAGGGACAGGAATGGCAGCTCAATGTTCCTGGTTACAAGTTTTTCAGATGCGATAGGGAGGGGGATAAGAAAGGAGGGGGAGTGGCAATTTTGGTCAAGGAATCTATTACAGCTGTGAGGAGGGATAATATGTTGGACCTCAAGAATTCTGCTCCCTCAATTCAAATTAGGCCATATGGATTGAGTTAAGGAACAAAAAAGGGGCAATTGCACTGCTGGGAGTGTACTGTAGACCCCCGCCCCCCCCCCCCCCCCCCCCACAAACAGTCAGAGGGAGATAGAAGAGCAGATCTCTGAAGTGCAAGAGCAATAGGGCAGTAGTAGGGGATTTTAATAACCTCCTATATTAACTGGGGTAGTTTTAGTCTGAAAGGAATTGAGGGAGCAGAATTCTTGAGGTGCATTGAGGAGAACCTTTTTGGCCAGTATGTAGCAAGCCCAACAAGAGAGGGGCAGTTTTAGACTTAGTTTTAGGAAATGAAGATGGGCAGGTGGAAGGAGTGGCAGTGGGAGAGCGTTTTGGTGGTAGTGATCATAATTCAGTCAGTTTTAACATAATTATGGAAAAGGACAAGGGTAGAACAGGAGTTGGCGTTCTCAATTGGGGCAAGGCCAATTTTATTAAACTGAGGAGTGATTTCGTGAAAGTGGACTGGAAACAGCTACTTGAAGGTAAATCAGTGTCAGAACGGTGGGAGGCCTTCAAAGGGGAGATTCAAGGGGTTTAGGGTAAACATGATCCCACGAAGAAAAAGGGTGAGGCGGCCAAATCTAGAGCCCTATGGATGTTGAGCCTACGGGGTAAGATGAGGCAGAAAAGGAAAGCTTATGTTTGACACTGAGAACTCAATGCTACAGAAAGCCGAGAGGAGTATAGAAAGTGGAGTGCTGAAATCAAAAAGGAAATTAGGAAAGCAAAGAGAGGGCATGAAAGAATTTTGGCAAGTGAAATCTAGGGGAACCCAAAAATGTTTTATCAATACATTAAGAGTAAGAAGATAACTAAGGAGAGAGTAGGGCCCATAAAAGACCAAAAAGGTAACCTGTATGTGGGCGTGGAAGATATTGGTATGGTTCTTAATGAATACTTGGCGTCTGTCTTCACAAAAGAGAGGGACGATTCAGATATTGTAGTTAAGGAGGAAGAGTGTGAAGTATTGGATGTGATAAACATGGGGAAAGAGGAAGTATTAATGGGATTAGCATCCTTGAAAGTTGATAAATCACCAGGGCCAGATGAAATGTATCCTAGGCTGTTAAAAGAAGCAAGAGTGGAAATAGCAGTGGGGATATGCGTGGAAAGTTCTTTACGCAGAGGGTGGTGGGTGCCTGGAACGCGTTGCCAGTGGAGGTGGCAGACGCGGGCATGATAGCGTCATTTAAGATGTATCTAGACAGATACATGAATGGGCAGGAAGCAAAGAGATACAGACCCTTAGAAAATAGGCGACATGTTTAGATAGAGGATCTGGATCGGCGCAGGCTTGGAGGGCCGAAGGGCCTGTTCCTGTGCTGTAATTTTCTTTGTTCTTTGTCTGACCATCGTTATCCAGTCCTCACTGGATATAGGTGTGGTGCAGGAGGATTGGAGAATTGTTAACATTGCACCTCTGTTTAAAAAGGGAGCGAAGGATAGACCAAATAATTATAGACCAGTCAGTTTAACCTCAGCAGTGGGCAAATTATTGGAATCTATTCTGAGACAGGATAAGCTGTCACTTAGAAAGGCACAGGTTAATCAAGGATAGTCAGTATGGATTTGATAAGGGAAGATCTTGCTGGACTAACTTGATCGAATTTTTTGAAAAAGTAACAAGGAAGATAGATGAGGGTAGTGCAGTTGATGTGGTCTACATGGATTTTAGCAGGGCTTTTGACAAGGTCCCACAAAGCAGACTGGTTAAAAAAATAAAATCCCATGGGATCCAGGGAAATGCAGCAAGGTGGATACAAAATTGGCTCAGTGGCTGGAAACAAAGGGTAATTGTTCACTGTTTTAACAACTGGAGGGCTGTTTCCAGTGGCATTCCGCAGGGCTCAGTCCTGGATCCCCTGCATTTTGTAGTGTATATTAATGATTTGGACGTAAATGTAGGGTGCATGATCAAGAAGTTTGTGGGCGACACAAAGATTGGCCGTGTGGTAGATAGCGAGAAGGATGGCTGTGTAGGCTGCAGGACGATATTAATTGTCTGGGCAGATGAGCAGGAAAGTGGCAAATGGAATTCAACATGGAGAAGTGTGAGGTGATGCATTTGGGGAGGTCAAACAAGGCAAAGGAATACACGATTAATGGGGAAAATACTGAGAAGTGTAGAGGAAGTGAGGGACCTTGGAGTGAATGTCCACAGATTCCTGAAGGTAGCAGGACAGGTCGATAAGATGGTTAAGAAGGCATATGGAATCCTTTCTTTTATTAGCCAAGATATAGAATACAAGAGCAGGGAGGTTATGCTGGAACTGTGTAAGTCATTGATTAGGCCACAACTTGAGTACTGTGTGCAGTTCTGGTCACCTCATTACGGAAAGGCTGTAATTGCACTAGAGGGTACAGAGGAGATTTACGAGGATGTTGCCAGGACTGGAAAAGTGCAGCTATGAGGAAAGATTGAATAGGCTGGGGTTGTTCTTGCTGGAACCGAGAAGGCTGAGGGGAGATCTGATTGAAATGTACAAAATTTTGAGGGGCCTGGATGGAGTGGAAGTGAAGGGTCTATTCACCTTAGCAGAGAGGTCAGTGACGAGGGCGTATAGATTTAAAGTGATTGGTAGAAAACTTAGAGGGGAGGTGAATTAAAAAAAAAAAAAATTTCACCTGGAGGGTGATGGTCTGGACGTCGCTGCCTGACAAGGTAGTTGAGGCGGAGACCCTCAACTCATTCAAAAGGAGTCTGGATATACACCTCAAGTGCCGTAAGCTGCAGGACTGCGGACCAAATGCTGGAAGGTGGGATTTAGAATAAGTGGAGTTTTTCGGCCGGCAGGCACGATGTTCCAAGTGGCCTCTTTCTGTGCCTTAAACTTTCTATGATTCACAATTATGATCAGACAAAAATGGGCACCAAGTCAAGGAACAGGTATTTAGAATGCCAGAGTTATACAGCACAGAAACTGGCCCTTCGGCCCATCATGTCTGTGCCAGCCATCGAACACCTAACTATTCTAGTCCCATTTTCCAGCACGTGGCCTGTAGCCTTGTATGCTATGGCGTTTCAAGTGCTCATCTAAATACTTCTTAAATGTTGCGGGTCCCTGCCTCTACCACCACTTCAGGCAGTGTATTCCAGATTCCAAACACCCTCTGGGTGAAAAAACGTTTCCTCCAAATCACCTCTAAATCTCCTGCTCCTTACCTTAAATCTATGCCCCCTGGTTATTGACCCCTCCACTAAGGGGAAATGTCTCTTATCCAACATATCAATGCCCCTCATAATTTTGTATACCCCAATCATGTCCCCCCTGATCCTTCTCTGTTCTAAGGAAAACAACCCTAGCCTTTTCAGTCTCTCTTCATAGCTGAAATGCTGCAGTCCAGGCAACATCCTGATGAATCTCCTCTGCACCCTCTCCAGTGCAGTCACATCCTTCCTATAGTGTGGTACCCAGAACTGTACACAGTACTCCAGCTGTGGCCTAACTAGCGTTTTATACAGCTCCATCATAGCCTCCCTGCTCTTTTATTCTATGCCTCGGCTAATAAAGGTACATATCCCATATGCTTTCCTAACCACCTTATCTACCTGTGCTGCTGCCTTCAGTGATCTATGGACAAGTACACCACTGACCCTCTGACCTTCTGTACTTCTTAGGGTCCTACCATCCATTGTATATTCCCTTTCCTTGTTAGTCCTCCCAAAATGCATCACCTCACACTTCTCGGGATTAAATTCCATTTGCCACTGCTCCGCCCATCTTACCAGCCCATCTATATCGTCCTGTAATCTAAGGCTTTCCTCCAATACTTTCAACAGCACCAATTTTCATGTCATCTGTGAGCTTACTTATCATACCTCCTATATTCACATCTAAATCATTAATGTGCATTACAAACAGCAAGGGTCCCAGCACCGATCCCTGTGGTACGCCACTGGTCACAGGCTTCCACTTGCAAAAACAACCCTCGACCATTACCATCTGTTTCCTGCTACTCAGCCAATTTTGGATCCAATTTGCCAAATTGCCCTGGATCCCATGGGCTCTTAGCTTCTTAACCAATCTCCCATGCTGGACCTCAGCAAAAGCCTTACTGAAGTCCATGTAGACCACATCAACTGCTTCACCCTCATCTACACATCTAGTCACCGCCTCGCAAAATTCAATCAAGTTAGTTAGACATGATCTCCCCCTGACAAAGCCATACTGACTATCCCTGATTATTCCCTGCCCCTCCAAGTGGAGATTAATCCTGTCCCTCAGAATTTTTTCCTATAGTTTCCCAGCCACTGATGTTTTACTCATCGGCCTGTAATTACCTGGTTTATCCCTGCTACCCTTCTTGATCCAAGAGGGATATTTTAGAGTGATGTTACAGGACAAGAGGATGTGGAGAGGGAGAGAGAATTCCAGAGCATGAGAACTAAAGGCACAGCCACCTTTGGTGGAGCAAAGTGACTGGGGGATGCACGAGAGGCCAGAGTCGAAGGAGGGAAGTGTTATAGGAGGTTAGAGATATTTGTAGAAAAGGATTTAAAAAGGAGGATAATAATTTTAAATTGCAGGCATGAACTGGGAGCTGATGTCGGTCAACAAGGGCAGAAGTGATGGTTTGGAAGGACTTGGTGTCGGATAGGATGTGGGTAACAAAATTTTAATTCAGGTGTGGAGGATAGGTGACCAGCCAGGAGAATATTGGAATAGTCTGATGGGGGTGACACAGGAATAGATGAGAGTTTAGTAGCAGATGGGCCGAGGTTGAGGCAGTTACAAGTGATGTAACAGAGGTGGTAGTAGGTGATTTTCCTGATTGAAAGCATCCTGATGTTGTGAGCAGTCTGGTTGAACCTGAGACAGTGGCCAGGGACGGGGCTTGAATTGGTGGCAGAGATTGAATTTGTGGTGGTGCCCAAACATATGATGGATTTGGTTTTCTCAATGTTTAGAAGGCTGAAATTGCAGCCTAATTACTAGGTGTCGGGCAAGCAGACTGAATACAGATAGTGAAGGATTTGAGAGAAATTGTTAAAGATGGAGCTGGCTGTGCTCAGCATTCATATCAAAGCTGATCCACCTTTGGATTATGTCACCAAGGGCAACATGTGGATCTGGAGGGAGGGGCAAGAAGGATAAGTCTTTTGGAGGAATCCAGAGGTAATTGCATGGGCTGGAAAAAAAGGTCATTGTTGTAGATACACTGGCGACAGTTGGATTGGTAAAGGTGGAACCGAGCGAGGGCAGTTCCACAGTGGAGGAGAAATGTTGGAGTTGATGTAGTCAACGGGGTCAAAGGCAGCAGAGCGATCGAGAAGTGAAGATGCACCAGGGCTACAGTCAGAGGATGTCATTTTTGACTGACCTTTGGGCTGTTTCAGTGCTGTAGTAGGAGCAATAACCTGATTGGAACGATTCAAATGGAGTTGAGGGAAACTTGAGCATGAATTTGGGGGGGGCGGGGTGGGGGGGGAAAGTGGTAGCGATGCGGGGGATGACAACATATTTAAGGAGATTGGAGATGGGGCTGTGGTTTGCAAGGGCAGGTTATTTATGGCCTCTGTATTTCTACATGAGCCATGAGCTATTAATGACATGTCTAGGCTACAAAGCTAGAACACATATTGCGTGTGCACAGAGTTTTGTGTTTATATAACTTCATTTTTGTGAAAATTAATTTCTCCATCTTGAGGAAAAGGATAGATTTTTAAAATTTCTTTTTCTGTCCCATTTTACATTGTAGTTACCATTTTATTGTCTACCAAGCTCTTTAATAATAGTTTGCATCAGCTCTGTGGAGAGATTAAGTAATGGAAAATGTGTCTTAGCCATTGCAAGGTACAAAGGAAATTCAGTGTCCTCATCACTGAACCATTGTTGTTTTTACTTTAAAATGAAGTTATGGAACTTGGTGCCAAAAATTATCAAAACTTTTTCTTAATAAATCTGAAATGTGAACTCCTGGATCACTGTGTGGTGATAAAAACAGCAATTTCTCTTAATACTCTTTCAAATTCTGTAACTAAAAACTTAAATTTTACTAATGGTATAGTCTCGTGGAAAATATGATTTGTCACAAGCTGCAGAGGAAACGTGGTCTCAGAGGACTGATGTTAACCCTCCTTATGCCTCAGAAAGTGATTTCCATTGTTGGGAATTGTCCAGCCTTTTTATTTCCTGACTTTGTACAGCAAAGGTCATGGAAACAATAATTAAAACCATGAACTTGAAATCCATTTGTAATTATGTTTAACATAGTTTTTTCTTCAAATAGATAATTAATGTTTCCTTTAAACCAGTCAAGCATAAGGAAAGCTGTGGTTCAATAAAGGAATTTCTAAAATATATGTTTATTTTACAGCTATAGTTGTCTTGTTGCCAAAGCACAGAAAAAGCTTTGTTATAGAGTCTATACAGTTGTAAATTAATTTTACAAGGCCTTTCCAGCTTCAACTACAGTAATGCAGTGCTGTGTTTTCAGGCTGTGACTTGATATTAGCTCTTGTGACTGTCTGCTGCCTTGTGCTTCTGAGTTTATTTTGGGGCCATATACCTACATTAATCTTTCGAGATTTTTAAAAATGCTATTAAGGGTCATTGCAAGATAGAATTCAAAGCGCAAATTTGTTCAAATTCAGTTTACTTCATGTACTGATCAAAACTACGTAAATTCTGGTGTCTAAATTTGAACGCTGGTGACTTGATGGTTGAGTGACTGATGTCCTTGAAAAAGTTAGCACAGCTACGATGTCAAAAGTGGATAGTTTAATTAATAACTGGGCATGAGGAAATATTTAACTACTGTGACAGCCAGGAATCCTGCTGATAGGTTGCAGTATTAAAATTCTGAAAAAAAGAGTTAGGTAACTTTATAAATGATCTACTAACTTCTGTATGTCGTCGCTGCTGCTTAATGCTTGGAGAAAAAATTGTAGGCCTGTAGGGAAAAGGCAGGACTAATAGTGGGACTAACAGGATAGCTCTTTCAAAGAGCCAGCTCAAGCAAAATGGGCCGAATGGTCCCTTTTTGTGTTGCATGATTCTGTGATTTCTGTTTCAATGAGTGTGTGCGCATCCAATTCTGTAAAGTATAACTTAAATTACTGGGACACGTTGGGCATTACTGAGAATTTCAGTTCAAGTTTTTCATTTCTAGTGTTTTTGAGTTACACTATAGACAAAGCTCTATTATCCTACTTCAACCAAATGACACATTTTCTTCCTCGCTCCAAAAGTGTTTTTGTGACCCTTGTAAAGTAAATCCAATGCTGCAAATGTCAGGAAGCATTTACTTCAAATTTGTCCAACTGTAAATCCCATTTAGGGCAGTATGTATTTTCTGCAACTTTTAAAAAATTTCTTCAAAATATCCTTGATTGCACTGAGCCTTTTATATCCCATTATTAGTTTTGTTATCCCAACTTGCCATTCATAATAACACCCATATTTAGTTAAGTACAACAAGCTGAAGAGCTCTTGCAAGTACATGGTGATAAAGTATAAATAAATTAAAGTTAATGGGAGCTCTGTTTCTACCTTATGGCATCTTAACACCTATTTAAATATTGTAAATGTTTAGCTGAACAAATGTTAAATATTCTAAAAAAAGAAATGTAGGACATGTACATTGTCTGGTATTGGCCGTGGCTCATTTGATAGCACTCTCACTCCTTGAGTCAGAAGGTTGTGTGTGGGTTACGTTCCATTCCAGAGACTTGAGCACAAAATCCAGGCTGATACTCCAGTACAGTATTGAAGGAGTGTTGCACTGTCAGAGGTGCCATATTTCAAATGAGATGTGTTAAACTGAAGCCCCTGTCTGCTCCCTCAAGTGATGTAAAAGATCCCATGACACTATTCGAAGAGGAGGAGGGGAATTCTCTATGGTGTCCTGAACAATATTTGTCCCACAAATCAACATCGCAAACAGATTATCTGATCATTATCACCATTGCTGATTTTGGGATTGTGCTGTGTGCAAATTGGCTGTCATGTTTCCTACATTGTAACAGTGACTACAATTCAAAAGTATTTCATCTGTTGTAAAGTACTTTGGGATGTTCTATGGGCGGGAAAGGTGCTACATAATTGAAGTTCAATATTGTGTGAATGCTAATACCAGTACTTTGGATATGAATACATTGTTGAAACCACAGATAGCAGAGACAAGAGTTCTAAATATCTGTTACAAAAAAATAATTTAAATTCCAAAATAAAAGCTCTTCAGCTGTACCTTAAATGACAGTTGACTAACTTTCAAATTAATTAGAGAAGCACCAGAAACCATATTCTTGGTTTATAATCTAGTTTGTATAGGATATCCATCAATCACCTTAAGCTATATCAAAGGGGCGGAGCTGAATTGTCTGGCCATGTGCTTTGTTTCCATATTAATTATTGGCATTGTCAAACACCGGAGTGATAATTTATGGACAAAAAGAGCAGTTAGACGGAAGCAGAGAAAAATACTTCTTTTAAGGACTGTTAATCTTTGCTTATTTTAAAGTTGCCAATTAGAATAATTTACTTTATTTTACCGAACAAAATAATGTTGAGTTTTCACATTGCTCAGTTTTCACAATACTGTTAATATTTTTACTTGCTGGATTTGATATTGTGACTCTTCCTGTATGAATCTCTGCTCAAGGTCTACAGTAATATCAGCTTGGTACATTTGTAGTATATCAGAAACAACCCAAATATTTGTAGTAAGCTGGGTAGGAATTAGACAGAAATTTTAAGTGTGGATGTAGTTGCTGAGTCTTACTGTTTTACAAACCTACCAAGGAATCTTCTAGTTATTTTTGCAAGATCAGTCTCCCCTGGCATTCCATCCACTTCTTTCTGAAATCTACAAGCTCTAAACTTGATTGTACCTGGTAACCATCTGGCTTGGCTATTCATCACTGAACATGGCACCTCTTTTCGTGCATGGAATGTCTCAAGTCTACCCCAGGGCTTCATTTTTGACCTGATACTTGTTATTTACATGCTGAACCATCAATGATACGATCAAGAAGCGTAGAATTGGTTTCCACACATTCTGGTGCTTTTTTTTTCCTGCCAAACTCCTAGCTGTCAACACCCTCCAACTGCCAATCTGACATTACCACCTGAATGAGCTTTGATTTCTTCCGGTTAGAACCTAAGTCATCCTTCTGCAATCCCACGAACACCTGCGTGCCTCCAACCTTAATTCCATCAACCTGCCCAGGTACTGTTGCTGACCAGTGATATAGGAGCTATATATATCCTCTGCTCCACTATTTGCAACCACTTCCTAACTGCTTGTGAGCACTCAGGAACTCTCTCTGTGCATCCACCTTGGAATGCATTTCCAGCATTTAAAAACTGCTGTAAAGATCTTCCTCTTTGACCATGCATTTTTTTTTTCTTTCTTTACTCTTCTGGAAGTGTTGAAAAATGAAATTCATTACAGGTAGGTCATGTTTGCAGTGGATCCTACCATGAAGTCTATATTGCCTGAATATTTTCTATCAAAATGGACTGGTTCAATGCCAGTCCATGTCACCTTTTGACACTTAATTTTTCCACAGGGGGTTTAGAAAAATCTAGTTTAAATGTTGGGGTTTAAAAGCAAAGTGCAGTCTGTTTACTTTGTTTTTCCAAAAAAAAAACTTCTTAGATTAAAAAGTGGTTCATCTACCGATGGAAGTTGAATTCCCCCCACCTCCCAAAGGGCTATAAACAATAAGCAACTGGTTAGAGAATAAAAACAGAAAGTGCTGGAAATACTCAACAGGTCTAGCAGCATCTATGGAGAGAAGCAGAGTTAACGTTTCAGGTCTGTGACCTTTCATCAGAACTGGCAAAGGTTAGAAATGTAATAGGTTTTAAGCAAGTAAAGTGAGGGTGGGGTGGGGAAGAGAACAAAAGGGAAGATATGTGATAGGACAGAGGGCTGGAGAGATTAACTGACAAGGAGGTCATGGGGCAAAGGGAGTGTGCTAATGGTGTGGTGAAAGACAAAGCATTACTGCAGACAGAGTGTTCATGACAGAATAATGCCATAGCACAAACCTGAAAAACCCACTTTAAGGCAGGCACATGGTTTAAAAAAATAAAAAAATGAAATAATAATGAAAAAGAGGCCAGTAATGCTCTGAAATTATTGAACACAATGTTCAATCCGGAAGGCTGTAGACAGCCTAATTGGAAAATGAGGTGCTGTCCCTCGAGCTTGCATTGATGATCACCAGAACACTGCAGCAGGCCAAGGACAAACATGTGGGCATTAGAGCAGGGGTGTGTGTTGAAATGGCAAGCAACCTGAAGCTGGGGTTCATGCTTGTGGACTGAGCGGAGGTGTTCCGCAAAGTCACCCAATCTACATTTTGTCTCCCCACAGTAGAGAAGACGGCATTGTCAGCAACAGATACAAGTAAATCGCTACATCACCTGAAAGGAGTGTTTGGGGCCCTGAATGGTGAGGAGAAGGTGCTGTGGGGAAGGGGACGAGGTGGCGGGGTTAATGGAGGAGTGGACCAGTATGTCATGGAGGGAACGATCCCTTTCGAACGCTGACTGGAGGGGAAGATGCATTTGGTGGTGGCATCACAGTGGAGGTGGCGGAAACAGCGGAGGATGATCCTTTTGGATGTGTGTAGGCTGGTGGGGTGGAAAGTGAGGACAAGGGGAACCTTGTCGCGGTGCTGGAAGGGAGGGGAAGGGGTTGGACGCAGTTGAGGGCCCTGTCAACCACAGTGGGGGGAATCCTCAGTTGAGGAAAAAGGAAGACATATCGGAAGTGCTGTTGTGGATGGTCGCACCATCAGAACAGATGCGTCGGAGGTGGAGAATGGAATGGAGTCCTTGCAGGAAGCAGAATGTGAGGAAGTGTAATTGAGGTAGCTGTGGGAGTCGATGGGCTTATAATATTAGTGGAGCAATTTGTTAGCTTGGCTCAGTAATCTGAAAACACCTCGCCCATTGTGTTGGAAAGTTCTTGTCTGCCAGTGGTGTCCAAAGGCAGTGGTTCTCAAACTGGGATCTGCACTGATCTTACAGGCAGGCAATATGGGTGATCTCCCAGGATGTCCTAATAGAGTGAATGAGTGTGTGAGTGGCGGCTAGAGGCATGCTTTGTGCTCCTACCAAGGATAGACTGACTCTAGTAAGAAGCAGGCACACACGTGTCACTGATATCTGTAAGTAAATACCTGTTTTCTTAAAAGCATATTAACGTACTCTTTACATGCAGCACTTTATATTATACTTATAATATAATGTTTATAATTTAGATTGGGATCTGTGATTACTAACCCATTTGAAAATGGGTCCTTCAAACAAAGATTTTTGAGAACCACTGGTCTAAGGGATATCAAGCACAGATACAGACGCAGGCAGTCAGTCAGATTTTTAAAGAGAAAGCTGTGACTGTTTTTTGCCAAAAATGTTAGAAATCCTGGAGGACAGCTAGAAGTCCTGTTTTAGCCAAGTAAGATAACCTACTGATGGGGGAGAGCATGGTGTGTTCTTTCTTCTGCACTGTCGCACAAATATAAGTTACAGGAGCTTAATGCAGTGAGTCCAATCACAATTGCTGTATTTTCAATTTGCTCTGAAATAAAGCAGCTTATCTATTTCATATTGAACCTCATCACAAAGTGTTTGCTTAGTCCACTTTCAGAAAATTTGAAGGCATATATGTAAGGACATGAATGTCTGATTCAACTCACTATTACACCCTAAGTTTATCCTACTGTACAAATAGGTACCGTAGAATCATATGGTAGTTAGAGTTGATTTGCATAAAAATAAGATTGACCACTTATGGAAGTGCGTGATACCACTGAACCTGAGAAGGTATCTATAAAAACCTAAGTTTGTATTGGTCCATTTCCCATCTTTCTGCCAGAAGTGATTATAATAACCTTGTGTACCCATATGGATATTTCATGGGGTACAATTGCCAATACCTATTGTAAGTGTGATCAGTGTGGTTTGTGGCATTTCATTTTTCAAAGTAATTAAACATACAGGAGACTTATCGATTCATTGCTGTGACTTGAAACTCCCATGAGAGGTGGTTACATTATAAAATTTTAGCTGACTGTTCTCCTACTGTCAACTTTGGTTGAATTTAAACTCCAGCTAGAAATATTTTTTTTAAATTCCAGTTAGCTGAAATTTAATTTTTCTTAAAATATCGTGATGACTTTAAGAATCCCGATCAGAGACATGCTGTGAGGTAATTTGGGCACTGGTGTATGTTAGTCCCCAACTTACATTAAAATTCTAGTTCCGAAGAAGGGTCACTGACCCGAAACGTTAACTCTGCTTCTCTTTCCACAGATGCTGCCAGACCTGCTGAGTGGTTCCAGCATTTCTTGTTTTTATTTCAGATTTCCAGCATCCGCAGTATTTTGCTTTTATTAAAATTCTAGTGATGCGGATCAAAGTGGAGCATAATTATTAAGCACCCCAGTGTATGGAAAATTGTAGTGTTGAACCTGTTTGTTTTAATTAAGCATGGATAGATTGTATTTAAATTTTTGTCCAGGAGATGTGATTCTGCTGGATGTTACCTAGCAATGAGGTACAAAACAATATTGACACATTTTTACTAGCCATTGAGCTCTTTTTAAAAAATAACAAATAAAGCTTCTAGGTGTGAAATGCCTACTCCTAGAAATTTGGTGAAATGGCACATAATTCATGTGACCTTTGTCATGATAGGTAAAAGTCTGTGTAATTAAAGGTGAAAATGTCACTTTGTTTTCTCCCCCTTCTCCAAATGAAAAATACATTTAAATATAATAGATTAGTTGATTGAAACTTTCTTTACTGTAATTCTTATAATTGGGCTATCCTCACTGCTCTGGATGCCCAAACTAATAAAGTGCCACATTGCATCTCTGATTTTGGAGATATGACACAATTATCCCAAATATCATAGTAAGGTATTGTGGCATATAATTTCCTACATGATGAGTTTCAAATCTGATTCAGGCTGCCTCAGGCACTTGTTGAGCAGACACATCTTGCAATCTATATAGATATACTAATGCTAAAGGGATATGGGGAGAAAGCGGAAACGGGGTACTGAATTGGAGGATCAACCATGATCTTTTTTGAATGGCGGAGCAGTCCTGACGGGCTGAATGCCCTACTCCTATTTTCCATGTTTCTAAAGATAATGAAGCTAGATGCTGAAGGTGTGGCATGTTGTCAAGTTTATTCTGGGTTAACTTGCTGTTTTAGGTCCCTGTTAGGCTCTTGCAACCCTTTGTTCTGTTGACACAGTAAGTGCCATTAAATTTGGTAATCTGTTTAAGGTATATATTTTAAGTTTTGGTGCTATCTATGTATTTCACTCCCCTGCAGGGGGAAAAATCTGAGGTAGAGTAACAAAGTTGCTCCCACTCAACTGGAAGCTGAGAAATCTTCCAAGGCAGTGCCATAAGAATAGGCAGCCAATTCACCAGTGCAGAAGATTTAAAGGGAGGGACAAAATGTGAAAGTAGAAAAGGGAGCATGAAGGATAAAAATCAAAGGCCCAGTGGTATTGAGTTTTAAATGGGAAAGTTTGGTGGCTGCTGGAAATTTTTTAATTCAGCTTCAATGGAGATAACCCAACAAATAGCATGTTGGGCCGGATATGCTCAAGGAGAACCCTGCTGCTGTCCTGAAAGCCTGTTTCCTTTGCTTCAAAAACTGGCTTGGCTGCTGATCAGCTAAGCTACCACAAAGCCTTATCCTCCCAGTTTGTTGGAGAATGCTGGCTGAAAAAGACTGATAGTACTGTTTACATCCAGGCTGGAAAATCTGTTTAACTGTTGATTTTCCTGTCTGACTGACTGTAAAGGTTGAAAGTTTTTTTCCCATGACACAGACAGCTGCTGGGTACAATTTTTTTTTTAAAAAAGCCTACAGTGTCTTTGGTCTTGATGAGTCAGTCTGACTGCCTAAAATACAGAACTGTCTGAATTATATGCCCTTCAGAGAATGGGAGTCAGGGGTATGTTGTACTTTTTAAACAAATTAGATGAGTTGGATTAGCAGCTTTTTCATTAAGCCACATTGAGATAGCATTGTATATGTAAATGTCATCGTGAACCAGGACACCTGCTGTAATTCACATTGGAGTTGATTCTTATGGCATCCAAATAGTGGTATAAACTGGCAATAAAGTAAGCTAATTTCTTTTAGACTGAAGCCATATAAACCTTGCATTTTCCGGTGTAGACTTACTCTATTCCGTGTCTGAATAAATCTTGGACTAAGGGAAGCACCACTCTGGTGTAGGTTTTGTGTCAGCTATGCTCCCATTCTGTTAAGTTATGTTGCTAGGCTGATTTAAAAATTATAAATAGTACTAGACAAGCAAACAGTAAACTGAATTCCATCCAACTATGTGGATGAACATTTCAGGTAGTATATTTGAAGCAATTCTCACATGCAAGTTAATAGAGGATGGATATTTACTAGTGAACATTTGACACTAAATTCAGTCAAAGTAAATTGCCCAATTGGACCTTTTTAATTATTTTAAATTTGCATCAAGTAAGTCGAACAAATATCTTTGTTCTTGATGTGAAAGTAATGATTCACAACTTAATTTCTTCTCCAGTAGCTGTACAGGCTAGTAATTAAAAAAAAAAAACTGCTTTGATGGCCTTTCCAGCCAGGCTGAGCGCTCAAGTTGTTCCTGTGCCTCCATCTTTGCTGTTTGCCAAAGACTGATGAAAACCATCAGTGGTTATATCTTGGCAGAGCAGTGTTGTTTGGGGTAAATTGATATGAATGTTTGTATAATTCTCCTACGCTTGCCCTATTTTGTTCACTGTACATTAGTAAATGGACAACTCTTCAGTTCTTCCAACAAAGCAAGCAGCTTAAACAAAAGGAATTTTGTTCATGCAGATTCAGCCAACTTAATTAAGGTACCTGAATGCTGGATGTGCAAACATACATTTAAGTTTTAAGAAAATAGGTTTGTGAACCCAATTTCTTTCTCCTTCTGTTCCCCTCCCACCCACAAAAAAAATAATTTGTCATTCCCCTGAATCTGTGCTAAATTGACAGGAATTGAAAAATTATACCACCCGCTGTAACAGCAGATTTATAGCCAGGCACGGAAAATGGTGTTGCATATGCACAAAGTGGATATTTTATCTTGTTACCTCCAGTTGTCCCAAATTCACAACCAAACCCTTAATGATTAGAGGTATATATTTATTGATTTGCAATCCACTCATCTAGAAAAATCACTGTCTACAGAGATCAATTGTAAATATTCTAAGTATAGAAAAAATGCGTTCATATAGCACATTTCACAACCTTAATGTCCCAGCACGTCATACCTCCAATTTTCTTTTGGGCCTCCTTATCTCGAGAGACAATGGATACGCGCCTGGAGGTGGTCAGTGGTTTGTGAAGCAGCGCCTGGAGTGGCTATAAAGGCCAATTCTGGAGTGACAGGCTCTTCCACAGGTGCTGCAGAGAAATTTGTTTGTTGGGGCTGTTGCACAGTTGGCTCTCCCCTTGCGCCTCTGTCTTTTTTCCTGCCAACTACTAAGTCTCTTCGACTCGCCACAATTTAGCCCTGTCTTTATGGCTGCCCGCCAGCTCTGGCGAATGCTGGCAACTGACTCCCACGACTCGTGATCAATGTCACACGATTTCATGTCGCGTTTGCAGACGTCTTTATAACGGAGACATGGACGGCCGGTGGGTCTGATACCAGTGGCGAGCTCGCTGTACAATGTGTCTTTGGGGATCCTGCCATCTTCCATGCGGCTCACATGGCCAAGCCATCTCAAGCGCCGCTGACTCAGTAGTGTGTATAAGCTGGGGATGTTGGCCGCTTCAAGGACTTCTGTGTTGGAGATATAGTCCTGCCACCTGATGCCAAGTATTCTCCGAAGGCAGCGAAGATGGAATGAATTGAGACGTCGCTCTTGGCTGGCATACGTTGTCCAGGCCTCGCTGCCGTAGAGCAAGGTACTGAGGACACAGGCCTGATACACTCGGACTTTTGTGTTCCGTGTCAGTGCACCATTTTCCCACACTCTCTTGGCCAGTCTGAACATAGCAGTGGAAGCCTTACCCATGCGCTTGTTGATTTCTGCATCTAGAGACAGGTTACTGGTGATAGTTGAGCCTAGGTAGGTGAACTCTTGAACCACTTCCAGAGCGTGGTCGCCAATATTGATGGATGGAGCATTTCTGACATCCTGCCCCATGATGTTCGTTTTCTTGAGGCTGATGGTTAGGCCAAATTCATTGCAGGCAGACGCAAACCTGTCGATGAGACTCTGCAGGCATTCTTCAGTGTGAGATGTTAAAGCAGCATCGTCAGCAAAGAGGAGTTCTCTGATGAGGACTTTCCGTACTTTGGACTTCGCTCTTAGACGGGCAAGGTTGAACAACCTGCCCCCTGATCTTGTGTGGAGGAAAATTCCTTCTTCAGAGGATTTGAACGCATGTGAAAGCAGCAGGGAGAAGAAAATCCCAAAAAGTGTGGGTGCGAGAACACAGCCCTGTTTCACACCACTCAGGATAGGAAAGGGCTCTGATGAGGAGCCACCATGTTGAATTGTGCCTTTCATATTGTCATGGAATGAGGTGATGATACTTAGTAGCTTTGGTGGACATCCGATCTTTTCTAGTAGTCTGAAGAGACCACGTCTGCTGACGAGGTCAAAGGCTTTGGTGAGATCAATGAAAGCAATGTAGAGGGGCATCTGTTGTTCACGGCATTTCTCCTGTATCTGACGAAGGGAGAACAGCATGTCAATAGTCGATCTCTCTGCACGAAAGCCACACTGTGCCTCAGGGTAGACGCCAATTAAGTACTGTTTTTAATGATGTCGATTGAGAGATAAATATGGGCCAGCCAGGACACCAGGAGTAACTCCCCTTCTCATCAAAATAAGTGCCATGGGGTATTTTATGTCCACCTGAGAGGGCAGACAGGGCCTTGGTTTAATGACCCATTTAAAAGACAACAACTCTGACAGTGTAGAATTCCCTCAGTACTGCACAGGAGTGCCAGAATTGTTTTTTTTTATGCAAGTCTCTGGAGTGGGACTTGAACCCACAATCTTCTGACTCAGGTGAAAGTGCTACCCACTAAGCCACAGTTAACACTGAAATTGGATCAACCATGTTGTATAGCCATTGTGATCAAAAGTTTATTCAGGATTGCTGATTTATTCCTGTTCCAAATATGCTGAGTCTAGTATGTATAATGTAAATTATAAAGGCAAGTCAAGTGGTCATGTGATGTGTTGTACATTTCCCTTCAAAGTTTTGTAAAACCTCATCGGAATGAATAACATTTCCCATTTTACACATTTTGTCCTGCTGTCTTTCGAGGCTCACTGAGGTGGTCATAAAATTATTGTTATATAATCAGGACCATTCAGCAAATTAAACAAGTGGAGGAAAGCTGCAGTTTTAAAAACAAGAACAGATAGTTAATGAATAAATGATCTTAATTTATGATGTTGAAAGTGGTTACATTAGTCACACATTAACCAGAGTTAGGTGGTTGGTTTCTTGGAATGTTGCAGTTTCTCTTCAGTTTGTTTTATGTACAAGCCCAAACAGCTTCAGTTATGGATAGTTCCCCTCTTCACTCCCTCCCCTCTGCCCCCCCCCCCCTCCACATTATGTAGGCATGGGAACATAATTTGCTTCAAGGCACAAATTGAAGAAAGCAGTTGTAAGTGTGGGCATGTCTTGATGAGTCAGCAGTTGGTCTGTAAACCTTTTGGAAGATGTGCTGGATTTTAATTATTTAAAATGATCCCATTCTGTTAGCTCGGGGTGGCTGAAGTTGAGGCCAGCTAAAGGGTTTTAAGTTTTGCTTTCATGCATTCTTAAACATTTTTTAAGGTTGAGATTTGCTGAAAATATCCATTAAATGTTTAATGTTGGAGTACCTAGGAGTTACAGAGCTCTGAACTGCCCATTTTTAACATCACTGAAAAACTTCACTGTATAAAGCTTTTATTCTTTTAATGTAGCTTCTATAACTAACAAACTCCTGGCAGAGGAAGTAGATAAGGAGGGGATGGGAAGCGAGAAATAGCTGCAGGGAAATAGGCCAATGAAATCATGAGCAGGTCCTGATTTTGACCTCTGTGACCCTTTCCTGAAGGGGGCCCCCATCAAGTTTGAGCTTTTTTTTCTGAGACTAATGGTGAAGGGGAAAAGAAAAGTTGGCAGCTCTTTGATCAGCAAAGCGCAAACAGTAAGCATGAAAGCAAATGGCCTTTGTTTGTCAGAAATGCTGAGTCAGGGCCTGTCTTCACTGCAAGCTGAGAACAAGACTGGACAGTCATCAAGCGATTACACAAACAAAGCTGTAATGGATTGTTTTTTGTAAAAGGGAGATTCTTGCCTTAGGAATAATAACTTGACCACAGTTTCTGTATTTAACTACCAGTGCTTAACTGTATATGACAAAGCTTTCTCCAAGTGAGGCAGAGTTTCTTTTACCAAATCCTATTCAGCTTTTAAAAAGATAGTATACAGAAACTTTCTTTGCCTTTCATGATTAATTGTTCACAATAGGTGGAACTCAAAATTTGTGGTCTTATACATATTTAATAGACTATTTTCCTTATATGCATTGTTGCATTTCTGAAGGCCAGATGGGTTTGATTGCTGCCAAACACCTTCAATTGAACCATTTTTAAAAATATAAAGACAGCATTTATAGAGGCTTGCTTAATGTTCCTTGAACAAAGTGTTGGCTTGATTTAGTTGATAATTCCCTTGGAATCAAAATGTGGTTTCAAGCCCCCACTACGTACTTAAGCGTGTAATCTACGCTGACTCTCCTTTGCCGTGCTAAAAAAAATTGCATTGTTGGTAGGATGTCTTCCGATGAACCAACTAAGCTGCTGTCTTACTGAGACATGCCTATATGTCCACTTGTATTCCTCCTCTAAATTGCTAACCTGGATGTAAAAGATCTTGGTTTGGGGTGTATCCTAACCAATATTCCTCCCTCAGCCAGCATCTCTAAAAGCCACTATGAGCATTGTTGTGCACAAATTGGCTGCTGTACTTCAAAAATAATCCATCACTTTTAAAAGCAACTTTGAGCATCCTAAACCTAGGAAAAGTGTGTAAATGCAAGTTATTTCCTGCCTTTAGTAGAGTGAATTATAGATGGACAACATTCCTTTGAAACAAAGCAATATAAACCCGTCTTACTCCCTGATTGGGTAGGAATCTACCAGTGCCTGTTAGCCCCACATTAATCCAGAATTTGCTGGTCACTTTGCTTGGTGTCTAGGACCACCCTGTTACCGAGGAAATATGATGGGGAAGGGGGTAAAATGCACAGACATTTAAAGCATTTTAATCCTGTTATAATAGTCATGCTGCAAAAGAGGAATATTAACGTATATGAAGAGTAAGCAAGAAAGAGATTGGACTGTGCAATATGGAGAAAAACATTAGTGTAGACTTGATGAGCCAAGTAGCCTGTTTCTGTTCTAAACCAGGGGTCTGTGGCCCCTTTGGGTTCTTGAGTAGGTTTCAAGAGATGCGCCGCCACCACCCCTTGGCTTCTCCCTCACTATTTATTCAGCCGCCAAATTGGCTCAGCTCTTTGTGACGGCTGCCGATCAGCAGTTGCTTTTAGCAAAAGTCATGTGACCCACCTGATCTCTCCAGTTCTCATAAGCCAGCAATTCTTTTACAAAGTTCAACATTAAAACTAAATTGACGACGATATTTAAAACACATTTTTCACTGATTAGGTTCAATAATAAACTGTTTTATGACTGGTATTCAAACATCCCGCATTCCCAACCCTCCGTAGTTGATGTAAAAATACAAATAAATTCATGCCAATAAAGATAACTGCGGCACAGAATTTCTTGACTCTACTTATGCCGAAGTTGCACCAAAACCTATGCCAGTTTCTCTACTGATCGTACTGTTAGGAAATTTTGACTGCCGAGAATAACAATAGCCTATGCTGGATCATAAAAACCAGCAGAAATCAGCGAACAAGAGCTGAAGAAAAAGCAACACGTATGTCATCTTCCTTTTTAAGTCCTCCTTTTATCTTATTGATATCAAAATTAAAGTACATATGTTAGTCAAGTGAGGAGGGGTCTAAGGACTTCCCTCTCCTTTGACCACGACAGGTTTAATTCTTTCTCAAAGTGGATGTACTGGCCAATTCAATAGTTGTTCAATTCCTTACTTGGAATGATCATAGCAACTAAGTAATCAGACAGGTTTTCTTGAGTTTAACAACAAAAGAGGTTAACTTTATTATACGTAAACCGAACTAATAAAACAATTAAAAATCACACCAACTTTCACTCACACACACAGACAATTAGGGGTTTACACACACACTCAAATAGATTACAGAGTGGGGAAAGGTAGATTGGTTGAGTTCGAGCCCATAAAAAACGTGTATACAGTCTGGCGTTTGGTGACTCGGCGGTCCTGAGGCTTTTGGTTTGAAGAGGTAGATGACTGGTTCGATGGGTCTCTAGGAGACAGCAATATGGATGATTTCGTCCAACAGGGTTTGATTGTAGCTGGAGTATGCAAACGTGGTCAGTCAACAGGCAGGATTTGAAAGCTTTTCCAGCTGGAATAGAGAGAGAGAGACACCCACTTTGGTCTGCATGTGTAGAGTCCAGAAGCTTCTCTCTCTGCTGCAGAAAGACACAAGCTTAAAACCACATATGGGGAGGGGCTTGTCATATGATAGTCAGTCAGTCATTTAAGAATAGCAGATAGCAGTATTTCTCTCTCACAACATTGCAGTGTAGGATACAGTGTTGCAAATTAGGTGGCCAAATTGAGCTCCTAGCAAAGCCATCCTTATAGCTTTTCTTTTTCAAATGTCTTGGTTTTTTTTTTAAAAAGCTATAAACTCAGATCTCCAGTCAATGGATTAGGAAAAATTATCATTCAACAAAGCACATTGGCATAACACCTCCCCACCATGTGAAATGAAATGTGACCAGAACATTTCTTTGAGGCCACAAATTAAAAAGAAACTGCACACACACATTCATCAGTCTCCCTCATGGCCATACTCTAGTTGTTTTTCGTCCAGGATTGGGCATGAGCACAACTGGGGAACTCCAACTGCTCTGACTGGGCTCAATCAGCTTTTGCTCCAGCACACTGAGTTTCCTTGTGCATTTCTAAAAAACCTTCCTTTTCCAGTTTCTCTATACCAGTGAACTCTAACCTGGATTCAAAGTTGTTCATAACTTTGTGAAGATCATCAAGTGCCTTTTGTACATGTTTTTTCTGTGCTCCCCAGCAGACCAACAGCTTGCTTTGCAGAGCACTTTGCAAACCAATTGTTAACTAATAAAATGGTGACTTCATTTGTGTGCTTAAGCTGGCCTGGCTTAAATGCAAATGGGCAAAATGGCACCATAACGTCATAAGACACTTTGTCAGGCAAAGTTTTAAGCCTGCCTTGAAGTGCTTCATAATCATCTTGCACTTTAACACAGTGCTGCATTTTTTTTTTCCTTGCACCTTGAGACCACCTATCAATTTCGTCCTGCATCTCTTCCTGTTCCAGCTCATCCACCTTGGCCCACAATTCCTCCTCAGTTAGGATATTTGAGTTGCAGTCACCACTACCATCACCACCTTCCAAATCTTCCACAAAAACCTTTTTGGGCTTGATGTTTTCCTTTGGTTTATGAGCTTTTCTGTGTCTCCCTTCAGAGTTTAAATATTTAATTTCTAGGTCTTCATTCTGAATTTCCTCCTAAACCTGGGTCAGTTTCCTGGGACCTGGGCAATAGTGATTTTGTTTTATGGAAGGAGTCTCTTACATCCACATCATGCATGGTTAGGGTTGTGCACCCTAATTTGTCCCTGCAGATCCCTTTAAACGCTGTGAGCAGCCTTGTTCGGTCTCCTCTAAGTTCTGCATTTTAAGTAGGAGAATACCATGTCTGATTTCCTGAACGTCGCAGTGTTAGCTAACCGGATGGTAGAGGGTTCGATTTGGGAATCCGCCAGGCCTCACTGTTCCTTTCGTCCTCCTCTTTCCTGACTGCCTAACAGACTTATGCTTGTTTGTCCCCTTCCCAGCTGTGATAAAATTATTAACATATTGATGTGGCACAGCCGTTGCTTTTTCCTATGGTCAGAGTCGAAGAGCTATACAGCACAGAAACAGGCCCTTCGGCCCATCATGTCCATGCCGGGCACCCGGCTACTTCTCTTTACTACTCTGTACAGGCCACTGAACCGGGCTTTCAACGGTTCTCCTGTATTGGTAATAACACTAACACATGGTTTCCAGGCTGAAATGTTCTGGCCTTGGCATGTTTATCCGTCTGCCTTTTTATAGTTGTCTGGGAGATTTTTTGAGTGTTCCTGTGCCACCGCACAGGCTCTGTGAGCCATTCAAAGAACAAAGAACAAAGAAAATTACAGCACAGGAACAGGCCCTTCGGCCCTCCAAGCCTGCGCCGATCCAGATCCTCTATCTAAATATGTCGCCTATTTTCTAAGGGTCTGTATCTCTTTGCTTCCTGCCCATTCATGTATCTGTCTAGATACATCTTAAAAGACGCTATCGTGCCCACGTCTACCACCTCCGCTGGCAACGCATTCCAGGCACCCACCACCCTCTGCGTAAAGAACTTTCCACGCATATCCCCCCTAAACTTTTCCCCTCTCACTTTGAACTCGTGACCCCTAGTAATTGAATCCCCCACTCTGGGGGAAAAAGCTTCTTGCTATCCACCCTGTCTATACCTCTCATGATTTTGTACACCTCAATCAGGTCCCCCCTCAACCTCCGTCTTTCTAATGAAAATAATCCTAATCTACTCAACCTCTTTTCATAGCTAGCACCCTCCATACCAGGCAACATCCTGGTGAACCTCCTCTGCACCCTCTCCAAAGCATCTACATCCTTTTGGTAATGTGGCGACCAGAACTGCACGCAGTATTCCAAATGTGGCCGAACCAAAGTCTTATACAACTGTAACATGACCTGCCAACCCTTGTACTCAATACCCCGTCCGATGAAGGAAAGCATGCCGTATGCCTTCTTGACCACTCTATTGACCTGCGTTGCCACCTTCAGGGAACAATGGACCTGAACACCCAAATCTCTCTGTACATCAATTTTCCCCAGGACTTTTCCATTTGAACATAGAGATGTTGTCTAACAGGGAAGCTTCGTCCCTGTGTCCCAAAAACCTCTCCTTGATGAGGTGAGAGGTCCTCTTAAAACTAGTGTCCATAATTCAAAGGGCCTAAAGACAGTGGACTCATTGGGTGAGTCCCTGGTAGCAAACAGAAGAAATCCCAGCCCTTTGTCCCAGACATGGGGGTCCTCGTAGCAGTATGCCCTGATCATTGTCTTTAAGGTCTGGTGGTATCGCTCCAAAGACACTTGTGACTGTGGGTGATGGGCTGAGGATTTTAGTTCACGCATGACCTTTTGAAAATATTGGGCATAAAATTTGAGCCCTGATCCGACTAGATCTTAGCAGGCAGCCCATATCGGTAAAGAATTGTGTTAGCCTCTCAACCACTACCCTGGCCGAGATAGTTCTTAGGTTTTTCTGATACCAACATGTGCAGCCATTGGAATCTCATTGGCTATTCTCAATATTTCCCTCTGGTACCTCGGCAGCACCACTACCAGAAGTGGACTACTGTCCACTTTTCTTAAGGCCTGTGAGGAGGTCTCCACTTCCTCATCCATTAAATAGTAGCACTCTGGAGCTTCCTCTGCTTCAGCTTCAGTTTGGGCAGTCTGCGCTAGAGGCCTGCTTTAGGTCGGGAAAAAGAACCCAACCGAACCACAGCAGACCCGAGCCGAACCCACTACTACTCAACCCAACCCGACCATCCCTTTACTTATCTTCCTGACACTGAACCTGCAAGAAGCTGCAGCGCATGCGCGATGACGTCATAGTGACATCACTCGCTCAATGCGCAGACTCTGGTTCATCCTGGACTCCCAGTTCAAGTAAATTTTTATTTTTTATTTTTAATACTTACCAGCAGAGCACTGACCGTGTGTGTCTGGCCTGACATGACCCGACTTGACCTGGACTCTGCCTGACCTGACCCGAACCCGACACATGTCATTGGGTCCTGTCAGGTTCGGGTCGGGTAGCAGGCCTCTAGTCTGCGCTAACTTTTTTAACCCTGGGTTGTCTTGCTGAGCCTCGACCAAGGAAGACCTGTTTGACCTATCCTTTGGGTCCTCTGACTTCTCAAAGAAGGTTTCAGATGACCAGAGAGTAGGATCATCTGTCTGCAGTGCCAGTTCAGCCTCCTGTGACGGAGCTTGTTTGGCCATGGACTGGGGCATCACAGTCTGGAACAATGCCAGGGACCTTTTTCCTGTAACTGCTTTGTCTCCCTGACCTCTTTCGGTCTTTCTAAAACCACTGGGGAAGCTACCACCTTCGCCCCTGCCAGACCATGACCCAGGAGTAGGTAAACTAGGGACAACCCCCAAGGTTACCGGTCCTGAAACAAGGTCGCATTACAGGTGCACCTGGTATAAAGGTATGGGCATATACTTTCCTCTGATCCAGTTTACTAGCATTTTCGCATTCAATGCATTCTCTGGGGGGGGAAGTTGGCCTCACTCGAGGGGGATAGGGTCACTTTTCCTCAGGACACAAAATCCTGGTAACTTGCAGGAATTTAAAATTTTCCCGCACTCTCAGTGGTAGGTTTACTGCGCTTTACTACTGTGGTTAAAGCCACAGCCTGGTCTGCTGTGCTTTCCATCAGGGCCCCTTTTCTTGCACTGTTCTGATGCATCATGACTAAATCTATGGGTTTTCCCCGTAACGTCCAGCAGTCAGCGCGAAGGTGACCTGCCTTGTTACAATGGAAACATAAGACTTCTGGGTGTCACTCCTGTTCTCGGCAACTTCCTTTTCCTCCTGAGGAGGGCCCCATGTGTTTCCGGCTCTCCCTTCTCGCTTATGGTTGTTCATCCTCCTATCACCCTCCCACCTTCTATCTTTTCAGGATTTTGGAGGTGACTAGGGAAGGGTTTCCCTTGATGCAAGGGCTTGTGAATAAGTGCATAATCATTAGCCAGGATTTCTGCCTGCCTGGTTTTTGGAATCATTTGTTCCTCCACGTGGTTTCTCTGGAAAGGGGAAGTGAGTTTTTGAACTCCTCGAGGAAGATCACCTGTCTGAGGTTTTCATAGGTGGACTGTATCTTAAGTGCCTGCAGCTGTGGGTCGAAAGCAAGCTGCTTAACTCTTTCAAACTTGAAGTTTGTTCCAGGTGTTTTCGGAGGGTTTGGAATTTTTTTTAAATTCATTTATGGGATGTGGACATGGCTGGCTAGGACAGCATTTATTGCCCATCCCTAATTGCACTGGAGAAGATGGTGGTGAGCTGCCTTTTTGAACTGCTGCAGTCCATGTGAGGTAGGCACACCCACTGTGCTGTTAGGAAGGGAGTTCCAGGATTTTGACCCGGTGACAGTGAAGGAACGGCAATATAGTTCCAGGTCAGGAAGGTGAGAGATTTGGAGGGAAACTTGCAGGTGGTGGTGTTCCCATGCATTTGCTTCCCTTGTCCTTCTAGGTGGGAGAGCTCGCGGGTTTGGAAGGTGCTGTCCATGGAGCTTTGGTGCGTTGCTGCAGTGCATCTTGTAGATGGTACACGCTGTTTCTATTGCATTGGTGGTGAGGGAGTGAATGTTTGTGGATGGGGTGCCAATCAAGCGGGCTGCTTTGTGCTGGGTGGTGTCGAGCTTCTTGAGTGTTGGAGCTGCACCCATCCAGGCAAGTGGAGATTATTCCATCACACTCCTCCTGACTTGTGCCTTGTAGATGGTGGACAGGCTTTGGGGAGTCATGAGGTGAGTTGCAAGCTGCAGGATTCCTAGCCTCTGACCTGCTCTTGTAGCCACAGTATTTATATGGCTACTCCAGTTCAGTTTCTGGTCAATGGTAACCCCTAGGATGTTGACCGTGGGGGATTCAGCGATTGTAATGCCATTGAATGTCAAGGGGAGATGGTTAGATTCCCTCTTATTGGAGATGGTCATTGCCTGGCACTTGTGTGGTGTGAATGTTGCTTGCCACTTATCAGCCCAAGCCTGGATATTTTCCAAGTCTTGCTGCATTTGTACACTGACTGCTTCAGTATCTGAGGAGTTGCGAATGGTGCAGAACATTGTGCAATCATTCGCGAACATCCCCACTTCTGACCTTATGATTGAAGGAAGGTCATTGATGAAGCAGCTGAAGATGGTTGGGCCTAGGTACCAACTTGTATGCACCCAGGATAGCATCTTTAGTCATCTCATAATCTGGTGAACTCCCATCAGGCAACAGTTAATAACCCTCATGGGCTTTTCCTATTATTTTGCTTTGCAATAACAGTATCCAGCACTCTGGCCATTTCAGCCATTTTGCAAGCTTTTCGAGCGAGATGAAAAATACGTCCACATTCCCCTCACTGAACTTTGATATCAACTGGGAGAAATTAAGAGCTCAGCACTCGTTCCTGAGTTAGGGATAACTCCCTCACTCGCTGTGCCTTCACTGGTTGTATTGGGCCTTCCCTTCATTCGTTCGAGCTGCCTTAAATCCCTTTCCTCCTCCTCCTTCTGGAAATCTCCTTTTTCCCTTTCCTCCCTTTCTTTCTCTCTTGCCTGAAATTTTAATTCTAGTCATCTTTGTTCTTGTACCTTAGCTATAATATTACTTTGTCTGTTTCAGTTTCTATTCCTGTCTCCAGTTCTTCAGTGTCAATTTTAAAATGGTTGACCACAAGTTTTAGGGTTTCAGGCTTCCTAGCTTTTGGACAGATAGTTGTTTCTAACTGCCCAGCTACATTCTTCAACTCTTCAACAGATAGGGCTTTTAACCCGGCCCAAGTTACTTCACTCTGTTCTAGGAAGGTACTGGACTCGAATGTGGACATGTTAATACTCTAGCACTGAAAACCACAAGAAAACCTGTATTGAAGTTTTGTAATTATTGCTAGGGATCAATTTGGTTTCCCGCTTCCAATTTCCTATTTATCTTTGGGTTTGATCCGACACATGAGCCCCCAAATTTCTTTTACGGTCAAGTGAGGAGGGGTCGAAGGGCTTCTCTCTTTTCCCTCTCCTTGTTTGACCACAACAGGTTTAACTCTTTCTTAAAGTGGATGTATTAGCCAATTCATTAGGTGTTTGGTTCTTGTTATGATCATAGCATGTAAGCAATCTGACAGGTTTTCTTGAGTTAACAAAGAAAGTGGTTAACTTTATTGTACTTAAATCAAACTAATAAAAATAATAAACAACATGCCCACTTTCACTCATGCACACACACACTAGAGGTTTAGGGAGGTAATTCCAGAGTTTAGGGCCTGGGCAGCTGAAGCTGAGGCCACCAATATTGGAGAGATTAAAATCAGGGATGTTCAAGAGGCGAGAAGTGGAGATATTGTGGAGGGTTGTGGGGCTGGAGGAGATTAGAGACTGGAGGGATGGAAGCCAGGAAACTCATTTTCAGGTCCTTTGGGGGCGGGGCTGTGTTATTGTGCTAAGTGGGATTTCAGTGTATAAGCTCAGAAACTGCAAAGTTTTGAAGAAATTCACACGTAATAGTGTTTCAGCATAAATAAGTTGTGCGTAAATTTCTGTGGGGGGAAAAAAGCAGTGCATCTCCACTCTTGAGCCGTTGTATTCAAAACTTCCATTTGTGTTCCACGCCTACAAGCAATATGTACAAATCATTGTAGTTGCAGAAAAACATTGTTCGCATTTATATGACCTTTAGCACTGCCACCTAGTGTTGCTTAAGTATTTGCACAAAGCTGCCTGTGAGTCTCAATCTTATAAGGAAAGGACTTGCATTTATGTAGTATTATGTCACATCCTTGGGAAGTCCCAAAGTGATTTACAACCAATGGATTACTCTCTGCTGTTGCTGCTGCGTTAGGTTCTGGGCAGAAATCTGTTTTCTGTTGGGGTGAGGTCTATTTCTCTGCAGTCTTTGCTGTGAGACCCTTCATCGCCGTTTTCCACTGAGGCTCTATTCTCTGCTGAACTGCCCCCATTCCAGTATCTGTTATGCTTCTGCTCCTCCACTGGGAATTTTTTAGTCAACACTTGGGCAAAACAATTTTTTTTCCCCCTGTTGGTTTCCATCCTGCTCTCGGTTCTGCTCCTTTGCTGAATGATCTCTACTTTCCTGCTTTCACCTTGGTTCCTGTGATCTGAGTCGACTTGACCTTCCAAACTTCCTCTATCGTCCTTGATTGTACGGGCTCCTCAAGTTCCGATCACTTCTGATTCCCTGTGCTCCTCACCTCCGTACAGCTGTCCCATGGACCAGTTCCCTCATCTGCATTAATCCTGTGAATAACCTTTCACTTTCCCCTGGTTTCCAAAACTTCAGTGCTCTTCCTGCGAGGGTGATGGGAGGTGGAGATGACCAATGATTTCAAAAGGAAATTAGAACAACACTTGAGAGAAATAAACTTGCAAGGCTATGGGGATGGAGCAGGGGAATGGGAGTGATTAGATTGCTCTGCAGAGAGTGACATGGACTTGATAGGCCGAATAACCTCCTTATCTGCCATTCTGACTCTTATGATTTCATTCACATTGCTCTTCCACTGGTATGCCGAATCCCCAGTATGCACTACTAACTTGAGACCACTATACAGCTCTGCTGTACTTCTGGAGCAAGGTTGACTCTCCATTCCTCCTCCGTTCTGTTTTCATTAGACAATCTCCAGAAATGTGCTGTCACCAACTCTGCCGCTCAGACAGCTCCTGAATTCATTGACTCTCGGCAACCTCCAAACATGTTTTGTCAATGCTCCAAGCTGTCTCAACCCTGTCTACAAATTAACGACCCCACCACAGGACCTGAGACTTTATCTTCTAGATTATATTGCATCATCTCCTTGTCCTCTGTCTACAACCTGGACAGATTTCTCCTAAACTCTGCCATGCCTACATGGCCATTTGCATACACATATTGGCTGTTACTTTGAAACAAAGCTTGTGACTTCTATTCCCCCTTCCCTTTCTCATTTCTTATTACCCCTCTAAGGCCCTTCTTACCTGCCTCCTTCCTTTCCTGCCACCCAGTTGTGCCACTTTTCATCTCTGCGCCTCTCAAATAACTTCACCACTGGCACCCGCCCCCCACAATCATCTCTACCACAACTGTCACTACTCTGCTGCCTTCCTACTGCCACCAGCTTGAATCCATCTTGGATAATCCCACAGATACTTGCCATGTTTCTCTCTACATTCTCTGAAGGCCCCATCGAGGCCTCCACTGTTGCCTCTTCATAAGCAGTAACCACCACTGCTCCATCCTGATCTTGCCGACTTTCCTCACCAGCAGCATGCTGAACTAATCTCACCAATGTATTTCCTGTCTTGCACTTATCACCTGTCCTGTTGGACTCTTGTTAGTGGATCATCATTCCCCCAAATTTCCCTCCAGATCATCCATTTGCTTAAGGGCAAAGCTCAATCTTGTGAAACATTGTGCAGACATCCTGACTTTCACTGACAATTGATTCATGGATAGGGCACTTTATCCCTTAGTGAAGCCTCAGCTGATTATACTTGCCCATCACCTGTCCACCCAAAATGTTGTGCTGGTGGTTTGGCCCTTGATCAAATCTCACGCTGGTGTCTTGTCCTACATTTCCAGCACCTTTTGCCTCCATTATGCGCCTCTCACCTAAAAAAAAAAATCCTTGTTCTGTAATAATTTCCCCGATCCCATCCTGAGGTTCTCCCCAAGAAGATATAATTTGTTTTCTCCCTCAGCCTCTGCACTGAGTGACTCCTTATCCTCTATTTCTAATTAAATATCGATCTCAGATCCCCTTGCTGTCTCGTCTGATTTCACTGTCCTGCCACCTAACTATATTCATGGCCACCTTTTCTATTTTATATAGTCTCTCTGTTCTTATGGTCTTGAGCACAGACCAAGCTATTTCCAAACACTTCCTTATATTCTTCACCAACCACGTACTCCTAGACCCTTCCAACACCACTTCATCTCCCAAGTAATATACAATTGCACTTTCAAGCTGCCAACTGTTAAGCCTAGCCTTTGACCTTCAATTCATTACAATTTTCCTGCAGCTGTTGATCTGGTCATTCGCTCCCTCACTTTCCACTTTGGCCTCAGGGAAATTCGCAGTCATCTGGTTACTCCCTTGTGTGTGCCTCATCTTCATTCCTTCCAGTCAAATGTGCACAGACATGAGCATATCTAGTGCAAATCTGGTTAGCCAAACATCAGATCTGGCTGGACCACAGCAAGCGCTATTGGCCTCTCTTCTGCTAAAATTATTCATGTTCTGGTGTTATTATGGAGAGTAAAAAAAAAAATCTCCAGCTTCTTTTCTTCACTACCATTTCCTGGAACCCCTCTACTGTATCCCTTCCACTCTTGCTTCCAATAATAAGGGAGCTCACAGGATTCTTTATCGCCAAGATTGAGACTATCCATTCTGTTGCCAATGCTGCTTCCTTCCACTTACCCACCAAGCCTCTCCACCTCTCCTTCAAGGCCCTAGTTAAGAAGCGCCTCTTTGACCAAGTTTTTGGTAGTTTTTTTTCCTAATACCACCTTTGGCTCGGCGTCTTATTTTATCTGATTTTACCTCTGTGAAGTGCCATGGGATGTTTTTCTACATTAAACAATCCTAAATTTTGATGGTTAACCTGTTTTTCAGTGAAGTGACATTACTAATTATGCCCGCAAAATAACACTCCTCTCCCTAGCAATAAAGTTGTGAATGTGAGGGACTCTAGTTCGTCAGCGTCACTAGGGAAAAATTGCAGTTAAATAGTTCAGCATGCTGTGCTTTGCCCATTCCAAATTGAGATGGGGCAGAGGATTTCCTTTTTTTTTCAAAAAAAAAGGCAGTGTTTGTGGGTCAAATGATCTGAAATTGCATGCTTCACCCTGCATATGTACAATGTGTTATTAGACAAATACATAGCATTTTTAAAAAATTGCAACATTGAAAAGATTTTTTTTTTAGTCCCATTTCTCAAATACTTGATGGCTATCGCTGATCATCCTAAAGCCAATGTGCTTTTGTGTAGTGTTATATGTTTCTTGTAATGCTTTCAACTCATCACGTGAAATTTCTCCTAGCTTTATTTACAGACCTGTAAGCATTTTACATAATGGTCACATATTTTGAAAGTTCAAAATCTGTAATTGCATTTCTTGGTTTTTTTTTTGCAGTTCTAGCTGATATAGTCAAGATACTTTTGAGATTTAGCTTCACTGGTATACATGAGTGAATTGAAGCACTTATATATTTAGCACTACAGTTTGGATCATGAAAGCAACATCCATATGCCAGCTCTTCCTATTTACCTAGCTAACACTGGCTCCCTTATCCCATTGCAGAATCTCATTTTACGAGCTAAACAGTTTATAATGTGATTGTTGCATTTGAAAATATGTTTTGTTTTCCCCCCAAAAGAAGAATTATTGAGCTGTGAACAGAATGTTTCTCCATTTTGCAGTAGGGGTAAATAAAAACTGGCTCCTTTATGTTTCTTGGTTCAATTCAGCTCAAAATGACGCTAGCAGTTGAACTATGAACATCTTGGAAACCATCAGAATAGCTATCTGTTTGCTCTGCAGTATGTGAAATAGTGGCTCTGTTCCAAACAGTTTTATTGGGGTTAGATACAGAGTTCTGTTGAACAAATAATTCTGCAATAAACCTAATTTGGAATGATCAGTTTTTGGCTGTGGGCCAATTCAACTAATTAAATTCTGCTTATTTCAAATTCAAGACCAGTCCTTTTCATCCATTTATTATAATTTATCTTTGCATGGTCTCATGGCAAGCAAGCTTCATTTTCCTCTGTTATACTGGCAATAAATCCCAGCGTCGGATTATGCCAGTGGATGGGGTGTATCCATTTCACAAATCGCAAGATAAATATGAATGAGACAATTTGGCTCATTTAGGAAAGTTTAGTCATAGCATTGAATAGTCTCTTAATTGATTCCAGGATTCTTGTTTCTGATATCCTGTCTTAGTCTTTCTTTGGGTGTAGAACTTCCACTATAAATGTTTTTTGGTACCTTGAACTTTTGCCGCCTTGTGGCGCTCTGGATTTACTTTTTTTTTACCGTACTTAAGTTACAGTATAGGTTTGCCTGTTCTGTCTACTGCCAATGTCCCATATTTTGTTTAGGTTGGATTCAGGGAGACTGACATTTGTGAACTGACTTTCTTCTCCTGATGGCAAAATCGTAGACCCAGTTGTAGCTCTGCAAGTCTGCCATCCAGATATTGGTGCTGAATTTAGCAGCATTAATGCTGAGACCCTGCTGATGGACACTGATTTTCCCCCCAGCAATTTGACCTGAAATCACTGGTATAAAATTGGCTTTTGATGCAGTTTCACGATATGCCAAACTTATGACAGCCTTATGTACTGTACTTTGAAGAGGAAAGGCAGAGTATGGGATTAATCCCTAATTAAGTAAATATTAGCTTACATGTAGGAGACTTTCCATTTTTGTGGGAGCACAAAGATTTTGTGAAATTATAATTCTGTATAAACAGACAAGTCTGACCTTTCTTACCCAGAGCCTGATGTGTGGTTTGCCAACTGTGGTTCAACAAGAAGTGGTAAAATGTGCACCTCAACTTCACACAAGTGTAATGGTGTGCATGTATACTATTTTTTGTTATTTCTCTACTATATCAAGCAGAAAAAGACTCCTAATCTACTTGGCATGTTGTGTGTCTCAATTCATCATGGATGAAGTAACAGCCACAGAATTGTTACAGTGCAGAAGGAGGTCACTCGATCCATCATGTCTGCACCAGCTCTCCACATGAGCAATTTGCCTAGTGTCACTCCCCCACCTTCTCCCCATAAACCTGCACATTCTTCCTTTTCATATAACAGTCTAACTCCCTTTTTGAATGCTTCAATTGAACTGGCCTTCACCGCACTCTCACGCAGTGCATTCCAGACCTTTACCACTTGCTGTGTGAAAAAGTTTTTCCTCATGTCACTTTTGCCTCTCTTAGTCATTACTTTAAATCCGTGTCCCCTCAGTCTCGATCCTTTCACGAGTGGGAACAGTTTCCCCCTATCTGCTCTGTCCAGACCCTTCATGATTTTGAGTACCTTTATCAAATCATCTCTCAGCCTTTTCTTAAAGGAAAACAGTCCCAACTTCTCCAATCTGTCTTCATAACTGAAGTTCTTCATCCCTGGAACCATTCTTGTGAATATTTTCTGCACCCTCTCCAATGCCCTCAAAACTTTCCTAAAGTGCGGTGCCCAGAACTGAGCACCATACTGCAGCTGAGGCCGAACTGGTGTCTTATACAAGTTCAACATAACTTCCTTGCTCTTGTACTCTGTGCCTCTAAAATAAAGCCCAGGATATTGTATGCTTTGTTAACTGCTCTCTCAACTTGTCCTGTCATCTTCAATGACTTATGCACATAACACTGGCACCTGGGGACCTCCAATACAATCCTTCCTCCATCCTGTAAAACATCCATTAACCGCTACTGTTTGTTTCCTGCCACTCAGTCAATTCCTTATCCATGTTGCTATCATCCTTTTAATTCCATGAGGTATAACTTTGCTCACAAGTCTGTTGAGTAACACTGGATCAAATGCCTTTTGAAAGTCCATGTACATCAACTGCATTGCCCTCATCAGCCCTCTGTTACCTCTGATTTATCTGATTTACTTTTGGAGTACAGTGACTGATATATAGACATACATAGAAGCAAATCACACTGGAATCTTGTTTCAGTGGTGTTGATTAGGGGAGAAATTTTAGCCAGGACATCGGGCAAGATGCCTGCCCTTATGATGGATAACTGGATTTGGAAATTTTTGACTATTTTTCCCACAAGATGTGGGGGGCACAACAGTGGTGATGTCACTGAACTCCTGCCTTGGGCGCTATGGCGTTGGAAGGATGAATGAGAACGGGCAGAGACTGCTTGAGTTGTGTACCTATCATAACCTCTGCATCACCAACTCGTTCTTTCACACTAAACCCTGTCACCAGGTTTCATGGAGGCACCCAAGATCACGTCGTTGGCACCAGCTAGACCTCATTGTCACAAGGCGAGCCGCCTTAAACAGTGTTCAAATCACACGCAGCTTCCACAGTGCGGACTGCGACACCGACCACTCCCTGGTGTGCAGCAAGGTTAGACTCAGACCAAAGAAGTTGCATCATTCCAAGCAGAAGGGCTGCCCGCGCATCAACACGAGCAGAATTTCTCACCCACAGCTGTTACAAAAATTTCTAAATTCACTTGTAACAGCCCTTCAAAACACTCCCACAGGGGATGCTGAGACCAAGTGGGCCCACATCAGAGACGCCATCTATGAGTCAGCTTTGACCACCTACGGCAAAAGTGCGAAGAGAAATGCAGACTGGTTTCAATCTCATAATGAAGAGCTGGAACCTGTCATAGCCGCTAAGCGCATTGCACTTTTGAACTACAAGAAAGCCCCCAGCGATTTAACATCCGCAGCACTTAAAGCAGCCAGAAGTACTGCACAAAGAACAGCTAGGCGTTGCGCAAACGACTACTGGCAACACCTATGCAGTCATATTCAGCTGGCCTCAGACACCGGAAACATCAGAGGAATGTATGATGGCATGAAGAGAGCTCTTGGGCCAACCATCAAGAAGATCACCCCCCTCAAATCTAAATCGGGGGACATAATCACTGACCAACGCAAACAGATGGACCGCTGGGTTGAGCACTACCTAGAACTGTACTCCAGGGAGAATGCTGTCACTGAGACTGCCCTCAATGCAGCCCAGCCTCTACCAGTCATGGATGAGCTGGACATACAGCCAACCAAATCGGAACTCAGTGATGCCATTGATTCCCTAGCCAGCGGAAAAGCCCCTGGGAAGGACAGCATTACCCCTGAAATAATCAAGAGTGCCAAGCCTGCTATACTCTCAGCACTACATGAACTGCTATGCCTGTGCTGGGACGAGGGAGCAGTACCCCAGGACATGCGCGATGCCAACATCATCACCCTCTATAAAAACAAAGGTGACCGCGGTGACTGCAACAACTACCGTGGAATCTCCCTGCTCAGCATAGTGGGGAAAGTCTTTGCTCGAGTCGCTCTGAACAGGCTCCAGAAGCTGGCCGAGCGCGTCTACCCTGAGGCACAGTGTGGCTTTCGTGCAGAGAGATCGACTATTGACATGCTGTTCTCCCTTCGTCAGATACAGGAGAAATGCCGTGAACAACAGATGCCCCTCTACATTGCTTTCATTGATCTCACCAAAGCCTTTGACCTCGTCAGCAGACGTGGTCTCTTCAGACTACTAGAAAAGATCGGATGTCCACCAAAGCTACTAAGTATCATCACCTCATTCCATGACAATATGAAAGGCACAATTCAACATGGTGGCTCCTCATCAGAGCCCTTTCCTATCCTGAGTGGTGTGAAACAGGGCTGTGTTCTCGCACCCACACTTTTTGGGATTTTCTTCTCCCTGCTGCTTTCACATGCGTTCAAATCCTCTGAAGAAGGAATTTTCCTCCACACAAGATCAGGGGGCAGGTTGTTCAACCTTGCCCGTCTAAGAGCGAAGTCCAAAGTACGGAAAGTCCTCATCAGAGAACTCCTCTTTGCTGACGATGCTGCTTTAACATCTCACACTGAAGAATGCCTGCAGAGTCTCATCGACAGGTTTGCGTCTGCCTGCAATGAATTTGGCCTAACCATCAGCCTCAAGAAAACGAACATCATGGGGCAGGATGTCAGAAATGCTCCATCCATCAATATTGGCGACCACGCTCTGGAAGTGGTTCAAGAGTTCACCTACCTAGGCTCAACTATCACCAGTAACCTGTCTCTAGATGCAGAAATCAACAAGCGCATGGGTAAGGCTTCCACTGCTATGTCCAGACTGGCCAAGAGAGTGTGGGAAAATGGCGCACTGACACGGAACACAAAAGTCCGAGTGTATCAGGCCTGTGTCCTCAGTACCTTGCTCTACGGCAGCGAGGCCTGGACAACGTATGCCAGCCAAGAGCGACGTCTCAATTCATTCCATCTTCGCTGCCTTCGGAGAATACTTGGCATCAGGTGGCAGGACTATATCTCCAACACAGAAGTCCTTGAAGCGGCCAACACCCCCAGCTTATACACACTACTGAGTCAGCGGCGCTTGAGATGGCTTGGCCATGTGAGCCGCATGGAAGATGGCAGGATCCCCAAAGACACATTGTACAGCGAGCTCGCCACTGGTATCAGACCCACCGGCCGTCCATGTCTCCGTTATAAAGACGTCTGCAAACGCGACATGAAATCGTGTGACATTGATCACAAGTCGTGGGAGTCAGTTGCCAGCATTCGCCAGAGCTGGCGGGCAGCCATAAAGACAGGGCTAAATTGTGGCGAGTCGAAGAGACTTAGTAGTTGGCAGGAAAAAAGACAGAGGCGCAAGGGGAGAGCCAACTGTGCAACAGCCCCAACAAACAAATTTCTCTGCAGCACCTGTGGAAGAGCCTGTCACTCCAGAATTGGCCTTTATAGCCACTCCAGGCGCTGCTTCACAAACCACTGACCACCTCCAGGCGCGTATCCATTGTCTCTCGAGATAAGGAGGCCCAAAAGAAAGAAGTAATCCAGAGACCCAGGTTCACACTCTGGGGGCCATGGGTTCAAATCCCACCACGGCAGCTGGTGGAATTTAAATTCAGTTACTTAATAAATTCAATTAATGAAAATCTGGAATTAAAAGCTAGTCAGTAATGGTGACCGTGCAACCAGCACCGATTGTTGTTTTTAAAAATTAAAACCCCATCTGGTTCACTAATGTCCTTTTAGGGAAGAAAATCTGCCATTCTTACCTGGTCTGGCTTACATGTGACTCCAGACCCACAGCAATGTGGTTAACACTTAACTGCCCCCTGAAATGGCCAAGCAAGACACTCGGATGTACAAAACCACTACATCAAAAATTGAAAAGGAATAATACTGGACGGAACACCCAGCATCGACCTAGGCACCAGAAACTACAATGGCAAACTCAGCCCTGTTGACCCTGCAAAGTCGTCCTTTCTAACATCTGGGGGCTTGTGGCAAAATTAGGAGAGCTGTCCCACAGACTAGTCAAGCAACAGCCTGACATGGTCATACTCGGGGAAACCTTACATCCAATGTCCCAGAACCACCATCACTATTCCTGGGTGTGTCTTTTCCCACTGGCAGGGCAGACCCACCAGAGGTGATGCCACATGGTATACAGTCCAGAGGGAGTTGCCCTTGGAGTCCTCAGCATTGCCTGACTCCAGACCCCATCAAGTCTCATGGCATCAGGTTGAACATGTGCAAGGAAACTTCCTGCTGATTACCTACCTGCCACCCTCCATCAGCTGATGAATCAGTACTCTTCCATGTTGAACACCACTTGGAGGAAGCATTGAGGGTGGCGAGGGCATAGTGTACTCTGGGTAGCACCACTACTGACTGAGTGGGCCAAGTCCTGAAGGACATATCTGCTAGACTGGGCGTACATCAGGTGCTAAGGGAACCAACAAGAGAAAAAAACCTACTAGACCTTGTCCTCACCAGTCTACCTGTTGCAGATGCATCTGTCCATGACAGTATTGGTAGGAGTGACCACTGCACAATCCTTGTGGAGATGAAGTCCCGCCTTCACATTGAGGACACCCTCCATTGTGTTGTGTGGCACTACCACCATGTTAAATGGGATAGGTTCAGAACAGATCTAGCAATGCAATACTGGGCATCCATGAGGCACAGTGGACCATCATCAGCAGCAGAATTGTATTCAAACACAATCTGTAACCCCATGGTTTGGCATATCCCCCACACTACCATTATCAAGCTGGGGGATCAACCCTGGTTCAATGAGGAGTGCAGGAGGGCATACCAGGAGCAGCACCAAGCATACCTCAAAATGAGGTGTCCGTTTGTTGAAACTACAACCCAGGACTACTTGCATGCCAAACATCAGAAGCAGCATGCACTAGACAGAGCTAAGCAATCCCACAACCAACAGATCAAATCAAAGTTCTGCCACATCCAGTCGTGAATGGTGGACAATTAAACGACTAACAGGAGGGGGAGGCTTCGCAAATATCTCCATCCTCAATGATGGAGCTCAGCACATCAGTGCAAAAGAAAAGGCTGAAGCATTAGCAAACATCTTCAGCCAGAAGTGCCGAGTGGATGATCCATCTCTTCTTCCTCCTGAAGTCCCCAGCATCACAGAGATGCGAGTCTTCAGCCAATCTGATTCACTCCATGTGATATCAAGAAACGACTGAAGGCACTGGATACTGCAAAGACTGCGGGTCCTGACAACATCCCGACTACAGTAGTGAAGATTTGTGCTTCAGAACTAGCCGCGCGCCTAGTTCAGCTGTTCCAGTACAGCTACAACACTGGTATCTATCCGGCAATGTGGAAAATTGCCCAGTTATGTCCCATCCACAAAAAGCAGGACAAATCCAACCTGATCAATGACTGCCCCATCAGTCTACTCTCAATCATCAGCAAAGTGATGGAAGGTGTCGTCGACAGTGCTGTCAAGCAGCACTTGCTTAGCAATAACCTGCTCACTGATGCTCAGTTTGGGTTCTGCCAGGGCCATTCGGGTCCTGACCTCATTACAGCCTTTGTCCAAACATGGACAAAAGAACTGAATGTGAGGTGAGCTGAAAGTGATTGTCCTGGATATCAAGGCAGCATTTGATTGAGTATGACATCAAGGAGCCCTAGCAAAACTGAAGTCTGTGGGAATCGATGAGAAAAGTCTCTGCTGGTTAGTGTCATACCTTAACATAAAGGAAGATGGTTGTGGTTGTTGGAGGCGAGTCATCTCCCCTCCAGGACATCACTGCAGGAGTTCCTCGGCTCAACCATCTTCACATTAAGAACATAAGAAATAGGAACAGGAGTAGGCCATTCAGCCCCTCAAGCCTGCCCCGCCATTCAATAAGATCATGGCTGATCTGGCCCAGTCCTCAAGTTCTCTTTCGGGCCTGCTCTGCCTAACCCTCGAGATTTCAAAAATCTATCTACCTCCTCAAATACATTTAGTGACCTAACCTCCACAACACTCTGAGGCAGAGAATTCCAGAGATTCACCACCATCTGAGAGAAGAAATTCCTTCGCATCTCAGTTTTAAATGTGTGACCCCTTATTCTGTAACTATAATCCCCTAGTTCGAGATTCCCCCACTAGTGGAAACATCATCTCAACATCTACCCTGTCAAGCCCCCTTAGAATCTTACATGTTTCAATAAGATCAGCCCTCATTCTTCTAAACTCCAATGAATAAAGGCCTAACCTGTTCAGCCGTTCTTGATAAGACAGCCCCTTCATCCCAGGAATCAGCCTAGTGAACCTTTTCTGAACTGCCTCCAATGCTAGTATATCCTTCTTTAAATACGGGACCAAAATTGTACGCAGTGCTCCAGGTGTTGCCTCACCAACACCCTGCACAGTTGTAACAGGACTTCCCTATTTTTAAACTCCAACCCCCTAGCAATAAAGGCCAAAATTCCATTTGCCTTCCTAATTACTTGCTGCACCTGCATGCTAACCTTTTGTGTTTCATGCACAAGAACACCCAGATCCATCTGTACTGCAGTATTTTGTAGTCTTTCTCCATCTGAATAATCGGCCTTTTTATTCTTCCTACCAAAGTGGATTACCTCACACTTTCCCACATTGAACACCATCTGCCAAATTTTTGCCCACTCACTTAACCTATCTATATCCCTTTGTAGATTCTGTGTGTCCTCATCACAACATGCCTTCCCACCTATTTTTGTATCGTCACCAAATTTGAATACATTACACTCTGTCCCTTCCTCTAAGTCGTTAATGTAGATAGTTAATAGCTGAGGCCATAGGACTGATCCTTGTGGCACCCCACTAGTTACGGCTTTCCAACCTGAAAAAGACCCATTGATCCCGAATCTCTGCCTTCTGCGTGTTAGCCAATCCTCAGTCCATGCCAACACATTGCCCCCGATGCCCTGAGCTCCTATTTTGTGCAATAATCTTTTCTGTGGCACCTTATCAAATGCCTTCTGAAAATCCAAATACACAACATCTACTGGCTCACCTTTATCCACTCTGCTTGTTGTATCCTCAAGGAACTCTAACAAATTGTCAAACATAATTTCCCTTTAGCTGCTTCATCAATGACCTGCCTTCCATCAACAGGTCAGAAGAGGAATGTTTGCTGATGACCATTTGCAACTCTTCAGATACTGTGTATGGGCACAGACTGCTTCAGTAAGACTTGGGCTGATGTGTGGCACGAATGTAATGTGCCACTTAAGTGCCAGGCAATGACCATCTCCAATAACAGAGAATCTAACCATCTCTCCTTGATATTCAACATTACCATCACTGAATCCCCCCACTGTCAACATTGTGGGGGTTACCATTGACCAGAAACTAAACTGGACCAGCCACATAAATGCTGTGGCTACAAGAGCAGGTCAGAGGCTGGGAATTCTGCAGCGAGTAACTCTCACCTAACTCCCTGAAGACAAATATTGCCCTTGCCAGTGAGGCCCACATCCATGAAAGAATAAAAAATACATTTTTTTCAAAGCATAATGTATTATAACATATATAGTACATCAATGCAATAAAGTACCCCAAGATGCTGCACAGAAGCATAGTCTGATAAAAATGGATGCAGAGCCAAAGGAGGACCTACTGTAAGGGTGACCAAAACCTTGGCCAAAGGGATTTCAAGGAGAGTCTTGACAATAGCTTCAACATTCCCAATGTTTAACTGGATATGGGAATGGTACCAGAGGACTGGAAGATTGCAAATGTTACATCCCAGAAAGGGGAGATAGCCTGACTGGCCTGTAGTTTAAGACAGGTGGGAAAACTTTGAGACCATAATCCAAGGAAAAAATGTATTTGAAAAACATTATATTAAATTAGAATGCACAGCGCAGAAACAGTCCATTCAGCCCAACCAGTTCATGCCATTGTTATAGGCCATTTAGAACCATGGAAAAATTACAGCACAGAAGGAGGCCATTCAGCCCATCATGTCTGTGCCGGCCAAAAAAACTAGCTGCCCAATCTAATCCCACATTCCAGTACCTGGTCCATTGCCTTGCAGGTTACAGCACTTCAGGTGCATGTCCAGGTACTTTTTTTTTTAAAGAGTTGCTGGTTTCTGCTGTCACCATCATTCCTGGCAGTGAATTCCAGACACCCACCACCCTCTGGGTGAAAAAGGTTTTCCTCATGTCCCCTCTAATCCTTCTATCAACCACCTTTAAGTCTGTGCCCCCTGGTAATTGACCTCTCCGCTAGAGGAAACGGGTCCTTCCTGCATATCTAGGCCCCTCATAATTTTGTACACCTCAATTAAGTCACCCCTCAGCCTCCCCTGTTCAAAGGAAAACAACCCGAGCTGATCCAATCTTTCCTCATAGCTGCAACTTTCAAGCCCTGGCAACATTCTTGTAAATCTCCTCTGTACTCTCTCCAGAGTAATTATGTCCTTCCTGTAATGTGGTGACCAGAACTGTACACCATACTCCAGCTGTGGCCTAACCAGTGCTTTATACAGTTCCAGCATTACATCCCTGCTTTTGTATTCTATACCTCGGCCAATAAAGGAAAGCATTCTGTATGCCTTCTCCACCACTCTATCTACCTGTCCTGCCACCTTCAGGGACCTGTGGACATGCACTCCAAGGTCTCTCACCTCTTCTACCCCTCTCAATATCCTCCTGTTTATTGTGTATTTCCTCGCTTTGTTTGCCCTTCCCAAATGCATTACCTCACACTTCTGGATTGAATTCCATTTGCCGCTTTTCCATCCACTCGACCAAACCATTGATATCATGCTTAAGTCTACGGCTTTCCTCTTCACCACCTATCAACTATTTATTTATTTATTTAGAGATACAGCACTGAAACAGGCCCTTCGGCCCACCCAGTCTGTGCCGACCTACAACCACCCATTTATACTAATCCTACAGTAATCCCATATTCCCTACCACCTACTTAAACTAGGAACAATTTATAATGGCCAATTTACCTATCACCTGCAAGTCTTCGGCTGTGGGAGGAAACCAGAGCACCCGGCAAAAACCCATGCGGTCACAGGGAGAACTTGCAAACTCCGCACAGGCAGTACCCAGAATTGAACCCGGGTCCCTGGAGCTGTGAGGCTGTGGTGCTTGCCACTGTGCCGCCCAACTACACGGCCAATTTTTGTGTCATCAAATTTCCCAATCATGCCTCTCTCATTTAAGTCCAAATCATTAATATATACCACAAATTTGAGCCTCCTCTTGTCTTTCCTCATCTAACTCTCAGCATAGCTCTCTATTCCATTCTTCCCTGTAAGCTTATCTAGCTTCTGCTTAAATGCAACCATACTACTCGCCTCAACTACTCCCTGTAGTGGTGAGTTCTGCATTCTCACCACTCTCTGTGTGAAGAGATTTCTTCTGAATTCCCTATTTGATTTCTTCGTGACTATCTTGCATTGATGGCCTCTAGTTATGTTCTTCCCCAGAAGTGAGAACATTCTCTCTACCCATCAAAAACCTTTCATAATTTTCGAGATCTCAGTTCACCCCCCCCCCCCCCCCCAGTCTCTTTTCAAAAGAAAAGAAATCCAGGCTATTCATCCTTTCCTGATGGGTATAACCTCACATTTCTGGTATCATTCTTGTAAATTTTTTGCATCCTCGCCAGTGCTTCTTGTATCCTTTTTATAATATGGCAATCTGAATTATACACAGTACTCCAAATGTGGTCTAACCAAGGCTTGATGCAAGTTTAGCATAACTTCTCTAATTCTCAATTCTAACCCTCTAGAAATAAATCCTACTGCTTGGCTTACTTTTTTAATGGCTTTATTAACCCGTGTCTCTATTTTTAATAATTTGTGTACCTTTTATACCAAGATCCCTTTGTTCCTGTATCCCATTTAGATTCCTATTTTCCAAGTAATATGTGGCCTCCTTACTTTTATTACCAAAGTGTACCTCACAGTTACCTGTGTTGAAATTTATTTGCTAATTGTATGCCCATTCTGCCAGTGTATTAATGTCATCTTGTAAATTTTTGCATTCCTCCTTGGAATTGATTCTTAACCCTCAATTTGGTGTCTTTTGCAAGTTTAGAAATTATGTTTTTGAATTTAAAGTCTAAATTATTAACACAAATTGTGAACATCAGTGGCCCCAGTACTAATCCTTACGGGACCCCCATAATGCCTGCTCTCTGCTTTCTGTCTTCCAGCTAATTAGTCATAGTTATACAGCACAGAAACAGGCCCTTCGTGTCTGTGCCGACCATCAAGCGCCTAACTATTCTAATCCCATTTTCCAACACTTGGCCTGTAACCTTGTATGCTATGACGTTTCAAGTGCTCATCTAAATACTAATTAAATGTTGTGAGGGTTTCTACCTCTACCACCTCTTCAATCAGTGCGTTTCAGATTCCAACCACCCTCTGAGTGAAATTTTTTCCTCAGATCCCCTCTAAACCTCCTACCCTTACCTTAAATCTATGCCCCCGGTTATTGATCCCTCCACTAAGGGAAAAAGTTTCTTCCTATCTAACCTATCAATGCCCTTCATAATTTTGTAAATCTCAATAAGGCCCCCCTCAGCCTTCTCTGCTCTAAGGAAAACAACCCGAGCCTTTTCAGTCTCTCTTCATAGCTGAAATGCTCCAGTCCAGGCAACATCCTGGTGAATCTCCTCTGCACCCTCTCCAGTGCAATCACATCCTTCCTATAGTGTGGTGCCCAGAACTGTACACAGTACTCTAGCTGTGGCCTAACTAGCATTTTACACAGCTCCATCATAACCTCCCTGCTCTTATATTCTATGCCTCGGCTAAAAAAGGCAAGTATCCCATATGCCTTCCAAGCCACCTTATCTACCTGTGCTATGGACAAGTACACCAAGGTCCCTCTGACCCTCTGTACTTCCTAGGGTCCTACCATCCATTATATATTCCCTTGCCTTGTTAGTCCTCCCAAATGCATCACCTCACACTTTTCAGGATTAAATTCCATTTGCCACTGCTCCACCTATCTTACCAGCCCATCTATATCGTCCTGTAATCTAAGGCTTTCCTCCTCACTATTTACGACACCACCAATTTTCGTGTCATCTGCGAACTTACTTATCATAGCTCTTATATTCACCTCTAAATCATTAATGTACATTACAAACAGCAAGGGTCTCAGCACCGTTCCCTGCGGTACACCACTGGTCACAGGCTTCCACTCGCAAAAACAACCCTCAACCATCACCCTCTGCTTCCTGCCACTAAGCCAATTTTGGGTCCAATTTCCCTAATTGCCCTGGATCCCATGGGCTCTTACCACCTTAACCAGTCTCCCATGTGGGACCTTATCAAAAGCCTTACTGAGGTCCATGTTGACTACATCAACTGCTTTACCCTCATCTATACATCTAGTCATCGCCTCGAAAAATTCAGTCAAGTTAGTTAGACATGATCTTCCCCTGACAAAGCCATGCTGACTATCCCTGATTAATCCCTGCCCCTCCAAGTGAAGATTAATCCTGTCCCTCAGAATTTTTTCCTATAGTTTCCCTACCACTGATGTTAGACTCACCAGCCTATAATCACCTGGTTTATCCCTGCTACCCTTCTTGAATAATGGTACCACATTCGCTGTCCTCCAATCCTCTGGTACCTCTCCTGTGACCAGAGAGGATTTGAAAATTTGTGTCAGAGCCCCTACTATCTCCTCCCCTGCCTCACATAACAGCCTGGGTTACATCTCATCTGGGCCGGATTTATCCACTTTTAAGCCCGCTAAAACAGCTAATACTTCCTCCCTTTCAATGCTAATATGTTCCAGTATATCACAATCCCCCTCCTTGAACTCTACACCTACATCGTCCCTCTCCATAGTGAACAAAGATGAAAAGTAATAATTTTAAAACCTCACCTATGTCCTCCAGCTCCACACACAGATTGCCACTTTGGTCCCTAATGGGCCCTACGATTTCCCTGGTTATCCTCTTGCCCTTAATATACTTCTAAAAAGCCTTAGGATTTTCCTTTATCTTGCCTGCCAGTGTTTTTTCATGTCCCCTCTTTGCTCTCCTAATTACTTTTTTAAGTACCCTACTACACTTTCTATACTCTAGGGCCTCCGCTGTTTTCACCACTCTGAATCTGCCTCCTTTTTTTTTCCCCTGATGCAATCCTCTATATCCCTTGACATCTAGGGTTCCCTGGACTTGTTGGTCCTACCCTTCACCTTAACGGGTACATGTTGGCTCTGAACTCACTATTTCCTCTTTGAATGACTCACTGGTCTGATGTAGACTTTCCTACAGGTAGCTGCTCCCAGCCCACTTTGGAGAGATCCTGCTTATCATATTGAAATCTGCCTTCCCCCAATTCAGTACCTTTATTTCTGGTCTATCTTTTCCTTTTCCATAACTACCTTAAATTTTACGGAGTTATGGTCACTATCCCTGAAATGCTCCCCCACTGTCACTTCTACCACTTGTCTGGCTTCATTCCCTAGGATTAGGTCCAGTACTGCCCCTTCTCTAGGACTTACTACGTACTGGCTCAAAAAGCTCTCATACATGCATTTTAAGAATTCAGCCCCTTTTAAGCCTTTTGCACTAAGACTATCCCAGCTGATATTGGGGAAGTTGAAATCCCCTACTATTATTACCCTATTATTTTTACACCTCAGATTTGCCTATATACCTGCTCCTCTACCTCTCCCTGACTGTTTGGAAGCTTGTAGTACACTCCCAGCCAAGTGATTGCCCCCTTTTTGTTTTTCTCCTCATATGGCCTCATTTGAGGAAGCTTCTAAGATATCATCCCTCTTTACTGCAGTAATTGACTCCTTGATCAACAGTGTAATGCCACCTCCTCTTCTACCCTCTCCCCTGTCTCGCCTGTAGATTCTATACCCTGGAGTATTGAGCTGCCAGTCCTGCCCCACCCTCAACCATGTCTCTGTGATAGCAATAATATCATAATCCCATGTGCTAATCATCGCCCTCAATTCATCTGCTTTACTAGTAAGACTCCTTGCATTAAAATAGATGCAATCCAGCCTTGCAATTTCACTTGTGCCTTAACAGGTCTATATTTACTCTGCCTTCCAGACTGACTTGGTTTCTCTTTTATATTTGACTGTGCATCACCCCTTACTGTACCTCCACTCTGTATCCCATCCCCCTGCCAAATTTGTTTAACCCTCCCCCCCTGCCCACCAACAGCACTAGCAAACCTCCCAGCAAGGATGTTCCAGTTCAGGTGCAACCCATCCAACTTGTACAGGTCCCACCTTTGCCAGCTAGCTAGTCATTCTGATGCTTGTCTCCTGATTCTGCAGACTGTGACCTTGTTCATCAGTCTATTACATGGCACCTTGTCAAAGGCCTTTTGGAAAATCTAGATATTTTACGTCTATTACATTACTTTTTGTATACCCTCTCTGTTACCTCTTCAACGAATTCAGTGAGCCAGGCTTTCCCTTTTGAATTCCATGTTGACAATATTTTATTTTGGTTTCGAGATGTAGGGTAATAAATGACAGCATGCATGGATTTATTATAGGCAAATCATACCTAACAGACTTGATTGAGTTCTTTGAAGTAACACAGGGGGTTAATGAGAGTCATGCAGTTGATGTGTATATAGATTTTCAAAAGGTGTTTGATAAAGTTGCCATACAATAGACTTGTGAGGACAATTGAAGTCCATGGGATTAAAGGGACAGTTGTAGCGCAGATATGAAATTAGCCTAGAAACACAAACCAGAGAGTAGTGGTGAATGGTTGTTTTTCAGACTAGAGGGAAGTATACAGCAATATCTGCCAGAGGTCAGTATTGGGATCACTGATATTAATGACCTGGACTTGGGGCTGTTATTCCAAAGTTCTAATGATGTAACTCAAATATAGAAAACAGTGAGGAGGATAGTAGCAGAAAGAATGAAGAGAGGAATTATAAACTTAATGGTGCAATTTTAAAGGGTGTGCAGGAACAGAGACAAAATTTATTCAAGGTGGCACGACAAGTTGAGAAGGGTGTTTTATTAAAAAGCATACGGGATCCTGGGATCACTGACATAACAATATAAAACATAAATTTAGGAGAGCAGCACTTTTGGACCTTTTTCAAGAGTCAACTTACAGCGTAAAGTTTCAGGTAACAACAGAGCAAATTCCACCCAATGCCAGTGAATGTTTATGCAGACTTGTTCTGAATCCAAGCTGCCTTAATTGAGGGCTAGGTCTTGTCTGCATGTTTGATGTAGATTCCCTGTGGTGTTTAAATAGATGCATGTTTAGGTGGTACTGAAGTCCAAATTGGCCATTTATTCCATGAAATCTAATACTATATTTACACTCGATTATATAGTGTAAACAGAAGGTTTAATGCCCACACTGCTGGAGGCACTGCTCCAGCATTAAATGGAAACTGGTACTGCAGTGCTGGATGAAGATTGATAGCAAGAGAACAAATTCTTCTCTGAAATCATCAAGCAATCTAATTGGGGAAAATTCCATATACCATCAACAGTCAAGATATATCGAACTAGTTGGATTTTAAATGATTCTGTATCACTTAGTGAGGTATAAATTTAATGGCTAGCTCCTCTTTGCTGGCCAGTAGAAAACTTTTGAAAAGTTGACTTGTCAACTTTAGAATGGTGTTATTGCAGGGTAGCCTCTGTGGAACCATGTGTTTATGCTGCTGTTCCTTCCCCCAAATGAGTTGCAGTTAGTAGGGGCAGTTCTTAAAAGCAAGAAGCAATTCAGGCACCAAGCAGTTGTATCCTTAATTCTGTCCAGTTTTTGATATGAATTAAAACCTATTAACGTTCTTCTCATTCAAAGGATATATTTTCACAAACATTTCTCCAGATATTGCTGGGAGAGCATGAACTCAAACCTTAACTAGTTGTTGCAGTGCAGCTATCCACTGTAACAATGGATTGATAGTAATTTGAGTGGTGAGAATATTTGATTTGAAGCAATCTGATTACCAGCACAGTTGTAGGTTGGGGAGGGGAAATGACGACAAGATTTTGCAACATAAGTAGCTAAATGAAGGAAGAAGGAAGGTTTGTTTTGGATTGAAATGCTTCAGTGATTTTGTATGATTTTCTACAGTATAAGTGGTAGGGTAGATCAATGGACGTATAAAAGGCCTTTATCTCAAGTATTAGGATGTGGTGTGCTCAGCATGTTCAAAATCCTGGTAGTTTACAATACACTTCATATATTTCTTATACCAGCCTAGAATGGAGTCAAAATTACAAAAGGAACAATAATTGAGGAAGGGTTATTGTGATGTGCTACATGGTTACTGATCAGTTTCAAAATACTCTTTCAGTATATATTTCTACAACTTTAATTTTTTGGATATTGTTGCAAATTTTTGACTTGTTTTAATAAGAATTCAAATTTAAAAAAGAATGTTAGTGATTTTACTCCATGGCTGCTTTCCATTTTGTAAAATTGGACACAATTCATCCGTCTGGAATGAATGGTAGCTTTAGTTTGAGGACAAAAAAAAAAGGATGGGTCCTGGAATGTTTGAGTTTTTGCATGTTCAGCCTCAAAATTAAATTCAAAAGCATAGTGTGTTCTCCTGGAGGAGTAGAACAGGAAGGGTTTTCCCCTCTCATGGCTATCCAAAGGTTCATACTGAAAACTGTACTTGTGTGTATGTTGAGTGAGCACAGACTAGCAGCAGCTGTGTACCCAGTAAAGTTGAGTTTCATGAAGAATAGCAGCTTTGCCACACAGATGGCTACTGGTGCTTGTGGAAATGTACTATGCTATGTGTGAGTGTCTTCCAGCTTGGCGGAAAGAAAATTGAGAAGGGAAAGTCCCGATGTATAAAAGAAGCTGAGATTTGTTTTTTAAACTATTGGGGGACAAATTAATGAGAATGGAGAGAATCAAGGAGATGCATCCAAGCTACCTTGCACAGTTCTCAAAAGACCAACTCGGCCAGTTTTGTGAACAAAATAAAAGGGATCAGGTGCCGATTGTTAGTGTATAAAGCCCACGCAAATTACTTTTACATATTTATAAAGGTATTGGTAGTGAAATAATTGATCTACGAAAAGCAGTCAAAAACGGTGAATTGTCCATACAGCACAATTAGATCTCAAACTTGTAGGAAAGGGTTTAACTTTCTTTGTTTCACCAAGGTTATTTTTTCTCATTGACAGGATGTGAGCACCACTGGAAAGGCCAGCATTTGTTGTCCAGCCGTTTATTGCGCTTAAGATGGTGGTGGTGGTGGTGGTGAGCTGCTGCCTTGAACCACAGCAGTCTGTGTAGTGTAGGTACACTCACAGTGCTGTTGGGGAGGGATCTGCGCATGCGCTGCGTTCCTCATGCCAAGACTGGTTGGCGCATGCGCAGATTACGTCATCAAGTAACGCGTGCAGAGAGTCAGGTTGGGGCAAGCGGGGAGAGAGCCGGGGTGTGGGAAGCGGCGAGAGCGCAGCCGAAGACCTTGGTGGTGGTTGCGGCGGTTGCGCTCTCCTCCTCCACCCCCCCAGGCCCGCCCGCTTGCTCTCATCCTCCGGGCCCGCCCGCTACCCTCCGGCCTGCCCGCCCACTCGTTCCCCCAGCCCCGCCCACCCGCTCGCTCGCTCTTTCCTGTCATTGTGTGCTGCCATATCTTTAGGTGGCCTTTGTGTGATTATTTGAGCAGCGCCATCTTTAGTCCTGGCAGCTGCTGACATCGCACATTTTGACTTTTTACTAGCACAGGCTGCATTTGTGCATGTGCCACTGCAGTGCCACCTAGTGGTAGCATTGTCAGCAAACGCAGCCTTTAAAAAAAATAATTAATTCATGGGGTTTAGGCATCGCTGGCAAGGATTCCAGAATTTTCACCCAGCAACAGTGAAGGAACAGCGATTATAGTTCCAAGTCAGGATGGTGTGTGGCTTGGAGCAGAACTTTTAGGTGGTGATCTTATGCATCTGTTGCACTTGGCCTTCAAAGTGGTTTAGGTCATGGATTTGAAAGGTGCTGTCGAAGGAACGTTGGCAAGTTGCTGCAGTGCATCTTGTAGATGATGCACACTGCTGCCATTGTACACTGATGGTGGAGGGATTGAATGATTAAGGTGGTGAATTGGGTGCCAATCAAGCAGGCTGCTTTGTTCTGGGTGGTGTCAAGCTTCTTGACTGATGGGACTTCACTCAACCAGGCAAGTGGAGGGTATTCCATCACACTCCTGACTTGTGCCTTGTAGATGGTGTTCAGGCTTTGGTAAGCCAGGAGGTGTTATTTGCTGCAGAATTCCCAGCCTCTGAACTACTCTTGTAGTCAGAGTAGTTATGTGGCTGACCCAGTTAGGTTTCTGGTCAATGGTGACCCCCAGAATGTTGCTGATGGGGGATTCAGCGATGGTAGGAGGAGGCCATCGGCCCTTCGAGCCTGCTCTGCCATTCATTATGATCATGACTGATTATCCAACTCTGGAACCTGTTCCTGCTTTCGCATCATATCCTTTGATCTCTTTAAACCCAAGAGCTATATCTAACTCCTTCTTGAAAACATACAATGTTTTGGCCTGAACTGCTTTCTGGTAGCGAATTTCACAGATTCATCACTCTCTGGGTGAAGAAATTTCTTCTCATCTCAGTCCTGACTGATTTACCCCGTATCCTTAGACTATGACCCCTGGTTCTGGACTCCCCCGCCATGGGGAACATCCTTCCTGCATCTACTCTGTCAAGTCCTGTTAGAATTTTATAGATTTTTATGAGATTCCCCCCTCGCTTTTATGAACTCCAGTGAATATAATCCTAACCGACTCAATCTCTCCTCATTCATCAGTCCTGCCATCCCAGGAATCAGTCTGGTAAACTTCAGTTAAGGAGACCAAAACTGCGCGCACGATTCCAGGTGTGGCCTCACCAAGGCCCTGTACAATTGCAGCAAGACATCCCTGCTCCTGTACTCTAATCCTCTCGCTATGAAGGCCAACATACCATTTGCCTTTTTTACCGCCTATTGGACCTGCATGCTTACCTTCAGCGACTTGTGTATGAGAACGCCCAGGTCTCATTGCATATTCCCCCCCATTGTTTATAGCTGTTCGGATGATAATCTGCCTTCCTGTTTTGCTACCAAAGTGGATAACCTCACATTTATTCACATTATACTGCATTTGCCATGAATTTGCCCGCTCACCCATCTTGTCCAAATCACCCTGAAGCCCCTCTGCATCCTCCTCACAACTCGCCCTCCCACCCACTTTTGTGTCATCTGCAAATATGGAGATATTACATTTAGTTCCCTCATCTAAATCATTAATATATGTTGTGAATAGCTGGGGTCCTAGCACCGATCCCTGCGGTACCCGATTAGTCACTGCTTGTCATTCGGAAAAAGACCCATTTATCAAAGAACAAAGAACAGTACAGCACAGGAACAGGCCATTCGGCCCTCCAAGCCTGCGTCGATCTTGATGCCTGTCTAAGCTAAAACCTTCTGCACTTTCGGGGACTGTACCTTTCTATCTATTCCCATCCTATTCATGTATTTGTCAGGATGCCTCTTAAACGTCGCTATCGTACCTGCTTCCACCACCTCCCCCGGCAGCAAGTTCCAGGCACTCCCCACCCTCTGTGTAAAGAACTTGCCTTGCACACCCCCTCTAAACTGTGCCCCTCGCTCCTTAAACCTATGTCCCCTAGTAACTGACTCTTCCACCCTGGGAAAAAGCTTCTCTTTGTTTCCTGTCAGCCAACCAATTTTCTATCCATCGCAATACACTACCCCCAATCCCATGTGCATTAATTTTACACGCTAGACTCTTATGTGGGGCTTTGTCGAAAGCCTTCTGAAAGACCAAATAAACCACATCCACTGGCTCCCCCTCATCAAATCTACTAGTTACATCCTCGAAAAATTCTAGTCGATTTGTAAAGCATGATTTCCCTTTCATAAATCCATGCTGACTGTCTGATTCTACCACTGTTCTCCAAGTGCTCTGCTATAGAATCTTTGATAATGGACTCTAGAATTTTCCCCACTACCGACGTCAGGCTGACTGGTCTATAATTCCCTGCTTTCTCGCTACCTCCCTTTTTAAATAGTGGGGTTACATTAGCTACCCTCCAATCTGCAGGAACTGTTCCAGAGTCTACAGAATCTTGGAAGTTGGCCAGCAATGCATCCACTATTTCTAGGGTCACTTCCTTAAGTACTCTGGGATGCATACCATCAGGCCCTGGTGATTTATCGGCCTTTAGTCCCATCAATTTCCCCAACACCATTTCTCTACTAATACTGATTTCCTTCAGTTCTTTCTCACTAAATCCTGTATTCCCCAACATTTCTGGTATGATGATTGTGTCCTCCTTTGTGAAGACAGAAGCAAAGTATGCATTTAGTTGGTCAGCCATTTCTTTGTTCCCCATTATAATTTCCCCTGTTTCTAACTGTAAAGGACCTACATTTGTCTTCACCAATCTTTTTCTCTTCACATACCAATAGAAACATTTACAGTCAGTTGTTATGTTCCCTGCAAGCTTGCTCTCGTACTCTATTTTCCCTTTCTTAATCAATCCCTTGGTCCTCCTTTGCTGAATTCTAAACTGCTCCCATTCCTCAGGTCTGTTGTTTTTTCTGGTGAATTTATATGCTTCTTCCTTGGATCTAATGCTATCTCTAATTTCCCTTGTAAGCCATAGTTTGGCTACCTTTCCCGTTTTACTTTTGCGCCCGACAGGAATAAACAATTGTTGCAGTTCATCCATGCGCTCTTTGAATGTTTGCCATTGCCTTTCCACCGTCATCCCTTTAAGTAATGTTTCCCAATCCATCATAGCCAGCTCGCGCCTCATACCTTCGGAGTTTCCTTTACTAAGATTCAGGACCCTAGTCTCAGCATCAACTATGCCACTCTCCATCTTGATGAAGAATTCTATCATTTTATGGTCGCTCAACCCAAGGGATCTCGCACAACTAGATTGTCAATTATTCCTCTCTCGTTACACAATACCCAGTCAAGGATGGCCTTGTTCTCTAGTTGGTTCTTCAATGTATTGGTCCAGAAAGCCATCCCGTATACACTCCAAGAATTCCTCCTCTACGGTATTGTGACTAATTTGATTTGCCCAATCTATATGCAGATGAAAGTCACACATAATTACAGATGTTCCTTTATCGCATGCATCTCTAATTTCCTGTTTAATGCCATTCCCAACATCACTACAGTTTGGGGGTTTATATACAACCCCCCACTAATGTTTTTTGCCCCTTAGTGTTTCTCAGCTCTACCCATACAGATTCCACATCGTCAGAGCTAATATGTTTCCTCGCTATTGTGTTAATTTCCCCTTTAACCAGCAATGCAACTCTGCCGCTCTTTGCCTTTTTGTCTGTCCTCCCTAAATACTGAATACCCCTGGATGTTCATTACCCATCCCTGGTCACCTTGCAGCCATGTCTCCGTAATTCCGACTATATCATATCCGTTTACATCTATTTGCGCGATTAATTCATCCACTTTATTGTGAATGCTCCGTGCGTTAAGGCACAAAGCCTTAAGGCTTGTCTTTTTAACATTACATGTCCCCTTCCCACTATTTTTCACTGTGGCCATGTTTGATTCTGGCCCTTGATTTCTCTGCCTATCACTTTTCTTCTTCCCCTTACTGTCTTTTGATCTTGTCTTTGACCCCCCCCCCCCCCCTCCCCACCCCTCCTCTGACTTCTTGCAAAGATTCGCAACCCCCTGCCAACTTAGTTTAAACCTTGCCCAACCACTCTAACAAATACTCTCCCTAGGACATCAGTCCCAGTCCTGCCCAGGTGTAACTCGTCCAATTTGTACCGGTCCCAATGTCCCAGGAATCTAAAACCCTCCCCCCTCACACTGTCTCTTCGTCACGTATTCATCCAATGTATCCTGCTATTTCTACTTTGACTAGCACGTGGCACTGGTAGTAATCCTGAGATCACTACCTTTTGAGGTCCTACTTTTCAACTTAGTTAATTCCCTGTATTCTGCTTTTAGGACCGCATCCTTTTTTTTTTTTACCTACGTCGTTTGTACCAATGTGTACCGTGACCATTGGCTGTTCACCCTCCCCCTTCAGAATGTCCTGTAACTGTTCTGAGACATGCTTGTCCCTAGCACCAGGGAGGCAACATACCATCCTGGAGTCTCTTGTGGCCACAGAAACGCCTATCTGATCCCCTTACAATTGAATCCCCTACAACTATTGCATTCCCATGCTTTTTACTCCTCCCCTGTGCAGCAGAGTCAACCATGGTGCAACGAATTGGGCTGTTGCTGCTTTCCCCTGAGGCCATTCCCCCCAACAGTATCCAAAGCAGTATATCTGTTTTGCAGGGGAATAGCCACAGGAGTTTCCTGCACTGTCTGCCTAGTCCTCTTGCTCTGCCTGGTGGTCACCCATTCCCTTCCTGCCTGTGGGGGCTGAGCCTGCGGTGTGACCACCTCTCTATACGTGCTATCCACGATACTCTCTGCCTCGTGGATGCTCCACAGTGTCCCCAGCTGCAGCTCCAGCTCCGAAACCCGGGCTTCCAGGAGCTGCAGCTGGAGACACTTCCTGCACACATGTTGGTCCCGGGCTCTGGAATTGTTCCCGGCTTCCGACATGGAGCATGAGGAGCACACCACGGTTTTGAGCTCTCCTGCCATGACTTCATCCTTTAAATTAAACCTTTTGGATGATGCTGATGAAAAATCAAGGGGAGGTGGTTGGATTCTCTTTTGTCCACAATGGTCATTGCCTGGCACTTGTGTGGCATGAATGTTACTTGTTACTTACCAACCCAAGCCTGATTGTTCAGATCTTGCATGCAGGCACAGACTCCTTCAGTATCTGAGGAGTCATGAATGGACTGCAATCATCTGCAAGCATCCCCACTTCTGCCCTTATGAACAAAGAAAGGTCATCAATGAAACAGCTGAAGATGGTTGGGTTAGGACATTACCCCGAGGAACTCGTACTTCAATGACCTCGGGCTCCACCAATGATAACCACGTTCCTTTGTGTTGGGTATGATTCCAAGCAGCGGAGAGTTTTCCCTCTGATTCCCATTGACTTAATTTTGCTAGGGCTCCTTGATGCCACACTCCAGTCAAATGCTGACTTGATGTGAAGGGCAGGCTGTCTCCCCCCAGTTCACCTCGTCTCTGGAATTCAGCTCTTGTGTCCATGTTTGGACCAAGTCTGTAATGAGGTCTGGAGCCAAGTAGCCCTGGTGAAACACAAACTGAACATTGAGCGGGTTGTTGCTGAGAAAGTGCCGCCTGATAGCACTGTCGATGACACCGTCCATCTCTTTGATGATTGAGAATAGACTGATGGAGCAGTAATTGGCCGGATTGGATTTGTTCTGATTTTTGTGGTTGGGACATGCCTGGGCAATTTTCCACATTGTCGGGTAGATGCCAGTGTTGAAGCAGTACTAGAACAGCTTGGCTAAGGGCACAGCTAGTTCTAGAGCACAAATCTTTAGTGCTACAGGTGGGATGTTGTCAGTGCCTTTGACCTTTGCTGTATTGAGCGACTTCAACCATTTCTTGATATCATGTGGAGTGAATCGGATTGGCAGAAGGCTGGCATCTGTGATGCTGGGGACCTCGGGAGGAGGCAGAGATGGATAAGCATTTGGCACTTCTGGCTGATGGTTGCAAATGCTTCAGCCTTGTCTTTTGTACTGATGTGCTGGGCTCCCCCATCATTGAGGATGAGGATGTTCGTGGAGCCTTCTCCTCCAGTTAGATGTTTAATTGTCCACCACCATTAACAACTGGATGTGGCAGGACTGTAGAATTTTGATCTGATCTCTTGGTTGTGGGATCGTTTAGCTCTGTATATTGCATGCTGTTTCTGCTGTTTGGCATGCATGTAGTCCTGGGTTGTAGCTTCAGGTTGGCATCTAATTTTTAGGTATGCCTGGTGCCGCCCCTGGCATGCTCCCCTGCACTCCTCATTGAACCAGGATTGATCCTCTAGTTTGAATCTGATGGTAGAATGAGGGAAATTCTGGGCCATGAGGTTATAGATTGTGGTGGAGTACAGTTCTACTGCTGTTGGCCTGTCACACCTCATGGATGCCCAGTTTTGTGATGTTAGATCTGTTCTGAATCTATCCCATTGAGCACAGTGGTAGTGCCACACAACACGATAGAGGGTGTCCTCAGTGTGAAGACGGGACTTTGTCTCTGCAAGGATTGTGTGGTACTCACTCCTACCAATACTGTCATGGATAGGTGCATCTGCGAAATGTAGGTTCGTGTGGGTGAGGACAAGCAGGTTTTTCCTCCTTGTTTCTCTTACCACCTGCCGCAGGCCCAGTCTGGCAGATATGTCCTTCAGGGCTCGGTCAGTAGTGGTGCTCTGGACCCACTCGTGATGGACTTTGAAGTCCCCCACCCAGAGTACATTCTGTGTTTTTGCTATCTTCAGTGCATCTTCCCAGTGGTGTTCAACATGGAGGAGCACTGATTCATCAGCTGAGGGAGGTGGTACTCAGCAGGAGGTTTCCTTACCAATGGGCCAGTGCGCGCCATGTTGCATGGCTGTACAGCATTTTGCATATTGGCGACTTGTTGGCATTTCGTACATGTCTATCCAAAAAAAAACTACTCCAATGCTTTGATGATATGGATCAAGTCTGTGACGATTGAGCTTATTTCAAGTAAAATTATTGTTTGTTCAAGACTCTGATTAGTCTACATTTATTGCTAATCCTTAATTGCCCTGTGATGGTGAGTCTTTTTTTCCTGAACTGCTGTACTTGTGATGGTGTTAAGTTTGGAGTTTGAGGAAATTGATGAAATTTAAAAATGACTAAAATATGTACATTAATAAACTGTGCCACCACTTGCGGATTGCAATTTTCTTCCATGTAGACTGTCATACCTTTTACAATGATTTGCATCCAAATAAAGAACTCTTTTTAAAAAAAAAAACTTTGGTCTTTTTAAGAGAGCAACATAGGCAGTTCCTCGAATGACTTGGCGGGAGACATGTTTAAGCCGTGAAGGAAAGCAATTACCCCTAGCCAGTTTTCTTTTGTTGGCCTTAGCTGGGTTACCTTGGGATGGTAAAAAGCTACTCTCTATGGGGAGCAACAGTGCAAAAATATAAGTAATTGCAATTAGAATTTTGATGTTGTAATTTGGAAGTGCATTGTTCAGTCTACCAAATCTCCAATAATTGAAAGCTATGTTGGAAACCTCTGTGCCTGTGTGTTAGGCAGATTGTTTCACCTAAGTCCTGATTGAGACAAATGCCCAGTGAAGGAGTGTTACCTTCTAGTTTTCTGCAACTACTAGTTCTAATCTCTAATTTATGGCTGTACTGACCTAAAATTTTCATGGATCTTGGCATTTACTGTTTGAATACTACCACCTTTTCTGGTCTACTAAATGTGCTGAACCAATTCAATAAGTCAACGTACTTGCATTGTGACATGAATGCCCATATGCATTCGCACACCTTTTCGTCCACATCAGTTTCCAGCCTGTCCGTTCTCATTTCTGAATTTTTATAGATATTCATTGTTAAAAGCATACAATCTTTTGTCTCTTTTGGATCCAGGATTTTTAATTTGGAAGGTAGCACCCAACCTCCTTGTACTTTGTGCAGTAAAATGCTCTCCAACTTATGGGTTGTCCTACAATAGACCTTTAGGGAACTTGCCACCAGATAACAAATTAGGTAGAACAGTGCATGGAAGTCAGTTTAGTATTGATCTCCTGGAATCCACTTTGTGAAGTGAAAGGTTAGTCTCTGTCTCTAGGCTAGCAATAAAATCAAAATCCTGGAACTCCCTTCCTAACAGCACTGTGGGTGTACCTACCGCACATGGACTGCAGCAGTTCAAGAAGGCAGCTCACCACCACCTTCTCGAGGGCAATTAGGGATGGACAATAAATGCTGGCTTGGCCAGCGATGCCCACATCCCATGAATGAATTTTTTAAAACGGAAAAATCAAAAGCTGATTTTGTTCTTGCTGCTATTTGGTGATCTGTGACAGAAGTGCAGGCACTGGATGAAGTTGTGGTTGAACATAATCTTGGCCAATTTGGTCAAATAGCTCAGGAATATTCACTTGTATGGTGGAGGTACATACGTTTATATGAATTAGGAGCAGGAGTAGGCCACTCGGCCCTTCAAGTCTGCTCCACCATTCAATATGTTAATGGCTGAACTGATTACTCAACATTTCCACCTACCCCGATAATCTTCCACCCCTTTGCTCATCAAGAATCTATCTACCTTTGCCTTAAAAATATTCAAAGACTCTGCTTCCATCACCTTTTGAGGAAGAAAATTCCAAAGACTCATGACCCTCAGAGAAAATAATTCTCCTCATCTCTGTCTTAAATGGGTGACCCCTTATTTTTAAACAATGACCCCTAGTTCTAGATGATCCCACAAGGGGAAACATCCTTTCCACATCCACCCTGACAAGACCCCTCAGGATCTTGTATGTTTCAATCAAGTCACCACTTACTCTTCTAAGTTCCAGCAGATACAGCCGAGCCTGTCCAATCTTTCCTCGTAAGACAGCCAGTCCATTCCAGGGATTAGTCTAATAAACCTTCTCTGTGCTGCCTCCAACACATTTACATCCTTCCTAAAATGAGACCAGTACTGTGCACGGTATTCCAGATGTGGTCTCACTAGTGTCCTGTGTAGCTGAAGCATGACCTCCCTACTTTTGTATTCAATTCCCCTCGCAATAAACAATAACATTCTATTAGCTTTCCTAATTATGTGCTGTACCTGCATACTAACATTTTGCGATTCATGCACTAGGACAGCCAGATCACTCTGCATCTCAGAGCTCTGCAATCTCTCGCCATTTAGATAATATGCTTTTTTATTCTTTCTGCCAAAATGGACAATTTCACTTTTTCCCACATTATACTCCATTTGCCAGGTCTTTGCCCACACACTTTATCTATATCCCTTTGTAGTCTCCTTATGTCCTCTTTACAAGTTACTTTCCTACCTATATTTTGTGTCATCAGCAAATTTAGCACCAAACCTTTGGTCCGTTCATCTAAGTAATTTATATAAAAAGTTGAGGTCCCAGCACCGATCCCTGTGGCACACAACTCATTACATCTTGCCAACCAGAAAATGACCCATTTATGCCGACTCTCTGTTTCCTGTTAGCTAACCAATCTTCTATCCATGCCAATATGTTACCCCCAACACCATGAGCGTTTTATTTTTTGCAATAACCTTTGATGTGGTACCTTATCAAATGCCTTCTGGAAATCGAAGTACAATACATCCACCGGTTCCCCTTTATCCACAGCATATGTAACTCCTTTAAAGAACTCCAATAAATTGGTTAAACATGATTTTCCTTTCACAAAACCATGTTGACTCTGCCTGATTACCTTGAATTTTTCTAAATGCCCTGCTACAACGTCTTTAATAATATCTAACATTTTCCCTAAGACCGATGTTAAGCCAACTGGCCTGTAGTTTCCTGCTTTCTGTCTCCCTCCCTTTTTGAATAGAGGAGTTACTTTCATTATTTTCCAATCTAATAGAACCTTACCTGAATCTGGAGAATTTTGGAAAGTTAAAACTAACCCATCAACTATCTCACTAGCCATTTCTTTTAACACCCGAGGATGAAGTCAACCAGGACCTGAGGACTTGTCAGCCCGCAGCTCCAACAATTTGCTCATTTCCACTTCTCTGGTGATTGCAATTTTCTTGAGTTCCTCCCTCCCTTCCATTTCCTGACTTACAGCTAATACTGGGATATTACTTATATCCTCAACGGTGAAGACCGATGGAAGATATCTGGTCAATTCATCTGCCATCTCCTCGTTATCCATTATTAATTCCCAGACTCTTTTTATCGGACCAATGCTCACTTTAACTTTTTTTAAAATATCTATAGAACCTCTTACCATCTGTCTTTATATTTCTAGCTAGCTTTCTCTTGTACTCTTAATTTTACCTTCCTTATCAATCTTTAGTTTTAGATTTAGTTTGAGATACAGCACTGAAACAGGCCCTTCGGCCCACCGAGTCTGTGCCGACCATCAACCACCCATTTATACTAATCCTACACTAATTCCATATTCCTACCACATCTCCACCTGTCCTGATATTTCCCTACCACCTACCTATACTAGGGGCAATTTATAATGGTCAATTAACCTATGAACCTGCAAGTCTTTGGCATGTGGGAGGAAACCGGAGCACCCGGAGGAAACCCACGCAGACACAGGGAGAACTTGCAAACTCCACACAGGCAGTACCCAGAATTGAACCCCGGTCGCTGGAGCGGTGAGGCTGCGGTGCTAACCACTGCGCCACTGTGCCGCCCCATTCTTTGCTGTTGTTTATATTCTGTCCAATCTTCTGACCTGCCTCCCATCTTTGCGCAATTATAGGCTTTTTCTTTAAATTTGATACTATCTTTACATGTTTCAGTTAACCATGGATGTTGGGTCCCACTCTTGGAATTTTTCTTTCTCGTTGAATGTATCTGTTCTGTGTATTCTGAAATATCCCCTTAAATGTCTGCCACTGCATCTCTATTAACCTATCCCTTAACCTGATTTGCTGGTTCACTTTAGCTAGCTTTGCTTTCATGTCCTCTTATTGCCCCTCTTTAAGTTTAAAATACTAGTCTTGAACCCACTCTTCTGTCCTTCAAACTGAATGTAAAATGATCACTGCTACCTAGGGGCGCCTTACCTATGAGGTCATTAATTAATCCTATCTCGTTGCACAATACCAGGTCTCGTATAGCCTGCTCTCTGGCTCCAGAACGTATTGTTCCAAGAAATTATCCCGAAAACGTTCTATGTACTCCTCATCTTTGCTACTGCTGCCCATCTGATTTTTCCAGTCTATATGTAGGTTAAAATCCCCCCCCCCCCATAATTATTGCTGTACCTTTCTGACAAGCTGCCATTATTTCTTCCTTTATACCCCGTCCTACTGTGTGGTTAACGTTAGTGGCCTGTACCACTCCAACAAGTGACTTCTTACCTTTATGATTTCTCATCTCTACCCAAACTGCTTCTACATCTTGGTCTCTTGAACTTAGGTCATCCCTCTCTATATTGCACTAATACAATCGTTAATTAACAGAGCTACCCCTTCACCTTTTCCCAGCTTCCTGTCCTTCCTAAATGCCATGTACCCTTCAATATTCAGGTCCCAATCTATGTCATCCTGCAGTCTTGATTCTGTAATGGCTATCAGATCATATTTATTTCAGTTTGCTCTCTCAGTTCATCTGTTTTGTTTTGAATGTTATGTGCATTCAGATACAGAGCCTTTAGTTTAGTCCTTTTTTATTATTTTTGTAACCTCTAGCCTTATCTGTTGCTTTACTCTTAGATTTGTACGCTCTGTCCCTTCCTGTCACAGTCTGTTTATCATTTCCCATATTACTACCTTTCTCTCTTGCCTTGTCTCTACTCCTCGATTTACCATATCTTCCCAAATTTGATCCCTTGCCCCCACTATTCAGTTTAAAACCCTGTCTACTTCCCTAGTTATGCGGCTCGCTAGAACACCGGCCCCAGCACGGTTCAGGTGTAGACCGTCCCAACAATACAGTCACCACTTTCCCCAGTACAGGTGCCAGTGCCCCACGAACCGGAACCCACTTCTACCATACCAGTCTTTGAGCCAGTCTAATTTTATTTGCCCTATGCCAATTTGCACGTAATTCTGCTTAAATTGACGCCTAGTTCCTCATACTGACTATGCAGAACCTCTTTCCTTGTCCTGCCTATGTCGTTGGTACCTACATGGACCACGACGACTGGATCCTCCCCTTCCCATTGCAAGTTCCTCTCCAGCCCTGAGCAGATGTCCTGAACCCTGGCACCTGGCAGGCAACACAGCTGTCTGGACTCTTGCTCTTTGCTGCAGAGAACAGTGCCAATCCCCCTAACTATACTGTTCCCTACTACCACTACATTCCTTTTTTCTGCCTCCACTTGCAAGGCTTCCTGTACCAATAACCTACCTGCTTGCCTGTGGTGATTGATGCTATATTTGATTTAAATTAAAAGCTTACCTGAATACTCACCCCGGTGGCTCTGTTTTCTTACTCTCACTGTTGATTGCGACGTCACTCTGTCACTTTTTGATTTTTTTTTCCCTGCTCCGCTCCTGCTTCTCCCGCTATGCTCCCCTTTCTCTCATTCTGTTGCTGGTCTCTGACTCTGGGTTTTTGGCATGCTTTTTAAACCTCTGCTCCCACAGTGCGACTCTATCTCGCTCTGTCAGGTATTCGGTTCTGGCAAGAATGGGAGATACCATCAATAGCAACTTGTGTTTTTATCGCACCTTTAACATAATAAAATGTACCAAAGCACTTCACAGGAAGATTTTCAAACAAAATTTGACTGAGTCACATAAGGAGATATTAGGACAGGTGACCAAATGCTTGGATAAAGAGGTAAGTTTTGAAGCTATTGCTACCCCCCTCATGAGAGCAGTGGATCTTTTTGGAAGTTAGCTGTGTTGGACAGCAGAGCCCAACAATAATGCCTACTTGGGAGACGCTGCACAATTAGATAATTATTCCAGTGCTCTCTGGGCCAGCTTCCCACAATGCACCCTACGTACACTTGAGCTCATCCAAAACTCTGTTCCCTGTATCCTAACTTGCACCAACTCTCATTTACCCATCAGCCCTGTGCTTGCTGACCTATATTGACTCTTAATCCAGCAAAATCTTGATTTTAAGATCCCTCTTGGCTCACCCTTCCCCTCTCCCTCCAGCCCTACAACCCTCTAAGATCGCTGCAGTTCTCCAACTCTGGCCTCTTGCGCATCCCCAATTTCAATCACTCCATAATTGGTGGTCATGTCTTCAGCTGCCTAGCCCTAAACTCTGGAATTACCTCCCTAAACCTTTCAATTTCTCTAAACCCCTCTCATTCTTTAAGACACTCCTTAAAACCAACCTCTTTGACAAAGCTTTTGGTTGCCTGTTACACTGTCAAATTTTGTGATGATGCTCCTGAGAAGTACCTTGCAATGTTTTACTATGTTAAGGCACGATATACATGCAAGTTATTGCATAACAAAATGGTGTGATATAGTGCTGCATTTGGAGTTCTTTGAGTGTGTTGGCTCAGTTGTTCAGATGCATGTATTGGAGTGGTTCATGTTCTGTGGAGTGCAATTGTCGAGGACAAACCTTTTGAGCACACCTATTTAAAATTTGTAGCACCTCACTGCCTTCACCCTCAGCAGTCTTACTAACTAGTTAAAATACTCATCATGCAAAGTCTATTTTTTAAAATTTCCCCAGATGTATGAAACAAGTAATTGCACCTGGAGGATAATGGTGTGCAGTTGAATTTAAGCTACAAAATGAATAATCAAGCATTACCCAAGTGGAGGGCTTTTATCTTTTTTTAAAAAAAGTGTGAAGTATAAACATTAACCTTGGGGAAGGGGGCACGGAGTGGGAGAAGTGGATTTATTTGTAATTTGATTGTGATAACCACATGCCTCTTATCTGCTCATGTTGGATTTTGTGGTATAATCTATCATTTGATGAGCACATATCATTCAGATTATGGAGGAGGAGTTTGTGTTCAGTGAGTCACAGCACAGTGCAATATTTAGTCTGCTTAATCTGAACTCCTTGAATACACAGTATCCTATGCACCCATGAAAATGCTGTATATTTATTTATTCTTGGAATATGGGCAAGATCACATTTATTGTCCTGCGAAGATGGTGATGGGCTGATGCTTTGAACTGTTCCTGTCCTTGACAGTGCTGCCACAGTCTGCCTTGGCTGTCCAGCTACTGCATGTCTATTGTAGCAATGAACAAGGGTACAGATCCACAGAATTCTGTTCAATTAGGATTTATGTAACTTACTCCCAGCAAAATTGAGACTAAGTTTTAAAGAACTGGACAAATATTTTTTAGGGATGAATATCTACTGAGATCATTGCATACTTTATAGGTGCAATGGTTCCAGCATTGTGGAACTGGGGAGGCGTTGACAAGAAAGTAACCTGGAGGGTAGCAGGGCAAGTTGAATGGTGAAGTTGTGGAATTGGATGAAGATTCCTTGATTTGCTTTATTAAAGATGAAGTTTTATGCAGAACATTCCCATATAAGATTAAATGGATGAACAAAGTCCATAATAAAGTAAATTGTACATGGAAGGTGTGGGATTGTCAGGCTGAGGACCTTTTTTTTTGCATTTCATGCTTGCATGTGTTCTTGTGTCTTTGATATGGATGCATTGAATCTACCTAAATGGAAGGGAGGAAGTCGGGCTTAGAGGGACAAGAGAAACAAAATGGTTATAAATGCTATAATCTCACAAAGCAAATCCAACGTGTTGGAATAAAAGCAAAATACTGCAAGTGCTGGAAATACTCAGCAGGTCTGGCAGCATCTGTGGAGTTCTGATGAAAGCTCATCGACTTAAAGCATCAACTCTGTTTCTCTCTTCGCAGATGCTGCCAGACCTGCTGAGTATTTCCAGCACTTTGTTTTTACTCCAACATGTTAGATCCTTTTGGAGAAACTTTTAAAAGTTTTGTGCAGTGCTATTTAAAGCTATAATTACAATAACCTGGGCAATTCATGCTGTAACAATTTATTTTTGGCCTTCCATTCCTGTCAATGTGACAATTTTACATTGCTTAAATTTGAAAGTGGGTATGAAACTGGTTTAAAACACGACTCGCCTTTCTTCAAATATTGTCCTAACTGATGCTGTCCCTATTGTTGATCTCTATTTGCTGCTTTCCCATCAAAACTCATATCAAATTTAATTTACTGCAAGCTGCATATAAATTTCACATTCAATATGAATCAGAAAGATAGAGTTTTTGTGTGGCAAACTCCTCAACTGAAATTCATAGTTTCTGTGGGGCTTTCTGCATGTTTTTTTTTGCTTTATACTTGAAAATGTTTTAATGATTCTGGGGTCCGCAGCATTCGCTTGATTTGACTTTACCAGTGTGCTTTTGACAGGACTGCATACCTAGCAGTTCTACCAACATTTTAGATCATTGTTATCATTTAAAGGCACTTCAACTCCATTAGCACAAAGTGAATGTTCAATTCTATGGATTTGAGTTTATTCTTTCTTCAAGGGGCCAGTAGATGTGTTGTGTTGTAGTTAGGCAGCAAATCATTGTCTATTCTGACTTTATTGAGGTAGGAACTGTGGTCACACTGACTGCTTTGCCTGATTACTGTATTTTTTTTTCCTTTACTGTAGTCACATTGAACAGACAACAACTTGGCAAGACCCAAGGAAACCCTTGTCTGTATTAAATTCAACTACTCCTGCCAGTTCGGTGTCAATGCAGCAGAACCTAATGAACACTACGTCTTCAGGTAAGCAGAGAGAAGCAGTGCTTGAGTGTGTGTGTGGTGGGGTGGGTGGAGAAACTAATGAAAAAGGTGAAAGGAGAGGAAGCACTTGTAAATCCAGTTCCCAGCCTCTTTCCAAATGTGTTATATATGCGATGCACTTCAATTGTCTAGACTTAGATTTGAAAGGAGGTGCAACTTTGCATAGGAGGGGTTCTAACAAATAGTAATGCATTTCTCACTTCACAATTTCATAAGCTCACACGGTGAAAGGCTTTTCCCCCCCACGATCTCTTTCCAGAATGCCATCTCTCCAGTCTTACCCCAATTTCAGGGGTTAATGCTTAGGAGTGGCACAAGGAGAATCTAGCCTATTCACTATTTAGTTTAATGGTGAGTGATTAGATTAGAGATACAGCACTGAAACAGGCCCTTCGGCCCACCGAGTCTGTGCCAACCATCAACCACCCATTTATACTAATCCTACATTAATCCCATATTCCTACCAAACATCCCCACCTGTCCCTGTATTTCCCTACCACCTACCTATACTAGTGACAATTTATAATGGCCAATTTACCTACCAACCTGCAAGTCTTTTGGCTTGTGGGAGGAAACCGGAGCACCCGGAGAAAACCCACGCAGACACAGGGAGAACTTGCAAACTCCACACAGGCAGTACCCAGAATCGAACCCGGGTCCCTGGAGCTGTGAGGCTGCGGTGCTAACCACTGCGCCACTGTGCCGCCCCGGGATGTGCTTAAATTTAATACAATATCTATTTGAACAGTTTTGAAAAAACACCCAGCAAGTTCAATTATTCCTTCTGTCATTCAACACATTGTGTCTAGAGAAAAGGACTTCATACTGGATTGAACTATGATTATGGCTTTGGTAGTTGTGGATGGAATTTAATCTGACAAGCATGGCATAAGATGTGTATTGATAGAGCATCAAAGAATATTGGCTTAAAGGTGCATTTTTTCCCCCCATAGTGTGTTGATGGAAACACAACAAATGGGTTTAGTGACAGCAGTGTTTTCACTGAGAAAGCAGAACCTTTTGCAAGTACTTCATATGATTTCATGGACTTCATTTCTTGAATATTATATTGTCTAGCTTTTCTTCCTTTGGTCACAAAATAACTTTTAACATTCCACAGGGTTCACTTCTGGGAACAATTCTGTTCACTGCGTTCATCAGTGATTTTAGATAGAACAAGAGGGAACGCTGTCCAAATTTGCAGCCAAAACTATTTCAGGAAGCATAGTAAATAAGTGTTGGAGTCAAAGGACAGTGCAAGGGGATTTTGACAAATTGGTGGAATGGGCAAAATGAAGGCAGGTGTCATTCAGTGTTAGTAAATGTTAGGTGCTACTTTTTTTTAAAAAAAAGTAAAGATATGCTTTTTGTGGGTGGGGAGGGGAGAAAGCTGGGTGATGTGGAAGAGCAGAGGCATTTAAGGGTTCAGATTCGCAAGACATTAAAACCAGCACCTCAAGTGGATAAACACAACTTTTCTTTCCCTACAAAAAAGTATCCTGAGTTTAATGATGAGGTACAAAATACAAAGAATTAAGATATAATGAACCTATATTAAAACTATAGCAAAACCATATTTGGAGTATTGTGTGTAATTTTGGGCTCCACACTATAGGGAGATGATAGTGGGGTACAGCACAGATTTACTAGGATGCTGCCTGGTATGAAGAAATACACCTACAAAAGAGTTGAAATATTGGATCTATTTTGTTGGAACAGAGGAGATCATAGGATGATTTTCAGAGATATTTAAAAATTATGAAGGAATAGAATGGTTGGAGCCAGACTGTTTCCAGTGTTTGTCCCATTCTTCTGGATCCCTGATAGATATAAGATTAAGTGGAAGAAATTTAGGACAGAAAGCAAGATAAGTTAAACATTTTTAAACAGAGTTGTGAAGCTGTAGAATGTACTGCCAGAATTGGTCAAAGCAGAGTCCATCAATACTTAAGAATGGTGAGATAGGTGGTTGAAGGAAAAGAGAAAAAAAGAGTATAGGTACAGGATGGGGAATGGGGATGTTTGTGGCAGATAAGCACCAACATGGACTAGTTGTGGTTGGGCTGAATGGCTTTCTGTGTTGTAATTTCAAAGTAATTCTATGCAAGTAATTCAACTTTCAACCTAAAATGTACTGAGATCTGACTTTGATTTAAAAGTGAAACAAAGCACTGAATTTTGATGTCTGCTTTCAAAGGAGGATTGTGATGTTTGTGTCTGGAAGCTTGTTTATACGTAGAGTGCCTTTATATATTTGTGCATACTGTCATTCACCTTGAAAGAACGATGATTAATATTTTAAGCATTGGCTTGCTGAATCAATCGTGTATAATGATTTTGTGTTTTGCTCATGCTCTGTACTGCCGGATTTTAAATTTTATTCAAAGCAGTCTGCTTTAGTTGCTTTTTTAGTGACTGTAATCGGACAATTTATTTCACTGTCATATATGCTGACTGACTCAAATCTCACATTTCATTAAAAAGTAACTCATTTAAAAAAAAAAGTCTTTAAATTCAATCCCTTCATTACAGAAAAGTCCAGTAATTTGCAAACAGCAACCATCATAAAGGCAACTAATCAAATCCCTGACAATTATTCAGTGTTTTTTGAGCAACCATGCTGGATCATATAGTGGTTTATAGTGTCAGCTGTGGCTCATTTGGTAGCATTCTTGCCTTTGAGTCACAAGGTTCCAAGTTCAAGTCCTACTCCAGGGCTTGAGCACAAAATCAAGCTGACACTCCAGTGCAGTACTGAGGGAGCGCTGTGCTGTCAGAGATACTGTCTTTCAGATGAGACGTTAAACTGAGGCCTCAAGTGGATGTAAAAGATCCGATGGCGTTATTTCAAAGAAGAGCAGGGGAGTTATTTCTGGTTTCCTGGCCAATATTTATCCCTCAATCAACATCGTAACAACTGATTATCCGGTTGCCATCCCATTGCTGTTTTTGGGAGCTTGCTATGCTCACACTGGCTGCCGTATTTCCTGCATTACAAGTGACTACACTTCAAAAAGTACTTTGTTGGCAGTAAAGAGCTTTGAGGTGTCCAGTAGTCGTGAAAGGTGCTATATAAATATAAGTCTTTTTTTTCAAGCACCCACAGCACTGTACATATCCTTCTTAAAAATGTTTATAACAAACATACAACATTTTAGCAATGAAGGGAAATATCACCGAATTACCCATCAACCTATCCATTCTTTCTTATAACCCAAAAGCTTTCTCATGGGTGGCCAGATACCCAAATTGTAGCCACTTTTCTGACTGCTCCTGGACCACAGGATTTTCCAAAGCAGTCTATTGAACAGCAACCCTTCCTCAGTTTCTCCTTTCTCTCCCTTATTGTCCTCCTCTCCCCTTTCACGTCCTCTTCTTCCTGTTCCCCTTTCACGTCCTCTTCTTCCTGTTCCCCTTTCACGTCCTCTTCTTCCTGTTCCCCTTTCACGTCCTCTTCTTCCTGTTCCCCTTTCACGTCCTCTTCTTCCTGTTCCCCTTTCACGTCCTCTTCTTCCTGTTCCCCTTTCACGTCCTCTTCTTCCTGTTCCCCTTTCACGTCCTCCTCTTCCTGTTCCCCTTTCACGTCCTCTTCTTCCTGTTCCCCTTTCACGTCCTCTTCTTCCTGTTCCCCTTTCACGTCCTCTTCTTCCTGTTCCCCTTTCACGTCCTCTTCTTCCTGTTCCCCTTTCACGTCCTCTTCTTTCTTACTCTTTCACCCTCCTCCGCTGTACGTCGTCCTCTCCCTTGCTCCCCACCGCCCCCCCCCCCCCCCCCAACTTCACGTCCTCCTCTCCCTTGCTGTCTGCCCCCCCACCCCCCAAACTCCATTTCACATTCGCCTGGCTCTTGCTCTCCCCGCAACTTCAAGTCCTGTCCCCCCTTCGCCATGTCCTACCCTCCCTTTTGCTCCCCCTTTGCCATCTCTTCCCCCTCCCTTTTGCTCTCCCCCCTCCCTTTTGCTCTCCCTTCGCCGCCCACCCCTGCCTCCTGGAACGTCGTCTTGTCCTGTTTTTTTACTGTTCATTGTTGGTTACTATTTCAAAAGCCTTGTTTAATGGATTTTTGAGTGAGGTCAGTGGAAGAACGGATGCGAAAAGCATAAACCTGTCTAAGCGCATGTGGATCTCGTGTTTTGAATGGCACAGAACATCATGAAATGGCAGATAGCATTGAGTCGCACTCGATCATTGATTCTTTATAACCTGGTTTGCAATGAACTTATGCAAATCTGGCAGTTTGTGGTGGTGTTTTAGGCTCTGGAATACGGCTCGCTTACTGATCAGTTGTTCAGTTGTTTCAAACAAAGCTTTCCTAATAAGTTGACTCCCCCCCCCCCCCCCCCCCCTGCCCCCAACCCATCACACCCGTGTTTTGATTTTTTTTTAAATGCAGGATCCAAAATGTTACTGGCAACGATACTGGGACGTGATTGGAAGTAGAGACTTCTGTTAAGAGAATTGTTGGAGAAAAGGAAATTGGTACATGTAGATTCTACTATCTTACACATAACTATATCAGTTTATAAATATGAAGGTTAGTGATGAAGCTCTATATCAGGTCACAATTTTCAATGTTTAGTTGCTAGAGATGAGACGACAATTCTGACACGCAACATTGGGTGGAGACCCACTTGTGTAAATGTCAACGTTGCGCTCACCGTCGTCTCCTGTCACAATCATTAGACTTTTGAGACTACTGTGTATGCACATGTGTAAAGATACTAAAGATATTTCTCCTTGCCTAATAATTGGCTGTTCTGTGCCTCACTCCTCTTTATCACCATCTCCTCAGATTTGAATCCTCAACTTTCCTCGTCCCTACTCCTCCATTTTGGCTCCATTATTCCCCACCGTCCAACCCTGCTTGACTTAGCCATATTTATGTTGTTTTCCCACATGTAATCCTAATAAAGATTGTCTAGTATAAAGGAGAAAGGGTGCTAAGGAAGTAGAACTCCGATCTGTGTTGGTAGGAGAGAAGCCACCGAAGAGGGAAAGTATAGGCAGTGTAGTGGGATTGGTATGGATGCAAAATGCAAACAGTCAGGCTATTGTCGTAGGTGGAATGGAGCTGGGTAGAAATGGTATTCACAGCTGAACTGTAGCCAGAATAGTTCTGGGTATGTTGGCTGGGATCCATGTGAGTTGGATTGGGAAATGTAGCTTACAATCCATGACTTGCTGCTCAGTGGGGGGAAAAGGAATGACTCCTAACTTTAGGAAGTGTTTAGGTCCAAAGTTGGGAACTTGCATATTAAATGTCAGATGGAAGATTCCCATTTTACTTTGGTAGTTTTGTTCAGATGCAGGGACTTGGGTAACAGGTGCTTCAAGGGCACATGTTACTTGCCAGTTACAGGACATACTTAGACAGTGAGTGGGTCGAAAGGGGAGGCAGGCATGAATACTTAGTCAATGGGGAAGAGTAGAAGAAAACCTATTGTTTGGCAAGTGCATATCTGTTAAAAATGAGCATCTTTAAAGAACACAGTTTTCATATCCAGGGTTCTGAAGAAAGGCTCACTGAAATATTAATTATGTTTTTCTTCCCACAAATGTTGCCTGACCTCTTGAGTATTCCTGGCATTTTTTTGTTTTTATTCCTTTTCAAATACTTGCTAATTCTCTTTTAATGGATGTTATAGTCTCTGCCTGAATAACCACTTGAGGTGCACATCCCATGATGTAAAAGCTTAACTAATTCCTTCTAATGGATCCCTTCATTGTTGCACTAATTGTATGTCAAGGCCACCTTTTTGGTTATTTAATCAACCAGTGGAAGCAATCATTTACTGTTTACCCTCTGAAGAACTTTCCTAATTTTGAAATCCTCTGTTAGATTTCTCTCTCTTCCCCACCACCCCCCCCCACCACCCAAACTTTTCTGTCCCAATGGGGGAGGAGAAACATTGGCACAGGGAGGAGAGGCCTGCTTTCTTCAAAACTATAAACTTTTGTTCCTGGTATCTTATTCAAATGTTTACTGTGCCTATTTCCAAGGCTCTAATATTTCTTCTGTAATGAAGTTAGTCATAGAAGTACAGCACAGAAACAGGCCTTTTGGCCCATCATGTCTCTGCCAGCTACCAAGCACCTAACTATTCTAATCCCATTTTCCTGCACTTGGCCCGTAGCATTGTATGCTATTTCACGTGTTCATCTAAATACTTCTTAAATGTTGTGAGGGCTCCTGCCTCTACCACCTCTTCAGGCATTGCATTTCAGATTCCAACCACCCTCTGGGTGAAAATTTCTTTCCTCTAATCCCCTCTAAACCTCCTGCCCCTTATCTTAAATCTATGCCCCCTAGTTATTGACACCTCCGCTAAGGGAAAAAGTTTCTTGCTATCTAATCTATCAATACCCCTCATAATTTTGTGTACCTCAATCATGTCCCCCCTCAGCTTTCTCTGCACTAAGGAAAACAACCCTAGCCTTTTCACTCTGTTTGTAGCTGAAATGCTGCAGCTCAGGCAACATCCTGGTGAATCTCCTCTGCACCCTCTCGTGTTGCCCAGAACTGTACGCAGTATAACAGCTGTGACCTAACTAGCATTTTATACAGCTCCATCATAACCTCCCTGCTCTTATATTCTGTGCCTTGGCTGATAAAGGCAAGTATCCCATATGCCTTCCTAACCATCTTATCCACCTGTGCTGCTGCCTTCAGTGATCTATGGACAAGTACACCAAGGTCCCTCTAACCCTCTGTACTTCCTAGGGTCCTACCATCCATTGTATATTCCCTTGCCTTGTTAGTCCTCCCAAAATATATTACCTCACACTTCTCAGGATTAAATTCCATTTGCCACTGCTCTGCCCATTTTACCAGCCCATCTATATTGTCCTATAATCTAAGGCTTTCCTCCTCACTATTTACGACACCACCAACCTTCGTGTCATCTGTGAACTTAGTGATCATAACTCCTATATTCACGTGTAAATCATTAATGTACCCAGCAAACAGCAAGGGTCCTAGCACCGGTCCCTGCGGTACACCACTGGTCACAGGCTTCCACTCGCAAAAACAACCCTCGATCATTACCCTCTGCCTCCTGCCACTAAGCCAGTTTTGGATCCGATTTACTAAATTGCCCTGGGTCCCATGGGCTGTTAGCACCTTAACCAATCTCCACGTGGGACCTTATCAAAAGCCTTACTGAAGTCCATGTAGACTACATCAACTGCTTTACTACGCACCTCGTCACTGCCTCTCAAAATTCAATCAAGTTAGTTGGACATGATCTCCCCCTGACAAAGCCATACTGACTATCCCTGATTAATCCCTGCCTCTCCAAGTGGAGATAAATCCTGTCCCTCAAAATTATTTCCAATAGTTTTCCTGCCACTGATGTTTTACTCACCGGTCTGTAATTACCTGGTATATCCCTGCTACCCTTCTTGAATAATGGTACCACTTTCACTGTCCAATCCTCTGGTAGCTCTCCTGTGGTCGGAGAGGATTTGAAAATTTGCGTCAGAGCCCCTGCTATCTTCTCCCTTGCCTCACATAACAGCCTGGGATACAAGTCATCTGGGCCTGGGGATTTATCCACTTTTAACCCCGCTAAAACAGCTAATATTTCCTTTCAATGCTAATATGTTCCAGTATATCACAATCCGCCCTCCCTGATCTCTACACCTACATTGTCCTTCTCCATAGTGAAAACAGATGAAAAGTAATCATTTCAAAACCTTACTTATGTTCTCTGACTCCACACCCAGATTGCCACTTTGGTCCCTAATGGGCCCTACGATTTCCCTGGTTATCCTCTTGTCCTTAATATATTTCTAAAATGCCTTAGGATTTTCCTTTATCTTGCCCGCCAGTTTTTTTTCATGTCCCCTCTTTGCTCTCCTAATTACTTTTTTAAGTAACCTCCCCGCCAGTTTCTATACTCCTCTAGTGCCTCTGCTGTTTTCAACACTCTGAATCTGCCATAAGGCTCCTTTGTTTTGTTTTTCCTGATGCAATCCTCTATATCCCTTGACATCCAGGGTTCCCTGGACTTGCTGGTCCTACCCTTCAACTTAACGGGTACATGTTGGCTCTGAACTCTCACTCATTCCTCTTTGAATGACTGACTTCTGCTGGACTGATGTAGACTTTCCTACAAGTAGCTGCTCCCAGTCCACTTTGGCCAGATCCTATTTTATCAAACTAAAATCTGCCTTCCCCCAATTCAGTACCTTTATTTCTGGTCCATCTTTGTCCTTTTCCATAACTACCTTAAATCTTAGCGTTATGGTCATTAGCCCCGAAATGCTCCCCCACTGACACTTCTACCACTTGTCCGGCTTCATTCCCTAAGATTAGGTCCAGTATTGTCCCTTCTCTTGTAGGACTTTCTACATACTGGCTCAAAAAGCTCTCCTGTATGCATTTTAAGAATTCTGCCCCCTTTTAAGCCTTTTGCACTAAGTCTATCCCAGTTGATATTGAGGAAGTTGAAATCCCTTGCTGTTACCATCCTATTATTTTTACACCTCTGGAAATTTTTTAAATTCATTCTTGGAATGTGGGCATCGCTGGCCAGGACAGCATTTATTGCCCATCCCTAATTGCCCTTGAGAAGGTGGTGGTGAGCTGCCTTCTTGAACCGCTGCAGTCCTTGTGAGGTAGGTACACCCACAATGCTGTTAGGAAGGGAGTTCCAGGATTTTGACCCAGCGACAGTGAAGGAACGGCGATATAGTTCCAAGTCAGGATGGTGTGTGACTTGGACAGGAACTTGCAGGTGGTGGTGTTCCCATGCATCTGCTGCTCTTGTCCTTCTAGTTGGTAGAGGTCGCGGGTTTGGAAGGTGCTGTCTCAGGAGCCATGGTGCGTTGCTGCAGTGCATCTTGCAGATGGTACACACTGCTGCCACTGTGCATCGGTGGTGGAGGGAGTGAATATTAGTGGATGGTGTGCCAATCAAGCGGGCTGCTTTGTCCTGGATGGGGTCGAGCTTCTTGAGCGTTGTTGGAGCTGCACCCATCCAGGCAAATGGAGAGTATTCCATCACACTCCTGACTTGTGCCTTGTAGATGGTGGACAGGCTTTGGGGAGTCAGGAGGTGAGTTACTCGCCACAGGATTCCTAGCCTCTGACCTGCTCTTGTAGCCACGGTATTTATATGGCTACTCCAGTTCAGTTTCTGGTCAATGGTAGCCCCTAGGATGTTGATAGTGGGGGATTCAGCAATGGTAATGCAGATGAATGTCAAGGGGAGATGGTTAGATTCACTCTTGTTGGAGATGGTCATTGCCCGGCACTTGTGTGGCGTTAATGTTACTTGCCACTTATCAGTGGATATTGTCCAAGTCTTGCTGCATTCCTATACTTCAGTATCAGAGGAGTCACTAATGGTGCTGAACATTGCGCAATCATCTGCTAACATCCCCACTTCTGACCTTATGATTGAAGGAAGGTCATTGATGAAGCAGCTGAAGATGGTTGGGCCTAGGACACTACCCTGAGGAACTCCTGCAGTGATGTCCTGGAGCTCAGATCATGACCTCCAACAACCACAACCATCTTCCTTTGGGCTAGGTATGACTCCAGGCAGCGGAGGGTTTTCCCCCGGATTCCCATTGACCTCAGTTTTGCTAGGGCTCCTTGATGCCATACTCGGTCAAATGCTGCCTTGATGTCAAGGGCAGTCACTCTCCCCTCACCTCTTGAGTTCAGCTCTTTTGTCCATGTTTGAACCAAGGCTGTAATGAGGTCAGGTGCTGAGTGGCCCTGGCGGAAACCAAACTGAGCGTCACTGAGCAGGTTATTGCTAAGCAAGTGCCGCTTGATGGCACTGTTGATGACGCCTTCCATCACTTTACTGATGATTGAGAGTAGACTGATGGGGCGGTAATTGGCCGGGTTGGACTTGTCCTGTTTTTGTGTGCAGGACACATCTGGGCAATATTGTCAGGGCCCATAGCTTTTGCAGTATCCAGTGCCTTCAGCCGTTTCTTGATATCACGCGGAGTGAATTGAATTGGCTGAAGACTGGCATCTGTGATGCTGGGGATTTCAGGAGAGGGCCGAGATGGATCATCAACTCGGCACTTCTGGCTGAAGTTTGTTGCAAATGCTTCAGCCTTATCTTTCGCACTGATGTGCTGGGCTCCCCCATCATTGAGGATGGGATATTTGTGGAGCCATCTCCTCCAGTTAGTTGTTTAATTGTCCACCACCATTCACGGCTGGATGTGGCAGGACTGCAGAGCTTAGATCTGATCCGTTGGTTATGGGATCTCTTAGCTCTGTCTATTGCATGCTGCTTACGCAGTTTGGCATGCAAGTAGTCCTGTGTTGTAACTTCACCAGGTTAACGCCTCATTTTGAGGTATGCCTGGTGCTGCTCCTGGCATGCCCTCCTGCACTCTTCATTGAACCAGGATTGGTCTCCTGGCTTGATGGTAATGGTAGCGTGGGGGATATGCCGGGCCATGAGGTTACAGATTGTGGTTGAGTACAAGTCTGCTGCTGCTGATGGCCCACAGCGCCTCATGGATGCCCAGTTTTGCATTGCTAGATCTGTTCAAAATCTATCCCATTTAGCACGGTGATAGTGCCACACAACACGATGGACGGTATCCTCAATGTGAAGGCGGGACTTCGTCTCCACAAGGACTGTGCGGTGGTCACTCCTACCAATGCAGTCATGGACAGAAGCATCTGCGGCAGGCAAATTGGTGAGGACGAGGCCAAGTATGTTTTTCCCTCGTGTTGGTTCCCCCGCCACCTGCCGCAGACCCAGTCTGGCAGCTATGTCCTTTAGGACTCGGCCCGCTCAGTCAGTAGTGGTGCTACCGAGCCACTCTTGGTGATGGATATTGAAGTCCCCCACCCAGAGTACATTTTGTGCCCTTGCCACCCTCAGTGCTTCCTCCAAGTGGTGCTCAACATGGAGGAGTACTGAGTCATCAGCTGAGGGAGGGCGGTAGGTGGTAATCAGTAGGAGGTCACCTTGCCCATGTTTGACCTGATGCCATGAGACTTCATGGGGTCCAGAGTCGATGTTGAGGACTCCCAGGGCAACTTCCTCCCTACTGTATACCCCTGTGCCACCATCTCTGGTGGGTCTGTCCTGCCGGTGGGACAGGACAGGACGTACCCAGAGATGGTGATGGCAGTGTCTGGGATATTGTCTGTAAGGTATGATTCCGTGAGTATGACTACGTCAGGCTGTTGCTTGACTAGTCTGTGGGACAGCTCTCCCAACTTTGGCATAAGCCCCCAGATATTAGCAAGGAGGACTTTGCAGGGTCGACAGGGCTAGGCTTGCCGTTGTCGTTTCCGTTGCCTAGGTCGATGCCGGTTGGTCCGTCCGGTTTCATTCCTTTTTATTGACTTCGTAGCGGTTAGGTACAACTGAGTGGCTTGCTTGGCCATTTCAGAGTTAACCACATTGCTGTGGGTCTGGAGTCACATGTAGGCCAGACTAGGTAAGGACAGCAGATTTCCTTCCCGAAAGGACATTAGTGAACCAGATGGGTTTTTACAACTATCGACAATGGTTTCATGGCCATCATTAGACTAGCTTTTTAATTCCAGATTCATTAATTAAATTCAAATCCCACCTTCTGCTGTGGTGGGATTCGAACCCATGTCCCCAGAGAAATACCCTGGGTCTCTGGGTTACTAGTCCAGTGACAATACCACTACGCCACCGCCTACCCCTATATCTCTCTATGACTCTATATTCTGTGATTGCAGTTTTATCATGCTGATGATTATGCTGGAGATGAGAGGTTAAAAAAAAACTCAAACCCCAACCATCAAGTAGAGACTGTTTGCTTGCCGAAGCCAAGTTGGTCTTCAAAATGACATTGAACTGAAATCAAGGTCTTCTGGAGTCCTGTGGATACAGAGAGATACTGCAATGTCTGCACAGCAGCAATGAAAGTGGCTTCCTCGTTTGGTTCCACATATCTTTGGACAGCATGCTGTGTCAAGTATCACATTGAAATAAAGTTAATATCAGTTTTCCTTCATATTAAATATATTATAATGTAATTATAGCTGCGTATTTAGATTGCATTTATCATTTCTTCAATATACGTTTAAGTGGCTCGTGATATTTTTTGCTTATCAGAAGTAGCTCTCACTAAAGAAAAGGTTGGCGATCTCTTGTGTAAAATCTAAGAGGTAATTAGACAAATTTTTGCACAGTGAATTTTTAAGACCTGGAAGGGTTGTGGAAACCAATCAGTAGTAACTTTCAAGAGGGAATTGGATATCTACTTGGAGCCAAAATTTGCTGGGCTATAGGGAAAGAGCAGGGAGTGGGACTAATTGGATAGCTCTTTCAAAGAGCCTGAACAGACATGATGGGCTGAATGGCCTCATTCTGTGCCGTAACTTTTCTATGGTTTCTTGGTTTCACAGACACGCTGTGTTCAATGACGACCTTCTGTGCTGTATGATCCTCTGTCCTGTACAGCCCAATAGCTTGCTGTTTAAGCTTATACAGGGAGAATAGCCACTTGGATGAGGTATCGGAAGCCTATCATATTTCTAGATGGTTCACTGCCTTCAGGAGTGATTGGGAGATAATTGGAAAGGGGGATGGGGAAATTCATTAAAAAAAAAAATACAAATAAATATAACATACGTTTCTAATGTCTCCCGAATGTGTTCCCATTTACTGAATATCAGTTATCAGTGTTACTGCTTCATAACAATCTGTGCCTCCATTTCAATTTGAGGCAACATTTAGACATTTGAAAGTCATCACTGAGCAATTGAATATTGGATGTTAGCTGGAAGAATTTTGAGTTGAGAATTCTGTACAAGGAAGATTGCCATGCTATGCTTTTAAAAATAGTGACTCCTGACAATGCAGCGGCCCACTGACGTCGTCAGAGCGCTCCAAGCCTCCACCTTGCCTTGCTCGGACTAATTGGCATAGGCACAGGAAAATGCTCTTGGCATTCGCTCCTCATCCCCCTCCCCCCCCCCCCCCCCCACCCCCCGGCTTTCCGGCCACTCGCTCCCCACTTCCCAATATCCCTCCAGATGCTAGCTCTACGCCATGGGCCGCTTCCCTCCTCTCGGCCACTCACTCTGCCCAAAGAAGCAAAACAGGCGGTGATGGGGCGATATAGCAGCGAGTGGCCAAGAGGAGGGAAGCAGCCCACGGCTTAGAGATAGCGTCTGGAATAGTTGGGGAGCAGCTGGAGGAGCGGGGTGCGGAATGAGCTGCTGGGGAATGGGATGGCACTGAAACCTCACATAATTATGGAGGGTGTGCAGTGCTGTCAGAGGTGCTGTCCTTCTGATGAGACTTTAAACAGCGCAATGTTCTCTGAATATCAAACATGTCCATTGTGGTGCTGCCATGGGTGAAGTTTTTTCAGTGATAAATTGAACAGCGCCATCTTTAATCCTGGCACCTGCCTGAACGTCGCAGACAGTGATGTTTCAGTGGGACAGGCTGCATTTGTGCATGTTAGTACAGTGCCACCTAGTGGTTGCATTGACAGCAAACTCAGCCTTTTTAAAAAAAAAATTGTATGATGACACATTTTGATATGCAGTGTGATGCTGGTTACAAAATCTGGCATGGTGAAGTGAAACCATGTTGGTGTGTGGTTTTTCTGGACTGTCCCTTTCTATTCATATCATGCTCATGATGTTTTCTCAGCAGCAGGGCCTTTGTATTCCTCACAGGATCTCAACTGTGCTGCTATGAAGAAACAGGTTGGTTCCCCACTAGTTAGAGAAAAATGAAATTGCCTGTGAGCTGTGCTTGCAGCTCTAAAGGGCCAGATTCAGAATGTTGTGTTTCATGAAGTATCTAAGAGTAGGTCAGTTGGAGGTGAAGTTTTTATATTTTGAAATAAAAGCTTAGAGCTATCCCTATGCTCCCAGTGAGTTTATCCAATAAGGAACTCAGCCAGAGAATCCCAGGTTTAATTATCAGTTAAAATAAGCTGAGTAATAGTGCTGCAATCCTCCTCAGCATCCCTGGATAAGGGAGGGACAAATCTGCCTGGCTCCTTATTGCCATCCAGTGGATTCTGTTGCAAAGTTTAGAGTGTGAATGTCGCATGAGAGTATAATTGACTTAATTATGATTTCCTACAGTGAAATAGACTGCCTGTACTCATTACAGTGGCTCATGGAATTAAGTTGAGTCAAGTATGAGGGTAATCTCCGGAACTATGCACCACCATGATATTTTATCGGGAGAGAGAAGAACGTAAACTATAGAAAAAGTAATTTTCATGTGGAGAGAGTTGCATTTAAAAAAAACAAGTTTGCACTTAGCGATTCACTCGGGAAGTCTTGTATATGTGTATATGTATTTATTGGTGTATATCTTTGTGTGTATCCATTAAAGTGGGGATAAAATGGGCAGTGGCTTATCAGCCAAAAAACAATAACCATTGCCAATTTTTATTAGCACAAAAGCAAAATACTGCAGCTGTTGGAAATCTGAAATAAAAACAGCCAATGGTGAAAATACTCAGCAGGTCTGGCAGTATCTGTGGAGAGAGAAACAGAGGTCTGTGACCTTTCACCAGAACTGGGAAAAGTTAGAAATGTAATAGGTTTTGAGTGAGTGGAAGGGAGGAGGGTGAGAAGAAAAAATGGTAAGGTCTGTGATGGGGATCGAGGGCAGAGGAGATTAATTGACAAAAGGTTTCATGTTGCAAGGCCATAGGGAGTGGTAATGGGACAAAATGAAACAAGGCGTCTGTCTAGAGGAGGTGTGAATGGCAAGTTCCTGAATAGCTGCTATCCGAAAGTAAAGGAAATAAGAGAAACTGAGAATGAAACTAAACCAGAAAAGCAAAATGGACAAGAGGTTTCAATTTAAAATTGTTGAACTCAATGCTGAATCCAGAAGGCTGTAAAGTGCCCAGTTGAAAGATGAGGTACTGTTCCTCGAGCTTGCATTGAGGTTTATTTGGACACTGTAGCAGGTCAAGGACAGAAAGGTCAGAGTAGGAGCAAGGTGGAGAATTAAAATGACAGGCGACTGGAAGCTCGGGGTCACGCTTGTGGACTGAACAGAAGTGTTCCGCAATGTGGTCACCAAGTCTATGTTGGTCTCCTCAATGGAGAGGAGACCACGTTGTGAGCAGTCAATGCAGTATACTAAATGGAAAGAAGTACAAGTAAATTGCGGTTTCGCTTGGAAGGAGTGTTTGGGGCCTTGGACCATTAGGAGAGAGGAGGTAAAAGGGCAGATGTTGAATCACCTATGCTTGCATGGAAAGGTGTTGTAGGAATGGGAGGGCTGTTTAGGGTAACTAAGGAGTGGAGCAGGGGATCGTGGAGGGAGCAGTATCTTCAGAATGCTGAAAGGGGAGATGATGTGTTTGGTGGTGGCGGCATGTTGGAGCTGGTGGAAATGGCAGAGGATGATCCGTTGAATCCCGTGGCTGCTGGGGTGGAAGGCGAGGACAAGGGAAACTCTGTCATCGTTCTGTGAGGTGGGGGAAGGGATGAGAGCAGATGTGTGTGAAATAAAATGGTCAAGTGTCCTGTCAACCACAGTGGTGGTGGGGGGAATCCTCAGTTGAGGAAAAGAACATATTGGAAGTGCTAGTATGCTAACTTCAATTTCAAAGTTTCTGGTTATGGCATCTGGAGTGCTCCATTTATTTTGACCAGTAACATCTGTAAAAAGTGTCACTGACAATTTATAATTGTTAGCTTCCTTTTTCACACTTAACCATTGTGGAACTTAATTTCAATTAAACTCAGTGTCCCTGAGCAATAAATGGTTCCAATAGGATCGTGACAGTGGAACTAGTTATTCCATATTTATAGCACTTGAACTGCAACTTTCAGTTAATCTACTCTTCATTATTTGGACTGTTAGTTGGCAGCTCACCACCACCTTCTGTAGTGCAATTAGGGATGGGCAATAAATGCTGGCCTGGCCAGCGACGCCCACATCCCATGAATGAATAAAAAAAAGTCAACTTCTCCAGAAGGAATAATTTAGACTCCGTTCAGGTCCCTTCTGGAGCTTGAACCTGTTATACAGAAATTCAGTCAGACTGATTTTTGATTTGTGTGGGTGTGTGTATTTGCTGTAGTACCACCAGGTTTCTGGGACTAGATAGTCCACTGATCAACTATGAATGGGGAAGCCCTCATGTTTTGTTAATTTTGTTAAGTGAATTTGAGTTTTGGCAGGTACAATGGGACATCCTAACTCCACTGAATTTGATTTTTCTATATCTACACATCCATACTTCAAGTAGGGGTCATTGGACAGCCATCTAAGCCCCCTCTCTCGTCTTCCCTGACCGAGGACCATTGAGATCAATTATAGAAACTTTATTGCCGGTTTGCAGTCATCTAATTCAATGCAGGCTAGTCATTGTGGGACCTTCCAGATTTTGCATAGCTTATCTGGATAAAGTAACCAATCTTTTGAGAGTACAGACACCTCTATTCTTATATGCCATTTTTAGGTGCTTTGGCGGAGAACTGATTGCAACTTTTGTTTTGTTTTAAGTGCTGTTAGCTAAAACAACTGGTTGTCATACATTTGTTTTTTTACTATTACGCTGATATTAAGAATGGAATTATTTTACAGCAGAATTACGTACCTAGTGACATGAGTAACTCCTAAACAAAGTGCAGAAGAGCTTAGCTTGAAAATTGAGCTCTGTGAATTTTCTAGTGCCAGCAACTTTATTGTCCTTGACAAAAACAAAGCTATAACAATTTTTTTTTCCTTTTTAGAGACAAATCTTCAAACCCTCTTCTTCCCTCATTCCCTCCCCCCACCCCCCCCCCCCCCCCCCCCCCCACTCTTCTTCTCTCACCCACTTAAACTGAGAGGGTGGGCAATTGATGGGTTGGCAAGCTCCTAACTGACCGGAACAGTTATGGGTCAACACTTCCTTTGTGCATTCTCCTCTCTTTTCTCCTCCCTCCCCACCCCCCACCATTTTTCCCAAGTTGTGGTCAGTCCACCATTTGGCGTCTTGTCAGACTTCCCAGCTAAGATGACAATTCCCCATGTCGGAGAATCAAATGGGAGGAGCCATCTCTATTAGTGTGGTACAATGTGCTGTTGTATTGTGCTTATTCAACGGGTAACATTTGACAGTAAGGTCTTACAGCCATCAGTTATCTACCCCATTAAATGTAACTACATTGGGAAACAAGTGGCTATTACTTCTCCTCAACCTCCCTTTGCAGAATAAATGGGCCATATTTGAATCCTAGTTACGTCCAGTCCATTGGGCTCATTCACTGGCTGCATCTGAATAGAATATTGCAAGTCTCAAAACTATAAATGAATTAATTCCAGCAAGATTACGCTCTAGTGATCTGCCCTGTACTGTTGCAGGCATGACTTTTGCATAAACACATAAGTTAAAAGATTTCTTTAGCAAGAGTTTTTTTTTTGTTTCTTTTGCCTTATATGTCAAAACAAACATTTTAAATTTATTTTTTGTTTCTTTTTTCAATATTGTTTTCTGGTAGTCATGTAACTGTTGAGCTTGCAATATTTCACTTGTAGCAGCCCACCATAAATTCCTTTACTTTTTGTTCAGGCCCACTTCCTGATGGCTGGGAGCAAGGCATTACCCCAGATGGGGAGATTTACTACATAAACCACAAAAACAAGACCACCTCTTGGTTGGACCCAAGGCTTGATCCTCGCTATGGTAAGTGAGCCTTTGCTGCAGGTAATGCTTGACTTGTTTTTTTAGTTGTCCAGCCAAACTTTGTAGTATTCCTTGTGGAAAATTTTTAACGGAACAGATTGCTGTATTTTGTTGCGCTAGTCTCTGACTGGCGGGAGCTAAATCAAAACAGTGTGCAGATCACTGAGCAGGTCAGGCTGGGAGGACATAAACTCTTTGAAGCTTTACAAAGTGTTGACCCAACAACTGCTATGGGCCCCAAACTGGAGAGCAGCTTTAACTCTTCCTTTGCCAGAGATACTAAGCCTGTAATAACAAGTTTGTTTTTCATCTCGCTAATCTGCCTTGCCTTTCCTAGATAAGTTAATGACCATTACAAAGGAATGAATACGTGCATCAGGTTTAACTCGTGGCAGTTGTTTGGCTGCTTGATTCCCAAATGAAGTGCTTAGTCACTGTTGCTGTCTGTTCCATTGCTCATCGTCACCTTCAGAGGTAGTAAGGGCCTGGTGAAATATGGTCAAGGAAGAATATCTTCCTGAAAAGGTTGCATAGCTGCTGAATAGCATCTGTTTTCTTTAGGGAACTGTTGTTTATAGCACATTGATGTGCTCGTGCTGCAGACTTTTATTCCTGCTTACCCTTTGTGGGCCCACTGCTTGCAAGACTACACATAGCACTGCCAAAGTATCCCAGACAAGCTTAAGTATGTGCCAGGACTTTCTTTGCAGTCGGACACTTAATCTCTTCCAGGCCTTTTGAGTCAAAGATCTCAAGTGTAACTGAAGGCAAAACGAAAGAGGGGGGAGCATGTGTGCTGGTGCAGGCTAGATCTAAAACAAGGCTAAATAGAGACAAGCTGTTGGTTGTATTGAACTTGAAAGAGTTTTCCTCTCGCATGTGAGGTCAGGGACATTGTATTGTGGTTTTCATTTATTTTGTTCTGCAAGCCAAGAACATTTTTTTTTTAAGTTGCTGACCTCCTTCATTGGCAGCCTGAGCACACTTTGTACAACCAATATGTTTTTTTATTATAGCTGGGTTCCTTTTACTGGTCCATGGTTACTAGGTGCAGTTTATAATGGCCAGAATTAGGCAAAACAAATGAGATTCTGGGGGAACACTGCTTACTTTAAACATTTATAGGCGCACATACAATGATTCATTCTTTTTCTTGGATTCATAGAGAGATACAGCACTGAAACAGGCCCTTCGGCCCACCGAGTCTGTGCCAACCATCAACTGTTGACCTTTATTGGATGTAACAAAATTAAACTAATAAAATGCTGTTTTTCCATGGCTGAATTAAAACATTGATATTAATTAACCACCGTATAATCTGCGCCAGTATATCAAATATGTCAGCCCTGAACTGAAGGTGATGTGTGGCATAATTTATTAAATTTAGGGACTAAGGGGGAGAGTTTCCGTTTTGGGTGCAATCGGCAATTCTGGCGCAAATTGCAGCCGTTTTGAAAAGCTCCCGCCCCCCCACCCACCGGGTTTCCGCTCAAATACATTTACACATCACCAAATGCAAAATCTGCTATGAACCAGTGTAATCAGTTAGCATTTTAAAACATCATTTTTTTTTTTAATTGCTTAAAGAATTTCCTTCATATCTTTGATAACTTGAAGTTTTATTAAAACAGCTGAAAATGTATTTAGCACAAAAATGAGAAATTTGTAATCACCGTCAATCCACCGCCTCTGAGAAATCCAATTTTAAATTGTTGATATTCACTTTTAAAGGATATCTAAAACTATTTTCTAGCAGTAGTCAGTTTCTTAGTAAATTAAAACAAAAATTACGTTCAAAACCATTAAAAAAAAAATACCTTTTTAGTGTCCTTGCACCTAAAATGCCAGCTTAATTTTAAAGCCTCCCAGAAGGCCTGTAAACGTGCACAATAAGCAGAAACCCCCTCTGGTGATTAATTTATGCAGGGGTTGGGAGGAGGGTAGTAGGACCTGCTTCCAGCACAATCTTTTTAGAACTAATGCAAAGGATCGCAGAACGCAAATTGCACTTAAAATTCTATGATTATTTTCAGCTGTTATGTTGAGTTCGGCCAAATTGTACCAAAAAATCAGCGCAATCTAGCGGAAACTCCAGGCTCAAATGAGAAGGAGGGGAGTATCTTCCTGATCTTTAGTGAAATGAAATATGAGAAATCCATTCTCGGGGCATAAAGTGAGGGAATCTTTCATGCTCGTCTATATTTACCGGTATTAGTTTTTGTTTTATGTTCCTGGATTTTACAGCCATGGAAATGAAACAAACTGCATACTCATTTCTGCTATTCGTTCACGAATCCTGGTGATGAAACAAAACATAATAGCCGAATACTCTTGTTTTAATATACCTTTCTAACTATACCACTGCATTTGCAAAAATGTAATATAAAATCCCAATTTCACTGAGGCAAGCAGGTTGAGTTTTTGAGCAGAATAGCTATACAAGTGCTGCAGTGCAATTATTAGCTGTAATTTCTATATTGCTTTTATATTTATTGCATTTGGGGACCAGAAAAATACTTTGAACTTTTGATTGCTCTGACGAGTTTGAAAAAATGAGTGGTTAGTGTTTTGATGCTGAGTTGATGAGTGAACCATTTGGCTCCACATCAATAAAACAGTATCTGATACCATGTAGTATGTATAATGTAAGTGAATGCTCATGCACAGCTCCACCCATCTCTCCAATGGAGATCAGCTAATGTAACCGGCCTGAGCTGGAAAGCTCCACTTACACTGATGTGGGGTCAGTATTAAGGTAGCAGCATAATCATGAGAGGTATAGACAGGGTGGACAGCAAGAGGCTTTTTCCCAGAGTGGGGGTTTCAATTACTAGAGGACACGAGTTCAAAGTGAAAGGGGAAATGTTTAGGGGGGATATGCGTGGAAAGTTCTTTACGCAGAGGGTGGTGGGCACCTGGAACGCGTTGCCAGCGGAGGTGGTAGACGCGGGCACGATGGAGTCTTTTAAGATGTATCTAGACAGATACATGAATGGGCAGGAAGAAAAGAGATACAGAACCTTAGAAAATAGGTGACATGTTTAGAGAGAGGATCTGGATTGGCGCAGGCTTGGAGGGCCGAAGGGCCTGTTCCTGTGCTGTAATTATCTTTGTTCTTTGTTCTTTATAACATTGCCTGATTGTGGCATCGACCTCCCATGATAGGTTACTTGCTGGTTATGTGAATCTTGACATTTAGACCATTACTTGCCTTTTTGAATTGTTTGGTGGAAACACTCTCAGCATCATACATAACTTCAATAGATTTCTATCATCTCAGCTCGTGCACACTTTCCTTTGTGCTGCAGATTTAAGAATCTAATGCAAAGATGAGATTTTTTGCTTTCAATTATTATTTTATTATACAACTCAGCAAGGAGATGTTGCACTTTGTAGTGCTTAATTAACATCTTCCTTACCTCAAGGTCATTACTCTGCTGCTAGACTAGAAACTAAACGAGCATAAACAAAATGTGTGCATGAATGGAGCTGTGGCGATGTGGCAAAGGGTCATGAACTTTATGCTATATGGGTCTGCTGGGGTCATTGCTATTCACAATGTAGATAAATGATTTTGAATTGAGATGAGAAACAGCTGACTTAAGTTTGTAGATATCAAATTAAGGAGAGAGGTTTCAAATGATGGAGAAGAGGCAAACCAAATACAAATGGATTTGCACAAGTTGGGAAAGTTTAGAGTAGCAAATGGCAAATTTAATGTGGGCAGACACAAATTTATGAGACTAAAGAAGGGAAAATAAATACCTCTAAGATGCACAACATGATCTGGGAATATTGGCGGATAAATAGCTGAGAGCAACAAGACAATACGTGACAGCAGTAAGGAAAGCTAAGTAGATTTTGGGATGTCCAACCACAGTGATAGAGGTGAAATCCCAAGAGGTGGTGATGAATCTTTATATGTTACTAATCTGGCAGCACATGAGTAATCTGTACATTTTTGGTCGCTACGACAGCAAATATATCCATTGGATTTTAGCTTTAGGCGCTACCAGGTGAGCATCAGTCTTGTTCACTCTGTTTTGTTGGTATTCGAAACAACTAAAATGTTTGAACTGGATAAGACTGACTTTACTACGTGTTGGTTCATTGTCTCCAACACCAAGCTATTAATTCTACCCCAGATCAGCACCTCTGGAGTCTGTAACTTAACATTCTGTAGCAATCCAAAAATGAAGTTTTCCTGATGCCGTAGTGGGCCGACGTGCCACACAGTATGGTATCTAACAGAAAATTCCAAGGTTAAATCCCTGCTATCAATTCGACTGACCTAAGTGCTATCAGGGGTAGTAGTGAGGAATTGCAGTTGGCCTCATTGAGTTAAGGCTTTTTGAGCACACGATAGTTCAGTAATGGGAACATAAGGAATATACAGAACAGTAAATGGCCATTGGGGTCCGTCTAACCCGTCCCAGTGTCGTGTTTGAATTGTCTTTCTTTGATTGTGCCGTTGGATCTTGTACATTCACCCAAGAGGGCAGTTGGAGTCTTGGTTAAGTGTCTCCTTCATACTCAAAGGATAATAATTCTAACAGCACACCCCTCAGCACTGCACTGAAGTATCTGCCTAGATCATGTGATCAACTTTCTGGTGTGGGTATTGAACCTGCAACTTACTGATTTGGGCGAACAGTGCTATATCACTGAGCCTCGGCTGAAATTAGAGAGCATAAAAAAAGACTCCCTTTGTCTCCTTTATCTTTCATAACAATCTGTTTTCAGGCTGACATTATACTTTATCTGTCATTGAAAAAATGCTTGTTACTAAATAACTACCAGAGGTTAGTTGTAATGTGAAATGCACAGTTGGCTCCACAAATTACAAAAGCTTATATAGGAGAAAAATATTTGAGTGGGTTAACCTAGTCAAGTTGATCTAAGGGTTCAGTAGAAGTACCGGATACGATCATCTGTGTTTCTACTACAGATGAAACAGAGAAAATTCAGTTGTGTTGTTCATACTGCATTCTAAATTTCAACCGAATTCTGTCTACTGAAACTGGAACAGAGGAACAAGAGTACCCCATTCAGCCCCTCAGGCCTGTCTGTCATTCAATTAGATCGCCTGTACCTCCGCTCCATTTGTCTGACTTGGTAATTCCTTGATACCCTTACTTTAATAAAAATATAACTACCTCAATCTGTAAAGTTTCAAGTTGACTTAGCTCGGTTAATTGAAAGGGGCACTTCAAAATTCTTCTTCCTTTTGTTTGCAGAAGTGCTTCCTGATTTCACTCCTGCATGGTCTGGCTCTAATTTTAAGATAATGCTGCAGAATTAAAAAGAAGGAAACACTGATTACAAAATTAGATTTGATTCAGGTTAGTGCAAAATGGCTTGATTTTTTTTTTTCAACCCAGTAGTTGCTTGTTGTTTGACACTGCAACCCTGGGTTTTGATACCGGTCGAGGCACTGTATAGCAGTTTTTCCAAAAAGTTGTCATGATATAACTGGAATCTTTGGATTTTTTTGATCTTAACTAAATTAAGAACAAAAAATCTTCCAAGTGACTAACCTTCAGTGTGCCACAATTTCATTGGAGTGAAATACTTTTTCTTGGGAAGGAGAACAACGATGTACCTAACGAAACTACATTGTCTAAAGCACCTCTTCTGTGTGAAATCCCCATCTCAGCAAATACATGGTGAAATTGTTTTTTTTTAAATTTCTTTGGAAGTGGCAAGCGGTACTGATAAAGCTGCTTTTGAATTGTGCTTGTTAAAATTATTTTTAAAGTGAAAGGATCTTCCAAGTGACCAACCTTAATTAATCCAGTCAGTATACTCTGGGGTTGCCAAAGACTGGTGCGCTGGCTGCTGGCCACCCCAGTGCCAGTTGGTAAGCGCAAGCAACTTGTTGACCCCTGTAATGATTGTGGCAAGGAAATGACATGAGTTATTTTACACAAGCCGCCTTAAGAAAAATGAGTGTGTGAGAGAGAAAAATAAGAGATTGTAGATCCTTTAGTTTAACATCAGTTCTGGGAAATTACTGGAATCTATAATTAAGATCAAAGTGACAAAGCACTTGGAAAGATTTGAGCTGATTAGAGAGCTGATGTAGATTTGTAATGGGTAGGTCATTACCGAACTGAATTTTTTTGAGGAAGTAACTAAAGTTGGAGGCAGGGGAATGTCTAGGGATGTAGTTTATATGGACTTCCAGAAGGCATTCAGTAAAGATCCACATAAGAGACTGTTGGCTAAAATTAAAGCTAATGGAATTGAAGACAAATGATGAAGCTAGTTAGGAGATTGGTTAGGCAGTAGAAAACAGTATGGATAATGGGATGTACTCAAATTGGAAGGAAGTGATTTGGTGCCCTACAAGGATCTGTGCTGGGGCCTCAGCTGTTCAATATATTTATGAATAACTTGGCTAACACTGTGGAGTGCCCTATATCCAAATTAGCATAAAATTGATAGATTAGGTGAGTGGGCAAAACTGTGGCAGAGGTGAATTTCAGTGTAAGTAAATGTGAGCTCTTCTATTTTGGACCAAAATGGGACACATCCAAATATTTTTTTAAATGGTGAAATCTAAGAACAGTGGAGGTCCAGAGAGATTTAGGGGTCCATCTACAACATTTTAGTGATGTGTAATCGGGTGCAAAATTCAATCAAAAGACTAATGGAATGTTAGCCTTCGTATTTGGAAGATTGTAAACGGGATCAAGTTTTGCTACAACTATAAAGCCTTGGTTAGACCCCGTCAGGAGTACTGTGTAAAGTTCTGGGCATCACAACTTAGAGAATATTTTGGCCTTGGGTGGGTGGGGGGAGGAGGGGAGTGCAGTGGAATGCAGTGCAGTTTCACCAGAATGTTATCGGGGCTTTGAGGGTTAAATTGAGGAGAGATTACATAAACTCAGCTTGTATTTCCTAGAATATAGAAAGTTAAGGGGCGATTTGATTGAGGCTTTAGGATTTTTAAAGGAATTGATGGGGTAGGTTGAGAGTAACTTTCCCACTGGCAGTCTAGGACCAGGGGCATAACCTGGAAGTCAGAGCCAGGCCATTCAGGAGAGAAGTTAGGAAATACTTAATGCAAAGGATGGTATGAGTGTGGAACTCTTCTCCCACAAATAAACAGTAGATGCTAGCTCAATTAATAACTTAAAATCGGAGATTGATAAGTTTTTGCTAGCCAAGGGTGTTGAGTGATATGGAGCCAAGGTGGGTGGATGGAGTTGGGATGCAGATCAGCCATGATCTCATTGATTGGTGGAACAGGCTTGAAGGGCTGAGTGGCTTACTCCTGTTCCTATAAACCCTTTTCTGTTCGTTTAAAAATATATTTTCAGGCCATTCTGCCCACTGACTAGAAACTGTAATCGTGCAAAAGTAAAACTTGCTTGAACCAGAATCTCAACAATATAATGGTAGCCAATATCCTTACCAGTAATATTTCTGTCATGTGTGATGTTTTATGCCCTTTGCGGGATTATAAAAGGTTTACAATAACTCGGCAGAGGACATACTCCTGGATTTGAAATGAGTCTGAATCTGGATTCAATCTGTTAATTGGGCTTCATAAATCATCCAGCAAAGCACAGTTAAGGCATTGCACTCTGCAATATATTGTGCCATGAGGAAGTTCTTGGAATGTTCTCTATGCTGCTGTTTGGTTCATTTTGTGTCTGAGGTAAAACCGTTTTATGAGGTGACCAGAACGTGTCTGTAAATCTAAATGGCTCAGTTTTGAAGGTACTAATAAAATAATGCATCTCACTGTGGAGCAGAACTTTGTGACTGTTTTCTGAAATGAGCTTTTTATTTAATGAGGAAGTTGTTGGTGCTGCTTCAGGATTTGTATCACCACAGTTGGGTCCTTTGTTCTGCAGGCTTTAGCTTCCTAAATTGTACTAAAAGTCTTGAAAATGCTTATTTAGTGCTACATTGATAGTGAAACAGTCCAAAATAATCACCCCATCAGAAGGTAAATGCCAGCCGCATGATTACAAAGGAAGGGAAACAAAGGATTAATGTGGGAGGTGAAGCAGTTAATGGTGGGTGGGATAATAATATGGGTCTATATAGCCAGAGGGTAATGGCCTGTTTATTATAACTCAGATGGAACAATCAGGAGTTGTGACTGATAATGAGACCTAACGTATTTAAATTAAAGTGAATAAGGTGCGTTATTAGTGAGAAGTCTCTGGTACAGTTGAGTTTAAGTACTGTGTCTATTTGCAACACAAGTGGGTTGGACCAAATAGACAGGCATGCCTCACATTTTGTCTGGAATATGTAATTTGACCCTGCCTGCTCTAGAGTCATTCAATAATCTCTGCAATGTCCTTCTTAGGCAGTCCCTCTGCACTGAAGATGACTTGCTTCCACTCTGGTTTAGTGCATTCTAACATGTCTAATGAGTCCGATGCACGAACCGCAGACTTTACCACATGTGGAGCAGGTGTTTAAAGGGTTGGATTGGCGAGTTACTTGGGGGGCAGTGCACTCCTTCTGCTGCCTGGACTTGGCTTTTGCGTGCTCCTGTTGAAATCTCGTGAGGTGTCTGGTACCTTCTTGAATGCATCTTCTCCGCTTTGAGCAGTTGAGGGACAGGGGCCCCCAGGAGTCGGTGGGTATGTTTGATTTCTTCAGGGATGCCTCGAGAACGTCCCTAAAGCGTTTCCTCTGTCCTCCTGGGAGTCTTTTTTGGCACGGCAAAGCTCAGATTAGAGCAGTTGCTTTGGGAGCCTGGTGTCAGGTATGCGAGGGATGTGGCCCACCCAATGAAGCTGGTTTTGGGTGCTTAGCACCTCGATGCTGGGAATGTTGGCTTGGGAGAGGATGCTGACATTAGGCAGCCTATCCTGCCAATAAATGTGAAGGATTTTGCGGAGACATCATTGTGGTATTTCTCTACTGCTTTGCAGTGCCTGCTGCAGATTGTCCATTTCTCTGAAGCATATAGGAGCACAGGGATCACTGCTGCCCAGTACATCATGACCGTAGTCCTACATTTGAGGTCCAGGTCCTTGAATGCTGTTCCTCAGTTAGCCGAAGGCAGAGTTGCCACATTGAAACCAGTGGAGGTTTTCATTATCTGTATCTGCCTTCGATGAGAGGAGACACCCGAGATATGGAAAATGGTCCACGTTTTCCAGGATCTCGTCCTGGATCCTGATTGACAGAGGATGATGTGCTGCAGTAGTGGGTTGGAAAAGGACCTGAGTTTTCCAGATGTATAAAGTACGGCCCATCCTTTGGTATGCTTCAGTGGGGGATCAATGATGACTTGGAGCTCAGTCTGCAATTGAGCACATGCACAAGGGTCATCTGCGTACTGAAGCTCAATGACTGAAGTTGGAGTGACCTTTGTTTTGGAGTGGAGGCGACGGAGGTTGAATAATTTCCCACCTGTCTTGCAGGTTATCTCCACTCCTGTGGGGAGCTTGCAGGAGGTGCAAAATTGCGACAAGGAAGATTGAGAAGAGGGTTGGTGCGATGACACAGCTTTTACTGAGATAGTCTGTTGAGGTCTTGTTGGTAAGGATTATGACTTTCATGTCATCATGTAGGCGAATGATGTTGACAAATTTGAGGGCAGCCAAACTTGAGGACTCGCCATAAACCCTCACAATTGACAGAAGTCAAAGGCTTTTGTGAGCTGAAAAAAAGGCCATGTACAGTGGTTAATGCTGCTCCCTACATTTTTCTTGACATTGCTATGCAGTGAAGATCATATCTGTAGTGCCTCTCAGTGGGCAAAATCCACAATGTGACTTGGAGGAGCTCTTCAGCTGCTGGAAGGAGGCAGTTGAGGAGAATCCTTACGATCTTCCCTGTGGCAGGCAGCTGGGAGACTCCCCTGTAATTACTGCAATTAGCTCTGTCTCCTTTGTTAAAAATGGTCACAATCACGGTGCCCCTCAGATCCCCTGACATCTGGTTCCTTCATCGAAATGGGATATGAGTTGGTGCAGCCGTGCCAGGAGTTTCACTGTTGTGTTTCAGGACTTTGGCAGGGATTCCATCTATTCCGGAGGCCTTGTTCAGCTGATGGACAGCTTTTCCAACTTCATTCTGGGTCAGGTCGTGCAAGAGTGAGCTGGGTAGTGTGCTGAGGGATGGAATCAAAGAGGCTTGAATCAAAGACAGAGTCTCGATTGAGGAGCTCTTCAAAGTGCTCTCTCCAATGGATGCTGACTGCCTCCCTGCCCTTGAGTTCTCCTCCATTCTTGGTTCTCAGCAGGGTGGGCCCTTGAGTGTTTGGGCCGTAGACGGGGTTGACAGAGCTGAAGAATCTACGCATGTCGTGGTTGTTCGCAAGCTGTTGAATCTCCTGCGCTCTTTCCACCCACCATTTGTTCTTTATCACGGGTTTTTTGCTGTACTGCTGCGTTCAAATACCTATAGGTCTGATTGTTTTCTCTTTCTCTGCGTTTATGTTCGATTAGCTTTTGAATCTCTTGGTCATTCTCATCGAACCAGCCCCTGTGTTTCCTGGCAGAGAAGCCGAGAACCTCTTCGCTGGTGCTGATTGTGGTGGACTTTAGAGTAGACCAGACATTGTGGACGCATTGAAGCTCGTGCTGGCTGGAAGTCAAGAGGTTGCTTGGGAGGCACTGGCTAAGAGGAGCTGCCTTTGCGGAATCCTTGAGACCTTCAATGTTAATTTTCTTGTGGCAATGTTTCTGTTGCTGCCGCTTTTTAGGGGCCAGGTTAATGGAGATAATAGACCGCATAAGACGACCATCAGTCCGGTAGTCATCGGCAGCTGTCATGGCACGAGCGATACAAATATCTCTGCGATCTCTTGGTCGGATGATGTAGTCAAATAGATGCTAGTGCTTGGATGATGGATGTTGCCACGATATCTTGAATTCGTCTCTCTGACCAAACGGTCTTGGTTATGACATGGTCTTGTCCTAAGCATTTCATCGAGCAGTATTCCTTTGGAGTAGTCCTCCCCCACTCTGGCACTGAAGCAATGTTGTATTTGATTCAATCATTCAGGCAGGCTACAGGACTCAAACAAGGCAAAGTACTAGCACTACTGCTTTCAGAGAACAGATGATGCTCATGCTACCAAATTCAGAGAGGCAGGGATAAGGCTATATAAGGATTCCAAGATGAGGATATTAGATCGAAGTGTTGATAGGCCATATGCCAAAATAGGTCAACGAGCACAAGATAATGGGTGAATGGGATTGGCTGCAATTTAGGACATGTGCAGCAGAGTTTTGGATGAACTCAAGTTTATTGAAGGTGGAAGATGGGAGGCTGGCCAACAGACATTGTTACTTGCCAGATTCGACAATTCCATACAAGTGTAATGTTGTGCAGGACCAACACACCAGAGCTCTCAAAATTTATTAATTTATTCTGGGATGCAAGCAAGGACACCATTTATTACGCATCCCTAGTTGCCCTTGAGAAAGTGGTAGTGAGCTGCCGCCTTGAACTATTGCAGTCCTTATGGTGAAGGTGCTGTTAGGTTGGGAGTTCCAGGATTTTGACCCGATGACGGTGAAGGAACAGTGATATATGTCCAAGTCAGGATAGGGTAACTTGGAGGGGTGGTGTTCTTAAGCGCCTGCGGCCATTGTCCGAGGTGGAAGAGGTTGTGGGTTTAGGAGGTCCTGTCGAAGCCTTCGAGTTACTACATTTTGTCTTGTAAATAGTACATACTGGAGCCATTGTGCACTGATGGTGGACGGAGTGAATGTTTAAGGTGATGGATAGGGTGCCAGTCAAGTAACAGGTTTGTCCTTAATGCTGTCGAGCTTCTTGCATTTTGTTGGAGCTGCACTCATCCAGACAGGTATTCCATCACATTCCTGACTTGTGCTTTGTTGGTGGTGGAAAGGCTTTGGGGAGTTGGGAGGTTAGTCACTTGCTGCAGAATAGCCAGCCTCTGACCTGTTCATGTGACCACAATATTTATGTGACTGGTCCAGTTAAGTTTCTGGTCAATGGTGATCGCCAGGGTGTTGGTGTGTGATTTGATGGTAAAGCCATTGAATGTCATGGGGACATATTTAAACTCCCTTGTCAGATATGGTCATTGCCTGGCACTCGTGTGACATGAATGTTACTTGCCGCTTATCAGCCAAAGCCTGGATGTCCAGGTCTTGCTGCATACGAGCACAGGCGACATCGTTATCTGAAGAATTGTGAATGGAACTGAACATTTTGCTGTGCAATTATCAGTGAACATTCCCACTCTGACCTTTTTGCAGGAAAGGTCATTGGTGCAGCTGAAAATGGTTGGACTTGGGACCTTATTCTAAAGAACTCCTGCAGTGATGTCCTGGGGCTTAATGGATTGGCCTCCAACAACCACAACCAACTTCCTTTGTGCGAAGTATGACTCCAGCCAAAGTTTTTATCCATCCTGATTCCTATTGCCTTGAATTTTACTAGGGCTTCTTGATGGCACACTCGGTCAAATGCTGCCTTGATATCAAGACAATCACTCAGGCCTCACTTTTGAAATTCAACTCTTTAGTCCATGTTTGGACCAAGGTTGTAATGGAGTCTAGAGCTGAGTAGTCCTGCCAGAACTCAAACTGAGCAACAATGAGCAGGTTATTGGTGAGCAAATGTCATGTAATAGCACTGTCTGACATCTTTCATCACTTGGTTGATGATTGAGAGTAGACTTATGGAGCAGTAATTGGCCAGATTGGGTAGATTAGATTAGAGATACAGCACTGAAACAGGCCCTTCGGCCCACCGAGTCTGTGCCGAACATCAACCACCCATTTATACTAATCCTACACTAATCCCATATTGCTACCAAACATCCCCACCTGTCCCTATATTTCCCTACCACCTACCTACATAAGTGACAATTTATAATGGCCAATTTACCTATCAACCTGCAAGTCTTTTGGCTTGTGGGAGGAAACCGGAGCACCCGGAGAAAACCCACGCAGACACAGGGAGAACTTGCAAACTCCACACAGGCAGTACCTGGAATCGAACCCGGGTCCCTGGAGCTGTGAGGCTGCGGTGCTAACCACTGCGCCGCTGTGCCGCCCTGTGCCGGGTATGTCCAGCATTTTGTGGACAAGACATACCAAAGTGATTTTCCACTTGATCTATTGGCTGGGTAGATAAGACACAAATAGCTGTACTGGAACAGCTTGGTTAGAGGTACAGGTAGTTCTGGAGCACAGGTCTTCACTACAGGAATGATGTCGGAGCTCATAGCCTTTGCTGTATCCAGTACACTCAGCTGTTTCCTGGTAATGCGGAGTGAATCGAGTTGCCTGAAGACTGGCATGTGTGATGGTCTGGACCTCAGGAGGAGGCAGAGATGGATCATCCACTTGACACTTCTGGATGAAGGTGGTTGTGAATGTAAATAGTCTTGTCTTCTACGCTCATGTGCTTGACCCTGTCATTGTTCAGGGTGGGAATGTTTCTAGGCACTCCTCCCATTAGTTGTTTAATTGTCCTGACCATTCACGACTGGATTACAGATCTTTGATCTGATCTGTTGGTTGTGGTATTGCTTAGATCTGTCCATGGCTTGCTGCTTCCGCTGTTCAGTGTTACGACCAGGGCTGGAGGAGTGCACTGTCTGTCTCTAGTTCCACTTCTCCACGGGTCACAACATATATTTAAATGTTTTAACCAGTTTCTGATACAGCCAATTATATACTTCATCTATTTTAGTTTCAGAATAAAATCCACAAGCCAGGTTTCTTTAATAAACAACAAAATTGTCCTAGGCCCAACCATCTTCAGCTGCTTCATCAATTACCTTCCTTCAATCTCAGGTCAGAAGTGGGGATGTTTGCTGATGATTGCACAATGTTCAGCACCATTCACGCCTCCTCAGATACTGAAGCTGTCCGTGTAGAAATGCAGCAAGACCTGGACAATATCCAGGTTTGGGCTGATAAGTGGTAAGTTACATTCGTGCCACACAAGTGCCAGCCAATGACCATCTCCAACAAGAGAGAATCTAACCATCTCCCCTTGACATTCAATGGCATTACGATTGCTGAATCCCCTACTATCAACATCCTGGAGGTTACTGTTGAGCAGAAACTGAACTGGAGTAGCCATATAAATACTGTGGCTACAAGAACAGGTCAGAGGCTGGGAATCCTGTGGCGAGTAACTCACCTCCTGACTCCCCAAAGCCTGTCCACCATCTACAAGGCACAAGTCAGGAGTGTGATGGAATACTCTGCACTTGCCTGGATGATTGCAGCTCCAACAACACTCAAGAAGCTTGACACCATCCCAGACAAAGCAGCCCACATGATTGGCACCCCATCCACAAACATTCATTCCCTCCACCACCGACGCACAGTGGCAGCAGTGTGTACCACCTACAAGATGCATTGCAGCAACGCACTAAGGCTCCTCAGACGGCACCTTCCAAACCCATGACCTCAACCACCTAGAAGGACAAGGGCAGCAGATGCATGGGAACACCACGACCTGCCAGTTCCCCTACAAATCATACACAAAGAACAGTACAGCACAGGAACAGGCCATTCGTCCCTCCAAGCCTGCGCCGATCTTGATGCCTGCCTAAACTAAAACCTTCTGCACCTCCGGGGTCCGTATCCCTCTATTCCCATCCTATTCATGTATTTGTCAAGATGCCTCTTGAACGTCTCCATGGTACCTGCTTCCACCACCTCCCCCGGCAACAAGTTCCAGGCACTCACCACTCTCTGTGTAAAGAACTTGCCTCGCGCATCCCCTATAAACTTTGCCCCTCGCACCTTAAACCTATGTTCCCTAGTAACTGACTCTTCCACCCTGGGAAAAAGCTTTTGACTATCCACTCTGTCCATGCTGCTCATAACTTTGTAAACCTCTATCATGTCGCCCCTCCACCTCCGTCGTTCCAGTGAAAACAATCTGAGTTTATCCAACCTCTCCTCATAGCTGATGCCCTCCAGACCAGGCAACATCCTGGTAAACCTCTTCTGTACCCTCTCCAAAGCCTCCACGTCCTTCTGGTAGTGTGGTGTCCAGAATTGCACGCAATATTCCAAGTGTGGCCTAACTAAAGTTCTGTACAGCTGCAGCAGGACTTGCCTATTTTTATACTCTATGCCCCGACCGATGAAGGCAAGCATGCCGTATGCCTTCTTGACTACCTTATCCACCTGCGTTGCCACTTCAGTGACCTGTGGACCTGTACGCCCAGATCTCTCTGCCTGTCAATACTCCTAAGGGTTCTGCCATTTACTGTATACCTCCCACCTGCATTAGACCTTCCAAAATGCATTACCTCACATTTGTCCGGATTAGTTTTAGTTTTAGAGATACAGCACTGAAACAGGCCCTTCGGCCCACCGAGTCTGTGCCGACCATCAACCGCCCATATTATACTAGTCCTACACTAATTCCATATCCCTACCACATCCCCACCTGTCCCTATATTTCCCTACCACCTACCTACACTCCATCTGCCATTTCTCCGCCCAAGTCTCCAACCGATCTATATCCTGCTGCATCCTCTGACAATCCTCATCACTGTCCGCAACTCCACCAACCTTTGTGTCGTCCGCAAACTTACTAATCAGACCAGCTACATTTTCCTCCAAATCATTTATATATACTACAAAGTGCAACGGTCCCAGCACTGATCCCTGCGGACCACCACTAGTCACATACCTCCATTCAGAAAAGCACCCTTCCACTACTACCTTTCTGTCTTCTATGACCGAGCCAGTTCTCTATCCATCTTGCCAGCTCCCCTCTGATCCCATGTGACTTCACCTTTTGTTACACCATCCTGACTTGTAACTATATTGCTGTTCCTTCACTGTCACTGTCAAAATCGTGGAACTTTTTTAAATGTGTTTCATTACAAAGAGTGGGGGGGGGGGGGGGAATGGAAAAAAAACACATTTACACACACAATCTCATTCACTCTTCACCTGTAACTAATACAGTTATGCCCTATACCATCCTTGTACTCATAACTCAAAGCAAGGTTAAATTCGAGACAAAGCATCAGCAATTACATTGTTTTTCCTGCAATATGGATAATCTTTAAGTGATAGGACTGCAATAGTAAACTCCATTGAAATAATCTGGCATGCTGGCTTTTGAATTTTGTCACAAAGGCTAGGAGGTTATAATCAGTATATACCAGTATCTCTGTGTAGTCGTGGCGGGCATATACTTCAAAATGCTTAACAGCTTGTTGTAAGTCCAGGGTTTCTTTTTCCACTGTGTATCTCTTTTGGTGTCGATTTAGCTTTTTGGAAAAGTATCCCACTGATCTTTCTATGCCCGATTCATCATCTTGTAACAGGACTGCACCTATCCCCAGCTAACTAGCATCAGTTGTTTAGTGAAGGGCTTAGTGAAATTTGGGGCAGCCAACACTAGTTCATTGATCAAAATGGTTTTCAGCCTCTCAAAAGATACTTGGCATTCTCCTGACCACACTATCTTGGCTTGTTATTTCTGTCAGTGGAGCAGCTATAGTACTAAAATTTGGTACAAACTTGCGGTAGAAACCACAAATCCCCAAAAACCTCATGATTTTTCATTTAGTCTTGGGGGCAGGGAATTCCATCAATGCTTGTACTTTTGCTGTTCTTGGCAACACTTGCCCTTGCCCTACTATATTCCCTAGGCAAGTTACCCACACTTTTGCAAATTCACTTTTGGCAAGGTTTATCACTAAATCAGCCAACTGTAATTTTCAAAATAGCGCTTCTAGTTGTTGCAAGTGGTCCTTCCAAGTGTGTACCACACAATTAGGAACACTAGCTACCACTTGGTTCATTAGTCTCTGGAAAGTTGCTGGGCCATTTTTTAGCCCAAATGGCAGTACTCGGCATTGGAAAAGACTGTCTGTTGTGACAAAGGCCAATCTGTTCTTTTCCTTTTCCTTTTCCTTTTCCTTTCCTTCCCTCGCTCCCTCCCCTCCCCTCCCTAGTCTATGCAAGTGTGAGCCGACCCACCAGGTTTACACATCAAGACCATCTGTGAATTCCAGCTGTCCTGACTCGGTTCATCTAAGCTGCCCTTCAGCATGCATTGTATCTCTACTTCCACTTGGGCCTGTCTGTCTGGACAGAAGCAACAAGGATATATTTGTAAAGGAATGGCTCCCCTATACCCACATCATGTGTGGCTAAGGTTGTACCTTCGCGCTGTTTTGCTTCTAAGTGGAAAAGCCTATTCAATTTTCCGAACCATTCTGCATTTGCTAATTGGATAGTTGGAGGTTCAATCTCAGAATTTCCTAGGCCTATTTCTGCCTCATCCTCACTATCCTTTTCCTTCTCAACAGTCCCGATTACCTGACAAACCTGTACTGGCTTATCCTTCTCCCTGCAGTAATATTGTTTGAGCATATTAATGTGACACAACCGGTGGTTCTTCCGGCAATCAGGAGTGTCACTGAAGTAATCTATCTTACCCACTCTTTTGATCACTCTATATGGGCCACTGAACCCTGCTTTTAAAGGTTCTCCCTGTGATGGTAACAACATTAATACTTCATCCCCTGATTTTCTGGTAGGTTGTGGTTTTCCCACTATTTGACAGGTATGGCATGCCCTACAAAATTGTCTCTCATCCTTTGTTATACCTGGCCAGTAATAATGTTTGCTTATGTGTGATTTGGTCTTCCGAATTCCCCTATGTCCTGCAAAAGGAATGTCGTGTGCTAACTTTAAGAATCCTGGTCGATATTTAAGTGGTACCACCATCTGTTCAACAACTATCCAGTGTTCGTCAGCAGGCCTATGAGGTAGTATCCATTTCCTCCTCAAAACCCCGTTGGTCATATAATAGCCTTCCGGAGCTCCTTTTGCCTCCACTTCTAACAGAGCCATCTGTGCCATTTGATATAATCTCTGGATCAGCTTGCTGTGCTGCAATGATAGACAATTGGTTAAACAACTCATTTGGATTATCTCAATCCCCAAATAAGGTTTCAGATACTTGGCTATCTATTTGTGGTGCCTTTTTTACCTCCAAGAATGGATCCTGTTTGGCCATTGCTCTAATAACTGCACACGCAAGAAATATTCCCGGAACTTGTTCCTGTAATTGCTCTGTTTCCTTAATTTCACTTGGTTCCTCTGTAACTGTAGGAGAAACTGATACTTTTGATCCAGCCAAATAATTTCCTAGGAGTAGATCAATTCCTTTTACTGGTAAACTGTGGACAACACTTAGTTACTATCCCAGATATTAGGTCACTGTCTAAGCATACTTTATCCAAAGGTACGGTATACACACCTTGCCAATTCCATTAACTAAAACTTTAGTGTTCAAGGCGCTCTCTGGTGGAAACCTTATATCTTTCCCCAGCAACAGAGCTTGGGTTGCTGTTGTGTCCCTGAGTATAATAGGTTTTCCTGCCTCACTTACAGGATACAGAGTTACTCTCCCCTTTGACAAAAATTCATTATAACTCTCAGGTATTTTGTTCTTCACCTCGACACTCCTTTTAGTTTTAGTATCTGGCTTCACATTCACAGCTGTCATTAAAGTTATAGCCTGGTCTGTCAGAGTCTTTTCCTCTCCACTAACTTTGCGTACCCCAACAAGTCCTATGGGTTTACCATGCAATTTCCAGCATTCTGAACAAAGATGACCTGTTGTTGTAATGATCACACTTTGGCTTGCAAACCTCACTTCGATCCTCAGCACAATCCTTTCTGACCTGAGGAGGTGATCCTGGGGCATTCCCAGCTGTTCCTTCTTGTTCCCGGCTATTTGCCTTCCTTTCGCTCTCCCACTTTCTATCCTTCTCTGGTTTATGGGGATGATGGACAAAATAGTTTGGCTTATTCACAAGCTCAAGATCATCGGCAATTTCTGCTTGCCTAGCTTTCTAAACATTCAGGTTATCTAAATGAGTTCTCTCTACTGAAGGAATGGAGTTTTTAAACTCTTCTAAGAGAATCAATTCTTGAAGCTTCTCTTATGTGGTTTCTATCTTTAATGCCCATACCCAACGGTCAAAATTCATTTGCTACACCCTCTCAAATGCTAAATATGTCTGCCCAGTAAATCTCCGTAAGTTCCTAAACTTATGACGGTAAGCTTCAAGGACTAACTCATATGCAGCGATGATTAGCCTTTTTTTGCCATTTCATAATCTGCAGAAGCCTCTTCAGAAAGCATGGCATAAGCTTCATGAGCTCTGCCTACCAACCTGCCTTGAATAAGCAGCGTTCAGCTATCTTTCGGCCATTTCATCCGTTTAGCTATTTTTTCAAAAGATATGAAAAATGCTCTACGTCCCTTTTCTCAAACTTAGGAAGAGCCTGTCTAAATTTAAACAGCTTCTCGCTGGGTCCTGATCTAAACTCAAATTCTTCCTGACCTGAATTTTCCCTGGATTCAAACCTACCATTTTGTCTTAATTCCGTCTATTGTAACTTAAATTCCCTCTCTTCTTTCATTTTATCTCCGAAATGCTGTCTTTCTCCCTTTCTTCTTTTTCCAATTCAAGTTTTATTAATGCTATTTCTTTTTCTTTTCCTTTTCCAATTCGTTTTCTTAATTCCTTTTCCCGTTGAAGCTCTAGTTTTTTCACTTCTAATTGAATCCTAGCCAATTCCACTGCATCACTCTTGGACTTACTGCCCTCTTGTCTCATATTCCTTTTCTTGTTCCTCATTGCCCTTCATCCTTATCATTATGATTTTCTACTAATTCCAGATGTTCGGCTATTATGTCAATTATCTCTGCTTTTTTAGCACCTGATTTCAATTCCAACCCCTATTTCGCTGCTAATTTTAATTTGTTCTTAGCTAAAGTTATCAAATCACTCAGAGAAACATTCTTCTTTCCCAAAAACTCTGCTGCAACCACTAATACCATAACAATGGTGTAGGCTGGACCTTATACAAAAGACCTGGTTATTTTAATTTCTTTGCAATTGGTGTTAGATTTAGCTCCCAACAATCGAGTTTCCAATTGATATGAACCCAGACTCTAAACGCAAGACCCCAATTTAAATGTTATCTCAAACGCGTAATTAAAATGATTTCAAATGCAACCCCTCCAAATTAGTCTGATTTTGTTCCCAGATGCGAGCTACTGAATTGAATATGATTCAACTGCGAGTGAGCCCCCAATTAATATGTTACGGCCGACTGCTCCAGTCAAAGCCCCCAATCAAAATATACGATTCTGATTGTGGTGGGAGAAACGCACTATTAATTCAATATGGTCCCTCCACAGATCGCCTAACATATCATTTAAAACTTTCCAAATTAAAGAAAGACCCAGCCAAATTGTACGATGTATTAACCCCTTGAATGAGGCTAACCAAACCAGGTGTCTTTAAATCAGCAAATTAACTCTTTAATTAAAAGAACTAAATTCTTAAACACTATGAAGATATAAACAACATTTAAAATAGAAACAATTGGAGTCTTTGCAAATTTACGCTCCTGCCACAGGTGAAAAAGTCCAAGGTTGCTTGAAGTCCTCATAGACATCCGATGGGAGCTAAAAAAAAAAGCTTCAACAGTAGAGCATTCTGTAGTCTAATTCCAGCAGTAAATGATGCTTTCCTTCACTAGCGATGAATTTCAAGAATAAACAACTTGCAAACGCTTTTTTAAAATAAATCAATTTGGCTTTAGAATTTTTGAGGGATAAAAGATTGTCACAATCTAACTTCCCTTCCTTCAGTTTAAATTATCAGAGATCTCTGTTTTGGCTTGACTTTTTAGAATTTTGAGAGGTAATAAAGAAAGACTAAGTTCTCTTCTCTTCCTTCAGTTTAAATGGCTGAGAGCTCCTCTTTCAGGTGCTAACACCAGCTGTCTGTCTGTGACCTCTGTTAGAACAGTCTGTTTGCACTATAAGCCAGTTAAAATTGATTTGTAACAAATGTGTCTCTCGATGCTCAGTCTGAGTGGCTGTATCCAAGGCAACGAGAATGCACCCTTTGAATCGCAGTCTCCGAATGGCTGTATCCAAGGTAATGAGAATGCACCTTCTCGGTGACTCCTGAGGCCTGCTTATTCTTAAAGCAGTACTGATCCTTTTCCATTCTTAAAGGCACACCGCATATTCCTGGGAAAAAAAACTACAGGATCATAACAATTGTGAAATGCTTTCTCTCTTACTGTTTCCTCTTTTTTCCTTTTCCCTTTTTCTCTTCCAAGTTCAAGTTTGTTCATTTCTTTTACTCTTTCAAGTGCAAACTGCTTTATCTGCAACTGAATTCTAGCTAATTCAGATGAACTGCTATCTGGATTGCCTTTTCCTTCCAATTTCAAATGCTGTGCTATTACCTTGATTATGTCTGTTTTCTTAGCTCCTAGTTTTAACTCTAACTCTTCTGCCAATTCTATTGGCCTAGCCTTGGCTAAGATTTGCAAATCACTCGGGGATAAATCCTCTTTCTCCAGAAAGATCATAACAACTGACAAAGCCATTCTGGTAGTGTAAACTTTAAGTACAAGAAACATGGTGTTTTCTTTTCCCCTTTGCAATTATTGCCCCCATTTACAATTGTACGTCATCGGCTTTGGATTATCCCGCAATTATATGTTATGACAGTGCACTCCTCCAGCCTCTGTCATAACATTAGTTACAAGTCACCAAACCTGGGTGGGATTCATCCTACGTTGCTGAGGGAAGCTAGGATGGAGGTAGCTTAAGCTGTGACCACAATCTTTAATCCTCCTTGAATATTGGAGTGGTGCCAGAGGACTGGAGGATTGTAAACACGGTTCCAAGTAGGAGCGAGGGATAAAACTGGCAATAACAAGCCAATCACTCTGATATCAGTGGTGGGAAAACTGGAGACCATTTTTGAGGATAAAATAAATTCATACTTGGAGAAGTATAGGTTAATAAAGGGCAGTCAGCATGGATTTGAAGTATCTAACAGATTTCTTCACAGTTAAGCATATAACATTAAAGGGACAGTGGTAACTTGAATATGGGATGAGATAAGAGGCAGTAGTAGAGATAAGTAGTAGCGAATGACTGGAGAGGAGGTTGCAATGAGGTCGGGACTAATGCTTTCTTCTATTAATTACCTGGACTTCTGTATAGGGAATACAATTGTGTATGAGATAAAACTTCTGAACATAGTAAATATTGAGCAGGATAGTAGCAGACTTCTGCAGGATATTGACGAACTGGTAAAATGAGCAGATACATGGCAGATGCAGTTTAATTCAAATAAATGTGAAGTGATGTGCTTTGGGAGAAGCAACATGTAGAGGCAATATAATGTAAAAGTGTACTATTTTGAGGGGGTGCATATTCACAAATCTTTGGCAGGGAAATTTGCTAAGGTGGTTAAGAAAGCATATGGGACACTTTGTAAATAGGGGCATTGACATAAAGACGTCCTGCTTAACCTTGACCTTTAGGCCTAAGCTGGAGTGTTCTAAGTTGGAGTGCTGTGTCCATTGCTGGGCACCACACTTCAGGAAGGCTGTCGAGGCCTCCAACAGGTACACAGGAGGATTACCAGGGATAAGGGAATTTGGTAACATGGAGAGATTGGAGAAGGTTAACAGGAAACCTAATATAGGTATCAAAAACTTAAGAATTGATTGGCCCCTCATCTTGAGACTGGGCCCCCGTATTTTAGATTCCCCGACCAGCAGAAATAATGTTTGTGTCTCCTCTGTCCAGTCCCTTTAGAATCTTATATGTTTCAATGCGATCGCCATGACTGTTAATTTTGTCCCAAATTATCCCTTCTAAAAGCTTTCACATCACCAAGGTTAAACTGACTAGCCTGTAGTTTAGTTTAGTTTAGTTTAGTTTAGAGATACAGCACTGAAACAGGCCCTTCGGCCCACTGAGTCTGTGCCGACCATCAACCACCCATTTTTATACTAATCCTACACTAATCCCATACTCCTACCACATCCCCACCTGTCCCTATATTTCCCTACCACCTACCTATACTAGGGGCAATTTAGAATGGCCAATTTACCTACCAACCTGCAAGTCTTTTGGCTTGTGGGAGGAAACCGGAGCACTTGGAGAAAACCCACGCAGACACAGGGAGAACTTGCAAACTCCACACAGGCAGTACCCAGAATTGAACCCGGGTCGCTGGAGCTGTGAGGCTGCGGTGCTAACCACTGCGCCGCCCTTTGCTGAGCTTATCCTTTAATGTTTGGAATTCTTCAGTTTTTTTACATCACCCATGTATCTAAAGAGGTCTGGAAGATTATGGCCAGTACCACTGTAATTTCCACCCTTGCTTCCTTCAGTATCCTCATGCCTGTCCTGTCCAGTCCTGATGACTTATCAACTTAATCGGTCGGGGCATAGAGTATAAAAATTGACAAGTCATGCTGCAGCTGTACAGAACTTTAGTTAGGCCACACTTCGAATATTGCATGCAATTCTGGTCGCCACACTACCAGAAGGACGTGGAGGCTTTGGAGAGGGTACAGAAGAGGTTTACCAGGATATTGCCTGGTCTGGAGGGCATTGGCTATGAGGAGAGGTTGGATAAACTCTGTTTGTTTTCACTGGAACGACGGAGGTGGAGGGGCGACATGATAGAGGTTTACAAAGTTATGAGTGGCATGGACAGAGTGGATAGTCAGAAGCTTTTTCCCAGGGTGGAAGAGTCAGTTACTAGGGGACATAGGTTTAAGGTGCTAGGGGCAAAGTTTAGAGGGGATGTGCGAGGCAAGTTGGAAGCAGGTACAATAGCGACATTTAAGAGGCATCTTGACAAATACATAAATAGGATGGGAATAGAGGGATACAGTCCCCAGAAGTGCAGAAGGTTTTAGTTTAGACAGGCATCAAGATTGGCGCAGGCTTGGAGGGCCGAATGGCCTGTTCCTGTGCTGTACTGTTCTTCTTTGTTTAAGTGGAGCTAACCTTTCTAATGCCACCTCTTTATCAATATTCAGCTCATTCAGTGTCTCAATTACCTCCTGTTTGACTGACTTTGGCAGCACCTTCCTTGGTAAAGTCAGGTGCAAAGTGTTCATTTAGTAACTTAACCATGTCCTCTTTCTTCATGCATAAATCCCCTTTCTGGTCCCTAATCAGCCCCATTCCTCCTTTTACTACCTTTTTTAGTATTCATTGGCCTACAGAAGACTTTTTGAATTCCCTTTTATGTTAGCTGCCAGTCTTTTCTCATACTCTTTCTTTGCCCCTCTCATTTCCTTTTTCAATTCCCCTCTGAACTTCCTATATTCAGCCTGTTTCTCACTTGTATTATCAACCTGATGGCTGTCACATGCACCCTTTTTCTGCTTCATCTTGCTCTCTATCTCTTCCATCATCAAGAGAGTTCTGGCTTTGGTTGCCCTACCTTTGTCTCTCATGGGAATGCACCTCAACTGTACCTGAATCATCTCTTTAACGATAGCCCATTGTTACATTTGTACCTGCCAATCTTTCATCCCTATTTACCTGGAACAGAAAAGTTCTCGTATCACTGAAATTGACCGTCCCCTAATTATCTTTATTCTGGATTACTCCTCGTCCTTTTCAATAGTGAACCTAAACATTATGATAGTATGATCACTATCCCCTAAATGTTGCCTTATTGGCACCTGGTCCACTTGACCCACCTCATTCCTCAGAACCATATTCAGCAATGTCTCTTTCCTCCTTGGGTCGGAAACATACTGATCTCGAAAATTCTCCTGAATACACTTCAGAAACTCCCCACCCCCCGCCCCACCTTTATATTTTTACTATCCCAGTCTATATTAGGATAAATAATGTCCCCCCCCATTGTAACTACTGTATACCTTTTGCACCTTTCTGTAACTTCCTTGCAAATTTGTTCCTCTTTATTTTTTCCCATAGTTGGTGGCCTGTAGAACGCACCAACACACCCAGTAGTGTATTGGTACCTCTATTGTTTCTTAGCTCTAAACAAATAGATTCTGCCCTGGATTTCTCTCGGACATCTCTCTCTAGCACAAATATTCTCCTTAATCAATACTGCTGCAGGGGCGGCACAGTGGCCAGCACCGCAGCCTCACAGCTCCAGCGACCCGGGTTCAGTTCTGGGTACTGCCTGTGTGGAGTTTGCAAGTTCTCCCTGGGTGCTCCGGTTTCCTCCCAAAGGAAACAGCCAAAGACTTGCAGGTTGATAGGTAAATTGGCATGGTAAATTGCCCCTAGTGCAGGTAGGTGGTAGGAGAATTGAGGGAAGGTGGGGATGTGGTAGGAAATATGGGATTAATGTAGGATTAGTATAAATGGGTGGTTGTTGGTCGGCACAGACTCAGTGGGCCGAAGGGCCTGTTTCAGTGCTGTATCTCTCTATGATCTCTATGCTGCTGCTCTTTTCTTTCCTTCTCTATCTTTCCTGAGCACCTTGTATCCAGGAATATTTAGTACCCAGTCCTGCCTTTTTTTGAGCCAGGTCTCTGTTATTGCCATAGCATCATATTCCCACTTGGCTTGTGTTTCACAGAAAAAAAATAGGTGGGGCTAAATTGTACACCTTTCGAAGAGCCAGCACAGGTGTGGCTCATTAATTGGCCTCCTGCTGTAAGATTCTACGATTTTAGTGTGCATGTAGTTGGAGCATGGCTACCTGACCCGAACCTGATGGGACCCGACGACGTGTCGGGTTCGGATCGGGTTGGATCGCGCTTCCGGGTCTGACATTTGGGCTCGGGTCGGGCTGGGTTGGACATGCTCTATCACCACCTCCGGTAAGTGGCTCCAATGTTAATGTACTTTTTGGACTTCAAAGGTGGTTAAGTTAGTTTTTTTTTAAGCTTGTGCAGATAAGTAACAAAACGAAAAATGGAAAGTAGGTTAACTGATGGTCGAGTTGGGCGCGGGGAAAAATGAAAGGACTTTGGCCAGGTTGGGCTCGGGGTCGGATGTGGTTTTGTCGGGCTCGGATCGGGTTTCATTTGCAGACCCGAGCTGGCCTTTACATGTAGTTCCCTGTTATAGCTTCACCAGCTTGTCACCTCATTTTCAGGTATGCCTGATGCTGTTCCTGGCATGTTTTTCTATTAAACCAGGGTCTGTTGCCTGGCTTGATAGAATTGGAAGAGATATTATTAGAAGTTACAGATTGCAGTGGAATGCAACTCTGCTGTTGCTGATCGCCCACTAAGCCTTGTGGATGACCTGATTTGAGCTGCTAGATCTGTTCTGAATCTATTCCATTTAGCCTGGTGGTCGTGTCATACAACATCATGGAAGGCTGTCCTCAGTGTGATTAACCAGGTGGTCAGATAGAGCATATAGAATGATGTAGCACGGAATGGCTCAAAGCGCCAGTGCACCCTCTTTATAAGAGCCGTGCAATTAAACCAATTCCCCTGCTCTTTTCCCACAGCCCTTCAAATGTTTCCCCGTCAAATATTTATTCAATTCCATTTTCAAATTTTAATTTGCTTGCACAACCCTTTCAGGGAGTGCGTTCCAGATCATCATAACTTGCTGTGTGACATTTTTTTCTCCTCATGTCACCTATGGTTCTTTTGCCAATTGCATTAAATCTGTTACTCTAGTTATTGACCTATCTCAATTACTTGTTAGGAGAGGTGGTGGCTTAGTGGTAATGTCGCTAGACTAGTAACCCAGAGCCCCAAGCTAATGCTCTGGGGACTTTGGTTCAAATCCCACTACGGCAGATGTTGAAATTTGAATTCAATTGATAAATCTGGAATTAAATTCTAGTCTAATGGTGACTATGAAACCATTGTCTATTGTTGTAAAAACCCATTTGGTTCACTAATGTCCTTTAGGGACGGAAGTCTGCCATCCTTACCTGGTCTAACCTACATGTGACTCCAGACCCACAGCAATATGGTTGACTCCTAAGTGCCCTCTGAAATGGCTCAGCAAGCAACTCGGTTGTATCAAACTGTACAAAGCCTAAGAAAAGGAATGAAACTGGGCGGACCACCCGGCATCAACCTAGGCACTGGAAACTACAACGGCACACCCAGACCTGTCAACCCTGCAAAGTCCTCCTTGCGAACATCTGGGGGCTTGTGCCAAAATTGGAAGAGCTGACCCACAGACTAGTCAAGAAACAGTCTGACGTAGTCATACTCACGGAATCATACTTTGTTGACAATATCCCAGACACCACCATCACCATCCCTGGCTGTGTCCAGACCCACAAGTGGTGGTGGCACAGTGATATACAGTCCAGAGGAAGTTTCCCTAAGAGTCCTCAACATTGACTGCAGACCCCATGAAGTCTCATGGCATCAGGTCAAACATGGGCAAAGAAATCTCCTGCCCCCCCCTCAGCTGATGAATCTGTGCTTCTCCATGTTGAACACCAATTGGAAGAAACACTGAGGGTAGCAAGGGCACAAAATGTAATCTGGGTAAGGGAATTCAATGTCCATCACCAAGAGTGGCTTGGTAGCACCACTACTGACCGAGTTGGCCAAGTCCTGAAGGCCATATCTGCTAGACTGGGTCTGCGGCAGGTGGTGAGGGAACCGATAAGACGGAAAAACCTACTTGACCTCGTCCTCAACAATATATCTGTCGCAGATGCATCTGTCCGTGACAGTATTGGTAGGAGTGCACACTGCACAGACCTTGTGGAGCCAAAGTCCTGTCTTCACATTGAGGATACCCTCCATCGTGTTGTGTGGCACTATCACTGTGCTAAATGAGATAGATTTCGAACAGATCTAGCAATACAAAATTGGGCATCCATGAGGCACTGTGGGCCATCAGCAGCAGCAGAATTGTACTCAACCACAATCTGTCACCTCATGGCCTGGCATATCCCCCACTCTACCATTATGATCAAGCTGAGGGCCCAACCCTGGTTCATTGAAGAGTGCAGGAGGGCATGCCAGGAGCAGTACAAGGCATACCGAAAAATGAGGTGTCCGCTTGGTGAAGCTACAACACAGGACTACTTGCATGCCAGACAGTGGAAGCAGCATGCAATAGACAGGGCTAAGTGATCCCACAACCAACAGATCAGATCTAAGCTCTGCAGTCCTGCCACATCCAGTTGTGAATGGTGTTGGACAATTAAACAGCTGACAGGAGAGGGCGGCTCCGCAAATATCCCCATCCTCAATGATGGGGGAGCCCAGCACATCAGTGCAAAAGAAGAGGCTGAAGCATTTGCATCCATTTTCAGCCAGAAGTGCCAAGTGGATGAGCCATCTCTGCCTCCTCCTGAGGTCCCCAGCATCACAGATGCCAGTCTTCAGCCAATCCAATTCACTCTATGCGATGTCAAGAAACGGTTGAAGGCACTGGATGTTGCAAAGGCTGAGGGTCCTGATGACATTCCAGCATTAGTACTGAAGACTTGTACTCCAGAATTAGCCACGACCCTAGCCAAGCTGTTGTAGTGCAGCTACAACACTGGCATCTACCCGGCTATGTGGAAAAATGCCCAGGTATGTCCTGTGCACAAAAAACAGGACCAATCCAAACCAGACAATTGCTGTCCCATTAGTCTACTGTTGATAAGCAAAGCGATAGAAGGGGTCATGGACAGTGCTATCAAGCAGCACTTGCTCAGCAATAACTTGCTCACTGACGCTCAGTTTGGGTTCTGTCAGGGCCACTCAGCTCCTGACCTTATTACAGCCTTGGTTAAAACATGGACAAAAGAGCTGAACTCCAGAGTTGAGATGACTGCCCTTGACATTAAGGCAGCATTTGACCGAGTACGGCATCAAGGAACCCTAGCAAAGCTGGAGTCAGTGGTATCGGGGAAAACTCTCCACTGGTTGGAGGCATGCCTAGCCCAAAGGAAGATGGTTGTGGTTGTTGAAGGTCAATCATCTCAGTCCCAGGACATCACTGCAAGAGTGCCTCAGGGCGGTGTCCTAGGTCCAACCATCTTCAGCTGCTTCACCAGTGACCTTCCCTACATCGTAAGGTCAGAAGTGGGAATGTTTGCTGATTGCACAATTTGCGACTCATCAGATACTGAAGCAGCCAGTGTCCAGATGCAGCAAGACTTGGACAACATCTGGGCTTGGGCTGATAAGTGGTAAGTAACATTTGCACCACACAAGTGCCAGGCAATGACCATCTCAAAAAGAGAATCTAACCATCTCCCCCTGACATTCAATGGCATTACCATCGCTGAATCCCCCACTATCAACATTCTGTGGGTGACCATTGACCAGAAACTGAACTGGACCAACCACATAAATACTGTGGCTAAAAAAGCAGGTCAGAGGCTGGGAATTCTGCAGCGAATAACTCACCTCCTGTCTCCCCAATGCCTGTCCAGCATCTATAAGGCACAAGTCAGGAGTGTGATGGAATACTCTCCATTTGCTTGGATGGATGCAGCTCCAACAACACTCAAGAAGCTCAACATCATCCAAAACAAAGCAACTCACTTGATTGGCACCCCATCCACCACCTTCAAGATTCAGTTCCTCCACCACTGACACACAGTGGCAGCAGTGTGTACCATCTACAAGATGCAATGCAACAACGTACCAAGGATCTTCTGACAGCACTTTCCAAACTCACAACCTCTACCACCTTGAAGGACAAGGGCAGCAGATGCATGGGAACACCACCACCTGCAAGTTCCCCTCCAAGCCGCACAGCATCCTGACTTGGGACTATTTTGCTGTTTGTTCACTCACCATCAAAATCCCGGAGCTCTCACCCTAACAGCACTGATGTTGTACCTACACCCCAAGGACTGCAGTGACCGAAGAAGGCAGCTCACCATCACCACCTGGAGGGCAATTAGGGATGGGCAATAAATGCTGGCCTAATCAGTGTGCCCACATCCCATGAATGAATAAAAAAATTTCATGATTTTGAACTCATCAATTCTTCCCTTACCCTCAGCTCTAAGTGGAATCACCCCTGTTTCTCTAGTCTCTATACATAATGAAGTCTAGCATGCTTGTACTGTTTTAGTAACCTCCCCTACATCCTCCCTCTCGCCTTGACATCCTTCCTATAGTGCTGCCCAGATTTGGCCACAATACTCCAGCTGAGCTGTCACTGGTTTCTTATAAAAGTTTCGCAAAACTTCCTTGTATTTGTACCATGTGCCTCTATATTTATAAAGCCAAGAACCCTTTCTTCCCCCCCACCCCTCCCCCACGCTGCTTTCTCTACTTGCCCTGTCACTGTCTAAGACTTGTATATACTCATCCAGGACTCTCTCTCCCTGAATCCTCTTTTAAATTGTATAATTCAATATATATGGCCACTCATTCTTTCTACCGAAACTAGCGACCATGCTTGTCTACCCATTTCACCAGTTTTTCTGTGTCCTCCTGAAATCTGTTACTATTCTCCTCAATGTATTACTATATTTTGTGTCATCGACAAACTTGGAAATTATGCTTTTTATACCCAAGTCTAGGTCATTAAAATGTCAAAAAAAGAGCAATGGTCCTAACACCATTAATCTGAAAAACAACTGTTCACCACTTCTGTCCCTTAGCCAGTTTTGTTTCCATGTGGCCCTTTAATCCCATGGGCCAACATGTCTATTATGTGGTGTTGATCTAATGCCTTTTTGAACACAACCCTCATCAACCCTCTCCGTAATTTTGTCAAAAAAACTTGATTAAGTTAGTCGAACACAATTTGCCTTTCGCGCATACATGCTGATTTTCGACAATTAGCCTATCCTTTTCCAGAATAAAACCTAAAATGCTAGAAATACTCAGCAGATCAGGCAGCATCTGTGGAGGAGGCAACAGAATTAACATTTTGTCAGCACTGGAATAAAATAAGAGATATAACAGGTTTTAAGTAACTACAGAGCCAAGAAAAGTGGGAGGGAATGCAAGAGTAAAAAGGAAGTTCTTTGGGTGGAAGGCAGGAGAGATTAAATGACAAAAGGAGATGGTAATAAGACCAGTAAGGAAATAATAAGATTGGTCTGGAGGCAGTGTAAGTGGGCAAAGCAGAATCATCACCAACATGGCTGTCTAGAAAAAATGGCTTGGGTTAGGACCTGTAATTGTTGAACTTGATAATGAGTCTGGAAGGCTAAGTGCTTAATTGAAAATTGAGGTGGTGTTCCTTGATCTTCATTGGATCAGAGTAGTGTTAGGAGGATTTCCTTTTTGGGATTCTATTTTTTTAAAATACGAAAAGGATTTCAGTGGGCATTGAGACATCTGGAGATAGCTGAACTTTATGGATGTTTTGAAAGGAATTTCAACAAACATTGAACTGATGAACAAGGACTGGAAAGCTAGTTTTTCAAGGAAACTAGGGGTTTGAGCGAAGAGCTCTGAGACGGGAGAGAATTTATGACTTGGCATGTGATTTGTTTCTGGAAGGTTTTGATTTCATTTTTGAACTTTAAAAGCCAGTGGGTTTGGACAAAAGCAGGCAATTGGAATTTGATTTGGACCTGCCAGGTGATCAGAAGAAGAACCAGACAAGTGTTCTCTCTGTAAAGAAGCCATGCTCTTGAAAAGCAAAAGATTTTATGAAGCGGTACTGTTGCCTCTTGCATTTTTGAAGAAACCCTGAATTTGCAGAAACTTTGCATCGTTAGAAAGGACTTTTGCATCGAATGTGGAGAACTGACACCTGTTGCTACACCCCTGATGAAAGACCTAGGTGAAGCCATCTGCAGCTGAATTTCTTTGAATGCTACCCAACACAGACTGTTCATCAACCTCGCCTGGAAAGACTTCGAGTGGCATCCAAATATTTGACTTTGGGACATCTTGCCAAACCAAAGAGCCTCCTTCCAGATCATGGCAGTCTAAGTTTGTTTTTTTTTTCCTTTTATTCCGATGAAACAGCTGTAAACTAAAATTCTTTTTTTCCCGGTTTTTGGATTGATGTGCATGAGGGCTAGGGAAAAAATAAGGAGCTTTAATATCGCAATTCATATAAAGATTTACTTCATTATTGGTTAAGACTTGGTTTTGTAATAAACGGTTAATTTTGTTGTTGATTAAAGAAACATGGTTGGTGTGCTTTATTCTGGGGACAACTGGGGTTACAATTGAAATCAAGTGCTAAAAAAAGTAGAGATAATTGAAGTAATAGCCCAACATTTGAAATTGAAAGAGGAAAAAGAAGACGGTAATCAGAGGGTGATGCAGTTGAATTAGCTAAAATTCAGTTACAACTGAAAAAAACTTGAACAGGAAACAGACCAAGAACTAGCAATAAGAAAACTTGAACAGGAAAAAGAAGTAGAATTTTAAAAAACTTGAACGCAAACAAGAAATGCAGGAAATACTCAGCAGGTCTGGCAGCATCTGTGGAGAGAGAAGCAGAGTTAACGTTTCCGGTCAGTGACCCTTCATCAGAACTGGCCTGAAACGTTAATTCTGCTTCTCTCTCCACAGATACTGCCAGACCTGCTGAGCCTTTCCAGCATTTCTTATTTGTGTTCCAGATTTCCAGCATCTGCAGCATTTCGCTTTTATTTAAAAATAAACTTGAAGCTGAAAAAGAATTGACTATAAAAAATCATGAATTTGAAAAAGAGGACAGGGAAAAAGAGAGCATTTCAGAGAGAAAGTAAAAAAAGCAAGGGGATTCAAATTAAGAGAGATGGAACGAAGACAAAAGGGTGGTCTTGACTCCAGGGAAAATTCTGGTCTGGAAGAATCTGAATCCAGCCCAATACCCAGTGAAAAGCTGTTTAAACTCCTACTCTATGACTAAGCTCTTCCTAAATTTGAGAGAAGGGATGTAGAGGCATCTTTCATTTCTTTTGAAAAGATAGCCAAACAAATGAAATGGCCAAAAGAAAGTTGGACACTGCTTCTGCAAAGCATTTTGATCGGCAGAGCTCATGAGGTTTATGGCATGCTTTCTGAAGCGGCTTCTGTAGATTGAGATGACAAAAAAGGCTATTCTCGCTGCGTATGAGTTGGCCCCTGAAGCTTACCGATGGAAGTTTCAGAAGCTCCGGAGATTGACTTGGCAAACTTGTATAGAATTTGAGAGGGTAAAGCAAACTAATTTTGATTGTTGGATATGGGCACTAAAGATGGAAGCCACATATGAGAACCTTTGAGAACTGATTATCCTGGAAGAATTTAAAAATTCACTCCATCTAGTAGTGAGAACAAAGAAGTTTCAAGGGCCAGACAAGCCAGGTGGAAATTGCTGATGATTTTTGAGCTTGTGAATAAGCCCAAACTCTTTGTCCGTCACCCTCTCAAACCTGAGAAGGGTAGAAGATTGGAGAGTGAAAGGAAGACAAGTAGCCGGGGACAGGAAGGGACAACTGGGAACACCCCAGGATCCCTTGCTCAGGCCAGAAAGGAAGGTGCTGAGGGTGGAAGTGAGATCCACAAGCCAAAGTGTTATCATTGTCACAAGGTGGAACATCTTCATTCAGAATGCTGGAAATTGCAAGGCAAACCCAGGGGACTTGTTGGGGTACACAAAGTTAATGCAGAGAAAGGGCTCTAACTGAGAGTACAGCAGATCAGGCTAGCTTTGGCAACTGTAAAACCAAACACAAAAACCAAAGTGAGTGTAGGGATTGAGAGTAAGATACCTGAAAGTTATAGGAACATCTTGTCGAAAGGAAAAGTAACTCCTTATCCCTCAAGTGAGGCAGGTAAACCTGTAGTTATACTTGTGGATACAGGAGCAACCCAAACTCTTTTGCTGGGCAAAGGCATAACATTTCCACCAGAGAGCGCACTGAATGCTAAAGTTTTAGTGAATGGTATTGGTGGGGAGTATGTACCCATACCTTTGTATCGAATGCACTTAGAGTGTGACCTAATGACTGGGACGGTAACTGTAGGAGTTGTCCATAGTTTGCAGGTAGATGGAATTGACCTACTCCTAGGAAATGATATGGCCATAACAAAAGTATTAGTTTCTCCTGTAGTCACAGAGAAACCCAAGTGAAGTTAAAGAGACAGAACAATTACAGGAGAAAGTTCCAGGAATATTTCATTTGTGTGTAGTACTCAAGCAATGGCTAAACAAGTTCCATTGTCAGAGGTAAAATTGGCACCACAGATGGCTGAATATCTGAAACTTTTTCCTTGGGGATTTAGATAATCCAAATGAGATTTTTAACAAATCTTCTCTAATCACAGCTCAACAAGCTGATCCAGAGTTAAATAAAGTGGCACAAATAGCTCTGACGGAAGCGGAGACAAAAGGAGTTCTAGAAGGCTATGACGTTAAAACTAGGATTCTGATGAGAAAATGGAGACCGCCTCTCAGACCTGCAGATGAAGAATGAATGGCTGTTCAACAAGTAGTGGTACCCACTAAGTATAGCAGGACATATGGGGATCCGGAAGACCAAATCATGTATAAGAAAATGTTGTTATTGGCCAAGTGTTAGCAAGGACATGGTGCTGTTATGTAAAACATACCATATGTGCCAGATTGTGGTAAAACTGCAACCCGCCATAAAACCAGCACCTCTAATTGCCATACCCGTTGTTGGAGAACCATTTAGTAGGGTGTTGATTGACTGTGTAGGACCCTTGCTGAAAACAAAAGCAGGACTCCAATATGTACTCACCATCATGGATATGGCTACTCGACTCCCAGAGGCCATTCCCTTGAGGACAATTACTGCTAAGGTAGTAGTAGAGAAGTTAACCGAATTCTTCACTAGATATGGATTACCGATTGAAGTTCAATCAGATCAAGGTTCCAGTTTTATGTCTAAGATATTTCAAGCAGTTATGAGTAATTTGGGTATAACACAGTTCAAGTCTTCAGCATACCACCACCCACAGACACAGGGAGCTTTAGAAAGGTACCATCAAACTCTCAAAACAATGATTAGGGCATACTATCATGAATATCCCCATGTTTGGGACAAAGGACTAGACTTTCTTTTATTTGCCACTAGAGATTCACCGAATGAGTCTACTGGTTTTAGTCCTTTTCAATTCGTTTACAGACATGAGATAGGAGGTCCTCTTAAAACTAATCAAAGATTTTTAGAACAGAAGGATGAATCTTCTGTACGTATCTGTGTTCCGGGAACAGCCCACGAAAGCTTGCAATGTGGCTCAGGAACACCTTAAAGCATCCCAAACCACTGAAAAAATGGGTGGAGCAAGCATGCAAAGACCCAAACATTTCAGCCAGGGGATGAAGTATTAGTATTATTACCTTTACAGGGTGAACCATTAAAAGCACGGTGCTGGGAGGGGAAGACTTGTTTGGTGGTGGAGGATGATCTGTTGAATGTGGAGGCTGGTTGGGTGGAAGGTGAGGACAAGGGGAACCCAATTGTGGTTCTGGGAGGGAGGGAAAGAGATGAGAGCAGCGTGTTGAAAACAGAATGGACACAATCGAGGGCCCAGTCAACCGTAGTGGTTCAGGGGAGCACAGTCGTGGGGAACATCCTCAGTTGAAGAAAAAGAAAAATTTGGAAGCATTGATATGGAAGGCGGCATTGTCAGATGTGACTCAGATGGATAAACTAGGAGACCAGAGTCGAGGAAACTGGGTGGGAGGAAGAGGAGTCGAGTGAGTTTATAGCAAATGCTGGTCGATAGCCAGAAATGGAGACAGAGAAGTCAAAGAAAGGAATGGAAAGGAAGAGTTGGATGTGGACCATGGGAAGGTGAAGGAGGGGTGGAAATTGGAAGCAAAGGTGATTTGCAGTTTGGGACAAAAGCAGGAAATGGTACCGACACAGTTATTAATGTACCAGAGAAAGAGGTGAAGGAAGGGACCCAAGTAGGGTGGGAGCAAAGTATATTCCACATATCCCATGAAAGGGCAGACATAGTTAAGTAGCATGCAAACAGGTTCCCATAGCAAAACCTTTTTTGGGAGGAACTGAGAGTTCAATGTGAAAACAAGTTCAGCCAGACAAAGGGTGAATGGGGATTGTTTGGGCCTCCGTTCAAGGAAGAAATGAAGTGCCCTTGGATCGTCCAGGTGGGAGACATTGGTGTGGTTGCCCCACTACTGATGTGAGGCTGACTGGTCTATAATTACCGCTTTTTATCCTTCTCCCATTTTTAAAAAATAGTGAATGATTATTTCCACTAGTTTATATCACTTGCAACTGGGAACTAGGCCAGTGCACCGGACATGGCAGGTATCCCATCCCAGGTTCAGAAGACCTATGGATCAGAGTTTGCTGCTCCAGTGCAGCCATGACACTGGCATCTATCTACCTGTTAATGTGGAGGGTCATTGAGAAAAGCAAGGTAACTCTAACATGGCTATGTACAACCTATCCTGTCTGTCTCCTCCCATCAGCAAGTTGGGCAGCATCTGTGGAGTGAGAAACAGAGTTAATGTTTCAGATTGATGACCTTTCATCAGAATGTGAAATCTTAATCCTGTTTTTCTTTCCATAAATCTTGCCCGATTTGCTGAGTGTTCCCAGCATTTTCTATCCAATTTCCAGCATCTGCAGCGTTTTGTTTTTGAATCAGCAAAGTGATGGTAGGGGCGAGTAATAGATCATCAGGCAACACCTGCACAACACTGAGCTAAGTTCACCAGTGCGAAATTCAAGTTGACTTTGTGGGCCTCTTCAAAAATGTGACCCAATGCAAGATCACGTGGGGTCTTACTAAAATTGTGTAGGGCTTTGGTGAGACCACACCTGGAATACTGTGTGCAGTTTTGGTATCCACATTAAAGAAAGGATATACCTGCACTGGAGGCAGTGTAGTGAAGATTTGCTAGATTGGTCCCTGGGATGAGGGGGTTGTCCTATGATGAGAAGCTGAGTAAATTGGGCCTCTATTCTCTGGAGTTTAGAAGAATGAGAGGTGATCTAATTGAGACATATAAGATTCTGAAAGGTCAAGGAATCTAGAACACAGGGACACAGTCTCAGGATAAAGGGGTCAATCATTCAGAACTGAGATGAGGAGAAATTACTTCACTCAAAGGGTTGTGAATCTTCGAAATGCTCTGCCCCAGAGGGTTGTGGATGTTCCATCAGTGAATACATTTAAGACTGGGATAGATGGATAGATTTTTGGTCTCGCAGGGAATCAAGGGATATTGGGAGTGGGCAGGAAAGTGGAATTGAAGCCCAAGATCAGCCATGATCGTGTTGAATGGCGGAGCAGGCTCGATGGGCCATATGGTCTACTTCTACTCTGATTTCTTGTGTTCTTGTAGATGCTGTAGCTGTTTCTGAGGCTGAATTTAATAAATCCATTGTATTGACTATTCTACATAATTTGATCTGCAAGTTTGGTTTTGTGAGATGCATGTCGTTGAACGAGAACAGGTGAGAGTGACGTCATTGCAAGTGTCATCACTAGTAGAGCTGTAGATTTTTAGCAAGCGCTGTGGATGACATCATTGAGTGGCCTGGCTCATGCGCAGGATGTCCTCCCGGGTCAGCCGGAAAAATCCACACTCATTAGTCACGCTGTCGAGGTAATCTGTCTGGGTAAGAGTTACGTTGATGAATGGCATTGTGTGTGGGTAACGGATTGTTGACAGGTTTATTGGTGGGGGTGGGTCACCTGTGGGTCAAAGTGAATACTGACAGTGTCATGACTTCTGGATGTTATCGTGTCCAACAAAGTTACTTGCCTCACTTGGCAGGCTTTCCGAGAAATCAACTCACTGCCATTCGCGGTCATGTCTGGAATGGGAGGAGAGGACAACCGTCGTGCAAGTGTAAACAAGGGTGGGGGGTGGGGGTGGGGAAGAGAATGTGTTCCAGATCCAAAAGGCTGGGGGAAGAACATGATCCATCTCCTCAATTGAATTACCAGCTTCATCTTGCTGCCCCTTCGCTCTTCTCCCCTCCGCCCCCCCATTAACGAACATCACAGAAACACATTATTTGGTCATTTCATTGCTGTTGGTGGGATCTTATGCGCAAATTTGTTGCGTTTCCTACATTATAAAAGTGACTGCACTTCAAAAGTACTTAATTGGCTGTAAAGCACTTTAGGACATTGTGAGATTATCCAAGGTACTATACAAATGCAAGTCCGTTCAGTCTTTGTTATTCTCATCTGGAATATTAGGTATGGAAACCTTTTTGTTCCTAAGCCAAATTTTTCAATGGCCTGTGCATGCTGGGTATGTTGTCAACAATATAACGGCATTAGGATATGTAACTTTTGCTTTTCACTGGAATAGCTGCTTTGTCTAGCACATTCCTGCAGCAAGTTCGAAATTGCTTAAAAACTGCTATGTATGGGAATCTATAATATTTAGAGAGTAGTTTTAATGGAGCTATAAATGAATAAAGTGGCATGAATTGAAGCTGGCTGTAAAAAAAAAAAAAGCCCTCCCTTGCTTCAGTGCCTTTTCTCACATTCCATCTTTGTCCAACAACATTTGATTCCTCAAAGGTGAACAACCAGATGGTACTGCTTATGTTTTCATTAGAAATGTTGATAGCATGAGCTGAGAAAATTGCATGCAATTTGATAATTACCAAATTTTCTCAGAACAAAAGGATTGTTGATATGGGAAATGGAAATATTTAGTAATGCAGCATTCAGTGGTTGAAGAGCAAGATTTGTTAGTCCAGCGGGAGCTTTTAATGTGCATCCAATGGCACTGCATTGTACCCGGGAATACTTGCTAACACTACTCAAAGCCAACTGTGATGTTATGAAAGGTTAAACCAGGAATATGACTTAAAGATCTCTGTGGAGTTCATTTAGCAGCAGGTTGAAAAAATGATTCCACTCAACTACTTTGCGTAAGCACAACTCAAAAAAGATAAAGGTGGACAAAACTACGGCCCGCGGACCACATCCAGCCTGTGGGAGCTTTAGATCCAGCCCATGTCCGTGTATATATTTGATATAGTGTCTGTGTAAATGTCAGTGTTCCTCAAGTTTTATTGTGCTGCACTTCCATTGAATAATAAATTCAGAAATACAGTAGACCTTTGGAGTCACTTGAGAGACATGTCCACAATTCTTAAATGTCAGTATTTACACAACACCAAAATGATTTGGTACCAAATTTTAGTATGATGAAGGTATAACAAACTCACTGTGGCATGCAGCCCATGATGAACTCACTGACTATATATACAGTATTATCTGGGTGCAGGACATGGCCAAAGCCTCGAATGGAGATTGGTTGTTTTGGCAATTAGTCAGATTGTCCAATCGAGAACTTATGGGTCTTTCAATTGAGATTGGAATATTGAAATCCAGATATTCTGTAACATTCAGGGATGTTTAAATTACTGAGTTGTTTGAGTACTATCCAAAGGTTTTTTTTTTAAGAAAATACTTGCGTGTTAGTCTGCAATTTGAACTAAATGCAAGATTGTTCAGGATTCCCTGGTAAATCCAGGATATAATCTAGAATATTATGTTTCGTATGTGAGTGAATTAAGCCTTTGTTTGATTTAATATGATCTCTTAATTTTCACAACAGCAATGGACCAACAAAGACTGACTCAAAGTGCTCCTGTCAAGACATCTCCATCCATGGGTCCTCATAGTCCTCAAGGGGGGGCAATATCAGGCTCCAACACACAGCAACAGATGAGGCTCCAGCAACTCCAGTTTGAGAAAGAGCGACTTCGACTGAAACATCAAGAGCTCCTACGACAGGTGAGTCCCTGATTCAACAATGGAGTAAACTGTAAAAATGTTACTGTAGTCTTAAGACTTTAACAAACCAAACTGATATCACATTTACAAAGGAGATTGGCTTCACCAGCAATTGTTTTTGAAATAGGAACAGGAGCAGGCCATTTATCCCTTCAAGTCTGTTCCACCATTCAATGAGATCAATGTGACCTAACTCCATATACCTGCCTTTGCCTCATATTCCTTAATACCCTTGGTTAACAGAAAACTCCAATTTAAAATTAACAGTTGACCCAGCAATGACTGCTGTTTGCAGAAGAGTGCTTTCCAAACTTCTACCATCCTTTGCGTTTAAAAGTGTTTCCTAACTTCACTACTTAAAGGCTTGGCTCTAATGTTTAGGCTATGTCCCCTAATCCAAGATTCCCCAGCCAGTGGAACTAGTTTCTTTCTCTACAGTATCTGTTCCCCTTAATATCTTGAAAACTTTGGTCAAATCGCACTTAATCTTCTAAATTCTGGGGAATACAACAATATTTTGTGTAGTCTTTCCTCATAGTTTGACCCTTGGGGTCCAGGTATCATTCTAATAAACCTATGCTATACTCCTTCCAAGTCGAGTATCTCCTTCCTAAGATCTAGTGCCCACAACTGAACACAGTACTCCAGTTCTTATGAAGGCTCTTCGACCTGAAACATTAACTCTGTTTCTCTCTCCACAGATGCTGCTGGAGCTGCTGAGTATTTCCAGCATTTTCTGTTTTTATTAAAGTACGCCAAGTGTGATCTAACCAGGGCTTTGTATAGCTACGGCATGATTTCTAGATTCTTATATTCTAGTCCTTTAGATAAAAAGACCAGCATTCCATTAGCATTTTGATTATTTTTCTGGACTTGTCCATGACATTTTAATCTATGTACATGAGCCCCTAAGTCTGTTTGGACCTCCACTGCTTCTAGCTTTCTACAAAGTACTCTGATCTAACCTTTTTAGGCCCAAAGTAAATGACTTCACTTGCCTAAATTGGGCAAAGCTGTGGAAAATGGATTTTATTCACTTAATCTATCATATCTTTGTTATTTTATGCTTTCATCTCCACTGCTTACAATGGTGCCTATTTGTCACAGGCAAACTTGGATATGTGGCTCTCTATCCCATCATCAAAATCATTAATAAATATACTGAGTAGTTGAGACCACGACACTACTAGTCACATCCTACCAATTAGAGTACACGTTACATTATCCCTACTCTGTCTCCTGCTGCTCAGCCAATCTGTAATTTGCACTCAATTTCATGCGACTTTTGCTAACAATCTCTTAAGTGGGATTTTATCAAATGCTTTCTGGAAGTCATAGAAATAACATCCATAAGCATTCCCCTGTCCTCCACTTACGTCACCTGTCAAAAAATCTGGTTCATTTCAGGTATGCCTTGCCCTTTACAAATCCATGATGCTTCTCTCTGATCAGCTGAAATTCTTTTAGGATGATCAGTCTATCCTTTATTATACTCTCTCTAGTAATTTCCCGATGCTAGATGTTAGGCTAACTGGTCTATAATTCCTTGGTTTCTTTCTCACCCTACTCTACTATTTTCCAACCTTTGCCATTAAGAGAACTTTGAAAGATCCTAGCTGCGGCATCTGCAATATTCTCAGCTACTTTCTTTGAAACCCTGGGTTGGAAACCATCTGGTCCGAGGGATTTGTCACGATTTAGTGCCATTATTTTCTTCCTGTTATTTTGTTCATATTAATTTTGGTGAGTCCCCATTGTGCTCCATGAATAGTTTCCTTGGGATATCCAGCATGTCATCCTCTCCCTCTATCATAAACAGTGGCACAAAGTAATTATTCAGCATGTCTGACATTTCCCTATTTTCATTTATATCACCAGTATCTGTTTTTGAGGGATCACAGTAACCACCCACTTTTTTTCCTAATATAATTATAAAATGTTTTTGTGTTGAGCATGATGTCCCTTGCAAGTTTCTTTTCATACTCCCTTTTTGTAGCTCTTGCCATCTGTTTTGTTACCCTTTTCTGTTCTTTGGATCTATGCTTTCTTTTGCATTATTGTATGCTTTTATTTTTATGTTGTCCCTTGCCTCTTTAGTCACCCATGGTTGCTTTTTTTGGACAAGTACAGCTCTTGCTCCTTAGGGGTATAAAGTAGCTCTCTATCTCATTCCTTTTTGAACTGATTTTTTGATGTTTTAAGAATTAACAAATTTGCCCAATTTACTGTGGATATTCTTTCTCATCCAGTTGAAGTCAGCCAGCCCACATAGGGATGGCACATTCTCTTTACTGGATTTTAATTTTTTAAATTCTTTCAGGGGATGTGGGCATTGCTGGTGAGGCAAGCATTTGTTGCCATTCCTAATTGCCCTTGACAACTGAGTGGCTTGCTAGGCCATTTCAAAGGGCAGTTAAGAGTCAACCACATTGCTGTGGGTCTGAAGTCATATGTAAGCCAGACCAGGGAAGGGCAACAGGTTTCCTTCCCTAAAGAACATTAGTGAACCAGATGGGTTTTATGACAAGCAATGATAGTTTCATGGCACCATTACTGAGACAAGCTTTCAATTCCAGACTTTTATTAATAATTGAATTTAAATTCTACCAGCTGCCGTGGTGGGATTTGACCATGCTCCCAGGGCATTAGCCTGGTCCTTTGGTTCATTACCTCTACGTCACCACCTCATTTAGTTAATTTACTGTCAGAATTATCGGTAGGATTTGAGCTCTTAACTCCTGCTTTGGTAGTCCAGCGCCAAATCGCTATGCTGCGTGACCTATTGGAAAGTTCATGTTGAGTAGGGAGGGGTAGGATTCAACTCTGCTCTGATTCATTCATGGCTAAATGGCCTGCCAACAATCACCATCTGGCTCCTGTGAAGAGCAGCCAGCTGCGTGAGGTACCGGAGAACATTGATGATCCTCTAACTGTGACCTACCAAGATTTCACAACAGGCTAAGGAAATAAACTTTATTCAGCTTTATTGTTACTTCCTCGGTACACTAACAGCTTAATTATGTTCTGAATTGAGTGACTCTGAACTAATTTTCATCATGCTCAAGATGGAGAAAAGAAAATCAACATTCTTTGCTGATGATCTAGGTTGCTTTTGAAACTGGTGCAACTACAAGCTTTTGGGTTCCAGAAGGTACACCCCGTAATGAATTTAACAATGATGCACATGACAGCATATTACACAGTTCATTTTTGGATGACCTGCACCTTCTCAAAGTATAAATATTTTCACAATCAGTACCTTGTGTAAAGTACATTTCGCATTTCTAATAAAGCCATTAAGTCTTTCTAATGGACAGTCCAGTACATTCAGCTGCAGCATTTGGGGGAGAGAATACAGTTCTCGTCTTAACATCCCTCATCTTCTCGGGTTAGAAAACTCTCCTGCCCCACCTCAGCAAAAAAAAATCATTCAGGCAGATGTTACAAGATTTGTGCTTACAAATGCACAATTTTAGTAAAATATTAAACCATAAAAGCTTGGAGCACAGAGCGTGGGACCATTTTGTCCATTTTTATGCCAACATTTTGCTAAAGCAAATCAAAACTAATGCCTGCCATCTACCTATAACCCCTGCTTCAAATATTGATCCAGTTTTCCCTCCAAAAGATGCAATGACCTCTACCTCAACTACTTCCTGGGGAAAAGGATTCCATGTTCCTAACAATCCCTCTATGTAAAGAAATTTTGCCCAACTTTTATCCTCACTCACACTGGCAATTTTAAATTGGCGATCCCACGTCACGTACTGCACAATGAGAGAAAATAGTCTTTCCCTATTTATCAAAATTTTAAAAACTTCTGTTGAATTTCCCCTTAAACTTTTCTGCTTGGAAAGAAACAATCCCAGTATCACTCATTTCCTCAACTACAGTTTCCCATCATTTGCATCATCCTGTCTAACCTACTATATTGTGCACTTTCTGTGGCTTTATTATCTTTTGTATAGTAGGGTGACCAAAGCTGCGCACAGTTGGAGTCTAATGAATGTTTTATATGAATGCACCATTGCTTCTTTATTCTTGTACTCTAAGCCCCTATTTCTAAAATCCAAAATGCTGTTGGGTTTTTGTATGGCTTTATCTGACTTCCACTTTCAATTATGTATTTGTTTGCATTGGTGTCTCTCCATTCATGCCCTTCATTGTATTTCTATTGAGTGTATATTCCCATTTCTTTTTATTCTCTCAAAATGTATAATCAATCCTCATTAAATTGCATCTGCTATCCTGTTTAACCACAATTAAAGAAAGAGACTAAACAAGACTCCAGTAACTGATGTGACAAAAGTGGGAAGTTTGGCAAGTTGAGATTGTTCTCGTATTTAGATACAAATCATATGTCTATACTGAGAACAAAGTTAGACCCTGCATGACCTCTGGGGTGCACCACTTCCAGCCTTCTCCAATCTAACTTAATGTGTAAGTTATTACCCTAACCTTGTTCATTGTTAATGAACGTTCTATCCATTCTGTTACATTTCCTCTTGTTAGAAAAATTATGGTACAAGGTTCTAAACATGTTATTGAAGACCATATATCTCAACAATCTACTGATTTCCATCTTTCCCTCCTTTTCACTGTTTGGTGGCCTGCAATACAGACCAGCAATTGTACTATTTCTTTTCCTATGTCTTAAGCCTATCAGAAAGGACAACCTTACATTGTAGTAAAATGATGGACTCCTCAAACTAGCATTGTCACTTCACCCCATTTTTACCCTTCCATATTTCTCAAAATGTTAACTGGGAACATTAAGTTCTGATCCCATTCAAACATAAGGTGGGTTTCTGTTAAAGCCTCTAAATCATATCCTTCTATAATTATCAATGTTTCTAGTTCTCGAGTGTTGTCTTGAAGGCATTGTGCAACCACATACATACCACTGACTCATTCTATTACATGGTTCTCTCTTTTAGTGTCTTTTCCTTCTGCAACAGTTTTTTTCTAAATCTCTGACTGATTGTGGAATGATACAGGGCAAAAGGAGGCCATTTGGCCCATCATACCTGTGGAGGCTCTTTGGTAGTGTTATCCAATTAGTTCAGCTCCACTATTCTTTCCCAAAAGTGTGATGTAGAGAATTGAACATAGTACTCCAGCTGAGGTCTAACCAGCGTTTTAGGTTTAACATAACTTCCTTGCTTTTGTTCTCTCCCTCTATTCATAAAGCCAAGTATCCCATATCCTTTTTAACAGCCTTCTTAGCATGTCCTGCCACCGTAAAGATTTGTGTACATACAATCCCAGGTTTCTCTGGTCCTGCATCCATTTACAATTGTACCATTTAGTTCCTATTACCTCTCCTCATGCTTCCTATGCCCTCCTGAAGTCCAGGACATAAATATATATCAAAAAAGCAGTTGTCCTAATATCGATCCCTGGGGACCACCACTATATACTTCCCTCCATTCTGAAAAACAAGCGATCACCACTACTTTCTGTTCCTTGGTCAATTTTGTATCTGTGCTGCTACTGTCCCTTTAATCCCATGGGCTTTCATGTTGCTAGCAATTCTATTATATGATACTATGTCAAATGCCATTTTGTTATGACCGACCGCTCCAGTCAAAGCCCCCATTCAAAACATACGATTCTGATTGTGTTGGGAGAAACGCACTGGTACTTCAATCCCGTCACTCCACAGATCGCCTAACATCATTTAAAACTTACCAAATTAAAGAAAGACCCAGCCAAATTGTACCATCTATTAACCCCCGAATGAGGCTAACCAAACTAGGTGTCTTTAAATCAGCAACTTAACTGTTTAATTAAAAAAAAACTAAATTCTTAAACACTGTGAAGATATAAACAACCTTTAAAATAGAAAAAATTTGAATCCTTGCTAATTTACAGTCCAGTGTTGCTTGAAGTCCTCACAGCCATCCGATGGGGAAAAAAGGTTCTTCCACAGTAGAACAGTCCATAGTCTAATACCAGCAGGAAGTGATGCTTTCCTTCTCCAGCGAATTTCAACAAGTAACAACTTGCAAACACCTTCAGTAGAATCAATCTGACTTGAGTTTTTGAGGGATAAAAGATTGTCACAGTCTAACTTCCCTTCCTTCAGTTCAAATTATTAGAGATCTCTGTTTTGGCTTGACTTTTGTTAGAATTTTGAGAGATAATAATTAAACAGACTAAAATTCTCTTCCTTCAGTTTAAATGGTTGAGAGCTCTTTTCTCAGGTGCTAACACCAGCTGTCTGTGTGTCTGTGTTAGAACAAACTGTCTTCAACTAAAAAGCCAGTTCAAAATGGAGTTGTAACAAATGTATTGCTTGGTACTCCAAGTGGCTATATCCATGGTAACGAGAATGCACCCTTTTAATCGCAGTCTCCAAATGGTTGTTTCCAATGGCAACCAAAAATGCATTTCTCTAACTCCTGAGGCTTGCTGGTTCTTAAAGTAGTACTGATCCTTTACAAGCCTTAAAGGCAAACAGCATATTCCCAGAAAAAAAAACTACAGGACCATGACAATTTTAAAGAAAGTCCAAATACACAATGTCAACTGCAGTACCCTCATCAACCCTTTCCATTACTTCATCAAAGAATTCAATCAAGTTAGCCAAACACGATTTGCCTTTTATATCCATGCTGACTGTAACATTTGCAATCTTCCAATCCTGTGGCACTACCCCCATATCCAAGGAGGATTAGAAGATTTTGGCAAAAACCTGTGCAATTTCCATCCTTGCTTCCCTCAGTAACCTAGGATGCATCCAATCCAACCTGGGTGACTTTTCCATTTTGGGGACCACCAACCTTTTAAGTGCATTCTCTTTATTTTTATCCTATTCAATATCACTACTACCTCTTTTACTGCTACATTGGTAGCTTTCTCTTCTCCAGTGAAGACATGTGCAAAGTACACATATAGCACCTCGGCCATGCCTTCTCACTCCACAATAAGATCTGCATTTTGGTCCCAAATTGGCCCCGCGCTATCTTTGACTACCGTTTTACTATTTGTGTTTATAAGACTTTTGGTTTCCTTCTGCCAGCTGCTAACCTATTCTCATGCTCCCTCTTTATCCCTCTTGTTCCTTTTTTTTTTCCTCTGTACTTCCTGTGTTCAGCTATTATGAACCTTACATATGAACAGATGAAACAGGAGCAGGAAAAGGCCATTCGGCCCTGCAAGCCTGCCCTGCCATTCAATAGGATCATGGCTGATCTGCCCCAGACCTCCACTCCACTTTCTTGCCAGCTCCTCATAGCCCTCAACTCTCCAATATTTCAAAAATCTATCTACCTCCTCTTTAAATACTTAGTGATCTAGCCTCCATAACTCTCTGGGGTACAGAATTCCAGACATTCACTACAGTTTGAGAAAAGAAATTCCTTTGCATCTCAGTTTTAAATGAGTGACCCCTTATTCTGTAACTGTGTCCCCTAGTTTGAAATTCCCCCACTAGTGGAAACATCATCTCAACATCTACCCTGTCAAGCCCCCTCAGAATCTTGTACGTTTCAATAAGATCACCCCTTCATTCTTCTAAACTCTAATGAATAAAGGCCTAACCTGTTTAGCCGTTCTTAATAAGTCAACCCCTTCATCTCCGGAATCAGCCTAGTGAATCTCTTTTGAACTGCCTTCAATGCCAGTATATCCTTTCTTAAATACGGGGACCAAAACTGCCTCACCAACACCCTGTACAGTTGTAACAAGACTTCCCTATTTTTAAACTCCAACCCCCTAGCAATAAAGGTCAAAATTCCATTTGCCTTCTTAATTACTGCTGCACCTACATGCTAACTTTTTGTGTTTCATGCACAAGAATACCCAGATCCCTCTCTGCTGCACTTTTTTGGAGTCTCTCTCCATTTAAATAATAGTCTGCCTTGTGATTCTTCCTACCAAAGTGCATGACTCCATCTGCCACATTTTTGCCCACTCACTCAACCTATCTATATCCTCTTGCAGATTCCTTATGTCCTCATCACAAAATGCCCTCCCACCTATTTTTGTATGTTCAGCAAATTTGGATATATTACACTCTGCCCCCTCCTCCACGTCAGTAATATAGATCGTAAATAATTGAGGCCCTGGGACTGATCCTTGTGGCACTCCACTAGTTACATTTTTCCAACCTGAAAAAGACCCATTAATCCATCTTCTGTGATTTAACCAATCCTCAATCCATTCTAATACATTACCCTCAATAATCTTTTATGTAGCACCTTATCAAATGCCTTCTGGAAATCCAAATACAACACCGGTTCCCCTTTATCAACTCTGCTTGTTATATCCTCAAAGAACTCTAGCAAATTTGTCAAACATGATTTCCCTTTCACAAAAGCATGTTGACTCTGTTTGGTTGTGTTAAGCTTTTCAAAATGTCCTGCTATTTCTTCCTTTAATAATGGGCTCTAGCATTTTCCCAACGACTGATGTCAGGCTGACTGGCCTATAGTTTTCTGCTTTTTGTCTCCCTCCCTTCTTGAACAGGGGCATCACGTTAGCAGTTTTCCAATCCACTGGGACCCTCCCGGAATCCAGTTACATTTGTCGTAAACCTCTTCTTTTTTTTTCTGTCTCATTTTAACCTCTTTATCTTTTTAGTCATCCAAGAAGCTCTAGCTTTGGATGCTCATCCTTTGCCCCTCATGGGGATGTCTGTTCTGTACCTGAACCATCTCCTCTTTGAAGGCCTCACATTGTTCAATGACTGGCCAACCAGCTGTTGATTCCAATTCACCTGGGCCCTTTTCAGCTCAATAAAGCTAGCTGTCCTCCAGTTTAGTATTTTTATGCTTGATTGTTCCATGTCCTTTTCTATACATATTCTAAACTTGATATGATGATCACTGTTTCCCAAATTCTCTTTCACAAAAACCTACACCAGTTGACCCACTTTATAACCCAGAAGTAGATCTAGCACTTTCCTTCCTCGTTGAACTGGAAACACAATGATCAAAAAAGTTCTCTTTACAAATTTCAGGAATTCCTCCCCTCTTTACCCTTTACTCCGTTACTATCCCAGTGTGTATTAGGATAGTTGAAGTCTCCCATTATCACTACTCTAGATTTTGCATCTTTCTGTAATTTGCTGGCAATTTTTTTATTCGTTCATAGGTTGTAGGCATCGCTGGCTCGGCCAGTATTTATTACCCATCCTTAATTGCCCTTGAGAAGGTGGTGGTGAGCTGCCGCCTTGAACTGTTGCAGTCCTTGGGGTGTAAGTACACCCACAGTGCTGTTAGGAAGGGAATTCCCGGATTTTAACCCAGTGACAGTGAAGGAAAGGCAATATAGTTCCAAGTCAGGATGGTGTGCGGCTGGGAGGGCAACTTACAGGTGGTGGTGTTCCTATGCATCTGCTGCCCTGTCCTAGGTGGTAGAGGTCGCGGGTTTGAAAGGTGCTGTCTAAGGAGCCTTGGTGAGTTGCTCCAGTGCATCTTGTAGATGGTACACACTGCTGCCACTGTGTGTTGGTAAAGGGAGTGAATGTTGAAGGTGGTGGATGGGGTGCAAGTTAATCAGGCTGCTCTGTCCTGAATGGTGTCAAGCTTCTTGAGTGTTGTTGGAGCTGCACCCACCCAGGCAAGTGGAGAGTATTCTGTCACACTTCTGACTTGTGACTCGTGGATGGTGGACAGGCATCGGCAATCAGGTGAGTTACTCACTGCTGAATTCCCAGCCTCTGACCTGCTCTTGTATCCACAGCATTTATGTGGCTGGTTCAGTTCAGTTTCTGGTCAATGGTGACCCCCAGGATGTTGATAGTGGGGGATTCAGTGATGGTAATGCCATTGAACATTAAGGGCAGATAGTTAGATTCTCTCTTGTTGGAGATGGTCATTGCCTGGCACTTGTGTGGGGCAAATGTTACTTGCCACTTATCAGCCCAAATGTGCTCCTTTTTGTCCTCCCCATTATTTGGTGACCTATGTTAAACACCCAATAGCATAATAAATCCTTTATTACTTAATTCTAGCCAAATAGATTCTGTCTCTTCCCCTTCGCATTAATCATGTCTCTCCAGTGCCAACTATAGTTTCTTTGTTCAATCCAGCTAGCCCCTTTTTTTTTCCCTTCCCTCTCTTTCCTGCATACCTGATGGCCAGGAATATTAAGTTCCACATCCGCCCTTATTTTGAGCCAGGTCTCTGATGGTGACATATTGTTGTCCCCTGTGACACTTCAGCCTGCTGCTGACCAACCTTATTTACCACACTCTGCAAAGATGCACGTGCATGCCAAACCCATCTAGATTTCTCCACATTTTCTCCGTCTGATCCTTTCTATGTCTGAACTATATTTTACTCTAGTGTTTCTTTCGCAGTCTTATTTTGCACTTCGTTTCTTGTCTGTAATGTTTCATCCTGGTACCTATCCCACTAACAAAATGGTTTAAAGCCTTCCCCACAGCACTAGTTAAGCTTTCTGCAAGGAAATTGTTCCCAGCTCTGTAAAGGGCAACACATCCACTTTGAACAGGTCTCAATGCCCCAGGAATCTGAAGTCCTTCCTCCTGCACCATTTCTCCAGCTTTCATACTTAATAGCCTATTTCCTTTCTGTTTTCATCTGATTGTATTGTTTCACCTTTTTTCAGCTAAGTCTTCTGTCTCTATTCCAACAGCTTCATTAATCCTGCTCTCCCTTACTAGTCTCAAACCCAGGCTTTTCCGTCTACTGCAATTTTACCCCCAACTCCTCTATTTACCCTCTTGGGTGAGGGCTGTTCTTTCAGTATAGCTTTCCCTTGTTCCAGTGCCTGTGAATACCTTCAATGTAATTTTCGAATCCATAGCATGTTTAATGTGTGGCATGGGAAGTAATGCAGAGATTATGACTCTTGAGGTCTTATTTTCTCCGACTACTTAACTTCTTAAATATAATTGTATCTATATTATTGGTTCCCACAGGACCAGGTCATTAAGTTGACCTTTGTCCATTTCCGGAAGCTTCCACCATTTCCACGATCATACCCTTTACCCTGGCACCAGGGAAGCAACATACCATTCAGGGTTCCCAGTCTCAACTGCAAAAATGGCTGTCAACATGTCTATATAATTTCCCACTACTACCCTTCTTTATAGTTTACTTTTTCTCAGCCCCTTGCGTAGTCCCTTTATCTATAGGACTGTAATATTGGTCAGGACCACCTCTCTGAGTAGCTTTCACTGTCGACCTCATAATAGTTCTACCATTATGTCCTTATTGAACAGTTTTCATAAGTTAGGTTCTTTTGCATCCATGTGTCCCTTCTGCTGCTGCTGCCCCTGCAGATGGTCTATTACTTTGCTCTTCCTGCATTAATCATGTGTCCTGAACTGACCTGTTCTGCCTCCATGTGGCCATATTCTGGAGAGTATGATCTGGACAGACATCCCTAATCAACTCTGATGCTGCGGCGAGTGGTCAATTGCTGCTTGAGCACAGAGATCCCTTCTTTCGGAGACTATTTCCGACACGAATGTAAATATGCTGCCCATGTTGCACTGAGGTTCTATGATGGCCACATATTGTTCTCCATATGCGAAGGTCCCTGTATCCATTTCCATCTAACTTGAAAAAAAAAGTGTTAGCTTGAACCTTACACTAGCACCAAACTCTCCAAGAATGAAACTCCTCTTGCTCACTTCACAGAAGTATTTTACAAAAAAAAATGCTGTCCAAATGGCATCTCAAGGCTGAGGTTCCCTCCTTTCACCAACACCACCCACCCCACCCCTCCCCAGCCTCAAAAGCTAAACTCTATTCTTTTGTCTTTTACATTCTCCACCAGCTTCTCAGAGCTTGCGATTGAGCTCTCACCTCAAATTTACACTGGCTTAACTGCCCGAATAGTCCAATCAGAAAACAACGAATCGTACCTCTTCTGTAAACTGTTATTTATTTATTACCAGTTGACCCTTATGGCATTAAATAAGATACTTTAAACAGCTACTGGTATCAAAGACTTAAAATGTGGTAAATAAAATAAATTCAAACACAAAATATAGGACGGAAATTTCAATATTTGGATCCTAATTATTCCTGCTGAAGCTGGACTCCTCACTCTTCGAACAATTAACACTCCTGTCGATGCTAACTGCTCAAGATATGCTTTGCATTCCTGGAGCAATCACTTTAAGGCTATAAAATCCCATCTTGTTTTTCATCTTCATAATGAGCAATGGATTCCAATATCCCAGGCCATTTCTCTACACAATGTAGAATGAATATTATGACCTCACACTTGCAAGACAGAGTGGGGAATTCCAACACCAATGTAAATACACTGAGGGTATGAATTCATCTGAAGCAGATTGCCTATAAAATTTGCATTTTTCTGGACCTCGGGATTTTGCTGAATGTTAAGCAGGTGTGACTTCCCAATGTTTCACTACATAAAGTGGTTGTATGAATGTGATGAGCAATAGAGACCAGGAATGATCCGTGTTACCTGATCTTGCTGCATTGGTCCAAAAACAAAAAAGGCTGGGTATACTCAGCAGATCAGACAGCATCTGTGGAGAGAAAAACAGTTAATGTTTCAGGTCTGTGTGACCTTTTATCAGGCATGCTGTCAGACCTGTTGAGTATTTCCTGCATTTTCTGTTTTTGTTTCCGATATCCAGCATCCACAGTATTTGCTTTTGTGTTGCTACATTGATCACTGGGGTAACACAACTGCCGTCAGCATTCCTGGGTCAGGAAAGGCAGTTCCAGCCTTTGATTGTTACTCAACAAACCGTACTGTAATTTACATTCAAGTAGGTGCCAGATGAGGACAAGATCGGGCTTTCATGTGATATTTAACACAGTTGAATAACCTGCTGACTTGGGCTTTGTGTCCACTTTGGTGAGGTACTAGAAGGCAGCTGTACGCAAGACTGTCCAGCAATAAGTTGGAGACTTGAGACGAGGAATAGTGGGAGAAAAATCACAGGAAAGTGTTCTTTATTAGTAGGCCTTCTGATTTTTTTTTTGTTTCTTCCCCACCTCCGCCTTCGTTTAGGTCAGCAAATCATATGGCTTCAGCAGCAACCAAATGCATGTTTTTCTGGGCCAAATCATTAAATGGACATTTCATAATTATGGTTGAGAATTATTCGGCAAATGTAATATCTGGGGTTTGCTTTAATTTAGTTGTAAGACTCGGGTCAATTACAATTACAGTCTAAGTTGGGAGAGCAGATCTAAAAAAGACTTGCAGCTCAGACTAGCTACAAATCCACACGGGTACAAAAATGCTTTCACAAGCTTCACAGACTTTATTAAATTTTCCACAATAAGCACAAAATTGTGATACTTAGCAAAGGGCAGTGGTCAGCTGTTGCATTCGCAATGGAACACTGGTCCTCAACCTCCGATTAACTGTGGCGTCTTGTCTGGTGATTGTTTTCCCAAAAATATACTTTATTCATAAAAATCTGTATAAAAAAAAAACGACACAATACAGTTCAACATTCCGAAAAGTGCCAAGGAAATCAGTTTTCTTCAATACAGGAGTGAGTTGCCTCACAACCGTTCCATTCCATTTTACATGCCATGTGCATTTTACAGCAAACCCATATTTGGTGTATACAGCCCGAGGGGTTTCCCACGGGTCCAGCCCCTCAGTTCACTTTGGTGGGAGGACCTTACACAGTGGTATTTCCCTAGTGAGCCTTTGTAGTGGCTGCCCCAAGCTTTAGTGTGTCCCTCAGCACGTAGTCCTGGACCATGGAATGTGCCAGTCTGCAAAACTCGGTCATGGACAACTGACCAGCAGGTTTCGGGCAGACCAAAGAGCGTCTTTCACCAAATTGATGGTCATCCAGCAGCAGCTGATGTTCATCTCTGTGTGCATCCCTGGGAACAGCCTGTAGAGCACAGACTCCTGTGTTACAAAACTGCTTGGGATAAACCTCGACAAAACCGCTGCATCGCTTTCCACACCTACTTTGCAAAGACGCATTCCAGAAGGAGGAGGGCAACTGTCTCTTCAACACAGCCACCTCGAGGGCAGTGTGCGGAGGGGGCGAGACTCCGGGTGTGCAGGAAGAATCTAACTGGAAGGGCCCTTCTCACCACTAGCCAAGCTACATCTTGGTGCTTGTTTGAACATTCTGGTGATGAGGCATTCTGCCATATAGATTTGGCAGTCTGCTTGGGGAACCATCCGACAGGACCCACCATCTCCTTTTCCCGTAGGGCCTTGAGGGCATTCCATGCAGACCACTGCCTGATGGATTAGTGGTCAAAGGTGTTTTCCCACAGAAACTTTCCCACGAAGGATAGATGGTATGGCACGGTCTAACTAGATGGAGCGTTATGCGGCAATGTGGTCAGACCCATCCTTCGCAACACCGGGGACAGATAGAACCTCAGCACATAGTGACACTTGGAGTTTGCGTACCGGGGCTCTACACATAGCTTGATGCAGCCGCACACGAAGGTGGTCATCAGGATGAGGACGGCGTTGGATAAATTTTTCCCGCCCTTATCCAGAGGTTTGAACATCGTGTCTCTCTGGACCCGGTCCATTTTGGATCTTCAGATGAAGCGGCAAATGGCTCGGGTGACCGCCACAGCGCAGGAGTGTGGTATGGGCCAGACCTGTGCCACATACAGCAACAACGTGAGCGCCTCGCACCTGATGACCAAGTTCTTATCCACAATGGAGAGAGATTGCTGCCCCACATGCTCAGTTTATGGTGTGCCCTGGCTACTCACTCCTTCCAGGTTTTGATGCACGCCCCGGCCCTTCTGAACCATATCCCCAGTACCTTCAGGTAGTCTGACCTGACAGTGAAGGGGACAAAGGATCGCTCGGTTCAGTTCCCAAAGAACATGGCCTCGCTCTTGCCGTGGTTAACTTTGGCTCCCGAGGCCAGTTCGAGCTGGTCGCAGATGCTCATCAGTCTGTGAACGGGCAGTGGATCCGAGCAGAAGACGGGAACATCGTCCATGTACAGGGAGGTTTTTAACCTGTGTGCTTCTGCTGCCTGGGATTGTCACCCTTCTTATGCCCGCATCCATCCCAATGGACTCAGCAAAAAGTTCGATACAGCAAACAAACCAGACAGGGGAGAGAGGACAGCCCTGTCTGACTCCAGATTGGATCAGGAAACTTTCTGATGCCCACCAATTGATTGAGACTGTGCTACTGCTGTTTGTGTAGAGCAGTTTGATCCAATTGCAGATTCCCTCCCCAAACCCCATTTTGGAGAACACGTTCATCACGTCGGTGAGAGATATCTTCTGTTGTCTTGATTCGTGCTTTTGGGGTCTTAAAAATTCTTAACTTTATACACATTACCCAGCTTGGTTCTATGCCATATTAGTTAAAACCCTGTTTCTGTTAATCTGATTGGTCATTACTTAACTGCTCTTCCCTGATGGTACTTCGAGCCTTAATTTAGGTCATTGTCATTCAGGGGGCTCCAGATTTGTGTTTCCTATGCATCAACAATGACCATTTAACGAGGTTGATATATGCTTGTCCCATTTCACAGCTATTTGGCTAGACATGTTTGTAGTCTTTACTGGTTAAAAAGCTAATGGTCTCCCTGGGGTTATCTACAGTCTAACAACTTTTAAACAAAGGGTCTTTACATGGTCTGAATTGTCCTTTTCATCACTTCTTGACGTGTCATGACTTGTACAGAACTCTAGCTAACATTCAGCTGAGCTTATCCATCATGCTTTTGTGGGTATGTTACAATTTTAACCGATATACTTAAGGATATGACAACTGAGTTCTAACAGTACTATAATAAAATAAACTCAATCCTACCATATCCCCGCCTTGAGGGTGAAGGAAACTGATCCATCATAATCAAGGTTTGAAAATATCCTAAAGTTTTCCCTAACAATACGCTACATCCTCCTTCTATCATTTACATTTGATCCCAGTGCCGTTCATACCCTTGTTCGCAGTAATTTTTCATTTGGTTGTACAGTTTCAGTGACCAACATTCTCCTTCTCCAGTTCTTAATCATACCTCTCATATTGCTGAGGGTGGTAATCAATACCACCAAAATAACTAGCTGAATACACACCAGCATGTGTGATATTTTTATCCAAGAGGATATCTCAATATTTGAACCTATGTCCCACCAGCTGCTATCATCTCCTACTTCCTCTATTTCCTTTTCCATTTCTTGATTCCTGTGCCTCAACACATAACACCATTCAGAGGAATGGTAAATTTCCTGTTGCCTCAGTATGCTACTCTAACTGGAAATTCCTTTCCTCTTGTCACTTTCATGGTGCAGTTGGATACTTCTAAGTCTCAAGTGAACCAACAAGCAGGGTTTGTTCTCTCTTACATCGTATAGGCATATGATAATGTCTCTACCTTCCTCACATCCTCTCAGAGATGGGGATACCCAAGTGTTATCCTCTAACTGTGCTAGATATTCTGGGTGGTCTTGATATTGGACAATATGCTCTTCCTTTACTACCCGATACTCTCCAATCTAAAGATAGGGTTTGGTCCAGTTAAGTGATTTACAGTGGGGTAATGTAGCACCAGGCCTAATGATCTGGTCTTGCTAGAATACTGATGACATCCCTGTCATATCGGATAGATGCAAGCTAGATCACGTATTTTACATACGGTGTTCCTGAGATTAAATTTTGATAAAGCCCTGAAATGGTCAGCTGATATCCAAGATGGCAAACGGCCAATCAATATGTGACGTAGGTTAGAACATGTCCAGTTCTATCAACCATGACCCATACATTATGCACACATCACTTTCCGTTTCTTTATCTGATGCATTTCTTTCTGTCTCTTATTAATTCATTCATTGTGTGTGCGTGGGACTGGAGAGTTTTCAGAATATCTGTTAAGTGTATTGTCATGAGTCCATCCTCAGTCAATTCCTTATTTTCTACCTTATTCATTTCTGTCAATACCTTCTTTAACTTATTTCTCACTTGTTTAACTGAATAATCTAATGATGCTATATCGCAACTATTAAATATTGACATTCCAGTGTTAAAGGCTGTGGCCACATCATTTACAAGACCTCCTATGTACTCTACTAGTACCATTCACTCTGGTGAGATTTAATCCACTCTCATTACTATGTTTGTCCCCTTGATGCATACTATATATGTATTTTACTTTATCTTCCTCTTCCGCTGTGCCTACTTGTTCCCAAAAGACCTTTAATAATACGTTCAGTATTTTATCCATTAACTCGTTAGTTTCCCGGGGGCACCAACTTGGTAGGCCCAGAGTTGCCAAATTGATAATGACGGGCACAACTTCATACTGTACATTATTATAGAACACCTTACGTGTGGGGATAACAACTAATCCGTTTTGCGGGTCAGGTTGATGTTCAGGACGTTGGATGTATTCATTGCTAAGGGCGTTCTGTTCCTCTCCTGATTTGTTTCCTTTCTGCGACTGCGTTTCCTACCCGGGTCACCCATGAAGAGAGGTTACAGGCAGGTAATGCCCATGCAAAAATCTTCACTTGTGGATCACCATAGAGGAGGCGTAGTCCTCCTGTTTCATTACTAAAGAAGGCTCCTCTGGCTGCTATAGGGCCATCCCTTACCATAGGCCATTCAAGGGCAGGGGCCTTAAACTGCTCACGTTCCATCTGTCCCTTCACATCATGTTCTAAAATGTAAGGTATCTCATTGAATATTGCCCATTTCTCAGGTAACGGAGCAAAAAAATCCATTGTTTTAAATTATCGCTAAGCAAACACATGTAATTACCAGAATGTAATTGGGACTACCAATGAGGCCAGTTTAGTTTAGTTTAGAGATGCAGCACTGAAACAGGCCCTTCGGCCCACCGAGTCTGTGCCGACATCAACCACCCATTTATACTAATCCTACACTAATCCCATATTCCTACCACATTCCCACCTGTCCCTATATTTCCCTACCACCTGCCTATACTAGGGGCAATTTATAATGGCCAATTAACCTATCAACCTGCAAGTCTTTGGCATGTGGGAGGAAACCGGAGCACCCGGAGGAAACCCACGCAGACACAGGGAGAACTTGCAAACTCCACACAGGCAGTACCCAGAATTGAACCCGGGTCCCTGGAGCTGTGAGGCTGCGGTGCTAACCACTGTGCCACTGTGTAACGATTGGAGGACGAAATTGCGATTTGAGTTGGAGTGGTGTTGGGATCCCATGGGTTTCCTACTGATTCCCATTCACCTTTCCCATCTTTTTGTCTAAAGAAAAATACCTCACCAGTTTGCATTTTGGCATAATTTCTATGTTTCCCATTTAAACTCTCACTCAATGTATACTCTGTGTCCTTCTTTAACTTCCCATGTTTGAATAGAACTTCTCGGTGTACAATCAAATGTGCATGATTCTAGGTGTCTTTTACCACTTCCTGAGTACATACGACCTTTGGGGCCTCTCATTTGTCCTGTGAAATTCCACAGTGCCTCTACCCCTTTGATTACAAGCAGTATGTCATTAGGGGCAAAGACGTCACTGTCGTCCCAATCAAAGCTTTTCCCCTTGGCTCCTGATTTGGGTGCATAATGACCTCTCTGCAACAGTTCCAAGCTGTTAACTGTGATTACATGTATATGAGGTGGAATGCTGGTAGGCACTTCATCTTACTTACCTTTACAACCAAAGAAAACCAAGTTTAGCATTCATTCTTTGCAGTTTTTAACTGATTAATGTGGAACCATTTTAACTTTGGTTCCTGCTTAGGCCCAAATGGAATCTGTAACAGTTAAATGGCCAGATTCAATTTGTCCATGATTGTATATTGTCCTGTCCATTTCACATCAAATGAGTGTTTCTTGGGGGTGTAGTTTTGCAACATCACGTGATCGCCTACATTATACTCAAATGGGTTTACTTTTCTGTTAAATTATTTCTTAATTTGGTTCTGTGATTTGCCTGTGTTTCTCGCCACCAGTTTGTTTGGTTTGGTTACATGTTCAATCAAATTCTGTAGCCATTTCTAACTTCATGGCTGTAATGTTAACTGAGTGTTCCCTCCCAAAGTCAAGTGTCCTGAGACTTTCATTTGCTCTCCAGTCATGACCTCATGGACATACACCTGTGGTCTTATGTGGAGTAGATCTTATTGCCATTAGACACAGCGGGAGCATGTCTGCCCATTTAGTGGGGTGTTCTGTAAAGAACTTATTCAGCATAATCTTTACAGTTCTATTACCCCTCTCCACGATCCCTGAGGATCGTGGATGGTGGGTTATGTGCAATTTATGCTCGATCTGCAGCAATTGCTGTAGAGCTTTAAAAAAAATCACCACCATAAAGTGCGGACCTTGGTTGCTGTCCACTTGGAGTGGTATTCCCCACCTACAGAACACCTCACTGAGCAAGATACGGGCCACAATGCATGCCTTTTTATCTGCGGTAGGAAGTGCCTCTATCCATTTAATGAATTGATCAACTACTACTAAGGCATATTCCCATAATTCCCCTGAGCTTTAGTGAATGGACCTGCAAAATTAATTTGCAAGTGCGTCCAGGGACCATCTGGGGGCGTTGTGACCTCAGCAAGGCTCAGTTGGACTGAGATGGGGATTGATTTGTAAACACTGGTTCACGTATTGCTCCACATACTCCTCCACCCCTGGCCACCAACAACCATGTGCTATCTTCTGGAGTGTAGTGGGAGCTGCTTAGTGCCCTGCTGTCAGGTGGAAGTGGAACAATGCCACAATCCCTTCTTTTAACTGTGGTGGTGGACAGAGAACCACATTTCCTCCTTCATTACAAACCATCAGCAGAGAGGGGTTACCTCCCTGAGCTTGAATGCTTGTCAGATGAGCCCGTGGCGTGGGTTGCGGATGCAGTTACTTCTGATGCTAGATCTCAATTTTACAGTAGGGATCATACGAGTCCTGTAACTCAGAAATATCTAGTTCAGTTACTTTAAACACAGCTGCAACTTCTGTGGCCGGGTTAGATGGAACACTTCCTGGAAGGGTGAGACCTTCCACGGCTGCTTCTTTAGCTAGATTGTCAGTGTGTGTGTGTGGCTTTCTGTTGTTTGAGCACATTCCAGAGCATGTGCAATAGGTTTGCATGGAGAAAGCTTTACCATCTGATGAATAGTACCCATTCTTGTGATATAGTGGTAATGCTAGGATTGCATTACACACATACCCACTATCAGACCAGATGTTAGTCGGATCTGATGCGGTGTAGTGGGCGCAAGAATGACTGTGATTGGTTCAAACTGTTGTGATGAATGGACAGGAATTTGGAACACCATAGACTGATCAGGATTTGCCATGTCCACTATTGCACATCCTGTTTTAGATGTCCCATCAGCATGATACAATGATCCATCGACGTAAATATCTTGGGCTTCTGGAATGGGGATTCTGTGCTGTCTGGCTCGGTCCCATCTCTAAAGCGGGTAGTGGACACTGGTGAGGACTCCCATCATAAGCTAGCCTCAGAGGTCGTAGTGTTGTTCGTTTGGGAGTGATATCTAAATCATGTTGTAACAGCTCAAGTTTGCATTTACTAATTCACTGAGAGGACACTTTCGTGTCTCCCGGCCTCATCAGGAGGTTATGTGGAGTGTGTGGAGAGTGAAGGATAATCTTCTGTAAGTCAGTCACGTAAGTACAATGCTTAACTGCCCAAAAGGTAGCTAGGGGGTGTAGTTCATGGGCAGAATAGGTGTTCTCTGTCCCCTGCAGGACCCAGGATGCGTTTGCAATTGGGCTCAGTGATTCTCCCCATTGCTGCCTTAAGACAGCCGTGACACTGGATGCAGTCGAGCCCATCTCTAGATGGAACGGCTGTTCTGGATCTGGTGACATTAGTGCTGTAGCCTACATAGTTGCTGTTTTCAAGTTCTCTTCTATAGCCTGTGTCTATTCTTCTCCCCAGGCAAGTTGGATGTTCTCTCCTCATTCTCTTTTTAACAGTTCATACAAAGGTTTAGCCATCTCTGCGAAATTAGAAATAAAATTTCTGATACCCCACGTCCCCTAAAAACGATCCTGATGCTGAGAGATATACAGGTAGGGGTAGCCTCTGTATAGTGGATACTTTTTGCTGATCAGGTGTTAGGGTTTCAGCCACTAAACTAACACCTAAAAAGGTAACTTCATCCTGCACCAACTGTGCCTTTTTTGGATTCACTTTCAGTCCTGTCCTCTTTAGTAAGAACAGTTCATTTAAGAGGGTATGTCAAGGTAGCCAGTAACAGATCATTTACATATTGCAGAACTGCTTCTGGTTTAGAGAAAGTCTTAATCACTTGTGCCATATGTTGATGGAAAATAGAGGGAGGATTATGAAATCCTTGTAGGAAACAAGTCCATGTATATCCCTGGCCATCAAACGTAAAGGCGAATTTATACGGTTGTCTTTTGCTACTGGAATGCTCCAGAAGCTGTTGGCTATGTCAAGTGTGGAAAAGATGGTGGCACAGGGTGGAATAGCTGACAATAAGGAAGGGGCCTAACTGGCTGTTGGATTTTGTTTACAGAGCCCTTAACAAGGTAACACCTAATCAGTAGTCAGGCAACAGGAACCATCTGGCTTCCTAACAGGCCAGAGAGCGGCATTAATTGTAAAAGATCTGTCCGTAAAACCTCTTGCTGCATTAATGAGGCAATGACTATCCGTATGCAACGAACACTTTCCTGCAGGATGGGATACTGCTTGCAAGGCTTGTGTGGGTCCCCATTAACCGAACCTCAGTATCTAATCATCCACAATTATGTTTAGAGACAGCAAAAGCCTCAGCATTCTGTTGGATTATTATTTTACTGTTGGCAGCGAATGATCAGGGAGAGGCAGTGCCTCAGCCTTTTCAATTGCAAAAACTGAAGGAACATCTGAAATCTGGACTACACCCCCTTTCAAGGGTGTTCGCCACAAACAATTTTGGGTGTAATCAATAATAACTCCTGCCTCCTTTTAAAGCATCGCTTCCTAGGATTCCTTTTGTATCAGACGCAGGGTTCTGTTACTTTAAATTCTTCTCTTATCCTCAACTTAGTACCTTCAGGGAGTGTTAATGTTTCTGCCCCCGTGACTCCCTTAAACCATTGAGGGGTTTTTCCTGGTGCTAACTCTCTGTCTGGATGTGGGATATGAATGATGGTCACTGAAGAACCGGTATCTATTAGCATTGTATGCCATCGGCCCCCTGGCAGCAGAGTAGTGATTACTGCTCTCCTATGTCGGTGGCGTCTGAACCCCACCTCAGAGTGACTCTGTGGGGCCTGTACCTGTCAATTTGCACCCTGCCCTCCTTGCCACTCTGGTGGCAAGGGACCAGATGATGCTTCTGTAATAGCTGGGCAAGCAGGATATAATCTTTGGTTCTGCTGCTGGGCTTGGGTAGTGGCCATTGTCTGCACCATGGATGACAATTTTTCTACAGTACTAGCCAGAGCTACTGTCCAATCCCGTGGGTGCGGAGCGTAATCAGGCGGATTACCCTGGAGTACAGAAGGTCCTCTCCATTCCTGCAATCGGTCAAACCGTGGCGGACCTCACTTTTCCCCGCTTTCTTTGGGGTCCTACGCTCCTTAGCCATGTGTCCTCCCCTTCCACAATTATACCGTCACTGTTGCATGTGGGCAGGGTGACTTGCTTAATGTTCTCATCTGCCAACAGGGGATTGTAATTCTTAAAGGTAATTAAAAGCTGTGCTAATTCTAAGGGGCAAGTTTTTTAGTTGCGAGCAGGCCCAATTGATCAATTAAAGCTTTTAAACCTCTACAGGTAGGGGCACAGAAGTGGTGGACTCGGTAATTTCCTCAGGTGGGACGGGCGGTCCTGGTTCGGCTTCCTTCCCCCACTCCCAAACTTGTTTCGGGTCTACCCCATCTCCTCCATCTTGTCATTAACTTAACAGGACAGACAGGCAGAGGTTGTCCTTCCCTATCGTCGTCCTCCTCCAAGGACTCCTGTCCTGCTTACATATCACCAATGTGATACTCTGCTTTCGTGACGGCTGCTATAACCACCTGCTGCTTCCCCATCTGGTTCAGCAGCTACTTGCACTGTGCATGGTCTGCCTCTTGTTGGGGTGGCTCCTGTAGCTCCCTAAGGGTGCCCCGTGAGTCCTCTAACTTCTGGGTGAACTGGGTGTTTTTCTGCATGAGAGTGACAATTTGCGCCTCCACCAACTCTAACCGCTGCTAAGCTGCACCAGCCTGTACGTCATTAAGCGCCTGTTGCTGTATAGTGGCAGTAGAGGATGATAGCTGATTTTGTAACATTTCCAGATTTGTCTGCTGCTGCTGGATCTGTTCACTTTGAGCTGCCATCTGTTCTGCCAGTGACTGTATCACTTCCACGTTGTGCTGCACACAGTATGATGCTGCATATGCGATTAGATTTAAAGCCCTGTCACTCTTCCAGTGCTTAGCCAAGACCCGCGCCTGGATAAACTCTACTATTTCTTTGAATGGAATGCACTCATGTTTTCGTATGCACTCTTATAACAGGGACTAAATACTGTCCATATTACATTTAGTGACTAACTTTTCATCATATGTTTCCTAGAGACCCTTCTTTACACTAGTCCTTTACCACATAACTTGTACTTTAAAGAGACACCACTGGGTCAGCTAAATCTGCCGCCCCTCCTAAGAGGTTATCCCCGTTGAATTATCACTGGCCAAACGAAGTTCCTACTTTTGTGAAACTTGCTTCAACACCCTTGGAACAAGTAAATAATACTTTAAATAAATACAATTAATTTCACAGAGTGCTAAAAGGAACTGATGTACATCATTAACTAATCATCATCAGTGCCTCTTCTCCTGTGGAACTGCAGTCAGTCCCTTTTACATGTTGCAGACAGCTGAATGTGCATTGAGGTAAACTGAGGTTTATTGATTTTAGTGCTAAACTATTACCAATTGATCATTGTCCTTTCAATTTTAAAAAATTACAAGATTAGGTCGTAGTACATTCTAGAAAAAGATGATAGATGAGCTGTTATCAGAGTTAATTATTGAAGACTTTTCTGTGGTCTTGGGCTTGATTCATTGCATTCTGTTCACAGGAAATGGCCTTGCGCAGTCAATTGCCAACCATGGAACAAGATGGTAGCCCTCAGAATCCAGTTTCATCATCTGCAATGTCCCAAGATGTAAGGACGATGACAACCAACAGTTCAGATCCGTTCCTTAATAGGTGGGTACTCTGTCTAAAATTTCTTGTCATTGTTGGTGCAAACCATTAGAAAGACGGAGGTTGAGGGGGGGACCTGATTGAGGTGTACAAAATCATGAGAGGTATAGACAGGGTGAATAGCGAGAAGCTTTTTCCCAGAGTGGGGGATTCAATTACTAGGGGTCGTGAGTTCAAAGTGAGAGGGGAAAAGTTTAGGGGGGGATATGTGTGGAAAGTTCTTTACGCAGAGGGTGGTGGGTGCCTGGAACGCGTTGCCAGCGGAGGTGGTAGACGCGGGCACGATAGCGTCTTTTAAGATGTATCTGGACAGATACATGAATGGGCAGGAAGCAAAGAGATACAGACCCTTAGAAAATAGGCGACATGTTTAGATAGAGGATCTGGATCGGCGCAGGCTTGGAGGGCCGAAGGGCCTGTTCCTGTGCTGTAATTTTCTTTGTTCTTTGTTCTTTTTAACCCTCTATAAAAATCTATTTTTTTTAAATGTTGAGATTTGAGGCAATTACATCCTCATAGAATGAGACTTGCTCACCGCCTTTGAACATTAGCAGTGCATACTGGCAGCAGAAAAGTCAAGTCTGCCATTTTGAATCTTGTGCAGGGCATAAACATTACAAATCTGTATAGACTTTTCACTGATGTCACAAATGCAGCTTCAATTAACAGCAAATGCTTGAGATTTCTTCGAGTGGCATTAAAGGCACTTTTGGCGAAACTGCACACGATAGAATGTGCTGCATTTGCCCTAATGAAAATCAGCATATTGTGGAACCTTTTTCGCTGATATATTGAATCCATTTGTGAAGTAAGGCACATGCAGGAGCTGATTTAAATGTCAGACAATAAACCAGAGTGGAGTGAACTACAGGCCAGTTAGCCGAACATCAGTCGTTAGGAAGATGCTGGAAACTACTATTAAAGAAGTCTTAACATTGCACTTGGAAAAGCATAGTATGATTAGAACAAGTCAGCATGGTTTTACTAAAGAGAGATCCCGTTTGACAAATTTATTAGAGTTTTTTAAGGATGTAACTAATAGGGTAGATAAAAGGGACCCAGTAGATGTAATATGCTTCCAAAAGGCATTTGGTAAGGTGCCACGTAAAAGATTAATAGGCAAGATAAGGGCTCATGATATTGGAAGTAATATATTAGTGTGGATAGAGAATTGGTTAACAGACAGGAAGCAGAGAGTGGGCATAAATGGGGCATTTTCAAGTTGGCAGGCAGTGAATAGTGGGGTGCTGGGGCATCAGATATTTACACTCAATGACTTGGATGAAAAGACACAGAGTAATTTATCTATAAAGCTCGATGGAAAGGTAAGCTGTGGGGAGGACATAGAGAGGCTGCAAAGAGATATAGACAGGCTAGGTGAGTGTGCGACAAGATGGAAAATGGATTATAATGTAGGGAAGTGTGAAGTTGTTCACTTTGGTCGTAAAAATAGAAAAGCAGAATTTTTTTAAAAGGTGTGAAACTGGTAAGTGTTGAGAGAGAATTGGGGGTACAAGTACAAGGAACGCACAAAGTTAACATTCAGGTGCAGCAGACCATTAGGAAAGTAAATGGCATGTTGGCCTTTATTGAAAGGGGATTGGAGTATAGGAATAAAGAAGTATTACTAAAACTGTACAGGGTTTTAGTGAGACCACATCTGGAATACTGTGTGCAGTTTTGGTTTCCACATTTGAGAAAGGATGAGCACTGGAGGCGATGCAGTGAAGATTTACTTAATTGGTCACTGGGATGAGGGGGTTGTCTATGATGAGAGGCTGAGTAAATTGGGCCTGTATTCTCGAGTTCGGAAGAATCACAGGTGATCTAGTTGAGACATACAAGATTCTGAATGGGCTGGATTGGGTAGAAGCTGAGAGGTTGTTTCCACTGGTCGGGGAATCTAGAGTGCAGGGACACAGTCTTGGGATAAGGGACCAATTGTTCAGGACTGAGATGTGGTATAATTACTACACTCAAAGGGTTGTGAATCTTTGGAATTCTCTACCCCAGAGGGTCGTGGATGCTCCATCATTGAATACATTTAAGGCTGGGATAGATAGATTTTTGGCCTCGCAGGGAATCCAGGGATATTGGGAGCAGGCAAGAAAGTGGAATTGAAGCCCAAGATCGATCGAGCTTGAATGACGGAGCATGCTCGATGGGCTATATGGTCTACTACTTCTATTTCTTGTGTTTTTGAGACCAACTACAAATCCATTGAAATATATGGAGCATACCTTAATTTCAAGAGTGAGATGTATTGAAATGGTTCACTAATCAACCAAACTGAGAAACTTGAAAGCTCTGATTAAAAATCATCAGTAGTTAAGTGCTCCCCCATAGTATAAACACTCCTTTTCCTTGGTGGCTGTACAACATCCAAGATACTGCACTGTTTGGATGTTGTTGTATGTTTGATTCTGATATTGAATGCTGCTCCATTCTTTCTCAGAAGAAGACCAAGCGGAAGAGGGGGAAAAAAATCAGATTCACAGAGCACAATAGAATAGTTACTCAATGCAGAGCTTTAATTAGTTGTGATTTGCTCTAATGATCTTCGCAGCTTTGTGCCTGGCTAATATTTAGAAATGGTTGTTTTGTGTTTTGCCAAAGCAATGCCTGAAAAAAAGCCTGAAATGATAGCATCCTTCTACTCATGGAATGCCTTTAATGAGGGATCTTTGGAACCTCCCAAAAACATGATGGATCATCCTACGGAGTTAGGCTATATCTGCTGCTGCTGGATCTGTTCACTTTGAGCTACCATCTGTTTTGCCCATGAATGTATCAGTTCCTCATTGTTGCTGCGCACAGTATGATGCTACATATGCGATTAGATTTAAAGCCTTGTCACTCTTCCAACATTTAGCCAAGACCTGCGCCTGGATAAACTCTGCTATTTCTTTGAAAGGAACGCACTCCTTGTTTTCATATGCACACTCCTAACAGGGACCGAATACTGTCTATATTACATTTAGTGACTAACGTTTCACCATATGTTTCCCAGAGACCCTTCTTTACACTGGTCTTTCACCACATAGCTTGTACTTTAAGCTGACCCAGTGGTGTTTCTTTATTCTGCCGCCCCTCCTAAGAGTACCCTTCCAAGTGTACCCTTGTATCTGGCAGGCTGCAGCACCTAACCTGGCCTTACAAAACTTTGTTAGAATTCTCACTTTATAATTCTGACAAAGAAATACTGATGGCAGTTTTTCATGTATAAAAGGGGTGTGTGTGTGTATATATATGTTATTGTGCCAACAGATTGGAGCACGTTTCTTCTCGAAGTGATCTGAATGGACTGCTAAATTAATAAGTGGATTGTAAATGCTGAGTAAGGATTGATAAATCTTGAATAGAAACTAAATCCTAAAGTTTATTTGTGCAATTTTAATTAGACTGTGATTGAAAAATTCACTGGTCTGTTGCCCGATATCTTAAAACATGCCCATTTGTCCAAGGAGGTGAAGATCCAGTTCAGTAAAACAGCTTCTGTCCTTGATTAAACAGTGCTTTTAAAATATAGGTTATCATTAGTTGTTCACATTCTGTGAATCTTTCCCAATGATTTAGTGCAATTTGTAAAGATACTGACCTCCCTTTCAATACTGACTGCCCTCGTGCTTTCTTTAAAAAAAAACCTTTACCCCTCTGTTCTTGCAAACTACTACCTTGAATGTGGTGTTGCTTCCCAAATTCATGCCCATCTTTCCGACAACTGTGAATTTCTCCATTCAGGTTTCTGCTTCTGCCACAGCACCAAAATGACATCCTCTGTGACTGTAGTGCATCATCCCTCCTCCTTCCCTCTGCAGTCTTTGGTGTGGTCAACAGGTCCATCCTCATCCAGTGCCTTTTCACTACCCTGCTCAGTGGGATACCTTCACTTGGTTCCATCCTCTTCTAGCCAAAGCATCTGAAAGAAAGACGCATGAATATAGTGCCTTTCATCCTGTAGTCACTGTTGTAATATAGGAAATGTGGCAGCCAATCTGTGTACAGCAAGGTCCCACAAACAGCAATGTATTAAATGACCAGATACCTGTTTTAATGACCTTGGTTGAGGGATAAATACTGGCCAGGACACCAGGGAGAACTCCCCTGCTGCCCTTTGCAGTAAGGCTGAGAGGGGAAAAACTGGGCCTCATCTGAAAGACAATACCCCCAAAAGTGCAGCGCACTCTCGGTACTGCACTGTAGTGTTAGCCAAGACTATTGTACTGAAGTCTCTGGAGTGGGGCATGAACCCACGACCTTTTGATTCTGAGGGGAGAGTGCTACCACTGAGCCACAGCGAGTGTCTGTAACCATGGGCTGGATTTTACCTTAGACAGGAATTTGCCACTGACGTAAAAGTCGGTGGCGAACCCACTTCCGCCTAGCCCGGGGATCCATCCCACATTTTACAGGTCCCCGGGCTTTATTTGTCCCGAGGCAGGACTTCCACCTGCTTGAGGGAGGAGGTCCCGCCAAAGTGAGCTGCTGGCCAAGCAGCAGGCTGGCAGCTCTTAGTCTCAGCAGCGCCACCGGAAGCGGTGGCCAATGCTGGGACTGCAGCTGTGCCAACGCCATGGAACCAGGAGGGAAGGTAAGTTGGGCATGCCTCACCAGTGAAATCGGTTTTGCTCTGGTGAGGCTAGAGTGGTCATTGGGGGGGCATCTTGGATCCCGGGGTGGGTTGGGAGGCGGGGACGGCCCTCAATCGGGCACTCTGTGCCCGACTGCCATGGCACCCCCCAGCGTGCGAAAGGCTGGCAGCTATTGCTGGCGGCCTTTCACGTCCCCATCACGCCTGCTTGCCATGGGTAAAATACCCGTGAAGTGCCATTTAAGGGCCTTGATTGGCCTCTGGTGGGCGGGCCGTTCCCCCCCAGCCTGACTGCCGTAAAGTAGACCATAGGCGGGAGCGGGGCGGGTAGGCCTCCCGCTCAATTTTACGCTGCCCCCATCCTCCCCCACACCACCATCCAACCCGCTTGGGGGGTGGCGGGGGGTGTAAAATTCAGCCCAATGGCTTCTCTTCACAATCTTCTAACCTCAGCCCTCTTTTATACATCTGTGTGCTGCTTCTTGGCAACGCCCTCAAAATGCATGGGCTGGCTTCCACTTGTACACTGATGGCAACCAGCTTTACTTCTTAACCATCTCTCCATACCCCATTCACCGCCTGTGCTCGATTGCTTTTTCACCATCCTGTTATGGCTGAGTGGCAGTTTCCACTAGTTAAATATTGGGAAGACTGAAGTAATTGTATTAAATCCCTTTCACAATATCCATGTCTTTGCCGCCAACTCTATCCTCCCCAGTTACTGTCTGACCGTTCGCTATCTTGGCATCCTGGCCGACTTGTAGCTGGGCTTCCTACCCGATATTGCAATGACGACCTACTTTTGTCTCTGTTTCATCACCCTCCTCTGCCTATCCTCAGCCCATCTGCTGCTGAAACCCTCATCTATACCTTTCTCTGCTCTAGCCTTGACTAGTTGAATGCTCTCTTAGCTGGCTTCCCATTTTCCAGCATCTGTAAACTATAGCTTATCCAAAACTCTGCTGCCTGTATCCTATCTTTCACCAAGTCCCGCTCACCTGTGTCCAATGCCCTTGACGCAAAAGCAAAATGCTATGGATGCTGAAAATATTCTGCAAAATATGGCAGCATCTTTGGAGAGAGAAACATTTCAGGTCACACGAGAACACGGGCGGTGTAGGGATTCTGATGAAAGGCCGTTGACCTGAAACGTTAACTTTGTTTCTGTCTCCACATAAGCTGCCAGACCTTCTGAGTATTTCCAGAATTTTCTGTTTTTAATAACCCATGTGCTTGGCCCTGCCCTGACCTACATTAGCACTCAGTTCCCCAATGCCTCATCCTAATGTTTTAAATCCCCTCATGGCCTCACCCCTACCTATCTCTGTAACCTCCTCATATCCTACAACTTTTCCTGCCCATCACACTCAGCAGTCTTCTAACTGCTTCAAGTGGATCTTCACTGTGTCCTTGTACCTTTTTTTTGTCATCCCCTCCTCACCCCCCACTTCCTTCTGGTCATCCACCACATTGCTGTAAAGCACCTGCTTTGGCAACTGTCCATCCAGCCCAGTGGAACTGAGCATTGATGATCATGGAATGTGCTGATAGCACTGACTCTAATACTTCATTGTTTGTGAACTTCTCCTGCCATGTAATACGAAATAAGGGGTGATGGTGTCTTTGGTGAAGCCTTTCTTGCTGTTGAATGTGCCTCTGCAGCTTGTCTATTTTGCATTTATACAGGAGGGACCTTCTGTTTAGCAGCAAGTATGATACCATGCTGATTCCAAACCTGCTTAGCCAGTCAGAAATGACGATGCTTGCTCTCTCTGTGTAAGCTGTTCCTTCCTTATGGGTTGTTTCACAACACACTTAAGAAAGCAGTTTTCGCACTGCATCATATGAAGAGTCAACTCAGATTTACTGCGCCATCTGACCCAAGCAAAGTAGAGTGATGTCCTCCTCATTCCGCTTGATTTGATATCAAATGAGGTCTTTGCTCCAGATTCAAGCTACATTTACACTGCATCAGTGTGGCACAAAATGATTCTGCTACAGCTGTAGTGCAAAGCAACTGTATCCTGAGGGATGACCTCTTTCCTAGCAAAATATGAACTGAGAGCAACTAAATTACACCTCTATCTATTCTAAACAGTTATTGTTGCCCAAATGCCCAAAACTGCAACAGTCCTCTCATTTCAAACATAATCTCAAGTATAGCAGGGCTTTTGTTTACTTGAACTGTATTACTTGATAGTTTGTAAAATGTGCTTGTCTTCACCTAAAGTCATTGGACTTCTTATAAATGTACCTGTGCAAAGGTGACATAACTTGTCTCCCAAAATTCTAAAGTGCAATCTTACACTTGTAATCTTATCTTAATACTTATAAAATTTTGCGTTTGGGTTTTCTTCAAAGACTATGAGCAGAAAAAAGGGGATATTCTTTATTTTGTAAAATTGAAATTTTCAGCAAAAGTTGAAACATTGTACAACAGTGAGAACATTTGTGTAAAACCTAGTAGGCTGAAAAGGAACTTAATTGCAGCTCTGTGTCAAATGGCAGTTCTCAAGCATAGAATGCTATACCACATTCCTCACTGGAATCAAAAGATAGGGATAGCATTTTCTTAACTGGTAGTTTTCTGAGATTCACACTAATTTTAAATGATGCAGTATTTGTGTAAACTAATTGGGACTAGTTTCCACAAAGTTAACTGATACGGATAAACGCAAATGAAAAACAAATGGAGCATGAGAGCATGTGTTTGCAAAAAGCAGACATTAAAGCCTGTTGCTTAAAGCTACACAATGAAGTTATTCATACTCGGCATTACCAGTTTCTGCCTACCTATCTGATTTTCTGCTAATTGGCTTGGATTCATGAGGCTTTGCTGATCAGAAGCTGAAATCCAGGGGATGTTTGTGTATGTTTTTCCTGAGGGAGAGGAAGGGGTGTGCATGTAAAGAGAATTACTTTACTTAGATTCTCAATGCATAGCTTTTTTTCTCCCATCTTTCCTCCCAACTGGTTTATTTTTCTTATAGTGGAACATACCATTCCAGGGAGGAGAGTACTGACAGTGGACTCGGAATGAGCAGCTACAGTGTACCCAGAACACCTGATGACTTTCTTAACAGCGTTGAGGAAATGGATACAGGTCTGTTGGGTTCCTGAAACAGGAAATTCTTTTTCTTTTTTAAAAGCACATTGCAAAAAAAAGTAATTCAATCAAGCAAGTTTCTAAAATCAAGAAATGATGAATAACATCAAGTTAACCCTAGATTTAGATTCAGTTTTACATACAATAAATTAAATTCTCCCAAATGTAGCTTTATCTCCTGTTATAAGCATTCAGTGGATAAATGTAATGCCTGTGCTATACTAAGCCATATAGAGCAAGAAGGTCCCTAATTTGTGTTGTGTTAGCTGATCTCAGCCAAGCTGGCAGTTGGTACAGTACAATGGCCTCATACCCATGGGCTTGGAAGGAGGTCCAGCAGTTTTATTTCCCATTGTTCATTGACCCCTGCTACGAAGTATAAATGTGTAAGATATCGGATAAAGGCATAATTCTGTCAGCTGTGATTCCTTACATGGCTATAAAACCTGGCAAAAAAATTAAGCTAATGAGCATCAGCACACATGGAATAGAAAAAAGCAGAGATAGTTTGGCGGAAATTAGTATATGGTGGACAAACAGCAATGGAATTTTCTTTTCAGTATTTGAATTTTGTTATAAGATTTGTGTTGAGCAGTTGGGCTATCCTTAGTTTCTTTTTGATTTGTTTACCTAGGCGAAAACCTTGGCCCAAATAATATGGGCTCTCAGCAAAACCGTTTTCCAGACTACTTGGAAACTATCCCTGGTACTAACGTGGATCTTGGAACACTGGAGGAAGACGGCATGAATGTAGAGGGAGAAGAATTAATGCCAAGCCTACAAGAGGCACTGAGCTCTGACATTCTCAATGACATGGAGTCTGTCCTTGCCGCCACAAAGATAGATAAGGAGAGCTTCCTGACATGGCTATAGGGCTCTTGGTCCTATCTGACTGTCTTTGATTCTGTGAAGGATAAGAAAACTTGAGACATTTTTATGACTTGTTTGGGACTTAACTGAGTTCTCTCTCTTCTCTGATACAGCATTGGATAAACTCCGAATATTTGACAAGGATTCTGCCATTTAGTATTTCACACATTTTGGAAGTAGTAATTAGTAAAAATTATATAATTTTGACCTGCTTTACCTATCTTAGAGTTAGAACATATGTTTTGCTGTATCCTGTTAATTTTTTCTGACCCATTTCATGCACTTCGAACAATACCTGTCATTGAGTGTAATCATTTACTTGTTTGAGTTGTACGGTTTTGCAGCAATGATCACAGTTTTGTTTTTCCCCATTATTTTTAAGGTTTGAAAAACATCTGTTCTAAGTGAGTAACATTAACTCTAAAGTAGGCTTCCACTGTGTTATCAGATTTACTGAACGGCTGCTGAGGTGTTAAGAGAATCTGGTGCCAATTAAGTGCCTTTGCTCGACTTCTTTGAAACTGTTACATCGTGCATCCAAATGTGCTGCCTACCAGAACATTTTTAGACTGCGTCTTCCATTTTACAGTATACACAGTACCTAATTTGCTTTTGTTTTTGAACTGTTGAAATATAAATTTCTAACAAATGTCCAATTAATTCTGGGAATTGGGTGATTTCAAACTGAACTTTCAGCTGTTAGTTTCATTTGGTCTTATTTAAATGAAAGATTTGTCAATGCTTTTTAATTGCTTGTACATGTTTTACAATATATTGGGCAATATATTTACAATATATTTTCCTGTAATGTCTTATCAAAACTACATTAGATGAGCTTGGAAATTTTTTTTTTCTTTTGCAGTTGATCAAAGGGTTATTTTGAAACCAAAAGACATTAAGGCATGACAAATATAAAGAAGTGCTAGTTATATACATGCTTAAGGAAAAAGCCCTTGAACTTGTTTTGTAGGTTGTAGAGTGGTTAAATAGCCTGTTTGTTATGTTTAGATGGTTAGCAGGACAAATAGTGTCAAGATTCCTATATACAGTAGTGAATGGTTAGGCGAGGGTTAATGATTATTAGGACATATATATGTGTATCATAATAGGTTAGATTTAAGAATTGTGACAATTCAGCAGGAGCTTTGTGATCAAAAAAAATCTCCAAAGAGTATTCCCTTCTATACTGAAGTTTATAAGCCTATTTTTGCAACATAATTCATTTTCTAATGAGCTGCTGAATACATTATATCTTTTGAAAAACATGTATTTGGGTTTTTACTTGTAAAGATAATGTGGCGTGTGATTTGAGTATATTTTTTAAATAGGTACTGATAGAGAACCCAGGAAAACATTTTAAATTTGTGTTACTAAATCCTCTTGTTTTCCAATTTCTTGTTCAATCGTTGGAGAGTGCTGCTTTCAGACCCTGTCCAGGTAAAGAAAAAATGTGTATATGATACAGCTGCTTCATTGTACATAGGCCACTACAATGGTTGTTTCTCGGGCGACAGTTTTACAATTTCTTTTGTATTGAGTCTTAAGCAGTGTATTTATTGAAAGTGCTAAATTCTAAGGTTTGTGAATTGAGTGATGGGCCCTTCCTCTCCTGCCTGAGCTCCCATTTGTCTTGTAGCATTTTTAAAACCTGTGCACAGGTCAACATTGATTTTTGTAGGAATTATATAAATTTGACAAAGCATGTTCAAACATGTGCTATGCATCTTGTGCTCCAGGAATGAGCTACCAGATTGTATTCAGTCAAGTTATGTAGTTTGTACTCACTTTTGTACCAGTAGTATTAATTTGAGCAGCGATCGTAGATTCTATTTTTAAAACCAAGTCTTGAACAAGACCTATAACATTCCCCACCTCCTTTCCATCTTAAAAAGAAAGAGGATTCTGTTGTATGTCATCCTAATTAAACTTAATTACCTTTTTCGAAGTAAACTGCAAAGGAAACATAATCACTGCTTTGCATGGTGATGTACAGATTGTTATACTTGTGAAAAGAAAGGTTATATTTTTTAATTTCTAGGGATTAGTGACCTGTATGGTTCTCATCTCCTACCAGTTAAACAAATCAGTGTTGGAACTAAAAAAAAAAGCAACAAAAAGTTTTAAATTTACAAAATATTTCCAAATACTTGTCTAAGTATACAGTTTTTTTTGCACATGCATAATGAAATCTTTCTGATTTTGAACCTAATATCTTTATCTTGACCGTAATATCTTTTAAATAGCCAGAATGTATGCTTGGCATACATAAAACACTGACATTTCTGTCTTGATAGTTATTAAACATGTAAAGTTATTTTATATCGAGTTCTGATAAATGCACACATTCTTCAATATATAATTCTGTACGTTGATTTTTTCCAGCTGTACCAACATGCCAGTATATAGATACATACAGTAAATTCTGTTGCATTTTATTTCTGTATGTAATATTTTCCAATGGTTCATGATGATTCATGTGGTATAAAATATATCCTTTGTGGTAAAGAGTTGCTTTGTTTCCTTGCACCTTTCTTACTATGCCTCCATGATGTCTAAAGCAAATTTACTGTTCCACTGAATTTGTAGAAGAGCGATCATTGAGTTCACAAATCCCTTATATGGTGTCCTCATTGGTCAATATTGCATTACCCATGAATACTCATCGTATGATGAACAATGAGATTAGATCATTTTTTTCCTTCTCTACCCCTGGGGCATTAAAGTTAATTGTAGCACCTCAACTGTCAGCCTAGCTGAGATAAGCTTAACTGAACAAAGGCAAGTGATCAAACCTAGGTCACTCTGCGCTATGCTTAAGTTTATTTCAGTTGGTAGCACACACATTACTGGTGAAGAAATTGTGAGCAAGAGCCAAACACTGGGACTTACCAGTGGAGCGTAGGCCATTTAACCCCTCGGGCCTTTGAATCTGTTCAATGAAAACCTGTAACCTAACTCCATATACCTGCCTTTGTTCCATATCCCCTAATACCTTTAGCTAACAAAAATCTATCAATCTCATTTAAAATTAACAATTGATCTAGCATCAGCTACCATTTGCTGAAGAGAGTTCAAAACATCTATCACCCATTTGCATGAAGAAGTGTTTCCTAATTTCACTCCTGAAAGGTCTGGCTCTGACTTTTACACTATACCCCCTAGTCCTGGACTCCCTAACTAGCTTTAAATAGTTTCTTCCAATCCACCCTATCTGTTCTCCTTAATACCTTGAATTCTTCAATCAAATCACCCCTTAATTTTCTGAAGTTCCAGGGAATGCAGCCAGAGTTTGTTTTAATCTCTCCTTGTAGCTTAACCTTTGAAGTCCAGGTGGTATTCTAGTAAATCTACACTGCGCTCCCTCCAAGGTCAATATATCCTTCCTAGGTTGTGGTGCCCAGAACTGTTCATATTACTCCAGCTGTGGTCTAACCAGGGCTTTGTATAGCTGAAGCATGAATTCTATCCCCTTGTAATCTATTCTAGGTTTAAAGGCCTTTTTGATTATTTTCTGTACCTGTTCATGACCTTTTAATGATCGGTGTACCTGGACCCCCAAGTCTCTTTGGACCGCCACTGTAACCTAGACTGGCATTTTTTTTTGGTTTATGGGATGTGGGTGTTGCTAGCAAGGCCAGCATTTATTTCCCATTCCTAATTGCCTTTGAGAAGGTGATAGTGAGCCACCTTCATGAACGGCTGCAGTGCTTGTGGTGTGGTTATTCCGGGAGGGAGTTCCAGGATCTTTACCCAGTGACGATGGAGGAACAGCGATTATATTTCCATGTCAGGATGTTGTGTAACTTGGGGAGAACTTGCAGGCTAGTGCTCCCATGTGTGTGCTGTCCTTGTTCTTCTAGGCAGTAGAAGTTGTAGGTTTGAGACATGCTGTTGAAGAAGCCTTAGTGAGTTACTGCAATGCATCTTGGAGGCAGTACACACTGCTGCCACGATTCACCAGTGCTGGAGGGAGTGAATGTTTTAGGTGTGAATGAGATACTGATCAAGTGGCCTGCTTTGCCCTTGGTGTCGAGCTTCTTGAGTGTTGTTGGAGTTACACTCATCCAGGCAAGTGGAAAGTATTTCATCACACTCCTGATGTGCCTTGTAGATGATGGACAGGCTTTGGGGAGTCGGGAGGTGAATTACTTGCTGCAGAGTTCCCAGCCTCTGGCCTGCTCTTGTAGCCACAGTATTTATGTGGCTGGTCCAGTTAAGATTCTGATCAATGGTGACCCCCCCCCCCCCCCACCCCGCCACAGGATAGTGATGGTCATGTGCTGAGTGTCAGGGGAGATGGTTAGATTCTTTCCTTTTGTAGTTGGTCATTGCCTGACACTTGTGTGGCATGAATGTTATTTGCCACATATCAGCCCAAGCCTGAATGCTGTCCAGGTCTTGCATGTGGTTACGGATGGCTTCAGTATCAAAGGAGTTGCAAATGAAACTGAACACCACATCAACAAATATCCCCACTCTGACTTTATGATGGAGGAGAAGCAGCTGAAGATGGTTGGGCCTAGGACTACCGTGAGGAACTCCTGCAGCGATGTCCTGGGGTTGAGATGATTGGCCTCCAACAGCCACAACCATCTTCATTTGTGCTAGGTATGACTCCAACCAGTGGAGGGTTTCCCCCCAATTCAGGGCTCCTTGAAGCCACACAGGAGGGTACTGTCAGTCTTGCCTCACCTCTGGAATTCAGCTCTTCTGTCCATGTTTAGACCTAGACAGTAATGAGGTTGGGAGCTGAGTGGTCCTGGCAGAATACAAACTGAGCAGTGATGAGCAAATTATTGGTAATTGCTACTTGATAACACTGATGACGAACCTGCCATCACTTTTCCGATAGAAAGATGTGGCAGTAATTGGCCAGATTAGATTTGTCCTGCATTTTGTGGACAGGACATAGCTGGGAAATTTTCCACTTTCTAAAGCAGACTAGAGGCACTGCTGCATTGCCAAAGTTTTCTTTGCATGAAATGTTGAATGTCCCACTGTGCAATTTGAAGAAGAGCAGCAAGTTCTCCAGATGTACTGGCCAACTTGGCGTCTTCAATCCATGCCACCAAAAATAATTAATAGCTCATTCATTTTTTGTGTGATGTTGATAGTATAGAATGGCTGATGTGTTTATGTATAAAAGTCACTGCACTTCAAAAGTGAGTGCATTTTAATGTAATGAAGTGATCGTAAATGATTATTGTGTGAATTTGTTCATTCTCCTAAAATTGGCAAGTATAGTATCTTGATCAGTTTTATTTTTCATCTGTGGGCAACCAGTTATTCTAATTGTGTCACTACTCTGTCCTCCCTGTGTAGCTACATCGAGAACTCTCAACCATCAGTTTAATATAGATCATGTCATATTTGGAGTGACTATTACATGGCTTCTAGTAAATGTAGTTTTAGATTAATCTACCATCTTCAAACTAGCTTTTGTTGGACATGGGCCATAATTTTTTGAAAATGTGTTGGGGAGAGACTGATGCTATGTATCTGACTAACCAACAGCATTTTTGAGTTTAACTGGGAATAAAGTTACTCTTCAACTGGCCACTAGGTGTTGCCACAGAGCTTTCTCTTTTTTTTGCCCCCACTCCTCTACATGTGCAGAAATATTTGTTCTCCAGCACTTCTTTCAACAAAAATCAAGTTCAGGAAGTGAACACACGAATGAGATTACTTCTAATGTGTAAGCAGGGGCGGCGCAGTGGTTAGCACTGCAGCCTCACGGCTCCAGCGACCCGGGTTCAATTCTGGGTACTGCCTGTGTGGAGTTTGCAAGTTCTCCCTGTGTCTGCATGGGTTTCCTCCAGGTGCTCCAGTTTCCTCCAAAGACTTGCAGGTTGATAGGTAAATTGGCCATTAGCAATTGCCCCTAGTATAGGTAGGTGGTAGGGAAATATAAGGACAGGTGGGGATGTGGTAGGAATATGGAATTAGTGTAGGATTAGTATAAATGGGTGGTTAATGGTCGGCACAGACTCGGTGGGCCGAAGGGCCTGTTTCAGTGCTGTATCTCTAAACTAAACTAAACTATTCATGGACTTTCTTTCTACATCTTTCTCCATGCCCTCCTCAAGTACTTCCTTGCATACAATGATTTCCATTTTTCATGAAACTCTCATCAACCAGTATGGCCTCTGAATAAAAATGCTGGCAAAATGCAAGAAAGCTTGTCACATAAATCAACTTGATTGCTACTAATGTATTTTTCTCGACTGCTATGCCAAATTCCTGCTTTCCCTTTGTTGATTATGTGACAGGTGGGTGGGTAAATGGGGGAGGGTGAGAAATTTTTAATCCTTAATGATTGGTGGGTTGTGACAGTGGACAGGTGAGAAAGTAATTTAAATCCCTCAAATCCCTAGTCCAATGTGCCCTCTTTCAGGTTTATCGGAGCCGGGTTGATCATTAGTGCAGGTGTTTGCTCGTTACCAGATGTTAATGAGGTGGATTTCAGCAGGGATTTGAATTCAGTTGCTCCAAGACAGGTTTACTCAGGAAACTCGACAGTGAAATGAAGGAGAGATTGAGTGGTATTTCATTCTTTGTTTAAAGTTGAGATTACTCAATATGATTAAAGGCGCAGTACTTACAACTGCTTTATCAGTTCCCTTTGGTAGATGTTTCAGAGTTCTTGGCAATCGTAAATTTTTGCGCAAGTTTGGGAACAGTCCACAGAATTAGAGGGGCACCATGGATATTTTCGATAAGGCATCGGATGAGGAAGACATAGGATAGGACAGGTACACAAGACAGCCGCACAAAACAGATCTGGGGAATAAGAGGGACCAAGGTCACAGGAGACTGTATCCACGTGAGGATCTTCAGGCAGACAACTTCCTTCATCTATCTGAAGAGCAGCGCTTCCACAGGCTTAGATTGACATAGCAGGTGGTTGCAGACATCAGGCTCCTACAAGGATTTCTCCCTGCTGGACCTGTTATCTGTGCATTGCCTGTCGCTGTGAAAGTCACCACTGCCCTCAATTTCTTTGCTCCAGTTCCAGTGTCCCACCAGAGACATCTCTGTTCCCTGTTGACTGCATTTAAATGTAGGCGTCCAGTCACGGATGGTTTGTTTGCCGCTTGTCTGGTGGTGGCAGCATCCCCTGTGATGGCAATAGCCAGAATGAGGAGGCAGTTAGATTTGTGACACAGGGTGGCTTCCCATAGGTATAGGGTTCCTTCAGTTGCCACGTGTGTGCAATCAGAGGGCCACTAGATGAAGCAGGATTTTTCAGCAACTGCAAGAGATTTTATTCCATCAATGTACAGCTGGTGTGCAACCATGGGAAGAGGTTCATACAAGTGTGCCAGATTCCCTGGGAGATGTTCTGTTTTTATACTGCTGCATTCCAAATCTCCCCATCAGGAAACCGAATTAAGGGCTGGCTAGACCAGGGATATATACCCACTTCAAACTTGGCTCATGGCACCCTGAGGAACTCCACCAGTGAGGCCCAGGCAGGCTACGAGTCACATGACCATCCAGCATGCTCAAGCATGCCATTGGAATGTGAAAATGTGCTTCAGGTGCCTAGGTAGGTCTGAAGGTGCCCCTAAGTATTCACCAGTGAGACTGTCCAGCATAAGAGTGGTGTGCTGTGTCCTGCACAACATTGCGCAGCAGAAGATTGAAGGTGGAGGGTGACCAAGGTGCTCATCAGTCATATGATAAGAACATTGAAGTGGAGGAGGATGACTAGCAATATGAAGATGGGGCACCCATTGTTAGACCAGCTGCTTACATTAGTACAAGGGATTCCTTAATGGCTTGCAGGGTCAGCTAGTGGCTCAGGAAAAAATGAAATCCTCCAGCCCCCAATCCCTGGCCAGGATTTGATGAGCAGGCAGTGAACCCGCCCACCAGCTGAAATGTCGGGGACGAGCCCGCTTCCGACAAGCCTGGAATCCAAGCTGCTATTTTGTGTGGCCCAGGCCCTTAATTGGAAGAATTCAGGGCTTTTACTACTGAAGCAGGAGGTCCTAACTTCAAGAGCTGCCAGACGACTAGAGGGCTTTTTTTAATAGTTGTTCATGGGATGTCGGCATCACTGGCTAGGCCAGCATTTATTGCCCATCCCTAATTGCCCTTGAGAAAGTGGTGGTGAGCTGCCTTCTTGAGCCACTGCAATCCTAGGGGTGTAGTTGCACCAACAGTGCTATTTGGAAGGGAGTTCCAGGATTTTGACCCCGCACCAGTGAAGGAACGGGATATAGTTCCAAGTTAGGATGGTGTGCAGCTTGGAGGGGAACGTGGAGGTGGTGGTGTTCCCATGCATCTGTTGACCTTGTCCTTCTAGATGGTAGAGGTCCCGGGTTTGGAAGGTGCTGTTGAAGGAGCCATGGTGAGTTGCTGTAGTGCATTTTGTCGATGAAGCACACTGCTGCCACTGCGTCATTGATGAAGGGAGTGAATGCTGAAGGTGATGGATGGGGTGCCAATCAAGTGGGCTGCTTTGTGCTGGATGGTGTTGAGTTCCTTGAGTGTTGTTGGAGCTGCACCCATCCAGGCAAATGGAGAGTATTCCATCACACTCCTGACTTGTGTCTTGTCGATGGGTGGACAGGCATTGGGGAGACAGGAGGTGAGTTACTCGCCACAGAATTCCCAGCTTCTGACCTGCTCTTGTAGTCACGGTATTTGTGTCTGGCCCAGTTTAGTTTCTGGTCAATGGTAACCCTCCAGGATGTTGACAGTGGGGAATCAGCAATGGTCATGCCAATTAACATCAAGGGGAGATGGTTAGATTCGCTATTGTTTGAGATGGTCATTGCCTGCCACTTAACAGTCCAGGTCTTGCTGCAACTGGACATGGGCTGTTTTGGTATCTGAGTCGTTGCGAATGGTGCTGAACATTGTGCAATCATCAGCGGACATCCCCACTTCTGACCTTATGATGGAGGGAAAGTCATTGATGAAGCAGCTGATGATGGTTGGGCCTCTGACACTATCTTGAACTCCTGCAGTGAGGTCCTGGGACTGAGATAATTGAACTCCAACAACCACAACCATCTTCCTTTGTGCTAGGTATGACTCCAACCAGCGGAGAGATTCCCCCGATTCCCATTGACTCCAGTTTTGCTAGGACTCCTGTGTAAACAGATAAATGGCATTCTAATTTGAGGTGTTTCATTTTCTGCATCAATAATGCACTCCCGCCCCTGCTGTGCCCTCCAGTCGTGGAAGGCCTCAAGTGAACTGGCGGGTACCTTCTGCTCCAGGGACACCCGCGTGTCATCATAACCTCAGAAGAGGGGCAGGCAATCAGGACAGACGAACACCCCCAACGGTCTGTTGCCTGGACCTATGCATTGCCACCTCGGCCTGGCCCAGTAGCAGACCGATTAGGAGATCCTCCTCCCATACTCGAAAGGGGTTGCAACCTCACACATTGCATGTATACATGGAACAGGGACTCGTCCAGGCCATAGAAATTACAGGCGGCCTGGGAGACTCAGGACCGTGGCAGAAACCCAGTGTTTCCTCTTGCCCCAGAAGAAATCGATGAGCTTCTTCTGGATCTTGGTGGCAAATGCAGGGGGTGGGACCAAAGTGACCAACAGGTACCACAGCATCGAAGCCACCAGTTGGTTTATGGCCAGCACTCAGTCTCTGTAGGAAAGCACTCTCAGCAGTCCTGTCCAGCGCCCTAGCCGAGTGGTGACTTTTGCCTCCAACTCTCTCGGGCTCCTTGGTGCAGTACTTGGTCAAATGCTGCCTTGTTGTCAAGGGCAGTCACTCTCACCTCACTTGTGTGGAACTTGCCAGGTTCAATGAGGTGAGAGCACAGCAGGGAGTCTTTGAAAAATGAAACTGATGTGCTAGATTTTAGATTTAGAGATACAGCACTGAAACAGGCCCTTCGGCCCACCGAGTCTGTGCCGACCATTAACCACCCATTTATACTAATCCTACACTAATCCCATATTTCTACCACATCCTCACCTGTCCCTATATTCCCCTCCCACCTACCTATACTAGGGGCAATTTATAATGGCCAATTTACCTATCAACCAGCAAGTCTTTTGGCTGTGGGAGGAAACCGGAGCACCTGGAGGAAACCCATGCAGACACAGGGAGAACTTGCAAACTCCGCACAGGCAGTACCCGGAATTGAACCCGGGTCACTGGAGCTGTGAGGCTGCAGTGCTAACCACTGCGCCACTGTGCCGCCCAAAAGCTGCGAAGCTTTTGAAGAGTGAAATTGCATAACTTGTGACCAGCCTTCATGAAAGGCTTGTTCTTGTAGTATTTGTTCTGAGAGCCTGAATTCATTGCTTTGAGGGTGATTTCCAACTTTTTGGAAGGACTTTTAATTACTCTGGAGTTTACTCACCTTCATCTCAACTTCCCTCGTGTCAGCCTTCAGAGTAGCATGGGAGCAACTTATACAACAGTATGCTCTGATGAGCACCAGGAGCAGCAATAGCACCACCAACAGCTACCTTCTCTGCAGTCACATGTTGGTCCAGACGGGGTGGACACAGAGCTCTAGTTTGAAGAAGGTGATAACTCAGCACAGGGAATACAGTTAGAGGGTGAGCTTTCTCACCCTGATGGAGCAGCAGTGTCTCAGAAAGGGTTACCATAGCCCTGATTTTCTTCACCTCCGGCTCCTTCCAGGGATCTGCTGACATTTCAAGGATCTCTCAGTGCTGCCCGTAAATGCATCTCACAGATCATCGATGTCTTGTTTTCCAAGGCCGCCACATGTGCAATTTGCTGCAAATGAGGCCAGTCAAATTTAGAGGGCTGTCTGCTTTGCTGCAGAGGTTGGAGTCCCACGAGTACAAGGAATCATTGAATGCACATCTGGCAATCAAGGCATCCTCGGATTAACCTGGAGCCTTCAATCGCAAGGGATTCCATTCCCTCAACGATCAGATAATTTGTGACCATAGGAAGGTTATTGCACACGTCTGCGGTGGATATTCAGGGATTCATTCTGTGGTAGTAATATCATCCACAGGTTTTCACTCCTCCATACATTGACAGTGGCTGATCCTGGGAGACCAGGGCTACCCTCTGAAGACTTATTTGAAGACTGCATTTGTCACCAAGATCCAGAATTAGCCTACCAGTGAACCAGAGGAAAGATACAACAAGAGCCACATCACCACATGTGGTCTGCTGTACCCTTCACACTATTGCACTGCAGAGTGGAATGGAGCTGCAGGAAAAGGAGGGTGCAAAACAATAAGCATCCTCCAAGAAGGGGGAGCCAGATATGGCCATGCTGCCTCCAGCCCATGACTGCCTCATCTGGGTATGCTTTACTCAATCTGCATGCATGAGGGCATCTGACAGTCCCTCCCCTTCCCCAAAAATAAAATGAATTCCAATAGTCAACAATCCAACTACCACATTCCTCCTCATAAAACTATGATCATATAATTCACCTGAAGCCTCCTTTAGTTTAGAGATACAGCACTGAAACAGGCCCTTCGGCCCACCAAGTCTGTGCCGACCATCAACCACCCCTTTATACTAATCCTACTCTTCTGGATGAATGGGGAATGCAACAAAATAAAGGCCAGGAGAAGGAGTTCAAATAAAATATGAAACTATTAGGTCTTTTTCATATTACTCTTACTTGGTGCAACCCCTGTGACTTCAGCAAAGCTGTAGGCAGGCTGCTCGTTCCTCTGCTCTGAAACATGAGATGTCCATGGCAGACTTCTGTGGGTTTTGAAGCCTGAGGGAGTCCTGCCAAAGACTGCCCCATCTGCATCTATGCAGGGGCAGACTGAGTCATTAGAACAGGAGGCAGCATATCTGGGTAAGGGGAGATAGATTATATACATAGAAACTGGAAGGAGGTTCAGTAACCAGAGGATACAGATTTAAAATAATTGGCAAAAATGCAGAGGGGAATTAGGATAACTTTTCATGTAGCATTTTGTTATGGTTTGGAATGCACTACCTAAAAAGGAAGTGGAAGTATATTCAATAGTAACTTTAAAAAGGGAATTAGATATACACTTGAAAAGAAGAAATTTACATGGCTGTGGGGGGAAAAGCAGACGGAAGGGACTAAGTGGTAGCTCTTTCAAAGAGCCAGCACAGATAGGATAGGCTGAATGGCCTCCCATGCTATATGATTCTATAAAAAAAGAGAACTCCCTAGTGTCCATCCTGCATCGCAGCCTGTTTGTGAGTACTTGAACATACATCATTCAGAATGCGACAAAGTTAAGACAGTGGCGCAGGAACAGTTCTGAGATTCCTGGCAATTGTCTTCTATTAAACTTTCTGACTCATAGCCAGCACTTGATTTTTCTATTGCTTTCACCAATAAATTCTTAAGTGCTCAAAGAACTGGCCAGTACTCCAGCTCCTGAGACTATCAGTACTTTCAGATGCTATTTGCATTAAGCTAGTTAAAAAAGGAGCACCAAACCAAACCAAAGAAAGGGGTGGGGGGGGGTGGAGAAATAAGGCTGAGAAAGAAAGAAAAAAGAATAGGGTGTACTGTTCATTAGACACTTGCATCATTCAGCATATAGATAGTATGCTATGTAAAAGTAAGGCCTTCTCCAGGGCAGTCTTGTGTTTTCCAGGAGCAAAAGTAAGGCATTCATGACACAGTGGATGACATTATGAAGCATGAGTGCTATGGGATGGTGATTGTTTTGCACTTGGGTAGCAATATTGTTATGCATAAAATGTCTGCCGTTTTAGAGACGAACAGTTAATAAAGAAATTCAACAATCGATGATCCAAGGGTGGTGGTAGAAACCTGTTACTTTTCTTTAGTGAGTAGTCAGAGAGGAACAACAGGATAATTAGACTGAATGAATAATTAGAGCATCTGTGCCGGAAGGAGAGGTTCACTTATGTGGACAACTGGAGAACATCTTTTAGCTTTTCAAAGGGATGGCAGTCACTTCAGCTGGTTGAGAGCTCATTGGTTGATCCAGAATGTAGAGGTAGCAATGCAGACATCTTTAAATTAGTTGGGACTGAAGACCATTCTAATTGACGGTTTCGGTTCATGAGAACAAGAAATCAGAGCACAGCTGTTACTACTATTCCAGTTTTAAATAAATTTAAACATTAGCAATGGAGAAAAGGGGAAGAGGTTCAAAAATAAGTTAACAGGATATTTTTAATGCTAGAAACATTAAAAGTAAAGGAACAAATGTTAAATGTCTTCCTAATTGTTTGTTGTACCTGCGTGCTAACTTTCAGTGATTTGTGTGCAAGGGCTCCCAATGTGCCACATTTCTCAGTCTCTCACTTTTTAAAAAATATATACTGCTTTTCCATTCTTCCCACTAAAGTGGATAATTTCGCATTTCCCCACGTAATAGCCCACCTGCCACCTTCTTACCTTAACTTGTCTGTATTCCTTTGCAGCTTCTTTACACCCTCTGCACAGCTTACTTTCCCACCTAATTTTGCAGCATCAGAAAACTTGAATACATTACACTTGGTCCCCTCATCTGTCTTTGGTAGAGATTGTAAATAACTGAAGACCATGCACTGTTCCTTGTAGACCTGCACCATTTGCAGCCTGCCAACCTGATCGTGACCAGTTATTTCTACTATCTGTTTTCTGTCCATTAGCCAATGCTCAGTCCATGCTAATATATTACCCCCAACCCCATGAGCCCTAATCCTGTGCAACAAACTCTTATGTGGCACATTTGAGTAACTGATAACTTTTTACTACAATGAGAAGTAAAATAACTTATTAAATTTACGTTCTGGCAGGTCAGCTTGGCCAAGTGGAATGTACGTCCTACGATATGTGGGGAGTCATGGATGCACCGCGTGTCCTAGATGAAGACATCTGCATGAAGAGTCACCAGCTGCAGAAGCCTGAGCTCTGGGTTTCGGAACTCGAGCGGTGACTGGAGTCACTGTTTTGCATCTGCAAGGCAGAGGACTATGTGGATAGCATGTTTAGGGAAGTGGTCACACTGCAGGTTAGGAGCATGCAGGCAGAGAGAAAATAGGTGACCACCAGGCAGTTTGAGAACCAGGCAGTGCAGCAGTCCCCTGCGTCTATCTTGCTTGCTAATCAGTTTTCCATTTTGGATACTGGTGAGAGTGATGGTCCCTCAGGGGAGTGCAGCCAGAGCAAAGTCCGTGGCACACGGGTGGCCCAGCTGCACAAGAGCGGAGGAAGAAGAGTGAAAGAGCAATAGCGATAGGGGATCAGACAGGCATTTCTGCGGCAGTAAACATGACTCCAAGATGGTGTGTTGCCTCCCTGGTGCCAGGGTCAAGGATGTCACACAGCAGCTGCATATCATCCTTCTGGGGAAGGGTGACCAGCCAGAGGTCGTGGTCCACATTGGTACCAATGACCTAGGTAGGAAGAGGGATGAGGTCCTGAAAGCAGATTTTAGGGAGTTAGGAAAGAAATTAAAAAGCAGCAAATCCAAAGCAGTAATCTCCGGATTACTCCGTGCCATGTGCTAGTGAGCATAGGAATAGGAGGATTGATCGATTGAACACATGGCTGGAAAATTGGTGTAGTGAGGAGGGCATCAGATTTCTGGGGCAGGTAGGACCTACACAAGATGGACAGGCTACACCTTAACAGGACTGGAACTAATATCCTTGCAGGGAGATTTGCTAATGCTGTTGGGGAGGGTTTAAACTGGCTTGTCAGGGAGATGAGAACATGAGGGCTAGCTCAAATTGGAAGAAAGTAAAGCTAGTGCCAGGAGGTAGAAAAGTAGCAAGTGACATGAGAAGGCACGCATCAACTAGCCTTAGAATGCCTTAAAAATGTCAAGACAACAAGGTTAAGGGCACTGTCATGAAGACACCCACCTGCCAAGAATGAGGCATATTGATTTCATCATATGATCATTAATTTTAAATAGTTGCTGGAGTGAAGAAATGACTTGTTTAACGAGAGATCACCAGACATTTGGCGAGAGGACATTTGCATACTAAAAGGCAGTGCTTGGAGACAAAAGAATTGCTTGCTGATTCAATTAAGAGATTGGGCTGGACAATGGTAATCCACATCTTATCGGGATGGGAGACCGCACGATTCCACCCCACCCCACACCGAGAGCTCAGGAATCCACAAACGCAGGAGTGGTTAAGCCAGTTGGTTACATGACTAAGCGGCTGGCCCTGGCTTTTTAAACTGGACACAGGATAGTTTGGGATCAGACTGCAGATTGTAACTGAACCTGGAACAAGGTAGCCTCTCTCCTGGCTTTCTCACAGGCCTCCGGACCCACTGAAGACACGTAAACCTCGAGAGAAAAGACTCCTACGTCCAAACAATAAGACTTACTGGCAATCAAAGACTCCATATCAAACTCAAAGGACCATAAATAACTACCAAATATTGCCTCAAACATTTCCACTTTATTCTTGCTACTTTTACTGTCTATCTGCGTGTGTGTTTATCACATATGCATGGTCGCGTCACGTATCTGTAGTCGTTAACCGGATTAGAATTTAAAATTAATAAACTTCATCCTTTCTTGTTTAAATCTAGGAAAACCTGTCTGATTTGATTTCCTTGCCTTGCAATTGGAAAGCAGTGAACAAGGATTCATTGAAGGGGTGCTAAAACATGGTATTTTTAAAATTAAACCCTGTTACACTTAAACCAGGCAAAGGCTGAGAAGGAACCCCTAGACCCGTCTCACCTGGTCGTAGCAGGCACTCTACCTGAAAGCACGCAGCATTCGCAACAAGGTAGATGATTTAAAGGCCCAAATAGAGGTAAATGGGTATGATCCAATTACCATAACGGAAATGTGGCTACAGGGTGACCAAGACCGGGAATTGAATATTCAAGAATATTTGACATTTCGGAAGGAGAGGAAAAAAGGAAAAGGAAGTGGTGTTGCTCTGATAAGGGATGGGATCAGTACATGAGTAAGGGGGGATCTCAGATTGGAAGAACAAAATGTAGAATCTTTGGTAGAGCTAAGAAACAGCAAGGGGCAGAAAGCATTGGTAGGACTTGTTTATAGGCCACCAAACAGGAGTGGAAGTGTGGGGCATGGTATTAATCAGGAGATTCGAGAAGCATGTAGTGCGGGTAAAACAGTAATCATGAGTGATTTCAATCTGCCTATAGACTGGGTAAACCAAATGAGCACTAATGCTGTGGAGGATGAGTTTCTGCAGTGTGTTGGGGGTGGTTTTCTAGAGCAGTATGTTGAGGAACCGACTAGAGAACAGGCTATTTTAGATCTCGTATTATGAAATGAGAACGGGCTAATAATCTTGTAAAAGAACCTTTAGAGATGGGTGACCATAATTTGATAGAATTTTACATTATGTTCTTTGAGGGCATTACATGTGCTGTGGATAAAGGGGAACGGGTGGATGTATTGTACTTAGATTTCCAGAAGGCATTTGATAAGGTGCCACATCAAAGGTTATTGCAGAAAATGAAAGCTCATGGTGTAGGGGTTAACATATTGGCATGGATAGAAGATTGGCTCGCTAACAGAAAACAGATAGTCGGCATAAATGGGTCATTTTCTGGTTGGCAAGATGTAACGAATGGTGTGCCACAGGGGTCTGTGGTGGGGCCTCAATGTTTTACAATTTATATAAATGACTTAGATGAAGGAGCCAAAGGTATGGTTGTTAATTTTGCTGATGACATAAGGATAGGTAGGAAAGTAACTTGTGAAGAGGACATAAGGGGGCTAGAAAGAGATATAGATAGGTTAAGTGAGTGAGCAAAAACTTGGCAAATGGAATATAATGTGGGAAGGTGTGAAATTGTCCACTTTGGCAGGATGAATAAAAAAGAAGCATATTATCTAAATGGTGAGAGATTGCAGAGCTCTGAGATGCAGCGGGATCTAGGTGTCCTAGTGCATGAATTACAAAAGGTCAGTATGCAGTTACAGCACGTAATTAGGAAAGCTAACTTTTGGGGTGGCGCAGTGGTTAGCACTGCAGCCTCACAGCTCCAGCGACCCGGGTTTGGTTCTGGGTACTGCCTGTGCAGAGTTTGCAAGTTCTCCCTGTGACCGTGTGGGTTTCCTCCCACAGCCAAAGACTTGTAGGTCGATAGGTAAATTAGCCATTGTAAATTGCCCATAGTGTAGGTGGTAGGAGAATTGAGGGAAGGTGGGGATGTGGTCGGGAATATGGGATTAATGTAGGATTAGTATAAATGGGTGGTTGATGGTCAGCACAGATTCAGTGGGCCGAAGGGCCTGTTTCAGTGCTCTATCTCTCTATGACTAATAAAATGTTATCGTTTATTGCGAGGGGAGTTGAATACAAAAGTAGGGAGATTATGCTTCAGCTATACAGGGCATTGGTGAGACCACATCTGGAGTACTGTGTACAGTACTGGTCTCTTTATTTAAGGAAAGATGTAAATGCGTTGGAGGCAGTACAGAGAAGGTTTACTAGACTAATACTTGGAATGGGCAGGCTGTCATATGAGGAAAGATTGAACCGGCTAGGCTTGTATCCGCTGGAATTTAGAAGAGTAAGAGGTGACTTGATTGAAACATATAAGATCCTGAGGGGTCTTGACAGGGTGGATGTGGAAAGGATGTTTCCCCTTGTGAGAGAATCTAGAACTAGGGATCACTGTTTATAAATAAGAGGTCGCCCATTTAAGACAGAGATGAGGAGAAATATTTTCTCTGAGGGTCGTGAGTCTTTGGAATTCTCTTCCCCAAAAGGCGGTGGAAGCAGAGTCTTTGAATATTTTTAAAGCATAGGTCGATTGATTCTTGATCAGCAAGGGGGTGAAAGGTTATTATGGGTTGGTGGAAATGTGGAGTAATCAGTTCAGCCATGAACTTATTGAATGGCGGAGCAGGCTCAAAGGTCCGAGTGGCCTACACCTCCTCCAAATTCATATGTTTGAAAGTGAGGTAGTTCAATCTGAAGCCAGGATGTTAAATTTGAACAAAGGAAAGTATGAAGGTATGAGGGAAAAATTGGCTCTGGTGGATTGGGAATATACATTAAAAGGTATGACAGTACATTGGCAATGGATAGTCTTTAAAGAAATATTACATAGTTTACAGCAACTATACATTCCTTCAAGGCACAAAAACCCCAAAAGTAAAGGCAGTCATCCGTGGATAACAAAGGAAGTTAAGGATTGTAAAAGATTCAAAGAAAAGGCCTTTAAAGTTGCCAGAAATAGTAGTAAACCTGAGGATTGGGAGGATTTTAGAATACAGCAAAGGAGGACGAAGAAACTGATAAAGGGAGAATAGAATATGAATGTAAGCTAGCAAAAAATATAAAAGCTTCTATAGGTACGTAAAAAGGAAACACTTGGCTAACACAAATGTGGGTTTCTGACAGGCAGAGTCAGAAGAATTTATAATGGAGAATAGAGAAATGGCAGCGAAGCTAAATTATTTCTTTGTGTCTGTCCTCACTGAGGAAGATACAAGAAATCTCCCAGAATTAGAGATCCAAGGGATTAGGGAGAATGAGGAATTGAAGGAAATTCATATTAGTAAGAAGGTTGTATTGGAGAAATTAATGGGACTGAAACATAGAAAATAGGAGCAGGAGTAGGCCATTCGGCCCTTCGAGCCTGCACCGCCATTCAATTCGATCATGGCTGATCGTCCAAACTCAGTACCCTGTTCCCACTTTCTCCCTGTATCCCTTGATCCCTCTAGCCCTAAGAACTATATCTAACTCTTTCTTGAATATATTTAATGATTTGGCCTCAACTGCTTTCTGTGGTAGAGAATTCCACAGGTTCACCACTCTCTGGGTGAAGAAATCCCTCCTCAGCTCAGACCCCTTATCCTTAGACTGTGACCTCTGGTCCTAGACTCCCCTGCCATTGGGAACATCCTTCCTGCATCTAGTCTGTCCAGTCCTGTTAGAATTTTGTAGGTTTCTATGAGATCCCCTTTTATTCTTCTAAACTCTAGCGAATACAAGCCTAATCGACCCAATCTCTCTCCATACGTCAGTCCTGCCATCCTAGGAATCAGTCTGGTGAACCTTCGCTGCACTCCCTCCATAGCAAGAGCATCCTTCCTCAGATAAGGAGACCAAAACTGCACACAATACTCCGGATGTGGTCACACCAAGGCCGTGTTTAATTGCAGCAAGACATCCTTGCTCCTGTTCTCAAAACCTCTCGCTATGAAGGCCAACATACCATTTGCCGCCTTAACCGCCTGCTGCACCTGCATGCTTACTTTCAGCGACTGGTGCACCCAGGTCTCGCTGCACCTCCCCCTTTCCCAATCTATTGCCGTTCAGATAATCTGCCTTTCTGTTTTTGCCACCAAAGTGGATAACCTCACATTTATCCACATTATAGTGCAACTGCCATTTATTTGCCCACTCACTAAACCTGCCCAAATCACACTGGAGCTTCTCGACATCCTCCTCACAGCTCACACTCCCACCCAGCTTTGTCTCATCTGCAAACTTGGATATATTACATTTAATTCCATCATCTATATCATTAATATATATTGTGAATAGCTGGGGTCCTAGCACTGTTCCCTGCAGTACCCCACTAGTCACTGCCTGCCACTCGGAAAAAGACCAGTTTATTCCTACTCTTTGTTTCCTGTCTGCCAACCAGTTCTCTATCCATGTCAGTGCCTTACCCCCAATCCCATATGCTTTAATTTTGCACACTAATCTCTTATCGAAAGCTTCTGAAAGTCCAAATACACCACATCCACTGGTTCTCCCTTATCTATTCTACTAGTTACATCCTCAAAAAATACCAGTAGATTTGTCAAATATGATTTCCCTTTTGTAAATCCATGTTGACTTTGTCTGATCATGTCCTTGTTTTCCAAGTGCCCTGCTATTACACCTTTTATAATGGACTCTAGCATTTTCCCCACTGCTGATGTCAGGCTAACCGGTCTATAATTCCGTGTTTTCTCTCTGCCTCCTTTTTTTTAAAAAAAAAGGTTGATAAGTCCCCAGGACCTGATATTCGACATCCCAGAGTGTTGAAAGAGATAGCTATGGAGATAGTGGATGCATTGGTGATCATCTTCCAAAATTCGATAGATTCTGGAATGGTTCCGACAGATTGAAAGGTAGCAAATGTCACCCCACTATTTAAGAAGGGAGGGAGAGAGAAAACAGGGAATTGCACACCAGTTAGCCTTACCTCAGTCATTGGGAAAATGCTAGAACCTATTCTAAAGGATGTGATAAACGGGCAACTTGGATAATAATGATCTGATCGGGCACAGTCAACAGGGATTTATGAATGGGAAAATCATGTTTGACAAACCTGTTGGAGTTTTTTTGAGGACGTTACTAACATAATTGATAAAGGGGAGTCGGAGAACGTGGTATACTTGGATTTTCAGAAGGCTTTTGATAAACTCCCCCACAGGAGGTTTGTTAGCAAAATTAAAGTGCATGGGATAGGAGATAATATACTGGCATTGATTAAGTACTGGTTAACAGGCAGAGAGTAGGAATAAACGGGTCATTTTTGCGTTGGCAGGCTGTGACTAGTGGGGTACCACAGGGATCAGTGCTTGGGCCCCAGCTGTTCACAATATATATCAATGATTTGGATGTGGGGACCAAATATAGTATTTCCAAATTCGCAGATGAGACAAAACCACATGGGAATGTGTGTTGTGAGGAAGATGCAAAGCGGCTTCAAGGGGATTTGGACAGACTTAGTGTTTGGGCAAGAACATGGCAGATGGAATATATTGTGGAAAAATGTGAGGTTATCCACTTTGGTAGGAGGAACTGATGTGCAGAGTGTATCTTAAATGGTAAGATATTAGAAAGTGTAGATGTACAAAGGGACCTGGGTGTTTTTGTCAATAAAGTCAGTGAAAGCTAACATGCAGGTGCAGCAAGCAATTAAGTAGGCTAACTGTATGTCAGCCTTTATCACAAGAGGATTTGAGTACAGGAGTAGCGAAGTCTTGCTTCAGTTGTATAGAACCTTGGTTGGACCGCACATGGATACTGTGTGCAGTTTTGGTCCCCTTATCTTAGGAAGGATATTATTGCCAAGAGGGAGTGCAACAAAGGTTCACCAGACTTGTTCCCTGAATGGCGGGACTATCCTATGAAGAGAGATTGGGGAAACTGGGCCTGTATTCTCTAGAGTTTCGAAGAATGAGACGTGATCTCATTGAAACCTATAAAATACTTAAAGGGATAGACAGGGTAGATGTAGCTAAGATGTTTCCCCTGCTTAAGGAGTCTAGAACCAGGGATCACAATTTCAAAAGGGGAAGCCACTTATGACAGATATGAGGAGTAATTTCTTTACTTCAGAGTGTTGTGAATCTTTGAAATTCTCTACCCCAGAGGGCTGTGGAAGCTCAGTCACTGAGTACATTTAAAGCAGAGTTTTTTTTAAATTCATTCATGGGATGTGGGCATCACTGGCTGGGCCAGCATTTATTGCCCATCCTTAATTGCCCTGGAGAAGGTGGTGGTGAGCTGCCTTCTTGAATAGCTGCAGTCCATGTGAGTTAGGTACACCCACAGTGCTGTTAGGAAGGGAGTTCCAGGATTGTTACCCAGCGACAGTGAAGGAATGGCAATATAGTTCCAAGTCAGGTTGGTGTGTGACTTGGAGGGGAACTTGCAGGTGGTGGTTTTCCCATGCATTTGCTGCCTTTGTCCTTCTAGTTGGTAGACGTCGTGGGTTTGGAAGGTGTCTAAGGAGCCTTGGTGCATTGCTGCAGTGCATCTTGTAGATGATACACACTGTTGCCACTGTGCGTTGGTGGTGGAGGGAGTGAATGTTTGTGGATGGTGTGCCAATCAAGTGGGCTGCTTTGTCCTGGATGGTGTCAAGCTTCTTGAGTGTTGTTGGAGCTGCACCCATTCCAGACAAGTGGAGAGTATTCCATCACACTCCTGACTTGTGCCTTGTAGATGGTGGACAGACTTTGGGGAGTCAGGAGGTGAGTTACTCACCACAGGATTCCTAGCCACTGATCTGCTCTTGTAGCCGCGATATTTATATGGCTACTCCAGTTCAGTTTCTGGTCAGTGGTAGCCCCTAGGATGTTGATAGTGGGGGATTCAACAATGGTAAATGCCATTGAATGTCAAGAGGAGATGGTTAGATTCACTCTTGTTGGAGATGGTCATTGTCTGGCACTTGTGCGGCGCAAATGTTACTTGCCACTTCTCAGCCCAAGCCTGGATATTGTCCAGGTCTTGCTGCATTTCTGCACGGACTGCTTCAGTATCTGAGGAGTCACGAATGGTGCTGAAATTGTGCAATCATCAGCGAACAGCCCCATTTCTGACCTTATGATTGAACGGAGGTCATTGATGAAGCAGCTGAATGTGGTTGGGCCTAGGACACTACCCTGAGGAACTCCTGCAGTGATGTCCTGGAGCTCAGATGATTGACCTCCAACAACCACAACCATCTTCCTTTTTGCTCGGTATGACTCCAACCAGCAGAGAGTTTTCCCCCTGATTCCCATTGACTCCAGTTTTGTTGGGACTCCTTGATGCCATACTCGGTCAAATGCTGCCTTGATGTCAAGGGCGGTCACTCTCACTTCACCTCTTGAGTTCAGTTCTTTTGTCCATGTTTGAACCAAGGCTGTAATGAGGTCAGGAGCTGAATGATACTGGCTGAACCCAAACTGAGCGTCACTGAGCAGGTTATTGCTAAGCAAATGCCACTTGATGGCACTGTTGATGACACCTTCCATCAATTTACTGATTGAGAGTAGGCTGATGGGGTGGTAATTGGCCGGGTTGGATTTGTCCTGCTTTTTGTGTACAGGACATACCTGGGCAATTTTCCACATTGCCGGATAGATGCCAGTGTTGTAGCTGTACTGGAACAGCTTGGCTTGGGGCGCAGCAAGTTCTGGAGCACAGGTGTTCAGTACTGTTGCCAGAATGTTGTCAGGGCCCATAACCTTTGCAGTATCCAGTGCCTTCAGTCGTTTCTTGGTATCACGCGGAGTGAATTGAATTGGCTGAAGACCGGCATCTGTGATGCTGGGGATTTCAGGAGGAGGCAGAGATGGATCATCAACTCGGTACTTCTGACTGAAGATTGTTGCAAATGCTTCAGCCTTATCTTTCGCACTGATGGGCTTCCCCCTAAATTTAGGATGGAGATATTTGTGGAGCCACCTCCTCCAGTTTGTTGCTTAATTGTCCACCACCATTCATGGCTGGATGTGGCTTAGTTCTGTCTATCGCATGCTGCTTATGCAGTGTGGCATGCAAGTAGTTCTTTCTGTGTTGTAACTTCACCAGGTTGACACCTCATTTCTAAATACCTATGACATAAGGGGATATGAGAATAGTGTCATGCAGGCCCCACCTGCCAAGAATGAGGCACCTTAATTTCGCCACATGGACATTAAACTTAAAATTGTTGCTGGGAAGAAAAGAGGGCCGAGCACAAGGAATTGCCAGGCCCCACGCCTGAAAAACATTTTTTTACATACTAGCAGACAGTGTTGGAAGGAAGGAACCAGTCCCTGCTTCCCCAACACACACGTGTTTGGACCAGTTTAGTCACGTGCCTAACTGGCTGTTGGAGTTTTTTGAATTTGAACTTGCCACAGAGAATTTGAACTCAGAAAGCAGTTTGCTCCTGGACTGAGAACATCTCACTCCTGTCTGCTCCCATCTCTTTCTCATGGAACTGAAAACCCATTGAAGACACATGAACCCCAAGAGAGAAATGTGTCCTACAATGAACAAGGTTTAAGAAGAATACTGGGCCCCAATGAAAAACAAGAATTACCTACAAGCAAGAACTACTTACAAAAGGACTATAGTGAGCTCGAAGCACAGTAACAAGAAACTCTTCTGATATTGCCTGAAACCCCTCCGCTTTATTTTTCTTCTCTTTTCTGACTCTATTTGCATGTGCGTATTGCATATACATGCTAGCATGGGGTGGGGCCTGTATCCGTAGGCGTTAACCGAATTAGAGTTTAAGTTTTAATAAATTTCCCTTTTCTTCTTTAAACCTGAGAAAACCTGGTTGTGCTCATTTCTTTGCCTTATAATTGGAAAACGGTGAACAAGGATTCACCAAGGGAGAGCTCAAACCATGGTGTATTAAACATCAAATCCTATTACAGTAAGACCAGGTGAAGGCTGAGAAAGACCCCTGGACACCTTTCTCAACTGGTCGTAACAGAAATTTGGGCACTTGCGTCTGGAATTCTATCCACAGACAAATGAGAGAAATTGGAAGTGGGAAGCCAAATTGTTCCCAATCAAAAAAAAGAGCAAGATTAATACAGGTTTTCTTGTGGTTGTGTGTGTTTGAATACTAACATGTCTGCAACTGAAGTGAGTAGCTCTCCAAGCCAGGGTGAAGTAACTTGGGATAAGTTAAAATCACTGTCTATGGAGGAGCTGAGAAAAATGGTTGAGCAGTGTGGGATCACTGTACGTGGCAAGGCCAGAAAGTCTGAACGCCTAAGATAGTGGCCAACCATTTTTCTCTTGAATCTGAAGAAACAGAAACAGGGTTGGAAGCAGAATCCGACAGTGTATTGTTAGCAAAGATACAATTGGAACAAAGGAAACCTGAATTTGAGGAAAGTGAGAGAGAGAAAAAGAGAGCCTTCCAAAAGGAATGTGAAGAAAATGAAAGGCATGAGTGAGAAAGACCAGAGAAGGAACGAGAGAGAGAGAGGAGAGAGAGAAAGAACATTCCAGAAAGTATGCGAAGAAAGGGAGTTGAAGCGGCTTGAGTTAACTAGGGGGCGAAAGACTAACCCCAGTGAAAGCATAGCCAATATGGAGGAGCATAATTCAGGGCTGGGTACATAATTGCTAAAACATGCTCAATTAATTCCAAAATTCAATGAGGAAGATGTGGAAGTGCTTTTTGTGTCTTTTGAGAAACTGGCAAGGCAGCTAAAATGGCCAGCTGAGACCTGGCCTCTTTTAATGCAAAATAAGATAACTGGAAAAGCCCATGAGGTTTGCCAGATGAGAGTTCACCAAATTATGAACTGACCAAAAATGCTATCCTCTGGGCATATGAATTAGTACCCGAAGCCTATCGCCAAACGTTTAGAACACTCAAAAGCCAACCTCTAATCAAACTTATATGAAGTTTGAAAGAAGTAAGCAGCTGGATTTTGACCAGTGGCTAAGAGCTCTAAAAATGTAGCTCAGCTATGAGACTCTCGGAAGTAATTCTGTTAGAGGAATTTAAAAACTCTCTCCCACTCTCAACAAAGACCCATGTTAATGCAGGCGGCTAAATTGCTGAATTCACCTTTTAGATGGAGCGGAAATGGGTAGAAATCAGACTTGCCCGCTGTTTTTGCAGCTTTCCTTCTTGTTGATTTTTCTTGCTGGATTTTTCAAAGGATGGCTTCTTAATTTTTCTTGTTGAAAAGGCCTTATAGAGAAGTCAATTCCGCTTGAAGGCAGTTCTGCTTCTTGCAGGGAGGTCTCAGGGAGAAGTCTGTAGCCGCAGGCAGCTGGGCCAAAACTGCCCAAAAAGCAGCTGTGGAACGAAGACCGGCTGTACCCTAAAACTGTTACAGTTTCAAGTCCAGGCAGGTTGGATAGGGGTTTCCCGGACAAGCTGCACCAATGATCTCCCTCCTCCATTTTAAAAAGTGGAACCCAGCTAAAACTGAACTTGCTGTATAAAATGGCGGTTGGCGTTAATACCCAAAAGCACAAAACACAAGGGGGTTCTCATCTATTTGTGACACCTTTACCCCTCCGGGGGTGGGGGGGGGGGGGTTGGAAATGAATTCTACTTCATTTTTTTTACCATTTTTTTTCATTAACAAGAAATAAAGAAGTAAAAAGGTATTCATTCACACACTCATTCACACTTAAAGGTTGGTTAAAGTCTGAGGCAAATGTTTGGTAATCAATATAGCGCTGTATGGATTCCCCAGGCTGCAGAACATTAATGTCTAATACAGGGGAATGATTTCTGTAAGGCGAGTTGTCAGCAGACCTTCCTGGTTTCAGCATTTCTTCCTGAATAGTGTCAGGTACAGGTATAATGACAGAATTAGCAGGAAAGGAGCAAATAACATTTTTCCCTTGGTTCAATGTCTTCAATTTTTGTTCTGGTTGCTTTACACTATTCTGATATAATTCAAGTGGGTCTGTGCTCTTTCTGTGGCTGTCTGTAAAAGCAGATTCACCAAGTCGGGTGAACTCATTGATAGATTCAGATCCATCTCCATCTCAGTTAGGAAGAGATGATGAGCAGGCTTTTGCTGAATGTGCTCCTACTCCAGGTATTTTCTCTTTGTACGAATCCCCTAAGTCCTCTTGAAGCACACCTCGAATTACAGATATTGCTTCACTGGACAGCAAGTCAGGATCACCTGGGGAAAGCCTTGATCGTGTCATCTTTGTAGGAATGTTTTAATACATCTCTGGAAAATTATGGACAATGGATGCTGGTTCCACTTTCTGACTGACCAGTAATAATGTTGTATGAGTGCTAGTCTGATAACTGGTCAGATGCGCAACTTGGGCTGCAGATAAATGCTCTGCCGGGTGGTAAGGAGTCTGCAGGGGAATAGCAGGCCATGTGGGTCTATCCGTCTTCGAGACCAGGACAACAGGGAAGCTCCAGCTCCATTGGCCAGTCTCAACTACATCCTTATCCTGTATAGACTGGATTTCCTGTCTAATCTTAGCTAGCTTGTCGGGGCTCAGCCGGCAGGGGTCCCACCTGACTGGTGGCACGTCTCCCACATCCACATCATGGACTGCTAAGGTGGTACGCGCTGATTGATTTTTACAGAGCTTTTCGAATTTTTTTTAGGAGGGTGGACACGTCCTCCTGATGCTTTTGTGTTTGATGTGTCAGCTGGATGGTTAAGTCTTTTAAGACTTCTGTGTTTGCCCGTCTGGTAGATGGGGGTTCAACTGGAGTCTCCTCCTCCTCCTCGACTGACTCCTCCTGGCTGCCCTCCGCTATTTCCATCCTCTGGCAAACACTCACTGATTGGGCTTGTTTTTGGGTAGTGATCCCACACAGTCGATCAAAATTTGGTCAAAGGGTTCGCTGAATGGGTTTGAGGGGTTTAATTGTGGCCTGGGGTTTTCCTGCAACCTGGCAAGCTTGGCAGGTTTTGCAATATTCGGCCACGTCAGACTGGAAAGCATTTACTTACTTGGGCTAAAGTTTTCCGAGTACCCACATGTTCAGCCATCGAAATACCATGAGTATCCTTAAAATCTCTTGCCAATATTTTGGGGGCACTACAATCTGGTGGATCACTGTCCACTCCTCCTCCGTGGGTCTCCTGGGAGGTCTCCACTTCCGCATTACTACCCCATCTCGTATGGGGTAACACTCAGAGATCGAATGGCCTCTGCCTCAGAGTAAGCAGTCTGTGCTATGCGCTTTATTTCAGGATCTGCCTATTGGGCATTAATTAGGGAGGCTTGGCTGAGCAGCCCCTCCCCTTCAGATAGATCCTTAAAGAAAGTTTCAGCTAACCAGATCTCCGGCTTATCCAGCTGGGGCATTGATTCCCTTTCAACTAAGCTGGCCTATCTGGCTTGGGACCGAGTCACTTCACCATCGGGGAAGATCCCTGGTACTTCCTCCTGTAGTTGCTCGGTTTCCCTGGTCTAGGATTGTAGGGGTTTCTATTATCTTGCTGCCAGCCAAGTCATTTCCCAGTAGATCTATCCTGCTATCAGTAATTCTGGGACAATTCCTACAGTTACGGGGCCTGAGACTCAGTTGCACTGTAGGTGGATTCGATGGAGGAGAACAGACGTGTAACCTCCTCCCATTGCACTGATCAGGGCCTTGGCTTTCATGAAGGTTTCAGGGGAAGGCTTATGCTGTTCTCTAACATTAAGGACTGAGTTGCCCCTGTATCCCTAAGCAGTACAATGGACTTGCTCTTCTCCTGGGAACGGTAGGAGGACACGATTCCTACCAGGATTAAACTTCGATAACTCTCGGGGAATTTGTCTGGTCCAGCAATGCATAAGGAAATACCTTCAGAGAGTTCAGGCTGTGCAATGAGGGCCTCTGCTGGTCCTGCTATGCACTTTACTGGAGTATCCTCCTTGGGACCGCCCTTGCGGAGAGCCATTAGACCCACCGGCTTTCTGTTTAGCCTCTAGCATTCGAGCCTGGAGTGACCCTTTTTTTGCAGTGGGAGCACACTGGTCTCTGGGGTTTATCTTTGTGGGCTTGGGATGGAATCTTTGCACCCTCATTTGTACTCCTTTCCAGGTGTGGCTCCCTTTTTATCCCACTCTCCCTTCTTATTGTCCAACTGTTTTTAGGGGTGGCTTTGAAAGGATCTGCCTGAGTTGCCAGGACTATGTGTGGCCTCTGTAGCTGTGTGGACTCTCTGCTCCCCCAAGTGGACTCTTAGATTGGGGGGGTAGGCAATTTTTAAACTCCTCCAGCAACATTGGCTCGCATAATTCCTCATAGGCACGTATTTTTACAGATCGGACCCACCGGTTGAAAGCGATTTGCTTTCGCCTTTCGAATTCTAAATAAGTCTGCATTGGTTTCTTTTGAGCATTCCTGAATTGCTGGGTGATATGCCTCTGGGACCAACTCATAAGCACTAAAGATGGCAGCTTTGGTCTGCTTGTAATTAACAGGCACTTCAGGGGTCAGCACAGAATAGACCTCTTGGGCCTTCCCTGTAAACTGACCCTGAATCATGAGGGTCCACATTTCTTGTAGCCATCGTAGCTCTGCCGTTACCTTCTTAAAAGTGGCAAAAAAGGATTCCACTTCACTGTATTTGAATTTTGGTATGAGCTTAGTATACCGAACAGCCTGAAAGCCTGATTCTGGGTTAGGGAGATTTGGGCGGTTACCGGGTGAAGTGAGATTTTTCCTAGCAGCCGCCAGCTATCTCGCCTCTCTCTCTGCTTGAGCCTTCAGTTCCATTTCCAATTTTATTTTAGCTGGAAAACTCTTTCTCTCTCTCCTTTCTCACGCTTTCTCCTCTCTTTCTCTCTTTCCTTTTCTCTCTCTTCTCTCTCTCTCTCTCTTTGCTTTTCTCTTTCCTGAAACTCCTGTTGCACCCTGAGTTTTGCCAGTTCCACTCTGGCATGGGAGATGTGTTAGATCCAGGAGTTAGTCCCATTCTAGAACAGGTAGATGAGGAATGTGTCTTATGTGCTCAGCCAGCACTTTTAGGACCTCCGTTCGTTTCACCTTGCTGGTATCTCCCTCGCCACAGCTTTGAACTGGTCAGTACTCAGGGTTGCCAATGTTTCAGCATTTACATCACCTTGTTCCAAAAACATCTTTGAATCAAAATGTGCCATTTTCTAGTGCTCGAGTGAGGGATTTTTTTTTGCTGTTTATTTGTCTTAAAAATCCTTTCAGTTACCAGATTTTCCCCTTTTGGCTTCCAGTTAGTTTATTTTAATTTCTGATTCAGCTTGTTAAATTTGGTCTATTTCATGGATTTATCACAGACTTGAGCTTCCATATCCAATGTTATGAACAGGTAATTAATCTTTTTTCTCTGAAAGAATTTCCCTGTTTTTCCAACCTGTCCGTAAATAGATTAGTGATTGCATTTCTTTCCCTCCCTCAAACCCGAATAATAAATGACCACATTGATAATACGGTTGTAAAAGTTAAACTAAAAAATAGGGTTTATTAATACAGTCTTAAACGCGGGAAGGGGTTTAACTTTGTCACACATGCTTACAAACATTCAGGGAAAGGTTAAAGACATCAAAAGGCAAAGACATATACTAAATAGAAAGTTAACTTTACTAGCTAACACGGATTTCAGTTAAAACTAGAGTCCATTGTAATATTTCGAAAAAAATGTCCAAAAAATGGAGATCACTGACTGGAAATGCTGGTTAGGGGAAGGAGTCACTTAGAATACCTCTTCTCTTACAAATTCTTTTTCTTCTGGCACTCTCTGATATAAATGGAAGCGGCTAAATTGCTGAATTCACCTTTTAGATGGAGCGGAAATCAGACTTGCCCGCTGTTTTTGCAGCTTGCCTTCTTGTTGATTTTTCTTGCTGGATTTTTCAAAGGGTGGCTTCTTAATTTTTCTTGTTGAAAAGGCCTTAGAGAGAAGTCAATTCCGCTTGAAGGCAGTTCTGCTTCTTGCAGGGAGGTCTCAGGGAGAAGTCTGTAGCCGCAGGCAGCTGGGCCAAAACTGCCCAAAAAGCAGCTGTGGAACGAAGACCGGCTGTACCCCAAAACTGTTACAGTTTCAAGTCCAGGCAGGTTGGATACGGGTTTCCTGGACAAGCTGCACCAATGATCTCCCTCCTCCATTTTAAAAAGTGGAACCCAGCTAAAACTGAACTTGCTGTATAAAATGGCGGTTGGCGTTAATACCTAAATGCACAAAACACAAGGGTGTTCTCATCTATTCGTGACACAATTGCCAACGATCTTACATAATAATATAGTTTCTGCCTGTCCGCACTTTTCTGATTGGTCGGTGGATTGAATTGGGGAGAGCCAGCACACAGCTGAAAGTTTATCGGCCATATTTTGCACTGCAAGTGAGGTGAGTTGTAAAAAATGAAAACTTTTTTGGGCATTTAGATTTGGCTCCAAATGAGATCAGGTTGACAATAGGTATTTTAAAGATTTTCACACATGCCGCCCAGTGAGTTTATTATGCAGTGGTGAGAGTATAATATAAAATTGAGAGACTGAGGTAAAATTTAATCCATGCTAATCTAAAATAAAGACAGAGGTAAAAAGTTACACAAGATAGAGAGAGACTGAGGTAAAATTTAATCATTGTAATATAGGGATCAGTGGGAGACCCATTTTGAAAATAGAACAACTGTTAGGTTTGTAGGTCTTGGTTTGTGGAGTGTTTTGTAAGGTCCAATGAAGTTTTTCACCTGTGGGCTGACAGTTGGTTGATTAGATATTGTAGCATGTGTTGAGAGTTTTTTGATCCATTCAATACAAGATTCCTGGTTCTGTCTGTCTACAACATTTTTTGGCATTTAGGTTTGGCTCCAAATGAGAGATTAGGTCCACAGTGGATATGTTCAAAGTTTTCACTCATACAGTGAGAGGTGAATTTGATACCCACTCGCGAGCCTATAATACAAAATTGAGGGAGAATTAAGTAAAATGTAATCAATTTAATATCAAATGGAAAGAGGTAAAATATACTTTAAAATAGGGAGAGACTGAGATGATGATGGTATAGGATCACAGTGGGAGACCCAGAGAGAGTGAGGTAAAATATACAAACATACGAATTAGGAGCAGGAGTAGGCCACTTGGCCCTTCGAGCCTGCTCTGCCATTCAATAAGTTCATGGCTGAACTGATTACTCCACATTTTTACCTACCCCCAATAACCTTCCAACCCCTTGCTTATCAAGAATCTATTTACCTCTGCCTTAAAAATATTCAAAGACTCTGCTTCCACTGCCTTCACGACCCTCCAAGAGAAAAAAATTCCCCTCATCTCTGTCTTAAATGGGCAACCCCCTTTTTTAAACAGTAACCTCGAGTTCTAGATCCTCCCACAAGGGGAAACATCCTTTCCACATCCACCCTGTCAAGACCCCTCAGGATCTTATATGTTTCAACCAAGTCACCTCTTACTCTTCTAAATTGCAGTGGATACAAACCTAGCCTGTCCAATCTGTCCTCGCAGGATAGCCTGCCCATTCCAGGTATTAGTCTAGTAAATCTTCTCTGTACTGCCTCCAATGCATTTACATCCTTCCTTAAATAAGGAGTGCAATACTGTACACAGTACTCCAGATGTGGTCTCACCGATGCCCTCTATAATTGAAGCATAACCTCCCTATGTTTGTATTCAATTCCCCTTGCGATAAACCATAACATTCTATTAGCTTTCCTAATTACGTGCTGTACCTGCATACTAAGCTTTTGCGATTCATGTACTAGGACACCCAGATCCCTCTGCATCTCAGAACTCTGCAATCTCTCATCATTTAGCCAGTATGCTTTTATTCTTCTTGCCAAAGTGGACAATTTCACACTTTCCCACATTATATTCCATTTGCCAGGTCTTTGTCCACTCACTTAACCTATTTATAGCCCTTTGTAGCTTCCTTATGTCCTCTTCACAAGTTACTTTCCTACCTATCTTTGTGTCATCAGAAAATTTAGCAACCACACCTTTGGACCCTTCATCGAAGTCATTTATATAAATTGTAAAAAGTTGAGGCTCCAGCACAGATCCCTGTGGCGCACCAGAAAATGATCCATTTACTCTCTGTATCCTGTTAGCTAGCCAATCTTCCACCCATGCCAATATGTTACCCCCTACACCATGAGCTTTTATTTTCTGCAATAACCTTTGATGCGGCACCTTATCAAATGCCTTCTGGAAATCTAAGTACAATACATCCACCGGTTACCCTTTATCCACAGCACATGTAACTCCCTCAAAGAACTCCAATAAATTGGTTAAACATGATTTCCCTTTCACAAAACCATGTTGACTCTGCCTGATTACCATGAATTTTACTAAATGGCCTGCCACAATGTCTTTAATAATAGCTTCTAATATTTTGCCTGAGACGGATGTTAAGCTAACTGGCCTTACTTTCCTGCTTTCTGTCTCCCTCCCTTTTTGAATCTGCTATTTTCTAATCTAATGGAACCTTCCCCAAATCTAGGGAAGTTTGGAAAATTAAAACTAACGCATCAACTATCTCACTAGCCACTTCTTTTAACACACTAGGATGAAGTCCATCAGGACCCGAGACTTGTCAGCCTGCAGCTCCAACAGTTTGTTCTGTACCATTTCCCTGATGATTGTAATTTTCTTGAGTTCCTTCCTCTATTCCATTTCCTGACTTACAGCCAATACTAGGATGTTACTTGTATCCTCAATAGTGAAGACCGATGCAAAATATCTGTTCAACTCATCTGCCATCTCCTTATTATTCATTATTAATTCCCCAGACTCACTTTCTATAGAACCAACACTCACTTTGTTAACTTTTCTTTTTTAAATATCTATAGATCTCTTACTATCTGTCTTTATGTTTCTAGCTGGCTTTCTCTCGTACTCTAATTTTACCTTCCTTATCAATCTTTTAGTCATTCTTTGCTGTTTTTTATATTCTGTCCAATCGTCTGACCTGCCTCCCATCTTTGCTCAATTATAGGCTTTTTCTTTACGTTTGATACCATCTTTAACTGTTTCAGTTAACCATGGATGGCGGGCCCCACCCTTGGAATTTTTCTTTCTATTTGAAATGTATCAAATTCTGTCTATTCAGCATCATAGAAAATTCAGAGAGACTAAGATAAAATTTAAACTGTTATATAAAATAGAGAAAGACTGAGGTAAAATATACTATAAAATAAAGAGAGATTGAGGTGACGATGGGATAAGATTGCAGAGGGAAGCCCATTTTTAAAATATGACAATTGTTGTGTTTGTGGAGTGTTTTGTAAGGTCCAGTGAAGTTTTGCACCTGTGGGCTGACAGTTGGTTGATTACATGTTGCAACATTTTAGTTGTAAGATTAAAGTACAGCATTTGTTGAGTGACAGTTTTTAATCAATTCTATACAAGGCACCTGGTGAATGAAGAAGACACACCTTCGGTGGGCGGTGTCTGCTGTGCGTAGAGGCATGTGGGGAGGACACTATGGTGATTGGTACTGGAAAGATTTGGAGGCAGGTTGGGATAAAAGAGATTAGCACAGTTTCTGAAATAAAAACAAGAAATGCTGGAAATACTCAGCAGTTCTGATGAAGGGTCACTGACCTGAAACGTTAACTCTGCTTCTCTCTCCACAGATGCTGCCAGACCTGCTGAGTATTTCCAGCATTTCATGTTTTTATTTCAGATTTCCAGCATCTGCAGTATTTTGCTTTTATTTTAGCACAGTTTCTGTCTGTCTGCATGTTCTGATTGACCAACGGGTTGAATTGGTAGGCGGAGTCTGGCCCCCGGGCTCTCGCCACTCCCTGGCCTGAGTTACTGGGCTGACACCCTCAGAGGAGTGTTGAAGGAGTGTACTTCAGAGGCATATATAGTATAAAATGTCATAGGTAAGGGGAGCCCAGAATGCTACTCCTATTTTAGTTGGGTAGAAAATGAGGATGCAAATTTTGGCCTCGGTTACTGGGCTTATAACGATAATGGGGAGGGGGGCAGGCCGACAGCCTCCCTTACTGGCCCCCGGACCCACCGTCCCTTGGCCTCGCTCACTAGCCCTCCAGCCCCTGATGTTCCCTGGCCTTGCTTACTGGCCCCTGGCCCTCCCTGCTCTCCGGGCTTGCTTACTGGGCTCTGGCCCCCAGCTCTCGCTGCTCCCTGGGCTTGCTTATTGGGCTCATGATGATGGGGAGAGGGACGGTGGGATGGTATGGGAGGGGGAGGGGAGGAAGGAAGGGATGCGATGGGAGTTGGGGGGACCCTGTGGGGAAGGAGGAGGAGAGTGGGAGAGATGGCACGGTGAGTGGGAGATGGCATGGGACGGGGTTGGGGGTTAGATGGCATGGGAAGTGGGGGAAAACAGCAATGGTGGAGGATGGGGCTGACAGCATGGGAGCAAGGGAATTGGGAGGAGATGGCATGGGAGAGGATGATGGCATTGAGGGGCAACGGTGTGGGAGGGGGGAGGTGGCATGGGAAGGGGGTTGGCATGGGAGGCGAGGAGAGGGGACTACCCCATGGGAGGGTGGGTGATGCAATGGGAGGGAGGGGTTACGGGGGCGGCATGGGAGGAAGGGGTGAAGAGCAGACAGCATAGGAGGGGGGCTAGGATGTTCTGGGAGGTGTGGAATGGAGAACAGGGATGGAATGGGGGATGGTATAGAAAGAAGGGGTGGGATGAGGGATGGGATCAGGATGATCTGAGACAGATGAAAGGAATGGGATGGGTATGGCATGAGAGGGATCCCATGGGAAGGATGAAATGGCATGGGATGGGGATGTAAAGATGGACTGTTGTAAAAAAGGTACTAATTTCACCGCAAATGTTTTGCGGGTCTCTGCTACGAATTTCTATAAAATTCAATAGGTATAATCCTTCATCTAAAAAAGATGCATTTCTTTGGCATTTTGCTTCACATTTTCATTTGCTAAATATCACAGTTCGCTAAGCAGCTGTTTTCCATAGTGTAGAAAATTAGCTTGAGTGTAGTATATTGTTGCTCACTAATGCAGAAAAGAAGTTGGTTTCCTTCGAAGAAATTATGGAAAATGATATTCTTGAAGACTTTTAATGATACAGAATTTCAGCAGTTTATCAAATTAAACTTATTGATTGATAACTCATAATTGAAAAGCCATAATATTGTAAGAATTTGACTGCCTATATGTATGTACACTTTAATAATCTAATGTATATTGTTATGAGTGAAGTTGGAGGAGTGCACTGTTTATTCTAGTCCCACTTCTCCACAGGTCACAACATATATTTTTAAATATTCCCACTTACCGTTAGGGTTAATCATATACTCTATTTCTCCCAGAATAGAACACACTAACCAGGTTTCTTTAATGAACAACAAAATTATCAGTTTATTATAAAACAAGTCTTAACCAGTAATGAAGTAAAGCATAAACACACTGTCATGCTAGGCCCCCATCTGCCAATAATGAGGCACATCAATTTTGTCACGAACATTGATTTTTAACTGTTGTTGGAGCGAGGAAATGACTTGTTAAACAGATCAGCCGTGACTGCAGAAACAAAATTTACATACTAACAGGCATTGAAGGTGAGGAAGCGCATTCCAGGGCCTGCTAAGGAGGATACAATCCACAAGGGCCAGGATTGGTTAGACCAGCTGGTCACATGACTACCTGGCTGTTCCAGGGTTTTCTTTTGAACTGGCCACAGAGAGTTTGAAGGCAGTGTGTCTGGACTGAGGAGATCTCTCTCCTGTCTGCTCCCATCTCTTTCTCACAAGCCTCTGAATCCACTGAAGACACATGAACCCCAAGAGAGAAAAGTCTCCTCCAGTGAACAAGGTTTAAGAAGAATTCTGGGCCCCAACGAAAAGCAAGATCCACCGACAATCAAGGACTCTACAGTGAACTCGAAGAACCGTAACAACAACTCTTCAGATATTGCCTCAAACTTTTCCACTTTAGTTTTCTTTTCTTTTCTGTCTCTATTTGCATGTGGGTATCGCATATGCATGCTAGCGTCAGCGAGTCTTGTACCTATAGGCATCAACCGAATTAGAGTTTAAGTTTAATAAATATCAACTTTTCTTCTTTCAACCTAAGAAAGCCTGTTTGTGCTGGTTTCTTTGCCTTATAATTAGAAAGCGGTGAACAAGAATTCACCAAGGGGGAGCTAAAACATGGTGTGTTTAAAATTAACCCTGTTATGGTAAGACCAGGTGAAGGCTGAAAGGGAACCCTAGACCTCTTTCTCACCTGGTCGTAACAACACACATAGAAATTTTAAAGTCCCCTTTTTACTTTAGCCCCTCACACTCACATACACATACACCGGTTAACCAGAAAAATAAAAGGGATTTTTAAAATTCAGAGCTCTGTCACAGACAAAAAAAACCACTTGGGCTGAATACTTGCTCACCCCTGGAGAAAGCAGCAGATGAGATATATCGTGTTCCAAAATTGACACAGTGGACTTCTCAGGGTCTTTTACAGAGTTGCTGGAAAATGAGCTAGGTTATGGTCTTCTTTCTTCACACTTCTTCAGCAAGCTTGACTTTATCTCATTCCAGAAGGTAAATCACACTGACCCTACAACCAAAAGCTTGTGAGTTTGCTGCCCTCTCAGGTGTGCACTGCTTCTCCCAGGCTTCTCCAGTCAAGGGACTCTTGTCACTTCTCTGCCCACATCTTCCCCTGTTACCAGGGTTTCTGTTCTAGTTCTAATTTGAGTCATGTGACAACCATTAAACATTGTTGCCAAACCAGTTCTTTCAGTTTTCCCTTGATGACTCTTGAAAAAAACTGGTCCAACATTTCTTCAGTTTGACTATGAATTCGTCAAAAAATAGTTTAACAAAAAAAAACACCTTCATAACAGTATAAAGATAGTTAAATCTGGTTCCATAATTTGTAGAATGAAGCCTGATGGTCCTTGTTGTATAATAAATCATTAAAGACCTAATGAAACAGGCAGGAGTAGTACCAAAATTTAAGGTGACCGAATAAGTCAAAATCCATTTTCATCAAAGTTACAGGTTATTTTTTACAAATGTTTTGAGTACCACTTTCTTCCCATTTATAATTAGCGCCACATCTTTATGGTTAGTAAATCAAATTCCATCTTTATTACAAAGATGCTGAGATTTTCCATTGTTTTCAGGGTTACAATTTGCAGTTCTGTCCATTTTTCTGTGAAAACTGCAAACCATTGGCCCTGGTCATGAATTTTCATTTCTGCCTCAGGTGTAATTATAGATCTTTCTTTCTGATTGCATTTCAGTTAAATTGTGAGATGGAGCAATTATGTAAGGGAAACTGGCAGGATCAGGTTGGATCAACAGATTACCTCTTCTTAAGTTCATAAAATAGCTTTGAAGGACACTCCGATTCAGACTATTTTATTACGCTAGGTCTTCAAGAAAAGTAAAATGGCAGCAGTAGGGGCATTCATGGGAAGTGGGAAGCAACAATTTAAAAAAAATATTTAGATTATAAATGTAAAGAATTGTCAATTTTTTGACCCAGGAAAACTTATAGCAATGGCACAGAAATTTGTGACACTGTTATGAACGCTGGACCTTGTAACATGATTATGTCTTAAAATTGTGATTTTTAAAAATTCAAGATGGAGTCTAGAAGATCAGGTGACCTTAACTCCACTCTGAAAAAGGTTACCAGGACAACAGAGAACACAGATCAAAGATTGTCTTCTGAAAAACAAGGACTACAGCCACTAACATCTGAAGAACAATCGGTTTCACTCTCCTAGACTTTTGGGTCGTAAAACAAGGAGTCAGTAATTGGGAAAATGCAAATGTACCAGGCTGGTGTTAACACCTGGGAACAATGGAAAGGCTTGAGTGGCTTTGTGAACCCAGACTTCTGGTGTCTGCATTTTGGAGCAGAACAATAAGTTATTGACAATAAGTTATAAGTTATTGACAGAGTCCAGATAAAATTAAGACTTTCTGAAGGCAAACAGGCTGTAAGAGGGAACCCATCAGGATGTGGCCTCAAGGCAAGCTATAAGAGAAGATACCCAGCGGTGGCAGCTGGAGAGAGCTGCTTTCTGAAGATATACGGTGAAAGGCTGTGAAGACTTGAACCTGTTTTGAGAGTCGAAGCTTGCGGAGGAGTAAAGTACCCATGGGATCACTGGAAACCACATTATTCACGAATGTTCAGGTTGGAAGTGCTCGGAGAAGTGAGCAAAAAGAATATTGGTTTTTGGAAAGTCTAGGAGATCCAATCCATTGCAATTGAGAGGAGTTTGGGACTTTTAACAACAGAGTTTCACATCAAAAAGAGTTGTATATTGTATTAAGTGTAGTGTGAGGTTTTCAAACGTTTGAATAAGTAAAGCAAATACCTTTATTTGTAATTTGGGGTATCAGCTACTTACAAAGTACTGTTTAGTTAATTGGGGATTTCTTTTAGTTTAGTTGTTAGAATAAAAGTCTTAAAATGTGAAATCTTGTTGTGTGAGTCATTAAATTGGTCTGGGGGCTCCTATCTCATATTTTGCACATTAACGGTCTTTCTGAGGTTGTAACCATACCCTGACAGAGTTGATGAAATCGTAATAGCTAATACACTTAGGCATATTCCCTTATTCCATGTGGTGTGGTAAAGCCAGTGTCACTAGTTTAAATTATGAGAAGGGTAAAACTGCCTTCTGTTCACACTCTTACATTTCTTCTGTTTTTTCACATGGCAACTAATGCTGAAATATAGGACCCTTTTGTGGGATTGGTGGTTTGATGGGCTTGATCACTTGTGGTATTGGGAAGATGCATGGGTATACCCCTAATAGATGACATATGTCTCATCACTAGCAGTAAATTTTAGCAGGCCACAAAAACTGTCTCAATATTTGAACTTCAGTTTTGGATGCAGATATTCCAAAAAATATTTGAACATACGCATATGGTTTATACCAGATTTGTGTACCACGATTGCATTCGAGAATTGCCTATTCATCAATAATTCTATTTTTTGGGGGTATTGATCCAAAAATGTTCACTTAGGCTAAAAAAAATGCTTACTTTAATACTGAAAGTTTCAGTGGTTGAATCGTTCCAGTAGCTATTAGACATTTACACAATCACATAATGAGTAATTACCAGTCATTTTTCACTTAGAAAAGCCGTATACAGTTAGTTACACACTGAATAAACCATAGTGCCAAACGTAGATGACTAAGTTTATGGTTCTGATGTGATCATCATGCTTGTGAAGCAAAGGACTTTCTGATAAGTTCCCTCATTTCCAGTCAAATATTAGAGATTCGAAATTATTCTGCACATCTGTCAGCTTGGTAAACTTTCATACAAGTCAGAAAGACTTATTGCTACTGCAGTTTTCAAATTGCAGCTGTAACAGAGAAATATATGCTGATCAGATTTAAAACATAGTTTGCATTGACTCTGGTATCAGCAGAATAGTTTTGCAGCCAAAGTTCCACAGTATATTGGGGGAGGTAATTACTTTCTTTCCCTCTTTCAGATCTCGGCTGTGCACCGTTATTTCACCAAGAGAATGGATATGTCATCTGATAAACTTTGATGTCAGCCATGGTTCACTGGTGGTAATCTCACCTCTGAGTCAGAAGGTCTTGGGTTCAAGTCACACTCCAGAGACTTGATTGCAAAATCTAGGCTGACAAGGCAATGGAGTGCTGCACTGTTAGAGGAGCTATCTTTTGAATGAGACATTAAATCAAGACCCACCCGCCAGACCTCACCCCCGCTGCCACCTCCATCTGCCCTCTCAGGTGGGCTATTTGAAGAACAATAGGGGACTTCTTCCTGGTGTCCTGGCCAATATTTATCCCTCAACCAACATCACAAATAAAAGATTATCTAGTATTTATCACAGTACTACACTGCTATCACTAAATTATATTTGGAAGGAACTGGATGACAATAATTTGGAATGCTATCCTTTCATTGTTGGAACCTACATTTGAATTGAGCCCAAATTGTTGGTATGACTGTCTCTTCTCTCTCCTAACTGCAAGAGCCCTATGGGAAACAACAGCGGGCAATCTCAACTTATTTCACTGTGGGCACAGATTGATATCAGAGGCTAACCTTAATATGGAGAGAGGATAAATATGGTTGGTGCAAGTGGTAAAAAAATTATACTGGCACAGTAAGGTTGGAGTAAAGTACGTTAAAAGGACCTTCATTATAATAGTTATCAGCCTTTATGTAGCAACCTCTATTTACATTTCAGGACACAGATCATTAAGACATTTTTTCACATGAATTCTGATCCTAAATGCACAAAACAGACACTGAGCATATTTTTTTTTCACCAGGACACATTGACATCAATCACCACACTTAAGTATCCAAGCCAAGCTACTGAGACATTCACACAAGTGAGCTTTCTGCTTGCCCAATGTGTCGTGTGTAGTTTCTCCCATTAGGGACACATCCCACTCATCTTAGGCAAAAGTTGGTAAGAATCAAGGCTTTGGGTCCCCCAAGTCTGCACAGCTGTTCCTGAACTTTAACCAGCAAAAACCATGTAGTTTACCAGAACAGAACCGAGCACTGGTAAGCTTCTCACTGATTGTTGAATCAACATTAGCTCCTGACAATCCAGTAAGCCAAGTGAGAGATCTACCCCCTCCCCCCAACCCCTCCAATCCATTAGTAATTTAGGCTGGCTGGTAAATCATTGACAATGTCTGGTTTTTAAAGAGAAAAGTGATTATGGCGATTTTTAAGGGGTGGGGAACAGGGTCTGATCTGGTTGATTTGAGTAATTGATTGATGTCACAAAGTCACACTTAATTCTGAACTTCAATCACCAAAAATATTGTTTTATAAAGTTGGACACAAGTAACAAAGTGAATCAATTTAGACAGGATGTTCAGAGAGTAAGACCTAAACAATTGAACCGAATGAAGAGTGTTACGACCGAGGTTGGAGGAGTGCACTGTCGTTCTCTAATTCCACTACTCCACTGGTCACAACACATATTTAAAATATTTTAACCGGTTACGGATACGGCCAATTATATACTTTATCTATATTAGTTTCAGAATATAAATCTGCCAACCAGGTTTCTTTTATAAACAACAAAATTATTAATTTATTATAAAACAAGAGTTATTCAATAAAGATGCAAAGCTCATAAACACACAGGTTGAAATATGAAAGTATAAATATATTCCCTTCTAAATAACCCAACACACACACAGTTAAAGAAAAAATGTAGAAGCTTTCTCTGCAGAGATCAACTTTACAAAAACAAAAATACTTTGGCCAAATACTTGTTAATTCTTGAAGAAAAAATAGATAAGATATGAAATGTTCCAGATGTTTTAGTCTGGCGTCCAGGTGCACGTAGATGGCTGTCACTGGGATCTTTCTAGAGCAGTTCTGTTCAGGAAACATCAAGGAATAGTCTTGCAAGCTTTTTGGAAGAATTACTGCATCTGTGGTTTTAGCTATCAAACCGGATTCTCAGAAGATTTTTCAACATAAGTGGCAAAGGATGAATTGGGTGGCTTCACTCTTAGCAGGATGCACACCAACTGCATTCAAACAGTCCACGCCTAAATCATAAAGCCAAAAACACCTGACCACCATAACCATAGACATGTGACTTCTCTGTAAACAACTCCAATGGTTCCATAGTCCATCAGGCTCCAGCTGTTTACTTAACTTAAGACGTGTGATTTCCAGTAAGTTTTTTTAAGCAAAGTCCCAAGTGTCCTTTCAGTGACCCTTTAAAAAAAACCAGTCCAGCATCTCCTCAGGTATTTTCCACTGTCTTTTAAACACAAGTCCTCAAAAAATATTAATAATGGAAGCAGTTCATGAAAAAAGGATCAGGATGGTGAAATGACAACATAGAGGTAGTCATGTATTTGAGTATGTTGGTGGAAGGAGGAGCTAGCTGTTGTCTTTATGCATATGGAAACTGATACTATGTCTATGGATAATGTCTCTGAGTTGCAGCATGTAAACAAGCAAAAGGAAGATCCAGGGATAAAACCTTGGGCTTTCTAGAGGTGAACCTGCATGGGCAGGAGGAGATAGCTTCCCGAGAAATGTGCAAACTCAATTTGTGTATGACTGGAACCAAGGTAAGGGAGTCTCCAGAGATGGCGACAGAGGAGAGATGGTGGACAAAGATGAAGTCAATGCTGATGTTGAACACTGTGGGAAGATCAAAGAAAACAAAGAGGAATATTCTTTCAAGTTCACAGACGCAAAGAATGTTATTAATAACTTTGACCAAAATGGTCTCAGTGGTGCTGGGTGGACACCAGACAGAAATGTTGTCCAGGTCTTTCTGCATGCAGGCACAAACTGCTCCAGTACCTGTGGAGTTGTGAATGGAACTGAACACTGTGCAATCATCAGCGAACATCCCTACTTCTGACCTTATGATGGAGGGAAGGTCATCGATGAAGCAGCTGAAGATGGTTGGGCCTAGGACACTACCCTGAGGGGGTCTTGCAGCAATGTCCTGGGGCTGAGATGAATGGCCTCCAACAACCACAACCGTCTTCCTTTGTGCTAGATATGACTCCAACCTGTGGAGAGTTTCCCCTGATTCCCATTGACTTCAATTTTGCTAGGCCTCTTTGGTGAGGCACCCGGTCAAATGCTGCCTTGATGTCAAGTGCAGTCTTTCTCACCTCACCTCTTGAGTACAGCTGTTTTGTCCATGTTTGGACATAGGCTGTAATGAGGTCTAGAGCCAAATCGCCCCAGCAGAACCCAAACTGAGCATTGATGAGCATGTTATTGCTGTGTAAGTGCCGATTGATAGCCCTGTTAATGATGCCTTCCATCACTTTGCTGAAGATTGAGAGTAGACTGATGGGGCAGTAATTGGCTGTGTCCTGCTTGTTATGGACAGGACGTACCTGAGCAATTTTCCACATTGTTGGATAGGTGCCAAATGAGGTGGTCATGGACAGCTAGCCAGAATAGGGATGCACTGGTTGCCTCCTCCTTTCTTCCTGCTCTTCCCCTTCCTGAGCTGCTCACTGTATCCCTGGTGACAAGGGCTGTGCCCTCACAATGGCCAGGTTGTAGAGGGTGCAACAGACCTGGGACACACTCAGATGAACACAACAGGGCTTCTCCAGAGCCGTCCAGACATTGGAACCATTGCTTCCACACCCCAATGATCTGCTCTATGATTATTTTATTTCGAGACACAGCACAGAAACAGGCCCTTCGAGTGTGTGCCGACCAAGGACCACCCATTTATACTAACCCTACAGTAATCCCATATTCCCTACCACCTACCTACACTAGGGGCAATTTACAATGGCCAATTTACCTATCACCTGCAAGTCTTTGGCAATGGGAGGAAACCAGAGCACCTGGCAAAAACCCACATGGTCACAGGGAGAACGTGCAAACTCCGCACAGGCAGTACCCAGATTTGAACCCGGGTCCCTGGAGCTGTGAGGCTGCGGTGCTAACCACTGCGCCACTGTGCCACCCCTGCTTTGTGTAGCAGCATAGCTCTTGTTGTACACATGCTGGCCACATGTGGTTGGGTTGCAGAGCAGAGGTATGAGCCAGACGATAGCCCTTGTCATCCTGCTGCGAGCCTCTCGACTACTGTGGTGGCTCATATACCGAGGGACTGGTGCAGAATGAAAACATCATGACTGCTGCCAGGATAGAGGGCATTCACCAGCATGATGTGCTGAGTATGGTCCCTCACCAAGTGCAGATTCAGCAAGCGGTAACCTTTGCGATTATGGTACATCTCAGCATTGAGGCGCAGCAGTTGCAAAGCCGTGTGCATTGATATGACCGAGGTGGGAGGAGTGCACTGTCTTTTTTAGTTTCACTTCTCCACAGGTCACAACATATATTTAAATGTTTACCCAGTTACTGATACTGTCAATCATATACTCTACTCTTTATCCCAAAATAAACTACACCAATCAGATTTCTTTAATGAACAGGGTGGCACAGTGACGCAGTGGTTAGCACCGCAGCCTCACAGCTCCAGCGACCTGGGTTCAATTCTGGGTACTGCCTGTGTGGAGTTTGCAAGTTCTCCCTGTGTCTGCGTGGGTTTTCGCCGGGTACTCTGGTTTCCTCCCACCACCAAAAGACTTGCAGGTTGATAGGTAAATTGGCTGTTATAAGTTGCCCCTAGTGTAGGTAGGTGGTAGGAGAATATCGGGGCAGGTGGGGATGTGGTAGGAATATGGGATTAGTGTAGGATTAGTATAAATGGGTGGTTGATGGTCGGCACAGACTTGGTGGGCCGAAGGGCCTGTTTCAGTGCTGTATCTCTAAACAAATAAAAAACAAAATTATCAGTTTATTATAAAACAAGACTTATCCAGTAATGAAGCAAAGCATGAACACAAAGATTGAAATATGGATGTTCCGTTTTAAAATCCCCTACACACAAACTCACACTCACACTGAAAAAAAATCAGAAATCCTCTCTGCAGAGGTCAGTTACAGAAAAAGACAAAAAAGAATACTTCGGCTAAATACTTGGTAATTATTGAAGAAAAAAAGATATGGAAGGATGTCAGTTGTCCCTTTTGGTCTGGCATCCGGGTATACAGTGACAGGTCACTGGGATCTTTTCTGGAGCAGTTCTTTTCAGGCAGCGGTGAGAATTAATCTGGCAGGTTTTTCCAGGAGAAGGGTGCTCCGGTTTCCTCCCACAGCCAAAGACTTGCAGGTTGATAGGTAAATAGGCCATTGTAAATTTCCCCTAGTGTAGGTAGGTGCTAGGATAATTGAAGGAAGGTGCGGATGTGGTAGGGAATATGGGATTAATGTAGGATTATTAGAAATGGGTGGTTGATGGTTGGCACAGACTCGGTGGGCTGAAGAGACTGTTTCAATGCTGTATCTCTCTCTAAAAAAAAATGTGACATCAGGGGTTACAGCCAGCACACACTTGAATTGCAGGATTTTCCCCAAAGGCAGGAGGAAGGGAACTGACACATTGGACTTCTCAGGGTCTCCTAGAGAGATGCAGGCATAATGAGCTCGGGTTTCTTTTTTTCTTGGCAGGTCAAACCACCAACTGTCTTCAAAACAATTCACACCCCATCTGAACTGAAAATAATCCAAAATCCAAACCCAAATGTCAACCTCCTGTTCCACAGGGATCTGTGCTGGGGCCTCAGTGTTTTACAATTTATATAAATGACTTCAATGAAGGGACCGAAGGTATGGTTGCTAAATTTGCTGATGACACAAAGATAGGGAGGAAAGTAACTTGTGAAGAGGACATAAGGAGGCTACAAAGGGATATAGATCGGATAAGTGAGTGGGCAAAGACCTGGCAAATGGAGTATAATGTGGGAAAGTGGGAAATAGTCCACTTTGGCAGCAAGAATAAAAAAGAAGCATATTATCTAAATGGTGAGAGATTGCAGAGCTCTGAGATGCAGAGGGATGTGGGTGTCCTAGTGCATAAATCGTAAACGGTTAGTATGCAGGTACAGCCCGGTCAATAAGGTTCTGTCCCGCCACAGTCTGCCTGCTTCAATGGGTGCTTGGAGCTCAGGGTCATTGCCCGAAAGGTGGACTGATACACCGTACCAAACAACATGAAAAAAGGAAAGCAGGTACCAGCCCTTCGCTTTGCAAGCTGGAACGTCAGAACTATGTGTCCTGGCCTGTCGGAAGACCTTACACAAATCAACGATTCTCGGAAGACCGCCATCATTAACAACGAGCTCAGTAGACTCAATGTGGACATTGCAGCACTTCAGGAGACTCGCCTCCCCGCGAGTGGCTCTCTAGCAGAGCAAGACTACACCTTCTTCTGGCAGGGCAGGGATCCTGAAGAACCAAGACAGCATGGAGTGGGCTTCGCCATCAGAAACTCCTTGCTCAGCATGATAGAGCCTCCCTCAAATGGCTCAGAACGCATACTGTCCATCCGACTGCTCACCACCTCTGGTCCAGTACACCTACTCAGCATCTATGCTCCAACACTCTGTTCCGCACCTGAAGCTAAAGACCAGTTCTATGAACAACTCCATAACATCATTAGCAGCATCCCCAACACCGAACACCTATTCCTGCTGGGGGACTTTAATGCCAGGGTTGGGGCCGACCATGACTCATGGCCCTCCTGCCTTGGGCGCTATGGCGTTGGAAGGATGAATGAGAACGGGCAGAGACTGCTTGAGTTGTGTACCTATCATAACCTCTGCATCACCAACTCGTTCTTTCACACTAAACCCTGTCACCAGGTTTCATGGAGGCACCCAAGATCACGTCGTTGGCACCAGCTAGACCTCATTGTCACAAGGCGAGCCGCCTTAAACAGTGTTCAAATCACACGCAGCTTCCACAGTGCGGACTGCGACACCGACCACTCCCTGGTGTGCAGCAAGGTTAGACTCAGACCAAAGAAGTTGCATCATTCCAAGCAGAAGGGCCACCCGCGCATCAACACGAGCAGAATTTCTCACCCACAGCTGTTACAAAAATTTCTAAATTCACTTGTAACAGCCCTTCAAAACACTCCCACAGGGGATGCTGAGACCAAGTGGGCCCACATCAGAGACGCCATCTATGAGTCAGCTTTGACCACCTACGGCAAAAGTGCGAAGAGAAATGCAGACTGGTTTCAATCTCATAATGAAGAGCTGGAACCTGTCATAGCCGCTAAGCGCATTGCACTTTTGAACGACAAGAAAGCCCCCAGCGATTTAACATCCGCAGCACTTAAAGCAGCCAGAAGTACTGCACAAAGAACAGCTAGGCGTTGCGCAAACGACTACTGGCAACACCTATGCAGTCATATTCAGCTGGCCTCAGACACCGGAAACATCAGAGGAATGTATGATGGCATGAAGAGAGCTCTTGGGCCAACCATCAAGAAGATCACCCCCCTCAAATCTAAATCGGGGGACATAATCACTGACCAACGCAAACAGATGGACCGCTGGGTTGAGCACTACCTAGAACTGTACTCCAGGGAGAATGCTGTCACTGAGACTGCCCTCAATGCAGCCCAGCCTCTACCAGTCATGGATGAGCTGGACATACAGCCAACCAAATCGGAACTCAGTGATGCCATTGATTCCCTAGCCAGCGGAAAAGCCCCTGGGAAGGACAGCATTACCCCTGAAATAATCAAGAGTGCCAAGCCTGCTATACTCTCAGCACTACATGAACTGCTATGCATGTGCTGGGACGAGGGAGCAGTACCCCAGGACATGCGCGATGCCAACATCATCACCCTCTATAAAAACAAAGGTGACCGCGGTGACTGCAACAACTACCGTGGAATCTCCCTGCTCAGCATAGTGGGGAAAGTCTTTGCTCGAGTCGCTCTGAACAGGCTCCAGAAGCTGGCCGAGCGCGTCTACCCTGAGGCACAGTGTGGCTTTCGTGCAGAGAGATCGACTATTGACATGCTGTTCTCCCTTCGTCAGATACAGGAGAAATGCCGTGAACAACAGATGCCCCTCTACATTGCTTTCATTGATCTCACCAAAGCCTTTGACCTCGTCAGCAGACGTGGTCTCTTCAGACTACTAGAAAAGATCGGATGTCCACCAAAGCTACTAAGTATCATCACCTCATTCCATGACAATATGAAAGGCACAATTCAACATGGTGGCTCCTCATCAGAGCCCTTTCCTATCCTGAGTGGTGTGAAACAGGGCTGTGTTCTCGCACCCACACTTTTTGGGATTTTCTTCTCCCTGCTGCTTTCACATGCGTTCAAATCCTCTGAAGAAGGAATTTTCCTCCACACAAGATCAGGGGGCAGGTTGTTCAACCTTGCCCGTCTAAGAGCGAAGTCCAAAGTACGGAAAGTCCTCATCAGAGAACTCCTCTTTGCTGACGATGCTGCTTTAACATCTCACACTGAAGAATGCCTGCAGAGTCTCATCGACAGGTTTGCGTCTGCCTGCAATGAATTTGGCCTAACCATCAGCCTCAAGAAAACGAACATCATGGGGCAGGATGTCAGAAATGCTCCATCCATCAATATTGGCGACCACGCTCTGGAAGTGGTTCAAGAGTTCACCTACCTAGGCTCAACTATCACCAGTAACCTGTCTCTAGATGCAGAAATCAACAAGCGCATGGGTAAGGCTTCCACTGCTATGTCCAGACTGGCCAAGAGAGTGTGGGAAAATGGCGCACTGACACGGAACACAAAAGTCCGAGTGTATCAGGCCTGTGTCCTCAGTACCTTGCTCTACGGCAGCGAGGCCTGGACAACGTATGCCAGCCAAGAGCGACGTCTCAATTCATTCCATCTTCGCTGCCTTCGGAGAATACTTGGCATCAGGTGGCAGGACTATATCTCCAACACAGAAGTCCTTGAAGCGGCCAACACCCCCAGCTTATACACACTACTGAGTCAGCGGCGCTTGAGATGGCTTGGCCATGTGAGCCGCATGGAAGATGGCAGGATCCCCAAAGACACATTGTACAGCGAGCTCGCCACTGGTATCAGACCCACCGGCCGTCCATGTCTCCGTTATAAAGACGTCTGCAAACGCGACATGAAATCGTGTGACATTGATCACAAGTCGTGGGAGTCAGTTGCCAGCATTCGCCAGAGCTGGCGGGCAGCCATAAAGACAGGGCTAAATTGTGGCGAGTCGAAGAGACTTAGTAGTTGGCAGGAAAAAAGACAGAGGCGCAAGGGGAGAGCCAACTGTGCAACAGCCCCAACAAACAAATTTCTCTGCAGCACCTGTGGAAGAGCCTGTCACTCCAGAATTGGCCTTTATAGCCGCTCCAGGCGCTGCTTCACAAACCACTGACCACCTCCAGGCGCGTATCCATTGTCTCTCGAGATAAGGAGGCCCAAAAGTAAAAAAGAATACAAGTGTCTCTCAGTAGTTGTGGTGGACATAGACCTCAAAATACTTAAGAGCTAGTAATATGCCCAGTGTTTCTTTTTCCACTGTTGAATATCTTTTTTGGTTTTGATTTTGCTTTTTGGAAAAGTATCCCACTGGCCTTTCTATGTCTGATCATTGTCTTGATGGTCTGATGATACCTTTCTAAAGCCCCTTGTGTCTGTGGGTGGGATGCTGAAGACTTTATAACTGAATTATACCCAAATTACCCAGAACTTCCTGAAAGGTTTTAGACATAAAATTGGAACCTTGATCTGACTGAATCCCAATCGGCAATCTATATCTAGTGAAGAACTGGTTTAACTTCTCTCACACTACCTTAGCAGAAATTATTCTCAGTGTTACGATCAGGTGAGAAAGCTGTCTAGGGGTCTTTACTGTCTTCACCTGGTCTTATTGTAACAGGGTTTGATTTTTAAACACACTGTTTTGAGCTCACCCTTTGTGAAAGCTTGTTCACCTCTTTCCAATTATAAGGCAAAGAAATGATCACAAACAGGCTTTCTTAGGTTTAAAGAAGAAAAGTGAAATTTATTAAAACTTAAATTTAAACTCTACTTCGGATAATGCCTACGGATACACACCGCGCCCCACACTAGCATGCATACGCAATACACACATGCAAATAGGGACAGAAAAGAGCAGAAGAAAAATAAAATGGGGAGGTTTGAAGCAATCTCTGAAGAGGGGTTTTTACTGTGTTTCAAGCTTGCTGTAGTCCTTTTTTTCTAGGTAGGCTTGCTTTTTGTTGGGGCCTCGTATTCTTCTTAAACCTTGTTCACTGTAGGAGACTTTTCTCTCTTGGGGTTCGTGTGCCTTCAATGGTTTCCGAAGCTGGTGAGAGCGAGATGAGAGCAGACAGGAGAGAAGTGTTCTCAGTCCAGGAGAAAACAGCTTTCTGATTTCAAATTGCCTGTTGGAAGTTCAAATTCAAAAAAATCCAACTCAGTTAGTCGTCCGACCACATCTGTTTGTGTATTTGGCCATCTTAACAGTTAACTTGGAATGCTAGCCTTTTCACCGTCAACATCTGGTAATCAAAAGTCCATTGTGGATTAAATTGGAGCAGGAAATAGCCTCTTTTTCCTTTGAAGTACTGTCTGTTGATATACTAATGTCTCTCTCCAGCCAAAGTCTCCAATTGTACTTTAAAGCAAGTTCTTTCTTCACCAACAACTGTTTAAATTCAACGTTCATGTGGCAAAATTAATTTTCTGAATGCAGGCACTGATGGGTAGCCTTGTCAACCAAGAACAAACTCATAAAAATTGCATTAATCTGGATTTTCTTCTAAGCTAAACAAGGTTTACAGTTATTAACAACACTTTCAGTTTACCAGTATTATATATATGTTATGACCGAGGCGAGAGGACTGCACTGTTTATTCTAGTCCCACTTCTCTACAGGTCACAACATATTATTTTAAATTTTCCCACTTATCAATACAGTCAATCATATACTCTGTTTTTCCCAGAATAGAGCACACTAGCCAGGTTTCTTTGATGAACAACAAAATTATTAGTTTATTATAGAACATGTCTTAATTAGTAATGAAGTAAAGCATAAACATACAGATTTAAAATTTTAAAGTCCCCTTTTTACTTTAGTCCCTACACAATCACACACACACATATACACCGGTTAACTGAAAAAAGGGGATTTTTAAAAATTCAGAGCTCTGTTACAGACAAAATAAACTTGTGCAGATTACTTGCTCATTTTTGAAGAAAACAGTAGGTGAGATATATTGTTCCAAAACTGGCATACAGTCTAACTTTTGAGTACCCGTAGACAGGTCACTGAGATCTTTTGGGATAGTTCTTTTCAAGCAGCATTGAGAAGTAATTTAGCAGGTTTCATCAAAGACAGGAAACAAGATGAATTGACACAGTGGACTTCTCAGGGTTTTTAGAATTTCTGGAATGTGAACTGGGTTGTGGTCTTTTGTCCTTCCTTGACCCTTTTTCAGCAGACTTGACTTTATCTCACTCCAGAAGGTAAAACACACACTGACCCAATAACCAAAAAGCTTGTGAGTTTTTCTGCACTCCCAGGTGCTCTGCTTCTGCTGGACTAGTCCAATCAAGTGGCTCTTGTCACTTCTCTGCCCCTGTTACCAGGGATTCTGTTCTACCTTCAACTTGAGTCATGTAGCAACAAGTAACACTGTTGCCAATCTGGTTCCTTCAGTGTCATCTTGATGGCTCTCTTTTTAGAAACAAAAATGGTTCAAAATGTATTTATTTTAACTATAAATTTGTTTAAAATATATTTTAACAAAAACAGAATCGCTTTCAGAACTTTATATATTATTTTGTGAACAAAACGCTGCTAACCTACAGTTTCCAACAACTTTTATTTTCCTCAGAAGGAACATTCTGAGGCATGTCTGGCTGTTGTCTTCTGTGAACCTTTTTTTTCTTCAAAATGGTTGCAGCAGTTCCTTTGAGATAAAGGGGGCAATTTTAATCTAACTTGCTGGGTGGAAATCCACGGGATCAGGTGGAATGCTGATTTTACAATGTTCCTCATGGGGCCAATCCTAATCTGTCTCGCCAGGCAGGAAACTGGCAGGATTGCTTGCAATGTTGGTTTTACACCCCACTTGATTTTACTCTCTATTGAAGTCATTGAGTAAAATTGGGTGGGGTGTAAATTGTTACAACCAAGGCGAGAGTAATGCACTGTTAATTTAGTCCCATTACTCCAAAGGTCACAGCATATTCGTAAAATTTCCCACCCTACCAGAAATTAGCCAAGTTAAACACTTTATTTATACCCTAGAATGCCAAACCAGGTTTCTTTAAACAACAGAAAATTAACTATTTACCAGTAAACCAAGTTTTAAATGATAATGAGATAAATCCATATGTAAGAAGAGATTATATAACTTCTTATTTTTCCTAACCCTCAGGCACACACCTATACATTCAGAAGTCGATTAATCGGGGGAAAAGGGTGTTTTTAGGTGTAATGGTTTCATAGGAATAATAAAATAATTAGTTGTCACAGAATGGTAGGATATTTCTGGATTGGTGCATTGGTCCAGAGTTGAATAGTCAGATGCCACTCGAAGTCTCTCCATGTGAGATTAATGAACAGTCTCTGATGGGTAGGTGTTCAAGGCAATTCATCTGCAGCAGGTGTCACACAGTTCTTTCAGCAAAAGGTTGCAGCAACAGGTCTACTTAAATTTTAAAGTAGCAATCTAACAGTAGAAACTTCCTTGAGATTTTAGGCTCTCTCAAAAAACTCAAAAGGCAACAGGACTCACTCTTGAGGCAGGGATTCTTAAGACTGGAGACAACATCAATCTGCTACGCTGAAACACAAGGCTTCCTTTCTCCAAAGGAGTGTTCCTTCACAAAGTGTAGCAGCTCCTCCTTGCCTGGCTTGAGGTGTCAAAAGAACTTGTCAATATCCCTTTAACAAATTTATCTTAATACAGTCTTCTAAGCGAGGAGTGGAGTAGGAGTCTGCCTTCATTACTGCATTGACTTTTTTGTAGTCTATGTAAAGTCAAGTTGACCTATCATGTTTTGGCACTAAGGCTACTTGTGAACTCCAGCCACTTTGACTAGGTTCAATTAAGTTGTTTTCCAGCATGTATTGGATTTCTGCTTTTACCTGAGGCTGTTCGTCTGGACTTAAGGATGCTGTTTTAAAGGAGCAGATTCCCCTACATCCACATCATGTGTGGCTATGGTTGTACATCCTGGTTTAGCCCTCCAGATGCTTTTAAATGTTGTGAGTAGCCTTGTTAGGTCTTCACGTTGTTCTGCACCTAAGTAAAAAAGCATGTTGTCCAATTTTTCTAGCCATTCTGTATTTGCTAACCGGATAGTAGGAGGTTCAATTTGAGAAATGTCTGGGCCTCCTTCTGCCTCATCCTCACTATCCTTTTCCTTCTTAACAGTCCCCATTACCTGACATACCTGTACGGGCTTATCCTCCTCCCTGCGATAATATTGCTTTAACATTTTGATATGACATAGCTGATTCTTTTTCCGGCGATCAGGGTTGTCAATCAAGTAATTTACCTTACCCACTCTTTTGATCACTTTATATGGACTACTGAACCATGCTTTTAATGGTTCACCCTATAAAGGTAGCAATGCTAATACTTCATCCCCTGGTTGAAAATTTCAGGTTTTTGCATTCTTGTCTGCCCATTTTTTCATAGTGGATTGAGATGCCACATTGGAAGCTTTTGTGAGCATCTCCCAGAACAGAGATACATAGCCTAGTATTGAAGACTCATTATTTTGTTCTAAGAACCTGTCTTTGATTAGTTTCAGAGGACCTCTTATTTCATGTAAGTAAACCAATTCAAAAGGACTAAAACCTGTAGACTCATTCGATGAATCTCTTGTGGCAAATCAAGGAAAGTCTAGCCCTTTATCTCAATTATGTGGATATTCATGACAGTATGCTCTAATTATTGTTTTGAGACTTTGATGGTACCTCTCTAAAGCTCCCTGTGTCTGTGGGTGATACGCTGAAGATTTTAACTGTTTGATACCCAAATTACCCATGACTTCTTGAAATGTTTTAGCATAAAATTAGAACCTTGATCCGATTGAACTTCAGGTGCTAATTCATATCTCGTAATGAATTGGGTTAGCTTCTCTACTACTACTTTAGCAGTAATTATCCTCAAAGGAATAGCCTCAGGAAATTGAGTAGCCATATCTTGATAGTAAGTATATATTGATGTCCTGCTTTTGTTTTTGGCAAGGGTCTTACACAGTCTACCAATACCCAACTAAATGGTTCCTCAATAACTGGTATGGGAATTAGTGGTACCAGATTTATGGTAGGTTGTGGTTTTCCCACCATTTGGCATGTATGGCATGTCCTACAAAATTGCTTCACGTCCTTTGTAAGGCCTGGCCAGTAATATGTGATCATTTATATGTGATTTGGTCTTCTGAATCCCCATATGTCCTGCTAGAGGAATGATACGAGCTAACCATAATAATTCCTGGCGATATTTAGGTGGTACCACTATCTGTTAACAACTGTCCAGTCTTCGTCCATAGGTCTTTGATTCTCCATTTCCTCCTCAAAACTCCACCTTCAACATAATAGCCACCTGGGACTCCTTTTGCCTCATCTTTAGTCAGAGCCTACTGTCCTATTCTATGTAACTCTGGATCAGATTGCTGTGGTACAATTATAGAAGGTCTGGATCTCATTTGGATTATCTACATCCCCAAGGAACGTTTCAGATACTTAGCTATCTGTTTGTGGTGCCAATTTTACCTCTGACAACCTGTTTAGCCATTGTTCGGGTTACTACACATGCAGGAAATATTCCTGGAACTTGTTCCTGTAATTGTTCCATTTCTTTAACTTCACTTGGTTTCTCTGTGACGATGGGAGAAACTGATACTTTTGCTCTGGCCAAATCATTTCCTAAGAGTAGGTCAATTTCCTCTATTGGCAAACTGTGGACAACTCCTACAATTACCATCCCAGATATTAGGTCACACTCTAGGTGCACTCTATATAAAGGTATGGATATATACTCCCTGCCCATTCCATTAGCTAAAACTTTAGCATTCAGTGCGCTCTCTGATGGAAATGTTATACCTTACCCCAGCAAAAGAGTTTGGGTTGCTCCTGTATTCCTAAGTATAACAATAGGTTTGCCTGCCTCGCTTGAGGGATATGGAGTTACTTTTCCTTTTGACAAGAATTCATTATATGTTTCAGGTATCTCATTCTTAACATCTACACTCACTTTCGTTTTTGTATCTGGTTTTACAGCTGCCATTAAAGCTACAGCCTGGTATGCTCTACTCTCAGTCAGAGCCTCTTTCTCTGCATTGGTTTTGTATACCCCACCAAGTCCCATGGGTTTACCTCACAACTTCCAGAATTCTGAACCAAGATGTTCAGGGGCGGCACAGTGGCGCAGTGGGGTGGCACAGTGGCGCAGTGGTTAGTACAGCAGCCTCACAGCTCCAGCGATCCGGGTTCAATTCTGGGTACTGCCTCTGTGGAGTTTGCAAGATCTCCCTATGTCTGCGTGGGTTTCCTCCGGGTGCTCCGGTTTCCTCCCACAGCCAAAAGACTTGCAGGTTGATAGGTAAATTGGCCATTATAAATTTCCCCTAGTATAGGTAGGTGGTAGGGGAATATAGGGACAGGTGAGGATGTGGTAGGAATATGGGATTAGTGTAGGATTAGTATAAATGGGTGGTTAATGGACGGCACAGACTCGGTGGGCCGAAAGGCCTGTTTCAGTGCTGTATCTCTAAATCAAATAAATCAAATCAAAGATATCTCAACTTGTGACCAAGATAACACTTCAGCTTGTGGACCTCACTTCTACCCTCAGCACCTTCCTTTCTGGCCTGAGGAGGGGATCCTGGGGTGTTCCTAGCTATTCCTTCTTGTCCCCGGCTACTTGCCTTCCTTTCGCTCTCCCACCTTCTATCCTTCTTGGGTTTATGGGGGTGATGGACGAAAGGTTTTGGCTTATTCACAAGCTCAAAATCATTAGCAATTTCTGCTGCTTGCCTGACTTTTAAAACTTTCTGATTCTCTACATGAGTTCTCAATACTGGAGAGATTGAAATTTTAAACTCTTCCAAGAGAATCAGTTCTCTAAGGTTCTCATGTGTGGCTTCCAGCTTTAATGCCTATATCCAACAATCAAAATTAATTTACTTTACCCTCTCAAGTTCTACATAGGTCTGCCCAGCCAATCTCTGTAAGTTCTGAAACTTCTGACGGAAAGCTTCAGGGACTAACACATACGCCGCGAGAATAGCCTTTTTTGCCATCTCATAATCTGCAGAAGCCTCTTCAGGAAGTATGGCATAAACTTCATGAGCTCTGCCCCTCGTGCCCCCCCCCCCCCCATCCCCCGATCAACCTGCTTTGCAAAAGCAGTGTCCAGTTTTCCTTTGGCCATTTCATCAGTTTGGCTATTTTTTCAAAAGAAATGTAAAATTCCTCTGCATCCCCTTCCTCAAACTTAGGGAGAGCTTGTATAAATTTAAACAGCTTTTCTTTGGGTCCTGGGCTGGATTCTGATTCTTCTTGACAAGAATTTTCCCTGGAATCAAGACTAACCCTTTGTCTTAGTTCCATCCTACTTAATTTGAAGTCCCTTGCTTCTTTTTAACTTTTTCTCTGAAATTCAAGCCTAAATCTTTCCAATATTATTGCTGTTTCTTTTTCCTGCTCAGGTTTTCTCATTTCCTTTTCAGCCTCAAGTTTTTGATTTCTTTTTCAGCCTCAAATTTTTTCATTTCTTGTTCCTGCTCAAGTTTTTTCATTTCTAACTGAATTTTAGCCAATTCCACTGCCTTCCCCTCTGACTTGCTATCTTCTTCTTCCTCTTTGTCTTCCAATTTTAAGTGTTGGGATATTATGTCAAATATCTCTGCTTTTTTAGCACCTGATTTCAATTCTAACCCAAATTGTGCCACCAATTCTTTCATTTTAAACTTAGTTAAAGTTTTCAAGTCACTAAGGGACACATTCCCCTTTTCCAAAAAATCTGCTGCAACTGCTAATGCCATTCCAATGGTATAGCCTTTACCCTTATCAAGAAACCTGGTTCCTTTTATTTTTCTCTTTCAAATTATTACTCCCCTTATAATTCACATAATTAGCATTGGATTTGAATCCCACAAGAGCCCACAAATAATATGTTATGACCAAGGCGGGAGTAATGCATTGTTAATTCAGTCCTACTACTCCACAGGTCACAGCATATTAGTAAAGTTTCCCACCTATCGGAAATTAGCCAAATTAAACAATTTATTTATACCCCAGAATAAAGCATGCCCAACCAGGTTTCTTTAAACAACAAAAAATTAACTATTTATTAATAAACCAAGAGTTAAACAAACCGATATGAATGTAAAGTTTTTATAATAATTAGCTGTCACAGACTGATAGGATATTTCCATATAGTTGAGGTGCCCCAGAGTCAAAGAGTCAGATGCCACTCTAAATCTCTCCATGTGAGATTAATGAACAGTCTCTGATAGGTAGGTGTTCAAGGCAATGCATCTGCAGCAGGTGTTACACAGTTCTTTCAGCAAAAGGTTGTAGCAACAGGTCTACTTAAAGTTTAAAGTAGCAGTCTAACAGTAGAAAATTTCTTGAGATTTTAGGATTTCCCAAAAAACACAAAAGACAACAAGACTCACTCTTGAGGCAGGGATTCTTAAGACTGGAGGCAACAGCAATCTGCCACACCCGAAACACAAGGCTTCCAATCTCTAAAGCAGTGTTCCTCCATAGAGTGTAGAAACTCCTCTTTTCCTGGTTCTTTTCTCTCTCTTCAGGCAGGTCAAAACCATACCTTAAATGCAGTATTTCTTTCTAAGAGATCAGAAGGCTTCTTTTCAGAGAGAGTAGGTGTTTTCTCTGGTCTAACAGAAAATCACAGCTTCAGTTCACTGCTAGCTGCTCCCAGTGACCTGGTCTGTTTCACTCTGCCAACTGAAACTAAAAGCTTTCAACAATCAAAGCACAAGGCAGTCATAAATCTTTCTGGTTGCTTGGATACAGGTTTTACAGCCCGCACTTCAAACACCAAGTCAGCATTCAGTGTTCACAGAAAGTCCTTTTTTCTCAGTCTTAAAGGCACACAGACCTCTTAGTTGTATTTTTAAAAAAACTCTTGTGAAAAAAGTCAGCATTCTACCTGATCCTGTGGACTTCCCGCCCAGGGGTGGAATCCTACGTGTGCTGCGGTGCTCCTGATGGCAGGACCAGATGTTGTCGTAACTTCCACTTCTGCCACAAATCCCATTCTCCACACAATTTTGTATTTAAATGAGCCATGTGGAAACAGGCACTGGAGACTCATGGGATCATTGGGCGGGGGTGGTCTTTCATTGTTGGAACCCGCTGTCACTACCCCAAGCAGCATGATTGCCATAGATATAAAACATTCTGTGCTTTCAGCCTCAAGGATCAGCAGCCTTCCTTTCATGTAAGTATCTTCAGACTAACTTAAATTGAAGCTTTTACGTAAATCAAAATGTTTTTGCCTCCGTTGTTTTGTGAAAACCACCACCAACTTCACATCATTTATTTCCCTGCAGCAAAAGTGAGTCAGATGTCAACTAGTAGCCTCAATTTTCCCCGCAGCTTCCCGACGTCGACAGTACCCATCTGTCCCTTTAGGCCCTTGCCAAATATCTTCACACAATACTGATCTAATCCGCCCACCACCCCCACAGCCAAAAAAATACATCTTCACCATCAAAATCAACCATTCAACAACCTGTCTGCTCCACTCCATCCTCCCCTGCTCCTCCATGCACCCAATCGCCCCACCCTTCCCTCCCCGACTACCCTCCCCTGCTTCTCCATGCATCTTATCGCCCCACCCTTCCCTCCCCGACTACCCTCCCCTGCTCCTCCATGCATCTTATCGCCCCACCCTTCCCTCCCCGACTACCCTCCCCTGCTCCTCCAAGCATCTTATCGCCCCACCCTTCCCTCCCTGACTATGCTGCCCTACTGCCCCATGTTTCCCCACCTGTGCCTTTGCTGCCATCCTCTGAGATGATTCACCCTTGCTGGTGCTGAGCCTGGAGGCAAACATCCATTCCAATGCTGGTTGTTAGTTTAGTGAGAGAAGAGCACAGACCTGAGACTCAACTTCAGCTGCATGCCACGTTGAAATATTTGTGAACTGGGTGGCATGGGAATACCGCTCGCCATTCACTTAATCTGGCAGGTAGGATTACATTTTAATTATGCATAGGGTAATGAGTATTCATGTTATTTAAATGAATGCAAAGCTGCAATCCGCTACCGCGCTCAGGGAGCCCCTGAATGCCAGAAACCCGCTACTGACTTAATTCCTCGAAAATATCCCACCATTGGAAATCCGAAAAAACATCTCCCGCCTAATTATATCACCCCGCATGCCACCAAATCTGCCATGGCAGACAGCATAAAATTCCCCCCACGAGTTAGGTTAAAATTGCCCCTAAAGTGGATGTTTTGTGGTGTGAATGCATAAACTAGCTTAACTTAGCAATTTTTGTTACTGTTCTGTGGAATTGCCAAGATTTGGAAATAAAATAAGGAGTGGGGTTAGAATGAAGATGTGCTTAAATTAATTTTAAGATTTATACTGAGAGTCACACTCAGAATTAAAGTGGGGTTTAAAATGCTAATAAATGCATCCCAGCAGACTTCCCCGTTCGCCAAGGTGCTAATAAATGCAACAAATCAGGTATCAAAAATCAGAACGTTCTGAAGGGAAGAGGCTGTATGTAAGTAAGTCTCGTGAGGGCAAAATTGGATAGGCTACAAAAACGGGGATTGCAATGTGCAGTTAACGGCACCCATTCATTTTGATGCAGGCAGCATGCAAGTTTCATTCAATTACGTAATTGCAGGGTGTAGCCAGTGGACTGTGAGGTGCAAAATCATGAGAGGCTAGCACAAGTTCATACTAGCCTGCACGACTTAAAACCAACCTGCACCTCTTAAAGGGGAGGTGCTGTTTGATTGGAGCAACTACTGGAAGTCATTCTAGAGTGATTTTGACTTAGAAAAAGCAGAGAAATGGCAGGTAGCATACTTCACGTTTCTCTGATGCAGCGCTGGAAGCCTTGGAACAAGAGGAGAGAGGTCTTCTATCCCAGGGGGAACAGGAGGCCCTCCAGACAGAAACTGTGAAGGCAGTGGGAGCTCTGAGTGTAACCCTGAGGACCTGGATGCAGTGCCACAAGAAAGTCAATGACCTCACATGAGTGGTCAGGGTCAGTGAATGCCATATCCTTACAAATGAACCATTAGCCTCGCACAATGCTCCATGCGCCATATCCCCTTTCACTCACCTACCACAATCACAACTCATACTTCATAATCATAGCTGCACCTCACCCTCACACACTTAGCACTGCTACAAGCTTCGAATCTACAACTCACAGCTTGCACACACTGCCAATAATTCAACTGTGACAGCCACATCACCCAACACATTGCATCACACTCACTGACACATTCCCTCTCGCAGGACAAGGTGGCGCACAACCGCACCCAGCAGCACCTAACTGGCGGAGGCAGGCAAGGCTGCATGTCCTCACCCTGATAGAGGAGACTGTGCTCACCATTACTGGAGTGGCCATGACTACAGCTGTGGCCAGCAGCAGGGATGAAAGGATTCAAGGTGACATTATGATCATAACTTCTCACATTCCACTCTCCCTCATCCCACAATCTCTTCCGATTTACAAACTGAAGATGTTCTAAGGATGCAGTTCTTGCTTTCTGCCACCAACCCCACCCCCATCTCTGCAATCCTACACGTGTCCCATTTGCTATTCAGATATCCAAGAACTGCAACCTGACCAGGCAGTGGTGCAGCAGCAACAAGTGCAAGAGGAAGAAGAAACTGATAATGAAGAAATATCATCATTCCCTCTTACACTAGTAACCACCTTCTCAGATAATGACACTGAGCGTAGTTCAAGAATAGTTAGAGGATCTGCATGCGGTGAGACACCAGGCACAAGTGCCTGCAGCCAGGGCAGGGAGAAAGGTTAGTGCCGGTGCCTGCATGCAGGAGGGTGAGGTTCTCTTTCACAGGACTCAGTTGAGGTCTTCAATGGTATGACATGTAGAAAAAGGCTGATGGATATGCACACAGAAATGCTTTGTGGCAGAGAGTTCCAAAGATTCAGGAAAAATTTCTCCTCATCTCTGGCTTAAATGGGCGACCCCTTATTTTTAAACTGTGAACCCTAGTTCTAAATTCTCCCGCAAGAGGAAACATCCTTTCCATATCCACCCTGTCAAGACTTCTCATTATCTTATATGCTTCAATCAAGTCACTTCTTGCTCTTCTAAACTCCAGCAGATACAAACCTAGCCTGTTCAACCATTCCTCATAAGACAACCCATCCATTCCAGGTATTAGTAGAGGCAACCTTCTCTGAACTGCTTCCAACGCATTTATATCCTTCCTTAAATAAGGAGACCAATACTGTCCACAGTACTCCAGATGTGGTCTCACCAATGCCCTGTATAACTGAAGCATAATCTTCCTACTTTTGTATTCAATTCCCCTTGCAATAAATGATAACATTCTATTAGTTTGCCTAATTACTAGCTGTGACTGCATAATAGCCTTTTGCGTTTCATGCACTAGGACTAGAACAACTAGATCCCTCTGCATCTCAGAGCTCTGCAATCTCTCACCATTTAGATAATATGCTTCTTTTTTATTCTTCCTGCCAAAGTGGACAATTTCACACTTTCCCACATTATACTCCATTTGCCAGATCTTTGCCCACTCATTTAATCTATCTATATCCCTTTGTAGCCTCCTCATGTCCTCTTCACAAGTTACTTTCCTGCCTATCTTTGTGTCATCAGCAAATTTAACAACTATACCTTTGGTCCCTTCATCCAAGTCATTTACATAAATTGTAAAAAGTTGAGGCCCCAGCACAGATCCCTGTGGCACACCACTCGTTGCATCTTTCAGTTTCCTGTTAGCTAGCCAACTTTCTATCCATGCCAAGTAAGACAGGCACTAACAATGCACATGGGCGATTAGTTGACTTTTGTATGGCGTATTGGATGATTTGATTGGTAAAGTTGATTCGGATTTTTTTTGTGATGACTTTTATTTCAGCATTGAGAGGATGCTGTGTTGGTCAGTTACAGATGGAAGATGTTTGACTGTTGCTGAATGAGGAAATGAGGTTGCATTTTGTGTGGTAGCATGGATCTCGTGATAATATGCAGGCTGCCTATGTGTGCATGGATTGCGCACTGGAGTCATGGGCAAGGTGGTCAGTGGATAGTCTTTGTTGCCCAGCAGCCACCCACTGGTTTCTTGTGGTGGCTCAAATGCTGATGGTACAGCAGATTATCTCAGAATTAAGGCATCAGGACTTATGCCAGGATACTGGTGTCATGCTCAGAAGGAACTATAATGAAAAAAACAATGAACCGGAAGAATTATGACAATAAAAAGTCAACTGGTAAACTGAGCCACAAAAAAATGGGCACATCTTCATCACAGACAAAATAGATTAGAGGTCACGTGAGCCCTCTTGTACTGGCAATAAACAAGCCTGTCTGCAAAGATGAACCTCATTAACTGCATCTGAATTAGCTCTGGGGAAAACCCATTGAAACTGAAAGGGGCCCATTACATGTTAATGACTCCTACTTACAGGAATGAGACAAACTGACTCCACATCCCAAACCAAGATGAATAGGTGTAAAGTAGCATCATTGTAACAGAATTGTCTCCTTCCAGATGCCAACAGATAGCAATGGTTTCCATATTCTGGGCCATTGCATGGTCACACCAGGCGAGATGGCCCAGTATCACCTGACAGAGACTCAAATGTGAAGGATTTTTACCTTAAAAGTTAGAGAGGGGATATCAAGAAAAGACCACAGGAAGCCAGTTCCAGCAAAAGGCTGTGAGATTGGTCCAGCTAAGGAAGAAGCCCTGTTGCTGATATTTTACTTTCAACTTGCTGCAGCAGAGAACTTAAAAGGTGACCACCTTTGAACTGACGTTTTAACCACCAGAAATCTACAACACATCAGCAAGTTCACAGTTACAAACAACCAGGCCTGCATCTTTGAAAAGACTTTCCTGCTGAGAAGATTCAACAGGTTTCTGTGAACCATGAACTCTTATATCACTTTGGTCTTTAATTGCATCCTACCCTTTTTCTCTTTACCTATCAATTCATATGTATGCACATGAGTGTGAATGCATGTGTGGGTGAAGGTTGAGAACAATTCATCTTTTGCTGTTTAAATAAACATTTAACCTTCCTTTTTTAAACCTATGAGAAAACTTGTTGTTTGTCTATTTATTTGACCTTTAAAACATTCAAGGACTAGCACACCATTGTTAACAAAACACTATCTGCAATCAGTTGGGAGGTGAAAAGTGGAATCCACCCACACCATTTACGACCTGTCTTTAATACTGGACGTTGACCTGAAGATGTGCAAATATGGTTTCACACCAGCTGGGTAGTAAGCAATACTTTGCTGTTGTGATACATCTCTGAATTTACAGGCACCACCCACAAAGTGACATATGTGCAGTCAATGGCACTCTGCACTATGAGAATGTCTGCTATCCTGTTGAAGTCTCATGCATGCTCCACCTGCTTCTCTCTGGAAAGAGAGAATACAATGTATTACCTTCTCCTTGCATACAGTAGTGGACAGCAAACTGCAAGATGCTGGAGATGACCCCTGCTCCAGTCTGGAAGGAACCCAATGCAAAGAAGTTTAAGGCCACTGTCATCTTTACAGCCACTTGCAATGCCATCCGCGTGTTTCTCTGAGGCTGCAGTTCTGCCTGCAACAGGAGGCAGATTTCAGTGAGCATCTCCTTAATGAAGCAGAGATTTCCCACATGTGGTGCTGAATTTTATATTGGCAACAAAGGTCCTGGTGACGGGCGGAGGGCGACCCCACCTCAGCCTTCCATGGACTCCCAGCTGAATTCAATGACAGCCAGGCAATTAACTGACCACCATCGGGGGATGACGTCCCCTTTAAGGGAAAAAATCCCATCCAAGAGCTGCTGGCCAATCAAAGGGTCAGCAGCTCAGCAGTACTAGCAGCTCCACTGGGAGAGATGGACACTGCCGGTACTGCAGGAGGCTCAGAGCAGTGAAGATGGAGAAGACCCAGGGATCAAGATAAGTGGAGTCGGGATCACGAGGCCATTCAGGCAGGCCCTGGTGAGGGGGTGCTGAGGGGAAGTTGTGGATGGCAGGGAGGGTCTGGCCGCAAGGGCCATGGATTGACCCCAGAGGAGGGACACCCCGAGCCCGCTAAGAGGCCATCAGTTCTTACCTGGTGGTGTCTACACACAACGGAGGGCCTATCTGACATTGGCTAAATGCCATCATAGGCAGTAGGTGGCCATAAATGGATTAATTCCCAGCAAACTTCCTGTTCGCCAAGGTGCCTGCTGCGGCCAAAAATGCATGGGGGGTGGTGCAGGACAACGTCGTGCACGCTGCCCGATGCCACCCCATGTCATTTTGTGTACCCCCCCCGCCCCCGGCCTCCCAGCCTATCTCCAACGGCCAGATAAAATCCAACTCACTGTTTCTCACTTAGTGAGGTAGGAGAATTGTTTCCTTAAATCTCTGAATGGATATGAATGCCGAGAGCTCTTCTCCTCTTCCTCCTCCTCCTCACTCTTCAAGCAGCTTGTCCTCCTTTGCGAGGGCTCTGCTCATTCTCCCTGTCATGCTGCAGACCAAGGGGAATACAAGCTATAGCACCCATGATTGGGAGCAAGTGGTCTGAGAAGAACTCTTGAAGTCACAACCAATTCCTTCAACATATTCCACACCGTTCCCTGAAGACTTCACCAATTTCAACTAGCAGTACAAATGACCAAACACGTCTACTAACACAGCAACAGGCAGTAGAAGCCAATCAGCAACTAACCTGAAAGTAGTTGATTATCACTTTAAATAGTGCTGGTGGGAGGGTCCTTCCAGCTGCTGAACACATGTTCAGCTGTGTGAGGTTAAGATAGGGCGTTAGCTAGAGCATCGATGTTGAAAATGGCACCTCTAGAGTCAAATCAGCATTACAAACTGACTGGCCTCATGATCTACTTATTCTGCATACTTCCAGTGCTTGCCCAACTACCCAAAATGGCTCCTGGCACAGCCCACACCAGAAGAATACACACACAGCAGACACCATTTTGGACCAAAAACGGCACCTGTAGTGTCAAAAATACAGACTGCATACTGTGGTCATGATATATTGTACATTTATTATAGGGGTGGATTTTTGACTGTAAGCTCCAGGTGGACAGCTTGCGTGTAAGTGCGGTATCAAAAATGCGTGCCTTCAGCATGATTTTCAATCCATTTAAATGAATGGTCAAAAATCATGCCTGGCCCATCTCAAAGCTTCCAATATGTGCTAATGCTAAAGGAGACTCCTTGCTTAGAGGGTGAAGGTAGAAAAATTACCCTTATATTTTATCATATTTTTATCTTTGTTTTGTGCCACAAACTAATAAGAATGAAAACATTAGAAATAAACCTTCATGCAGGCAGTGATATATGTTGACTGTACATTCAAATAGGTGGACCATGAGATCATCCAATGATGTCAAGACCTTGTGTCTCAAAGTCGCGAGGCTTCATGCTTGTGTGGTGACCTTGGAAATAAACAGCAAAATACTGTCTTGAATTCCTATTCCTGAGTTAGCAGTACTATTGTGTTCTTTCATCCTCCCTTCCCCTACAGTTCCAGGTACATTTTTTTACATTGTCAATATTGCATTGAAAATACACAGTTAAAAAAAACAATTATGTCTACCACAGGGGCCACTCAATCCAAAACAGCTAATCCATTAGTTGCCATCGTGCAGATTGTGAAGTACATGAGGCTGTTTGGTACCTCATAACATCACCCACCTTTGCCCCAACTCAGCCCATCTGCTGCCATAACCCTCATCCTTCATAATTTGCAGACTCTAATATTCTAATGCTTTTCTGACTAGCCCCCATGCTCCATAAACTTCAGCTTATCCAAAACCCTTATGCCCCGATCTAACCCTCACCAAGTCCTCCACTGTGCTTGCTGACTTACATTGACTCCCGGTCTCCAATGTTTCTAATTTAAAATTCTCATCCTCATGTTCAAATTCCTTTATGGTCTCACCTCTCCCTTTCTTTATAACCTCTTCAAGTCCTATAACCCTCTGAGAACTCTGTGTTCCGCCAACCCTGGTCTCTTGTGCGTCCCCCATTCCTTTCATGTTGCAATTGGTGACCCTGCATTCAGCTATTGAGGCCCTAAGTTCTGGAATTCCCTTGCTAAACCTCTCCATCTCTCTCGTCCTTTAAGAACCTACTTAATACCTATCTCTTTGCCAAAGCTTTTATTTCCCCCTCCTAATATCTTCTTCTTTGTCTTGATTACACTTCTGTGAAGCGCCTTGGAATATTAAACACATTAAACACCTTGTATAAATACAAGGGCCAGGTGTTTATAGTCAGCAGTGAAGCAATGGTGCTCACCTCTCACCTTGAAGAAAGCTTCCCACAAAAATCTAGTGATCTCTGTGACATGGATTTCACCTTTCCCAACGATAATTTCAATCTAGTGCCATGTCAATGAGATCTTCAGACATCCAGAAACAGTGATGTCATCAACAGGGTAAGCAGCACATTGAAGAATTCTCACAGACAGCAAACCAGGAAGTAAAATGCTCTTTTTATAAATTTTACAGAGAGCAAAATAAAGATTAGGACTTACACATTGGAAGCTGAAATATCATAAACAATTTTTTTCAAAAAAATATTTTTAATATATTAAAAAAACTATGGAATTTTTATCATAAAGGAAAAATTGACATTCCATAAATATAAAATTAGTTTTCCAGGGCAAGAGCAGTTGTTCAGCACTAGTTATGACTTAGTTTAGACGTTAAAAACTCAGTTACACCTCAGTAACAAGGTGTTACCTTTTTGGAGGTTTTCAAGAGTTATTACTGTATAAAAAGGGAAGTTCTTGTCATTTCAGTGATTTCTAAAGATTGCTGTCTGCTTCAACAACGCACCCTGTGGAAAAGCAGGGAATCACTGACAAAATCTTCTGGATTTCTGCCTTCAGCAGCGCATTTGCAGATACCAGAAGTTGCTGTCAGTTTCACAAGCTAATGACAGCGAACGCTTACTGTTTTGCCATCATTACATCTGCAAACTTTGGGCTAAATTGTTTTTACTCAGTAAGTGCTGTACCAAAGAACGGTGATTATAAAGATAGAGCGCATTTTAAATGTGACAATTCATCACTTTTAAATTAATTTATTTTACAATTTTTAGTGAAACAGTTTCATCATTTTTCAATTTAATAATTTTTTACAATCACATTCAGTGAATAGATCAATATTTTATTGAAAGATTCTCAATATTCTTTTCAAGTTGCAAGCTTATGGGTGGCTGCAGCAATCCTTACACAACAACTTATATCTCAAGAGTCAGCTGCCATGAAGCAAGAGCCATGACACACAGAAGCCAGTCACTTCACACACAGTGGTAGCATCAAGAAAAAGCATTAGGTTTAAGAGGATTTAATTCTCAGATTGTTACCAAGGGAAAGCACCAATAAATATTAAACAGTTGCCGCACACATGCAAGGTTAGAATATTAAATATGTTGTGCATTGAATTTGTTACTTATGGTGAATGCATTTTTGCATGTATTGGCAGCAGGTTTCATCAGGTGATGTAAATGAAGCAAAGAGGGAAAGCAATATTGGTGAGAGCATTGATCAGTGTGAAATCAATCCTAATGGTCCCAATGTGATTACTGATGGCCTGTGTCAAACATCAGTCTGTAACCAGTTCCCAATCCTGTTGAGGTTGAAAGAGAGAGATGATCCTTTCCAATATGGCACCCCAAGCTTATACAGCAGCAATTCAAGCATCCATGGGAGAAAGGCTGGCTGGACGTAGAGTTTCTGGCAAGATGCCATCTGCTGCAGATATCCCTGGAAATGCCACACATTCTATGGTAGATTGCAGTATACAGTCTACTGCACATGTGGCTAGTGGACTCCTTCACCCAAGCAGCAAACTGTAGCAACACTGCTTGGTATGTACCCCAATGCCTGCAGAAATGCTTAAGGTTCTGCAAAAATTGTACTTTTAAAAGCATGGCTGATGAAATTAGATCTCCAGGCATGTCACCTAATGCAGGACACTGCTGCTTCTATTCAGTTGTTGCATGTGCCTCAGTGCATTCCACTTTGGCTCACTCACTAACTTCCTGAGATGGGTGTCTCTGAGAACAGAGTGATGACACATGCTGTGGTGTGCTGGCTTGGCCAGATGGACTGGATCCTGTTTTTTTCTCCCCTTGCACATCTAGGGAAAGAGAAGAGGACAATAGGTTAAAGTATTGTCTTAATAAGCAGTCTACATATATCTTGCAGTAGAACAGGTGACATGCCTTATTGCTTCAGTCTATCCCTCATTAACAGCTAGCAAATAATACAGTAGCATGAAAATGAACAGCAACAAAAGCTACTAATGCATCCTGAATTACCAGCTGACCTTCATCTTCCTTACCTCTAGCAATCTTGAAGACTTCCCTTTCTGGTATTTAGAAGTTTGCTTCCCCATATATGGTAAAATGTCAAGCATTGGGAGGCTGCTACTCGTCTCTGCTTGCTCTGTTGTTATGGGTTTTCTTCTCTTCCAACAGGAGTAAAATAAGTGAGATATTGCAGTACTTCTAATAGCATCCACGAATATCCAAATGCAAACTTGCAACCAATACTGGATGTGATGACATGTATGTGCAACAGTCAGCTATGTTAGATAAGTGGATTCTCTTGGATTGAATTCATGTAGGGACATACATGATGGAACATGTCCAGGTAAAGGCATTAATAGTAAAGTTTTAAATTATTGAAAGGTAGTGTGAAGGAGAGATAATTAATTGTAATTAATTATAAATGTGTAAGACATAACTTTCTACCCCTTGAGAGGTTACTCTACTGTTTGAATATGAGAATTACGAGAAATAATGCGACAATGCTCACAGCCCAAATTAAACTCTAATAGGCCACATTTTCAAACCCCGCTGAAAGTGTGAACAGCTGTGAGCACGATTTGAATACCGTGTTCTTGGAGGTCGGCACTGGGTCCTGCTGTCTTCGGAACATGATGCTATTTTCAAAGTGCTGCTGGCAGGGAGGGAATGGGTTGGATGCTTGCCTCCAATTAAGTGCCTGTTGAGCTCATTAACAGGCTTGTCAGTAGCAGGGAGCAATTTTTAAAGGCGGAGTGGGGAAAACACCATGGTGGGAACACGACAAGGTTGTGAAGACGTGAACAGTGTGGAGGGCCATGAGAGCTATGGGAAGGGAAGATTAAAGTAATTCAGAGGCAGCAACTAAAGCTCAGCCACTTCAGATGTGTCTCAGTGTGGAGATTGCTGCAGCTGGTAGAGTTTAATGTCACAGAGGAAAGTGGCAGGAAACTGGATAGGGAAGTAAGCTCGCTGGCATCACTGTGGCAACTGGGGTTGGCACAGGAAGGCCTGGTGAATGTTCAAGGCTGAGCTGTCGGAGGTCAGATGGAAGCTGGCCACTCTGACATTGAACAGAGCATTCAAGATGATCTGTGGCAGATGCAAACTCCTGGAGAGCAGGAAGCCAGAGGAGCACAATGGGTGGCTGTTGGGGGATAAGGCTTATCCCCTCATGAAGCATCCATTCCTGGATGAAGGAAGTGGCCTTCATTCAAGACCCAGTGATGGATGGAAAGAAGAGCTATAATTGCCATTTCCTAACACAGACCCTCATAGAACCGACTATGGGCCTCTTGAAGAGACACTTCTATGGTCCTGACAGGTCGGGTGGTGCCCTCTAGTAGGAGCCAGCCAGAGTGTCTCATTTCATGGTCATCTGCTGCGCCCTGCATAACATGGCCATGCAAAGAGGCCTGGAGATGAATGAGGAGGAGGAGTAGGAGTGCCACTCGAACTTGGAGCTGGACTGGGAGGAGGAAGAAGAGGAGGAATAGGTGGGGGAACTACTGGCTGTAATGGCAGCATGGCCAACACTGATTCATCCGCGCTTCACCTGATCTCTACCTCACCTTTACAGTCAAGAAGCCCACTACCCATCCTCCAGAATACAGATCTATTACACCACTTAGATTCTAGACTGTGAGGTTCCATTGGTAGACATAAACATGCATATGGAGCTTTCCTCCATCCACATATATCCAACATTGAAAAGCCTGGGGACATAGCAGTCTCAGATCTCCAAGCACCTGCAACCAGCACCTTAATGAGGCATCCACCTTTCGAGAGGACACATCAACAATGCACATGTCTGTGTGATGACAATAGATTTGTATTGTGAGGCATCAGAAAATAAAGACAGATATGGTCATTGGCACCCAGGTGACCTTAGAGGTAAAATCAGCGCAGTGGTGCATTCCCCTCACGTCTACAGGGTGCTCCCACTATGGCAGGGGATGAGGTGGAAGCAGCCTGCTCCCTACTCTGTGCCACCAGCTGAGATGCCTTTGGCTTCTGTCCTCGTCTTGTAGGTGCCCATGGGGGCCCCTCCAGAGGCTGCTGCACCTGTGACATGGCAACCGAGGTGAGTGTGTCCGCTGTGGTGGAGGGTGCTGAGGTGTGATGCGACAGTGAAGTTTCCATGAAATCCTCCCCAGCCGTTGATGTCGGTGCTGAAATGGAGAGTTGCCTTGGAAGCCTCTCTGCGACTGACTCTGTGGGAGACAGAAGACAATTGTTATGGACAGGTGGGAAATGGCGTGGCTGGTTTCCACTCGTCACCTCCCAACTGACCACAGATAGTATTTTGTTTAAATTAGTTTGTCAGCCTTTGTGTTTTATTGGCCAAACAGACAGCGACAGGTTATCACGCCAATGTACTTTGTTGAATTATAATTTTCTTTAATCCACTGACTGGAGATCTGAATTTATATTTTTTCAAAAGACATTTAGAAAAGAACAGCTAAAAGGATAACTTCCTGGCAGCTGAGGGTGGCTACCTAATTTGCAACACTGTATCCTACATGCAAGGATTGTGAGGAGGGAGACAAAACATCACCTCATTTCCCAGCAAGAACCAAGACCCAGGAGGTTTAAGGGAACTACTTGATCTTTTTAGCAAGAAGAAGAAATATTGTTAACTGCTATGTTTGAATGACTGAGTTACTGTCATGTGACAAGCCCCTCCCCATCTGTGGTTTTAAGCTTGTGTCTTTCTGCAGCAGAGAAAGGAAAAGCTTCTGGACTCTGACACGTGGAGACCCTAAGTGGGGGTTCCTCTCTCGCTCTCTCTCCATTCCAGCTTGAAAGCTTTCAAATCCTGCTTGTTCACTGACCACCTCTGCCTACTCCAGCTACAATCAGTAACTTCATTGGAAGAAATCATTGGCATCGCTGTCTCCAAGAGACCCACCGAACCAGTCATCTACCTCTTCAAACTAAAAGCCTCAGAACCGAATTCAGCTAGAAACCAGCCGAATCACCAAACCACACAGGCTGTATACCCCTTTTTTCTATGAACTCTAACTCAACTGAATTGCTTTTCCCCACTCTGTAACCTATTTTTGTGTGTGTAAACCTCTCGTGTGTGTGCATGTGAGTGAAAGTTGGGGTGTAGTTTTTAATTTTTATTAGTTTGGTTTACATACAATAAAGTTAACCTCTTTCTTTGTTAACTCAAGAAAACCAGTCCGATTGGTTCTTGTTATGATCATACCAAGTAAGTAATCAAACACCTACTGAATTGGCCAGTACAGCCCCTTTAAGAAAGAATTAAACCTGTTGTGGTCAAACAAGGAGAGAGAAAAGAGAGAAGCCCTCCAACCCCTCCTCACTTGACTGCAGCATAGTGTTTTGTTTAGATTAGTTTTTCAGGCCCGGTGTTTTGTTGGCCAAATAGACAGTGACAGGTTTTCTTGTGAGTTTAAAACAGAAGGTTAAATATTTCTTAAACAATATTCACCCAAAATGTTCACAACGCAACCTTTGCATACATTCGCTTTCTCATGCACACTCAAGAAAAGATAGATACAAGGTAAAGGGTCAGAGGTGTTAAGAGTTCCAGGTGTAAAGGTCTGCTGTTTTCAGGAAAAAAAACTGTGGGATCCTCTTGGAAGCTAAGTTTTAAAGTTGCAGGCATGTTTGCTGATTGTCTTGTCCTTGCTGGGTTGCTGAAGTCTCCTGGCACTCAACATTTCAGTTCGAAGACGGTGTTGGTATTTCGTATTTCAATTTTCACAGGTGGAGGAGTTGTTCTAAAGGCACACTCTTATTTCTGTGCTGCAGTTGGTTGCCAGCTCTTCTCAGCATGGTTCAACTATCTTAGCTGGAATTGATTTCTCTCTCTCTCTCTCTTTCTCAGCCTTGTGCTGGAATTAAAGATGGCTTTCGATGTTCTCTCTGTGGCTGGAGATTCCAGACTACTGATCTTGATGACTGATGACCCCCTTTGTTCTCCAAAAAATGCTACCTTTAAAGGTAAATTCATAAAGTGTTGGTTTCACCCATGTGACTTTAGGTTTTCGATTCCTGAGGGACTATACAATGGCTTCTGATCTCAGCCCATTTTGATAAGTTGAAGAATGTTCACTCTTTATTGTAGTGTTTGTAGCTGGAGACAGAACATCTGCTAATGCTTTTGTTTTAGCTCATTTCATGGATATCTCGCATTCATGTGTGATGAGCTGTTTAATTTCAATGCAGATGGTGTTAATGGGTTTCAGTTCTAGCAGACGTGAATGTGTATTTGAGTGAAGGAGCAGGGTATATGTCATGTGACTTTGTCCTCCATCTTGTTGAAGGCAGGTGCGCCAGTCTTTTTAATTTTTTCTATTTTTTAGAACTTCTGTTTATTTTTGTATTTTCATTGCTGCACTTCCGGTGAGCTTGACACAATGGTAATGAGAAGTGGTTCTAATCAACAAGTGCTCCAGAAGGTCCAGTGTGGGCTTAGATCCAGAGTTCATATTGGGCAGGGGTCTCCTCCATGCTCTTCTCCTCAAGAAAGAGCTATCCAATGACCCTGCTGCTCATGGGCTCCTGTCTCGCCATCCCTCACCAAGTGCTGGGATAGCACCCTGGAGATCCCCAGCACCGCCTGCTCCACTGAAGTTAGGGCATGGAGCTGGGCCACTCCACCTCCCATTCTGGCCATCTCCCTTGCATTATGGTTTCCCTTCTACTGCAGGGTCAGACGAGAAAGATTCATAAATATGCTGCCCTCCTCATCTCTTCAGCACAATGTTCAGGTGGCCTTATGTCCCCCTTAGTGATGTCCCCATCTGAGCGTCTCTGTGCAGTGAGCCCACACTTAAACTGACAATGTGAGGGAGATGTATGCACATGCTGTGAGGCCAACTCACGTGCATTCTAGTGCTTAGGGAGTTTGTGCCCAATCAACTGGCTGCCGTTGGCCACTCGCCTCACCAAACCATAATAGATCATTAAACCTTTTCCTGCACTGCACCCTAGTCTTTCTACTAACCTGCGTAGCCACCTCCACCTAAACCCGCCTGGTCTTGTTGGGGATTCCTCCTCCCTGAGTCCACCTCTCTCCTCTCGGACACAGAATCTATTAAAGCCTCCAAAGAGACATCAGAAAAGTGGGGTGCTGCCCAGGGTTGCATTCCCATGCCTACACAGGCCCTCCAAGAACCCTGGTGACTCATTTGTATAGGCAGCAGCAAGTCCAGCGATGACTGCTTGCCTTTAAAGACAACATTCAGTTCCCCACTCCTACCTCCACAATACTTTTGCTACCTCGAATTGGATGTCGGACTCACTTCCAGGCCAATTACTTATCTTGCATTTAAAAATAGCACTCTGTCAGCGTGGCTGACGCAATGTGAATTCGGGACCCGGAAATGCTTCGGTCGTCGGGGTCTCACCCTGAAAACAAAAATCCGGCCTAATATCTTTGCTAGGTTTGGAGGAATGTTAGTTTACAATACAATACACCCGTTAGTCACAAATAGGTTACAAGGAGCTTTACATATGATCACCCAGTGAGCGGTCTCCTCCTGTTATCGTACTCTTCGGCATCTGACCAAATTACTTGGCTTAAGCACTGAATCACTATTTGCAACGATTTTTTTACCCTTCTTTCCAAGGTGGGCAGCATGTTTCATTGACATCTTCATACTGTCCTACCAAGATCCACCAATTGTCCAATGGGGCATCTAATTCTTTGTTCAAACCATGATATTAGAGACTGCCTTGACGGTGAGCATATGTTTACATTTCCTTCAATAATTTAATAATTTCTCATGGGTGTTGCAGACTTCTTCAAGATGTTTATCAGTAAACACAATAGCAGCTTCCTTTCCTAGTCACACGCACATTTTAAAACCACAGGATAATTAAACAATCAGTGTCCCTTAAAATGCTGACTTCTTGCAAACTGTTGCTTGGAGAAAATCCAGCCCAATGTTTTTGTGCACATGAAACTTCTCCAAAGTCCTGACTTGGCAAAAGAGTGAATTTTTTTTTATTTCTTTCATGGGAGGTGGGCATCGCTGGCATGGCCAGCATTTGTTACCCTTCTCTAATTGCCCTTGAAAAGATGGTAATGAGCTGCCTTCTTGAACTGCTGCAGTCCATCTGGTGTGGGTATACCCACAGTGCTGGTAGGATTTTAATCCAGCGACAGTGAATGAACGGTGATATATTTCCAAGTCAGAATGGTATGTGACTTGGAAGGGAACTTGCATGTGGTGGTGTTTCCATGCGTCTGCTGTCCCTGTCCTTCTAGGTGGGAGAGGTCACGGGTTTGGAAGGTCCTGTCAAAGGAGGCGTGGTGAATTGCTGCAGTGCATCTTGTATATGGTACACACTGCTGCCACTGTGAATCGGTGGTAAAGGGAGTCAATATTTAAGGTTGTGGATGGGGTGCCGATCAAGCAGGCGGCTTTGTTCTGGATGGTGCCAAGCTTCCTGAGTGTTGTTGGAGCCGCATTCATCCTGGCAAGTAAGAGTATTCCATCACACTCCTGACATGTACCTTGTGGATGGTGTACATAGCTTTGAAGTACATACGAACATACAAATTAGGAGCTGGAGTAGGCCACTTGACCCTTTGAACCTGTTCCACCATTCAGAAAGATCGTGGCTGATCTAATTGTAACCTCAACTCCACATTCCCACCTTCCCCCCATAACCTTTCACCCCCTTGCTTATCAAGAATCTATCTACCTCTGCCTTGAAAATATTCAAAGACTCTGCATCCACCGCCTTTTGAGGAAGAGAGTTCCAAAGACGCACAATCCTCTGAGAGAAAAGATTTGTCCTCATTTCTGTCTTAAATGCATGACCACTTATTTTTAAATAGTAACACCTAGTTCTAGATTCTCCTACAAGAGGAAACATCCTTTCCACATCCACCCTGTCAAGACCCACCCAGGATCTTATATGTTTCAATCAAGTTGCCTCTTACTCTTCCAAACTCCAGTGGTTACAAGCCTAGCCTGTCCAACCTTTCCTCATAAGACAACCCATCCATTCCAGGTATTAGTATAGTCAACCTTCTCTGAACTGCTTCCAACGCATTTGCATCCTTCCTTAAATAAGGAGAACAACACCGTACACAGTACTCCAGATGTGGTGTCACCAATGCCCTGTATAACTATAGCATAACCTCCCTATGTTTGTTTTCAACTCCTCTCGCAATGAATGATAACATTCTATTAGCTTTCCTAATTACTTGCTGTAACTGCATATTAACCTTTTGCGATTCATGCACTAGGACTAGAACAACTAGATCCTCTGCATCTCAGAGCTCTGCAATCTCTCACCATTTAGATAATATGCTTCTTTTTTATTCTTCCTGCAAAAATGGACAATTTCACACTTTCCCACATTATACTCCATTTGCCAGATCTTTGCTCACTCACTTAATCTATCTAAATCCCTTTGTAGCCTCCTTATGTCCTCTTCACAAGTTACTTTCCTACCTATCTTTGTGTCATCAGCAAATTTAGCAATCATACTTTTGGTCCCTTCATCTAAGTCATTTATATAAATTGTGAAACATTGAGGCCCCAGCACTAATCCCCATGGCACACCACTTATTACATCTTGCCAACCAGAAAATGACCCATTTATGCCTACTCTCTGTTTCCTTTTAGCTAGCCAATCTTCTATCCATGCCAATATGTCACCCCCTACACCATGAGCTTTTATTTTCCACAATACCCTTTGATGTGGCACCTTATCAAATGCCTTCTGGAAATCTAAGCGCAGTACATTGACCGGTTCCCCTTTATCCACAGCACATGTAACTTCTTCAAAGAACTCCAGTAAATTGCTTAAACATGATTTCCCTTTCACAACACCATGTTGATCCTGCCTGATTACCTTGAATTTTTGTAAGTGCCCTGCTATAACGTCTTTAATAATAGCCTTTAACATTTTCCCTATGGCAGATGTTAAGCTAACCGGCCTGTAGTTTCCTGCTTTCTGTCTTCCTCCCTTTTTGAATTTTTCGATTTAATGGAACCTTCCCCCAATCAAGGGAATTTTGGAAAATTAAAACCAACGCATCAACTATCTCACTAGCCACTTCTTTTAAGATCCTCGGATGAAGTCCATCAGGACCCAGGGACTTGCTAGCCACAGCTCCAACAATTTGTTCAGTACTATCTCCGTGGTGATTGTAATTTTCTTGAGTTCCTCCCTCCCTTCCATTTCCTGATTTACAGCTATTTCTGGGATCTTACTTGTATCCTCTTTAGTGAAGACCAATGCAAAATGTCTGTTCAATTCATCTGCCATCTCCTTATTTTCTTTTATTAATTCCCCAGACTCACTTTGTATAGCTTCCTTTATTGAAGTATGTCTGTTTATTGGTTTCAACTTGATTTTTACAACTTTTCTGCTTTTTGCTGAACATTCCATAGCCTTAAGGTGTTTTTTTTCTCCAGTGACTCTGTTTATCTGTAATGAAAACAGTTTGCAGCTGTTAACAGGTTACTTTAGTTCAAAATGCCCTTTTGGCATTCACAATGCATGCTCGTCAGATTCGGTCAGTTTTCCGTACACATGCTATACAGCATAGCTTCCTGTATTTCATTTAAATTATTGATGCTCCTGGGTTGGATAGCCTCACAAGTCTCAACCACAAATTTCAATTAAAACAATATTACAGTCTTTTATAAGTGTCAGACATGCTTAGTACACTGCACAAATGAAAGGTTGTGATGGATTCTCATGCCTTGACCTGTAAGGTCACTAAGATTCATCTAGCATTGATTCCATGTGTGCAGAGGGTGGAGAGGTCCAAGATAGAAGTGGCTTCTTACTCATTTCTTTGCTGTCCTGCACTCCTTCGGACATGATATTAATATAAGCTAGCTCTTTATCAATGTTCAAAATTTCATGATGCTTGCCCCTTTAAGCTGCAGCAGTACGTTAAATTTTGTAATAGCATGCAATTTCCCATCCTCCCCAGTGGATGAAATTCCTTGCACAATTGGAGCTTGCCTCTAGTTGCATAACTAGGCTGATCTCAGCAATTTGGCAAACGTTAGTGCTTGGCATATTAGAGGTGCATGAAATGAACTCTGCCCAATTTCTGGTCAGTTTTATATCCAATCAGAAAATCTAGGCTCAAGTCTCAGCTTAAATGTGCGATAACTTTAAACTCTTCCACAGGGGTCACTGAATAAGGATCAGGAAAGAGAACCCAGGTTAATGTTTGCCCTCCCTTGCTAAATAGCTCTGAGACCAATTGTAACTACTCTGAGTGAGATCAGTTAAGTCAGCTGGGAATCAAAATTGGGACATTCTGGTTTATGTGGTCATGCCTTTAACCACTGGATCATCAAAATAAAGTTTGTAATTAAAAAATGCAGCACGTTCATTGGGGTGGCGGTGGCGTAGTGGTATTGTCACTGCACTAGTAACCCAGAGACCCAGGGTATTGATCTGGGGACGTGGGTTTGAATCCCACCACAGCAGAAGGTGATATTTGAATTCAACTCATAAACCTGGAATTAAAAAAGAATGATGGTCATGAAACGATTGTCATAAAAGTCCATCTGGTTCACTAATGTCCTTTAGGGAAGCAAATCTGCTGTCCTTACCTGGTCTGGTCTACATATGACTCGAGATCCACACCAATGTGGTTGACCCTTAAATGCCCCCTGAAAAGGCCTAGCAAGCCACTCTGTTGTGTCAAACCACTACAAAGTCAATAAGGAATGAAACCAGATGGACTACCCGGCATCAACCTAGGCAACAGAAACAACAATGGCAAACCCAGTCCTCCTTATGAACAGTTGGGGGCTTGTGCCGAAGATGGGAGAGCTGTCCCACAGACTAGTCAAGCAACAGCCTGACATAGTCATTTTCACGGAATCATAGGTGGTAGACAATGTCCCAGACGCTGCCATCACCATGTTCCACTGGTAGAACAGACCCAGCAGAGGTGGTGACACAGTGGTATACAGTCAGGAGGGAGTACTCACATTGACTCCAGGCTCCATGAAGTCTCATGGCATCAGCTCAAACATGGGCAAGGCACCCTCCTGCTGATTACCACCTACGCACCCCCACCCTCAGCTGATGAATCAGTACTCCTCCATGTTGAATACCACTTGGAGGAAGCACTGAGGGTGGCAAGGGTGCAGAAAGTACTCAGGGTGGAGGACTTCAATGTCCAATACCAAGAGTGGCTCAGTATTACAATTACTGGCTGAATCCTAAAGGACATAGCTGCTAGACTGGGTATATGACAGGTGGTGAGGCAAAAACACACTTGATCTCAACCTCATCAATCTGCCTGTCGCAGATGCATCTGTCCATGACAATACTGGTAGGAATGACCACCGCACAGTCCTTGTGGAGAGCAAGTCCACTCCCCACTTTGAGGAGACCCTCCATCGTTTGTGTGGCACTCTCACCATGCTAAATGGGATAGATTTCGAACAGATCTAGCAACTCAAAACCGAGCATCCCTGAGGCGCTGTGGGCCATCAGCAGCAACAGAATTGTACTCAACCACAATCTGTAACCTCATAGCCTGGCATATCCCGCACTCTACCATTACCATCAAGCCGGGGAATCAACCCTCGTTCAATGAAGAGTGCAGGATGGCATGCCAGGAGCAGCACCAGGCATACCTCAAAATGAATTGTGAAGCTACAATCCAGGACTACTTGTATGCCAAACAGCATAAGCAGCATGCGATAGAGAGAGCTAAGTGAACCCACAACCAAGGTATCAGATCTAAGCTCTGCAGTCCTGCCACATCAGGCCATGAATGGTGGTGGACAATTAAACAACTAACTGGAAGAGGTGGCTCCACAAATATCGCCATCATCGATGATGGGGGAGCCCAGCACATCAGTGCAAAAGAGAAGGCTGAAGCATTTGCAACAATCTTCAGCCAGAAGTGCCGAGTGAATAATCCATCTCGGCCTCCTCCTGAAGTCCCCAGCATCACAAATGCCGGTCTTCAGTCAATTCAATTCACTGCATGTGATATTAAGAAACGACTGAACGCACTGGATACTGCAAAGGCTAGAGGCCCTGACAACATTCTGGCAACAGCACTGAACACCTGTGCATCAGAATTTGCTGCGTCCCTAGCCAAGCTGTTCCAGTACAGCTACAACACTGGCATCTAACAGGCAATGTGGAAAATTGCCCAGGTATGTCCTGCACACAAAAAGCAGGACAAATCCAACTTGGTCAACTACTGCCCCATCAGTCTACTCTCGATCACCAGTAAACTGATGGAAAGTGTCATCAAGCGGCGCTTGCTTAGCAATACCCTGCTCAGTGATGCTCAGTTGGGTTCTGCCAGGGCCATTCAGCTCCTGACCTCATTATAGCCTTGGGTTGAAACATGGACAAAAGAGCTGAACTCAAGAGGTGAGGTAAGTGTGATTGCCCTTGACACAAGGCAGCATTTGACTGAGTATGTCATCAAGGAGCCCTAGCAAAACTGGAATCAGGGGGAAAACTCTCCACTGGTTGGAGTCATACCTAGCACAAAGGAAGATGGTTGTGGTTGTTGAAGGTCAATCATGTCAGCTCCAGGAGTTCCTCAGGTTAGTGCCCTAGGCCCAACCGTCTTTAGCTGCTTCATCAATGACCTTCCTTCAATCATAAGGTCAGAAGTGGGAATGTTCAAACTCCTCAGATACTGAAGCAGTCTGTATAGAAATGCAGCAAGACCTGGACAATATCCAGGTTTGGGCTGATAAGTGGCAAGTAACATTCGTGCCACACAAATGCCAGGTGATGACTATCTCAAACAGAAGAGAATCTAACCATCTCCCCTTGACAATCAATGGCATTACGATCGTTGAATCCCCCACTATCAACATCCTGGGGGTTACCATTGACCAGAAACTGAACTGGAGTAGCCATATAAATACCATGGCTACAAGAGCAGGTCAGAGGCTAGGAATCCTGTGGTGAGTAACTCACCTCATGACTCTCCAATGCCTGTCCACCATCGACAAGGCACAAGTCAGGACTGTGATGGAATACTCTCCACTTGCCTGGATGGGTGCAGCTCCAACAATATTCAAGAAGCTCGATACCATCCAGGACAAAGCAGCCGGCTTGATTGACACCCCAACCACAAAAAACATTCACTCCCTCCACCTCTGACGCACAATGGCAGCTGTGCGTACCATCTACAAGATGCACTGCAGCAACACACCAAGGCTCCTTTGACAGCACCTTCTAAACTCACAACCTCTACAACCTAGAATGACAAGGGCAGAAGTTGCATGAGGACACCACCACCTCCAAGTTCCCTCCAAGCCACACACCATCCTGAATTGGATGTATGTCACCATTCCTTCAATGTTGCTGGGTCAAAATCCTGGAATTCCCTTTCTAACAGCATTGTGGGTGTACCAACCCCACATGGACTGCAGCAGTTCAAGAAGGCGGCTCACCGCCATATTCTCAAGGACAATTCGGGATGGGCAATAAATGCTGTCCTAGCCAGTGATGTCCACATCCCATGAATGAATTTTAAAAAATCATTAGGAAGTTACTTTCAATTGCTTTCTTCTTTAAAACTATATATGTTATATGGAAGTTGAGATTTCAAATTTTATGTAATATCAGTTAGGTTTAACACAGTCAGTTACTCTGCACCTATGTTGTAAAGAAATGATGTGCAGTCTATCTTTAAGTTGCCAGTGGACCATTTCATCAAGGATTTCCTCAACTTTAAAGTGCTTTAAACTAAGCCTTCATATCTTGCCTTTGCAGTAGTTTGAGAAATTAGACTAGATATTACCTCGATTCATAGAAAAACAATTTAAAAAATGAGCATTAACTTTATCTCTGAATAAATGAAAGGGATATTTGATAAGAATCCACAGATTATTAGGTAAAATAAAAGAAAATTACCACAACAAATTCTAAGAAGTGAAGTTGAAGACTAATACAGTAAGAGCATGAAAACATTTCTGCATTCTAAAGGGGAATTTCCTTTACGCATTTGATGAACCTTTGACATATATAGGGATTGTGCAACTCTTGTACAATTACCTGATTCCCTGTTTCAGCACAGCCCACCCTATGCTAATTAGAGTTAGAGTGCCTTTTCAGTTAAAACTCTTACACAAGATGGAGACTTGGTACTGCCATGTAGAGAAACACATGAAGTTTCTATCTTAACGCCCGGGTTGTAAAGTTATCAAGCCATCTTCAAATTGATTAGCCTTTCTTGGTTTTCATGTTTGCACAATAACAGCTGTGTTTGAGCAAGATACCACCTGCATAATCACACCATTATTTCATAACTAAATATTTGACATGTTATCTTAGATCTCGTAAATTCCCCTGACGTCATTTATGACTTTAACCCCTTATAGGGACTAAACCAAATCAGGAGTACATCCCAATGAATCTCCTTTAATTAAGTTCAAACCAGAAAAATTCTTATAACACTTATTTGGGTCCAAAGAATTGAACTAGCTTTCTCTCAAAGAAAGAAAACTAACAGAGAATATTACCATCTTTCGGATAGCCTATTTTTAATAATTATGGCTAAGTCTTAAATATCCCATATGTTATAAGGGTCTGGGAAACTCTCTTCAATACATATCTCTCCACTTAAAGAAACACAGAGATGGGGTTCTTGTAGTTGTATACAGAATTCTACATGAAATGATTTATTAACTTGTATTTAATATTTATTAAAGAATTTAACATGCAATACACTTTTAAGTGGATAAGTATATCACACTATCAAATATTACTAAGAGATGTAACACATAATCTTATTTATGACATAGAATCCAAAAGTTTAACCTTGCTAATGTTACAGCAAAATATCTTAGAATATCCATAAAAATTGAAAGTAAACTTTTACCTTAAATTCCCTGAGTAAGCCATAGGGTGAGAAATATTGTTAAGGATTCAACAATTCTACTTGACCTTTTAGCATATAAATGTTACCTTTCTGTGTGTGTTTTACCTGCTTTTAAGATCCATATTTGATAGTATCATTAACTAACATCTCTAATTAATGTTTTGCTGGAATTCCCCTGCTCTTGCAGTTGTAAGTATTTATCTGGTCAAAATGTTTATAATTGTGTTTACTTGACCTCTTGTTCCTGTAAATACTATTACATTTATTGTTTTATTGTCTATAATTGTGTTTTTTATGGTACCTTGTAACAACCTTTTGAACCAATCTGTCTACATCACCAACCAACACTATCAATTAAGTTTATTACTACCTCTTACTGATGTCATACAGGATATTGCAATGTGTGTTTATCCTCCAAGTCCCCGGCAACAGAAATACTGAAATGGATTTCCCAACTTAAAAGTTGTTTCTGGCTCACATTCTATTGTAACAGGGACCTTGAAAGATCTTGAAATTTTTACTCTACCTCCTTAAAGGGGAATTTCAATGAGTCTTGAAAACTGACCATTTATTCAATCTCTAATTCTAAAAGGTATAATATATTAACTATATCTAAATTCTACCTAATTAAGCCTATTATTCCATCATAACCCAAATAACTGATAATATCCGCTGAAATATTTAACAAATCAAATAAAATTGAAGGGAGAAATTTTCCATTAGCTTCATGATAGGGGTTGTCAGCTGTAGAAAACCATTAGTCTCCACTGAAGTGTTCATGGGGGAATTGAACATACTAAAATACTTCATTTTGGTATTATGGCATTTTAAATCTTAAAACGTGTCATATTGCTAAAGGAGATGAAGGGAAAAAACTAGTTAAACCAGCAGCACAGAGTTATTGAAACTTAAACAATTCACCCAGTTATATTGAATGCAATGAATCTTGAGAAGAAAAAATCTTGCCTTTTTAAAAATAAAAATCCCTGATGACTCATTGTTCATACACAAAGTATGAGAATGAGCCAAACAAGCCAGAAAGATCACAAGGTTGGATTGTTTTGAGTTAATCAGTCTCAATCAGGGTATTGGTGTCAGTGCTACAGTCAGTGTATCTTGAAATGAGTAGTGGACGAAGTAGGCCAAGGTTCTCATTTCCCATTGTTACCGAGTGAAGAAAAATATACACCTGAAATATTAGCCTGTCTTTTCTCTTTCTAGATGCTGAATGAGCTGATGTCTGTGTATTTCCAGCAAGTTTTCTTATCATTTCAAAATTTCGAACATTTTTACTTCTCTTATCCTTGAAAAGTGTTGTTCCTGTCCGTTAGTGTTCCCCACCCACCAACTCCCCAGTTTTCAAACTGAGAAGGACAGTGGTAGGCAATCAGCAAAAATCCACCCCAGATTAACAATAATTCCACATCAGTGAAAAGATACCCTCCAGTTTCCTCCTCTATCCACTATGATGTGATGCTAATGCCATGCTATTACTTCCCAGTTTTATCAATTGCAGGATCTTGATGATAAAGTCACAGTTTAATTGACGGTTGTTCTGCAATTTTACTTGAAAAGTTGCATTAAAGGAACTTCAGAGTGTGAATCAACTGTTTTCCAGACTTGCTGTGTTTTGTCGAATCTCCTAGAAGCTGCTTCTAACAAGTCAGGAGGATGGCAGACCTTGGATTTCCTGCAGTCAGAAGCAGCAGCTGCAGCAGCAAGAGGAGACACCAGTGAGAAGGTGAGTGAAACTTGGGAACTTTACTCTAGGTAAATAGTGAAAGATTATTTCTACTGGGGGTGGGGTGCAAATGGGAAACAAGATTGCAGAGACTGCGGATTCTCACTGTGGATCAGGACACCTTGAATTTACATCTTAACTGCCCATTCATGAAGGAGTGAGCTGTAGGTTGGCTGAGAATGGACTGGCAGCAGCCCACAGTAATGCTGTGGAGCTGGGAGGAGCAATCCTGTTTTTCCACAGCCCACAGAAGGGGATAAAAGAAAAAATTCTAACCATTTCTTCAGTGGGATTGTTAAGGACCGCTGAGTAGGTTGCTTCTTCTTTGGCCTCCTTGTCTCGGGAGACAATGGGTAAGCGCCTGGAGGTGGTTTGTGGAGCAGTGGTTTGTGGAGCAGTGCCTGGAGTGGCTATAAAGGCCAATACTAGAGTGACAGACTCTTCCACAGGTGCTGCAGATAAAATTGGTTGTCAGGGTTGTTTCGCAGTTGGCTCTCCCCTTGCGCTTCTGTCTTTTTTCCTGCCAACTGCTAAGTCTCTTTGACTCGCCACACTTTAGCCCCGTCTTTATGGCTGCCCGCCAGCTCTGGCGATCGCTGGCAACTGACTCCCACGACTTGTGATCAATGTTACAGGACTTCATGTTGCGTTTGCAGACGTCTTTAAAGCAGAGACATGGATGGCCGGTGGGTCTGATACCAGTGACGAGCTCGCTGTACAATGTGTCCTTGGGGATCCTGCCATCTTCCATGCGGCTCACATGGCCAAACCATGTGAGCCGCATGTGAGTAGGTTGCTATAGGACTGGATAAATTAGTCAGAGTTTGCAAGGCACATGCACCAACTAGTTTTTCACGCATTCTGTAAAAAGGTTCTGAAAGGTTCTTTATCTATTTAAATTATTTTAATCTGGAGTTCAAGGAGGTGCCAGGGATGCGTAAAAATAATAAGGACTAATACGGCAGTGGCCACGCCACTGGCTCAGATAAGGTGCAGGACAATGTGCCCAGAAATTGGTATACATTACACCCATTTTACCCACAAAAAACAAGTGGAAGACATACCAATTTCTATCCCAGTGTCTGCAAATAACTTTTGCTGAATGCAGCTCATGCCAAGATGTCAGATCAGACCCAGCATATAAATTGAATTTGATATCCCTGGTGTGCTGCTTGTGTCCCAAAGCATGTCACAACCAATAAGTTATTGTTGAAGTGCAGTCACTGTTGTTATATAGGAAAATACAGAAGCATATTTGTGCACAGCAAGGTGTCACAACTGCCAAATTAGTTGAATTATCAATTGTTGTTGAGTGAAGAATGTTTGGTTAAGCCATTAGGAGAACTCCCTTTTCTTCTTTGAGAAGTGCCATAGAATTTATCATCAATTAGTAGAACAAGCACACAGTACTTAATTTTAACATTTCATCCAAAAGACAGCACTTCTGTTAAGACAAGATTCCCTCCGTACTGTTAAGTGTCAACTTAGATTTATGTGCTCAGACAAGAGTGCTACCAACTGAGCCAAGCTAACACTGCAGTAGAGGTGCAATAACTGGTGTCAACACTTCTGGGTTGCCTGGAGGTGGAGAAAATAGGCCAGAGTCCCAGTTTCTTCTGCTGGTGTGAACATTGGCTGAGAGCAGGGTGAGAATCAGCTGAGAAGGCCCCTGTGAATTTCCTCCTAATTCGCTCTCTTTATTTCTCTCTCCTCTTTTAAGATGCTCCTTAAAATCTACCTCTTTGACGAAGTTGTTGGTTGGCTTTTCTGATATCTCCTTATGTGGTTTGCTGTCAAATTTTGTTTGATAATGTTCCTGTGAAGGGCTTTGGGACACTTTACTGTGCTAAAGGTCCAATATCAATTCAGGTTGTTGTCGTTAAATAGCCTACGAACATTTACTTTTTAAAAATTCATTCTTGGTATACAAAAATCACTGGCAAGGCAGCATTTATTCCTTATCCCTAGTTGCCCTTGAGAAGGTGTTGATAAGACACCTTCTTGAACCATTGCCATTCTTGTGGTGAAGGTACTCCTACAGTGCTGGTAGGTAGGGAGCTGCAGGATCTTAAACTAGTGACAATGAAGGGACAATAATGTATGTCCAAATTGGGATGGTATGTGATTTGGAGGGGAAATTTGGAATGATGGCATTCCCATGCATCTAATATCCATGTCATTCTAGGTAGTAGAGGTCATGGGTTTGGGAAGAGCTGTGAAGGAAGCCTCGGCAAGTTGCTGCATTGCATCCTATGGACAGTAAACACTGCAGTCACAGTGCATCAAGGATGGAGGGAGCAGATGTTTAAGGTGTTGGATATGCGGCCGATCAAGCAGACTACTTTGTCCTGGATGGTGTCAAGTTTCTTGAGTGTTGTTGCAGCTGCAAGTGGAGAGTATTCCATCACACTCCTGACTTGTGCCTTATAGATGGTGGAAAGGCTTGGGGGTGCCATGATGTGAGGCATTCACCACAAAATACCCAGCCTTTGACCTGCTCTTGTAGCCATGACACTTATATGTTTGGTTTAGTTAAGAATCTGATCAATGGTGACCCCTAAAATATTATTGGCGAGAAATTCAACAATCGTAATGCTATTATTGAATATCAAATGGAAGTGGTTAGACTCTCTCTTGTTGGAGATAGTCATTGCCTGGCATTCATGTGGGGTGAATGTTGCTTGTCACATATCAGTCGAAGCTTGGATGTTGTTCAGGTCTTGCTGCAAGTGGGCATGGACTGCTTCATTATCTGAGGAATTGCAAATGGAGCTAAAAACTGCGCAATCAATTAACAAACAGCCTCACTTCTGATCTCATGATGGAGGGAAGGTCATTCAAGAAGCAGCTGAAGATAGCTTGGCTAAGAACGCTGCCCTAAGGAACTCCTGTAGCAACTCCGTGGATTGAGATAATTGGCTTCCAACAGCGACTCTCTTCCTTATTGTCAGATATGACACCAGCCACTGGAGTTTTCCCCTTGATCCCCATGACCAGTATTACTATGGCACCTTGGTGCCACACTCAGTCAAATGTTGCCTTGATATCAAGGGCAGTCACTCTCAACTCTGGAATTCAGCCCTTTTGTCCATGTTTGAGCCAAGGCTGTAATGAGATCTACAGCCAAATGTGGTCTTGACAGAACCCAAATTGAGCATTAGTGAGCAGGTTATTGGTGAGCAAGTGCTGCTTATAGTACTGTTGATGTCTCTCTCCATCACTTTTCTGATGATTGAGAGTGGATTGATGGGACGGTAATTGTAGTTGTCCTATTTTTTATGGACAGGACGTACCTGGGCAATTTGCCTCATCAGCTAGATGCCAGTGTACTGCAGCAACTCATCTACAGACATGGCTAGTTCTGGCGCATAAGCCTTGAGCACTACAGCCAACATCTTTTCCAGACCTATACCTTTCTCTGTGTTCCCCGCACTCAGCCATTTCGCGACTTTTTTTTTCCAGAAATTTATTCATAAAATTTGTAAAAATATATTACATAACAGTTCAAATTTGACATTACATAAAGTGCAATACATTTCAATTTCTTTCAACACGGTACTTGACACTCTGAGGTGCCTCACTGCACTTACAAGTTATGTTTACAATTGACATTTACATTTTATGTCAAAGATTCTCTGGTGCTTACTGCCCGACATATTTTACACATTTTCCAGCCCCTAAGAGGGTGGAAAAAGAACAAACGGGAAGGTTTGTGGTAAAGTGGAAGACAGGAGAGATTAAATGATAAAAGAGTTGGTGATGTAAGGGGATAAGTAAAGAAACAAATGATGTGTCTAGAGGAGGTGTGAATGGCAGAATGCAGAACAGCTGCCATGGGAAAGCAAAAACAAGAGAAAAAGGTGAGTAAAAGCAAAACCTGCAAATAATAAGGAAACAAAATTTGACAGAGATTATCTAACATTTCCAGCATCTGCAGTATTTTGCTTTTGTTTTGAATGAAGCTGTTTTTAGTTCTCAAAATCCCCTGAAAGGAAGGTGCACTGTTCCCAGAAGTACTGCAATACTGAATTGATACATGGAGTGGGCAGAGCAAGCCCCTATTCCATCTCCCTGTTCCAAAAATCAATTTAATAATATATGGTCCACAGATAAGTGACATATCAGATATTGAATTGATAAAAAAGATTTTTCAAAGAATATTCTTTATTCATAAAATTTGTAACAGTACATTACATAAAAGTTCAAATTTGACATTACATAAAGTGCAATACAGTTCAATTTTTAGTATGGTATGTGGCACTCTGAGTGTCTCACTACACCTACAATTACAAATTATATTTACAATATACATTTACATTTCATGTTCAAATAGTCTCTGGTGCATACTGCCCGAGGAGTTTTCACAGGAAATAGGAGCAGGGTAGGCCATTTGGCCCATCGAGCCTGCTCTGCCATTCAAACAGATCATGGCTGATCAACTACCTCTACGCCATCTTTCCCCACTATCTCCATATCCCTTGATGTTGTTAGTATTCAGTAATCTATCGATTTCTGTCCTGAACATGCTCAACGATTGAGCTTCCACAGCCCTCTGGGGTAGAGAATTCCACAGATCCACCACCCTCTGAGTAGAGAAATTCCTCCTCATCTCAGTCTTAAATGGCCTGCCCCTTATTCTGAGACTCACCAGCCAGGGGAAACATCCTATCCACATCTATCCTGTCATGCCCTGTAACAATTTTGTAAGTTTCAATGAGATCACAGGTTCCAGCCCCTCCTTGATATTTAAGTAAAGTAAATCAAGTTGGCTGAAGTCTGGCAACTGTGATAGATGGAAGCTGAGAAGGATCATTCACTTGACACTTCTCTGGCTGAAGGTAGCTGCAAACGTGGTTCACTGTTAAAAGGCTCACACCAGAATAATCACGTGGGAAAGAAACAATGACCGGGTTTTCAATTGCCAGTGGGGTTGGAAAGGGGTGTGGGCATGATTCGAGGATGGCAGAGGGCACGAGATCCCGCCATGTCCAGAAAGTGAGGCAATTTGAAAGGAAGGGTGGGAGGTGGAAAGGGGAACCTGCTTGTCTCCAATTAATGGCCTATTAAACTCCTTGGGAAGCTTGTTAATGGGCCAGGGAGGGCAAGAAGGCAATTTTTAAAGGTGTGATCGCCAAACCTGAACAGACTGGTGCATGTTAGTGCACAGCTGTTGGGTTCAAAGCGGGCTGAGAATAAAGTTTTCTTAGTGGTGATGTAAAATTTTGGGTGCTGAATCTAGTGCTGGATCATGCGCTTTAGCTCATGAAACGTGCTGACCCTGTGAGATATTGCCTGCTCTCTTCTGCTAGGCAGCAGCAGGCCCCATCATGGCTGCTGTCTGCCTTTGCTGCTCGTGCTCTACAGGCAGCCTCAGCCTAGAACATGGCTACCCGACCTGAACCCAACGGGACCTGACGACATGTGTCGGGTTCAGGTCAGGTCAGGTTGGGTCGCTCTTCCGGGTCTGGCATTCGGGCTCGGGTTGGGCTGGGTCGGACATAATCTATCACCACCTCCCGTATGTGGCTCCAATGTTAATGTAGATTTTGGACTTGAAAGGTTGTTTAGTTACAGTTTTTTTTAAGCTTGTGCAACAGATAAGCAACAAAGTGAAAAACGGAAGCTAAATGGTCAGGTCGGGCGCAGGAAAAAATGGAAGGGGTCGGGCTACGGTTGCGTTTCATTTGCAGACCTAAGCTGGCCTTTACCGCCACCTCCGCGAGACGTTCAGCGCCACAAGCTGGGCATAGAACTCGCCTTCAGCCTAATTAGGACATTTACAGAAGCGTCATGTGAGACATACAGTGGCAACGCAGAGTCCAGACCTGGAAATTATCCATCAGATTCCCGACCCCAATTTGAAAATACAGCCCCAGAAGACAGCCTGAAAAGGAAACTGAGTGAAAAGAAAACCGAACTTCACGAGTTAGCCAATTAACATAAGAGGCAGGAGGCAGGCTGTGTGGAAAGTCCCTGCCTGGTGACCAATCAGCGGCTGCCAGGTGTTGCAGTGGACCAATGGGAGAAAAGGAAGGCGGAGCTAAGAGATAGTGAGGGCGGGGCACCAACCGAGTGACGGGGGGGGGGGGGCAGTGACTGACTGAGCGGGGGCGAAGGGCAGTGACTGACAGCGCGAACTAGTGGCAGGGCACCGAGTGAACAAAGAGAGAGGGGGAGGGGTAGTGACTGTTTTCGATTCCGGGAGCTGCTCTGCTAAAGTGGGTAAGTGATGACTGACGAGGTGTTGGGAAAGATCTGACTTTTATTGATATGTTTTTATGAATTACCGAGGAGAGGAGCGAGTGGCGGCCCTGGCCGACCGTGTAAAGGTGACTCAGGGCTGAGTGTTGATCGGAATTGTCCGGTCCCGCCTCACGATGCTGCAATGCGCCATTACCGTATTAGTTCTCATGCTGTTTGGCTCCTTCTGTGGTTAGGTTCCTCCCGGTCTGTAGGGAGTTTCTGACTCATTCCCCCAGATACTGTTGTCCCTGAGTCAGAAACAAAACAATTTTAAATTAACTTTATTGATGACTCATCTCCCAGCCCTCAAGGAATGACTAAAAAAGGAATTGCGTTTCATTTTATTAACTAGGGCACCAACTGTCAGTGCAGGTAAGCCATTGCAATGTTTTCATTTTTGCCTGCTCGCTGTCTTTTTCTTGGATGTGAAAACTTAGTTCTCTTTTGGGTAGGGTAGGATAGGGAGGTGAAGGAGAGAATGATGGTAAGAGACGTTGATCTTGCAAATAACAGCACAGGGGCTGCCAGAACGGAAGACAAATTTCAGACTTAGTTGAATTCAAAGGAAGCAGCCCCATTTCAAACCTATGTGAACAGCAGCTCATTTTCACAATGTGTTGATATTTTTAAACCAAGGCGAGATTTTTTAGAGGTCTGTACGTGTTACGTGGAAGAAAAATAAGGCAGTGAATCCCAGCTTTGAAAATGCATTTTACATGCATCAAATTACTTATTTAACATGTTTAAGGCTAGTACATTTATAATATTCAAAATGTTCTAAATAGACTTGGGTATGTTGCTAATTTCTTGAGCTGTTGTTAAGAGGCTAATCGGTAAATTCATGTTAGTGTAATCTTCTACAATCAACTTAAACAGAACTGCAGTTGGGGTGAGCAAGATGAGGCAAAAAAATGTGTAACTGCAGTTTAAAAATAGTATCTGTTGTACGTGTTAAAGATCAAGGGGTAGAGTTTCCATTTCGGGCCTTGTTACTAAAATGTCCTTGAAATTGTGCTCTTTAGGTTATGCTTTCTGCTAAAATTTATTTGTATAATTGCAAATGTAACATATGAATGTAACATCTTGCCTCTGGGCCAGTCTAATAGAATAATAGCTTTTTTTCCTTTCCTTTCTTCTATATTTAAGTGTGGTAATTCAGTGCAGTTTTAGTACGGCTGAAAATTAATTAAGAACTATATGGAATCATTTAATTTCATTGTTTCATCAGCTTCTTTAATAAATTAATGTTTTATATGAAACAAAACTACTAATACCTCTGCACTTAAGAAAATGAGTGCAATTTGAAGTCACTTCCTGAACTAGTGGAATTTGTCAATTTTAACCTTGTGGTTTAGGTAGTTTTTTGAGTGGAGTCTGATTCATCCAAATTGGGTCTTGAACCAGCATGTAAGATCATGGAAAACATGAGAGTAAGTGATTTAGGTACAACTCACTTATTTCAAGTTCTTTTATCATATGCACCAGTTTGGTCAATTTGTGCAGATATGACTAGTGGAAACTCAATCCCATGGTTTCTGCTCTGATGCAGTTAAACATTGATCGTAAAAGGACAGGTTAAAGATAACTTTCCTCAAAGCAGGTGCTTGAGGCCTATGAGCAAAAAGTTATCAAAGCATAACGCTCCCTGTAACAGCTGGCATATATAAGTAGCACCATAAACAAAGAAAAACATTCCAAAATACTTCATTGTGGGGTAATCAGACAAAAATGGACACTAAGACAGAAGGATATATTAGGGGTGACCAAAAACTTTGCCAAAGAAGTGGATTTTAAGGAAGACCTTAGAGTTAGAGGTGTGGGGGACCATGATGGCTAAATACATGGCTGGCAGTGATAGGCAGGAGGAATGCACAAAAGGTCAGAGTCATTTAAGGAGATGTTTTTTGCGGGGAGTTGGGGTGGTCTCAGGCTGTTAGATATTAGAGATAGGGAGGGACAGTGTCATGAATCATAGAATCTTTCAGCCCAGGAGGAGGTCATTCGGAATATTATACCTGTGTTGATTTTTTGAAATGGCACTTGTGCTTGCTCCCACATCCCAGTTTTTTGTGCATAACCCCTGTAAGCTTTTTAAAATATGCTTTCATAGGATGTGGGTGTCGCTGGAAAGGCCAGCATTTGTTGCCCAACCCTAATTGGCCTTGAACTGAGTGGCTTGCTAGGCCATTTCAAAGGTCAGTCAAATGTCAAATATGTTGCTGTGGGTCTGGAGTCACATGTAGGCCAGACTGGGTAGGGATGGCAGATTTCCTTATCTAAAGGACATTAGTGAACCAGATGGGTTTTATGGCAATCAATGTTTTCATGTCACCATTATTAAGACTAGCTTTCAATTCCAGATGTTTATTAATTAATTGAATTTAAATTCTACCAGTTGCCGTGGTGGGATTTGAACCCATGTTCCCAGGGCATTAGTTTGGGCCTCTGGCATTCCAGATCTGAACTACTGGAAAAAAACTCCATCTCCCCTCTAATCTTTTACCAGTGATTTTGTATCTATGACCTCTAGTTATTGACCCACTTGCCAGAGGGAATAAGTTTTCTTTATATACTCTAATCAAAACCTTTCAGTATCTTAAATCTCTATTGGGTCACCTCTTAACCTTCTCAGTTCCACGGAGAATAGTCCTAATTCTTCATAAATATCATTTATCACCCCTGTTGTCATCCTGGTGAATACATGCAAGCTCTCTAAGGCTTCCTACTGTACTTTAAACTTCTGTGGTTTTGGTACACAAATATGACCGTTTGCAAATGACTATTAATTCTCAAACTTGAATACACTCTTTCTGAATATTTTCTGTAATAGATTCAAATGAATCATTTCCTTCTCGTGCTTTTCTACAGTAATCATATCTCCTAATTTTGTAGTTGCCTTTGTTTTGTGTATTTACCAATCTTTATCCATTCTTCAATATATCCTCAAACATCTTTATTATTTTGCATTCAAGCTGAACATTTCCCAATTCATCATTTCTTCTAAATCAGTAATCCTGAAATATGGAATGTATCCATTTTATTTTCCTTGTTTTCCATATTGTCACAGTATTGAAACCAATGGTATTCTGATTATTGATGCTCAGGTGTTCAGACTGCAGTTTTTCCAGTATCTCGATCTCTTAGTGGAATTAACACAAGGATAAGAATTTAAAATTGGAACTGGGTGTCAATGCAGGTCAGCAAGGACTGGCATGATGTGTAAGCAAAACCTGTTGCAGGGTAAGATATGGGTATCAGAATTTAGGATGAGCTGAAGTTTGTGAGCCCAGCCAGGAGAGCTTGAATGAAATAATTAAGTCTAGAGGTAAGGATGAGGGTTTAGAAACTCTTGAGGCGGGTAGTGTTGTGGAGAGGGAAGCATGCTGTCTTTGTGACAGTATAAGTGGGGTTGGAAGTTCAGCTCTGGGTCAAATAGGATGCCAAGAATATAGACAGTCTAGTTCGGCCTAAGACAATGGCCAGGGAAGAGGTTGGAATCAGTGGCGAGGATAGAGTTTGAGACAGATCTGGCTTCAGTCTTCCCAATCTTTAACTGTTTGTCCAGGACTGAATTTCAACATATAATCTTCCTACATGTAAGGGCAATGGAGGAGCCGATGAGATGGTGGGGAGTGTATAATCCCACTATTAAATAGCCTATATTGCTTTCTCAGTCATGCCATTAAAAAATTTGCTTGTAAACTTAAATATATTGTCAAGAAAAATATGTAATGGGTTAAAAGCCCTTTAGTAAGTACTTCCTCTGAAACAGTGTTACCTTTTTCAATTTGAGAACACAATGCTCTTATTACTAGTCAGAAACTATAGATCTTTGCTTCATTTTAGTTCTGCTTTCGATATTGGTGCAATGATACTGAAATTCCTCCCTTGTGTAGAGTTAAGTGAGTCATCAGAAATGACCAACTGAAGCGATTTACAGTCTTAAACACTAATTTCTTTCAAGTGTATTTCTGAAGTGTGTCCAAGAGAATTTTCTAGATCGGGGGCGGTGCAGTGGTTAGCACTGCAGCCTCACAGTTCCAGCGACCCGGGTTCAATTCTGGGTACTGCCTGTGTGGAGTTTGCAAGTTCTCCCTGTGTCTGCGTGGGTTTCCTCCGGGTGCTCTGGTTTCCTCCCACAAGCCAAAAGACTTGCAGGTTGGTAGGTAAATTGGCCATTATAAATTGCCCCTAGTATAGGTAGGTAGTAGGGAAATATAGGGACAGGTGGGGATGTGGTAGGAATATGGGATTAGTGTTGGATTAGTATAAATGGCTGGTTCATGGTCGGCACAGACTCAGTGGGCCAAAGGGCCTGTTTCAGTGCTGTATCTCTGAACATAAACAAACATCTATATGTTTCCGGTCCAGTGAGGAAGGAGGCATTGCTGGATCTGATTCTGGAATGAGGTGGGTCAAGTGGATCAGGTTCAGTAAGGGACTACTTCAGATACAGTGGTCATAGTACCATAAGGTTTAGATTAGTTTTGAAAATAAACAAAGAACAATCAAGACTAAAAATAATTACTTGGTCAAACGTCAATTTCAATGGGGTGGGAATGGATCTGGCCCAGGTAAATTGGAACCAGAGATTGGCAGACAAAACTGTAAAGTAACAATGAGCTTCCTTTTAAAGAGAAGGTGTTTTGGGTACAGTCAAGGTACATTTCCATGGGGTGGGGGGAGGGGGAAAGTAAGGCAACCAAAGCCAGAGCTCCCTGGCTGACAAAAGAGAGAGTGAGTAAGATTAATAGTAAAGGGGTGGTAAAAGGAATAGCGGGGAGATTTGCACGTGGAGGCAGAGGGCACGGCTGAGGTACTTTGCATCTGCCTTTACCAAGGGAGACAATGCTGCCAAAGTCATAGTGAAAGAGAGGGTAGTTGAGACAATGGGATAAAATTTAGAAGTGGTATTTGGCTGGCTGTGCTTAAAGTTGATAAGTCATCAGGACCAGATCAGATGCATCTAAGGATGCTGAAGAAAGTAAGGGTGGAGATTGCGAACACTAGCCGTAATCACCCAATCCTCCTCAGATAACGGTGGTGCCAGAAACTGGAGAATTGCAAATGTTACGCCCTTTGTCAGGCAAACACCCCCGCCTGCCAAAACTGAAGCACACATTATTTCGCCACATGAACAAAAACTTAAAATTGCAAGCCCTGACTGCAAGGACATTTTCATAGTGCCAGACAGTGTTGAAACAATGGGGACCCTGTAGTTGCTTCCCCAATACACAGAAGTGGTCAGACCAGTTTTAGTTACATGACTGACTGACTGGCTGTTGCAGAGTTTTGAACTGAGAGTTTTAAATTGGAGAAAACAGGATTTGAACTCGGACAAAGCAGTATGCTCATGGAGTAAAGATCTCTCCTGGAACTGAAGCAAGAAGACCTCACTGCTACCTGCTTCCATCTCCTTCCCACTGAACTGAATCTTGTAAAAACACTTGAAACTCAGAGAGAAAAGTGTCCTGCAGGAACAAGGTTTTAAGAAGACTAATGGGCCCTAACGAAAAGTAAGACTAATTGCAAAAGGACTAGAGTGAGCTCAAAGCACCATAACAAAGTAGTGCCTCAAATGGTTCCACCTTATCTTTTCTTCTATTTTCTGTCCCTATTTGCATGTGTGTATCACGTGTGCATGCTAGCGTGGGCACATCGTATATCTGTAGGTGTGAACTGTAATCGAGTTTAAATTTTAATAATTTCATCTTCTTTAAACCTGAGAGCCTGTGTGAATTACTTTCTTTGTCTTATAATTGGAAAATTGTGAATAAAGATTCAGAAAGGGGGAGCTTAAAACACAGTGTGTTTAAAATTAAACCCTGTTACAATAAGACCAGGTGAAGATAGTAACAGACCCCTACACACCTTTAGCACCTAGTCATAACAGCCTTGTTCAAAAGGGGTGCAAGGATAAGCCCAGCAGGCCAGTCAGTTTAACCTCAGTGGAGGGAAAGTTTTTAGAAATGATAATCCGGGACAAAATTAACAGTCACTTGGATATATGTGAATTAATTAAGGAAAGCCAGCATGGGTTTGTTGAGGGCAAATTGTGTTTAACTAACTTGATTGCATTTATGATCAAGTAACAGAGGGTTGTTGAGGGTAATGCAGTTGATGTGGTGTACATGGACTTCCAAAAGGCCACAGCAGAAGGCTTAGCAGTCCCATTTAGCAATGCAAGGGAGGTGAGTCATGCAAATGAATTATTTTCTGACATTTAGCTCCAAATAAGGGAGGTCTATAGTGGATATGTTTTCACACGTACAGTGAGAGTATAATATAAGATTTGAGAGACAGGTAAAATTTAATCAGTGTATATAGGGATCGCAGAAGGCGACCCATTTTAAAAATAGGACAACTTCTGTTGGGTTTGTAGCTCTTAGTTTGTGGCGTGTTTTGTAAGGTCCAGTGAGATTTTGCACCTGTGGGCTGATAGTTGGTTGATAGATGTTACAGCAAAATGTTACAATATCTAAAATACAGCATTTCTAGAGTGACAGTGTTTTTGATCGGCTCAATACAAAGCATCTGATGATTCGGGAAGACACATATACGGTTGGCGATACTTGGTGCATGGGGAAGAGACTGGTTGGTACTGGAAAAATTTGAAGGCAGATTAGGATAAAATAAGTTTGACATTGCAGAATTTAAAGAGAAAATAGAGACTGAGGTAAAATGTAATCAATAATATAAAATTGAGAGACTGAGGTAAAATATGATCAGTATAATATCAGAGGGAGTCTGGGGTAATACAGAAATAAAATAGAGACAGAGGAGATGGCAAGGGAGGGAAGGGTGGCCTGGGGAGATGGATGAGATGATGGGATTGGTTAAATATACTAATTTGACTGCAGGGTCAATATGGGTAAGTTGGGATAGGGATGGTTTGGTGGTATAGGAGGGGTGGATGAGATAATGGAGTTGATTAAGTATACTAACTTATGCTGGTCTTTGCGGGATGGTGACTAACAGCCTTTTTTAAAGACATATTTATTGCTCCCCTGTTTTTGTCTGAGTGAATAATTTGCAACTACTCAATATTTAGAATTTGTAATACACAAAGTGGTGATTTGGCCCAATTGGCCTATGCTGGTGTTCTTGTGCTTCACACTAGCCTCTTTCTACCTCATAGATCATCCTCCTCCTGTTCCTTTATCCCTGTCTGGGTGTATACTGCTTTGAGTCTCTAGAGTGAAAGAGCACTGGTCTTATCTATTTGCGTCACCTGCTTTTATGGTTTGAAGATTTTGGTATTTTGCGATCTGTGAAGGAAATTCTATTTTCATGGTTTTGTTAAAAGTGGTTTAGGTGGGATACATGAGTGCTGATTATATGACTAGTTTAACTTGATGTCAGTGGATTGGTATATTTTTTGGAAACTTGTGCTAAACTTCTCTTGAAATTGAGCCTGGAATATTGCAAACAGAAAATGCTGGAAATACAGAACAGTTCAGTTAGTACCTGTAAGTCAGGTTAGTGTTTTGAGTGCAAGATCCTCCATCAGAACAGAAAAATTAAATGTAAAGCCTTCTATAATGTGGAAGAGAAGGAAGCTGGATGGGTAGAACTGCTGAATAGTGAAACATAATTGCTAAATAATAGAAAACACCATCTTAATGAGGCAATGAAAAAAACATTAGATGAACAGAAGGGTGTTTAAATAACCTTAAGATGATGTAAAATTGAGTGTGAGGAAATTTTGTAAGTCTGAAATATAAATGGGAAATGCTAGAAACACTGTCTTCTGTTCTGCAAGTCCCATCAAGGGGAGAAATATTGTATTGCAGTGTACAGTATCCCCTGCCAAAGCTGTATTATGGGAAAATGTCTGTGACCTGCATCTCCTCCACCCTCACAGTTGCTAACAGGCTGAACCCCGTCCTCAGCACTTTTTGTGAAAACCAGCATATTATGTTTTGTTAGGCTTTACAATTGAATAATATCTGTAGGTGCTTTTTTGGAGGGATGGGGGTGATGGTGGAAAGGAAACATTCTGAACCATGGTGGGCGCATTTAGGAAGGGTGACTAAAAGATTGGCCAGAAGGCTTTTAAAATGTTTACGTTATGGAACCATTGTGGTTTATCGAGGACTGGGATGATGAGTCCAAATCTGATGCTAAATGTGCTAAAAGTAAGTAGTACGAGGCTACCTGGTAAAATGGTCTCATACTACAGTTTGCACTGGCTGCAGTATGATTCCAGTCAATAAACAAAACCAGTAGTCATCTTTTGTTACAGCATATGCATTGTGTATTAATCTTTTAGAAATATTTTAGCCAGCCAACTGAACATTGAAAGGTATCAAACTAATGTATGTTTAGAACTTTATCATAATTTTGATGCATTTTGGGTCCTCCTAGAAGAAAAATTAAATTGTTATTGTTCAGTAGGCTGTATGGTAATTATCATGCAGGCCCCCACCTGCCAAGAATGAGAGAGTAATTTTGCCACAGGAACATTAAAACTTAAAATTGTTGCTGGGAAGAAAAGAGGGCCTATCACAAGGAATTGCCAGGCCCCTCGCCGGAAAGACCATTTTTGCATACTAGCGGACAGGGTTGGAACAAAGGAACCAGTCCTTGCTTCCCTTATACACAGAAGACATAGTCAGACCAGTTTAGTCACATGACTAACTGGCTTTTGGAGTTTTTTTGAATTTGAACTTGCCACAGAGTTTTTAAAACTCAGAAAGCTGTTTGCTCTTGGACTGGAAAAGACCTCTCTCCTGTCTGCTGTCATCTTTTTCTCACCAGCTTCGGAATCCATTGAAGACATATGAACCCCAAGAGAGAAAAGTCTCCTACAATGAACAAGGTTTAAGAAGAATACTGGGCCCCAATGAAAAGCAAGAACTACCTACAAAAGGACTACAGTGAGCTCGAAGCACAGTAACAAGAAACTCTTCTGCTATTGCCTCAAACCTCTATTTTTTCTTTTTTTTTCTGTCTCTATTTGCATGTGCGTATCGTGTATGCATGCTAGCCTGGGTCACGGCGTGTATCGTTGGCGTTTAGAGTTTAAGTTTTAATAAATTTCACTTGTCTTCATTAAACCTAAAAAAGCCTGTTTGTGCTCATTTCTTTGCCTTATGATTGGAAAGTGGTGAACAAGTACTCATCAAGGGAGAGCTCAAAACACAGTGTGTTTTAAAAATTAAAACCTGTTACAGTAAGACCAGGTGAAGGCTGAAAGAGACCCCTAGACACCTTTCTCACTTGGTCGTAACAGTAATTAACATCTTGCAAAAGATGCTGTGTTGTTAGCCAGAAGGATTTGTCATCATTGTGTGGGTGTGAAATTTTAATAGCACAGCAGTAACTCTCATTTCAATGAAGCATGTTGTCGCCTTGTATTGTGAAAAGCTCTTTCTGAACTTTGGTTATCTGGAGAGAACATTTTGGAGCTATTAAGTCTAAGGAGTGATACTAAGATGAGATGGGGGAATAGATTTCCTCTGTGCTGTGTAGTCCTTTACTTTGATTAATCATTTTGTTACATGAAGTTCATGTAAGCAATTTATTTGCATCTGTCCCCTATGAGTAATTTGATAATGTTAAAAGCATTGCACATTGAAGTATATTGGCTTTTGTGCAGATAAATACATTTTAATGATAATATTGCTGATAAAAGGATATGTGGATTGAAATGATGGTAAGAATATTTTTGAAGCAAAATCAGAACTCTCTTTGCTGACTACTTTTTTTTTATTCTCAGGTTTCTTTGGAAGATTTCGACAGAATTGCCTATTGATTCCATTTTTGACATCAATATTTCCAACTCTGAAAATTTGCCAATTTCTTAACTTGAAGCTTTAACTTCATAATGGGGGTTTAAACTTCAAATGGGCATATTACCTTTTTTGGAAGGAGCTTTGTTTCTGTTCACTATCATAATTTAATACTTTTTCAGGAAGAGTACTACGTTAAAGTGAAACCTTGCACTGGTTTTCTGATCATAGTTTTTGAAATTATTGTTTCCTGTAAGCATTTGCTTTTTAAAATGCAACGTTCAGCTGCATATTAAACAGTAACCTAGATATGATTCTGGAAATATATTAGGATTGCAAATAAAGAAAATGAAAATTAAGAAATGGACTTGTATCAGCAAAGAATTATATTTGCTCTTGGAATTAAATTCAATTACATGAACAAAGCCATTTGATAATTTTGAAAGCTAGTTTGCTGTTAAAATAACTTGGTACGTTGCTCTGTCTGGCAGGATGTCGGGCAGTTGGAGAGACCAAATGAGCTAGGAATGGGGAAAAGTAATTTAAAGATTTGTTTTGACTTCCCATCACTTAAACAGATCATTTGGTCATTATCTCATCACTGTTGAACTTTTGCCATGTACAAATTGGTTGCCATGTTTCTTACTTGACAAGTGACAACTTCAAAAGTACTCAATTGACTATAAACCATCAAAGGGCTTTCTTTTCCTTCTTTCACAGCATTTTCTTCTCTGACACTGAATGAATGGCCTCGATTTTAACTCTGCCTACCTACAGGAAAGCAGACACAGGGTGGGGGGAGCACAGGAGAGGGAGTCCTCTTTAAATGTGCAGTTCAGGTTCAGATGATGCCATCAGAGTCCCTGTCTTCAACCTGTAGCCTGATCAAAGGTGGCAGTCCAAACTTGCTGGAAACTGGATCGAGGGCCAGAGAAGGCTCAGCAAGATAAATTTTAAATGTTTAAGCATCCTTGTGGGCCAGAGGAATAAGAGTGCTTCTGCAGGTCCCACATTAAATCCTTGGGTCTCCCTTGCTCTGGCCTGCTTTATTTTTTAATCCCCTGCTCATTATTTATCTGACTGCTGAGGACCATCCCTGTGGATTGCTGGCAGCGGCTTCACCTGCCTGCTGGCCAGGCCAGGCGGTGGAAGCTGTTGGGTTAGAACAGGAGTCAGGGCCTGGCATGCAAGTTTATCACTTGTCAACTCCCACATGTACTATCCCACTCTGACTTAAAATCAAGCTCAGAAACATTTCAGTTTAGAAGTTAGTAACAAAGCTCCTCCCAAAAAAGGTAAGCCCTTATTCTGCAGAATATTCTTCATGAATATATTTCAAAATCAGAGTTTTGGCAACTTCAGAATAGGCAGAGATCAAGAACTGCAATATGATCTGTCCTCAGAACTTTATCGAATTTCAACATTTGCTCACTTCCCTTCAAATGCTTTGGTGTCTGAAAGGAGTCTTGCACGTGCTGGATTCTATTACACTGGTGTAAATGATAGGGTGCAGTGTTTCAGTTGTGGAGGCACTGTCGATAACTGGCAACCAGGCGATAATGCAGTTGAAAGACATAGGCGGTGCAACCCGAGTTGCAGTTTCATTCATAGCCTGCCTTCGAGTATTGATCACTCTTCTAGTCGCTCTGCATTTTATCCACCAAATGCAGCTTTCTTTCTTCAGTCATCCTTTCACGAAAGTGGAGCACAGACTGGCTTAGACCGCAGCATTCCTCGTGATACAGTGGTCTCCAGAAGTGTGGAAGACATTTCTCATCAATTGAGATATCCACAGTACAATGCAGCAATGTGTAGTGAAGAAACAAGACTACAAACTTTCCAGAATTGGCCCTCCTATTCTTCTTTAATCCCTGCAGAGCTTGCCAAAGCTGGATTTTACTATACTGGGGAAGAAGACAGAGTTGCATGTTTTGTTTGTGGTGGAAGGTTAAGTAACTGGGAACCTGGAGATCGTGCAACATCTGAACATAGAAGACACTTTCCTTCATGCCCCTTTGTTCTGGGGAATCATATGGGCAACATTCCTATGAGCAATACCGAATCTGAAAGACCAGATGAGAGTACTGAAATAATCCAAGCTGTGCATCCACGACATCCTGAGATGCAATCTTATGATACTCGACTGCAGACTTTTTTGCGATGGCCAGTCAGGAATTTTATTCAACCTGAACAGCTAGCTAGAGCTGGGTTCTACTATGTTGGTAATTTCCTTTTTCTATTTACTCCTCTCCTGAAGGTGTATAAAAACATACAAATGTTAAGAAGCACCATAGCTGCTTATAAATGTTTAGAGCTGAATAGATTGTTGGGCCACTTTGGGGTGGGCAGGGGGTGTTGGCAGGAGTGGTGAAGAGGGCAAGTGCCCCCCCCCCCCCACCAAACAGAAAACACTCCTATTGTACCAGTGTGATTTTTCTTTTTTCCATTTGCTTTCAAAGCATTTTGTGATCTTTGTAAATGTGAGATTGTTTGCACAATTAGAATTTAATGTAGGGCTGTCCAATCTCTCTTTTGGTAAGATATCCACAGCTGAAGAAAGGCTCTCTAGGCCATTAGACTGCACTTAATCTAATCCTAGGTGTCCAGAGATAAAAGAAACTGTTGGTGGGCTACCCAGTCCCTGCAATAAGCTGCCTTCATCTCAGCAATTTGAATCTTTGTTTTCCCTCTGCTGCCTTTTATTGTTTCTGGCAAATGTTTAAAAATGTCCTTAACTGGAAGGGACTTATCTATGTCATTGAATATTTTGCACCACCAGCAAATGAAGTTGAGAATTAACTGTCTATTTTGTTAAATTCAGGACAAAATGATGATGTGAAGTGTTTTTATTGTGATGGTGGCCTGAGGAGCTGGGAGGCTGGAGACGATCCCTGGGTGGAACATGCAAAATGGTTTCCAAGGTAAATTGTTCAGATGAGCGTATAAATGCACAGATAAATACCTACATTCTATTGAATAAAATTATAATCTTGCTACTTCGTATCTCGATTACCAGTCCTCCATGAACTAATTGATCTGAGCCGAACTTTGTTTTCTGTACCTGGATGAGACTTGACTTGTTAAACAAGATTACCTTGGGCATGAGTTCAGCCATCAGTAGTTAGTTTTTCTCGTTAGCTCATCCAGAAATACAACCTTTAAAGCCTTAGTTTTATGGTGAATATACCTGTATCAATGTGATCAGTCTTGATCATGTTATACGACATGTACTGAACCTGCTGTTACAGTCACCAATTACATCCTATGTGACTGTAACAAAGATAAACCATTCCTTCTTGCCCTTTCAACTGGTCTGCAGCCTTTGACGCAGTTGACCACACCATCCTCCTCCAACCCCTCTCCACTGATGATCAGCTGGGTGGGACAGTGCTGGCCTGGTTTCATTCTTATCTTTCTAATTGCCAGAGTATCACTTGCAATGGCTTCTCTTCCTGTTCCCGTACTGTAACCTCTGGTGACTTGGCCCACCCCCCTGCCCCTCCTATTCCTCATCTACATGTCACCCCATCATCCGAAAGCACAGCATTAATTTTTAATGCGCGTTGACAATACCCAGTTGTACCTTGCCACCACCTCTTTTGACTCCTCCTTGTTGCTAAATTATCAGACTGTTTATCCAACATTCAGTACTGGATGAGCAGAAATTTCCTCCAATTAATGATTGGAAACATTGAAGCCATTGTTTTCAGCTCCTGCTCCAAATACTGCTCCCTGGCTACTGACTCATCCCTCTCCCTGGCAACAGTCTGTGGCTGAACTAGTCTGTTCGCAACCTTGATGCCACATTTGTCCCCGAGATGAGCTTCCAAGTACATATTTACGCCATCACTAAGACTGCTTGTTACCATCTCCATAACATCACCCGACTTCACCCTGTCTCAGCTCATCTGCTGAAACCCTCATCCGTGCCTTTTGGACTTGATTATTCCAACACACTGCTTCTGGTCTCCTACATTGTACCCTCCATAAATTTGAAGTCATCCAAATCTCTGCTGCCTGTGTCTTAACTCTCACCAAGTCACGTTCACCGATCAACCCTCTGCTTGCTGATCGACACTGTACCGTTCAAGCAACATCTTGATTTTAAAATTTCATCCTTGTTTTTAAATCCCTCCATAGCCTCACCCCTCCCTATCTCTATAATCTCCTCCAGCCCCACAACCCTCAGAGATATCTGCGTTCTTCTAATTCTAGCCTCTTGAGCACTCTGATTTTTAAAAAAAAAAGTTGCTCCACCATTGGTGGCCATGCCTTCAGTTGCCTAGCCCCTAAGCTCTGGAATTACCTCTTCACCCTTCTTGCTTTTCTCCTTTTAAGACACTCCTTAAAACCTACCTCTTTGACCAAGCTTTTGGTCATCTGCCCTAATATCTCCTTATGACTTGTGTCATATTTGTTTTATAATGTTTCAGTGAAGCGTCTTTGAAGATATTACATTGAAGGCACTGTGTAAATTGTTGATGCATTAATTCTGAGAACATTCTTGCTCAGAAGAGCACATGAGGTAGGAGCAGAAGTAGACCATATGGCCCATCGAGCCATTCAGTGTGATCATGACTGATTTTGGGCTTCAATTCTGCTTTGCTGCCCGCTCCCCATATCCCTTGATTCCCTGTGAGACCAAAACTCTATCTATCCCAGCTTTAAATGGAGCATCCACAATCCTCTGGGAAAGAGAATTCCAAAGATTCACAACCCTTTGAATGTAGTAATTTTTCCTCATCTCAGTCCTGAATGATTGGCCCCCACGTTCTAGATTCCCCGACCAGTGGAAACAATCTCTCAGCTTTTACCTTCTCAAGCCCTTTCAGAATCTTGTATGTCTCAATTAGATCGTCTCTCATTCTTCTAAACTGCAGAGAATATAGGCCCAATTTACTCAGCCTCTCATCATAGGACAACCCCTTCATCCCAGGGACCAATTTAGTAAATCTTCACTGCATCGCCTCCAGTGCAAGTATATTCTTAAATGTGGAGACCAAAACTGCACACAGTATTCCAGGTGCAGTCTGACCAAAACCCTGTATGATTTTAGTAAGACTTTATTCCTGTACTCCAATCCCCTTGCAATAAAGGCCAACATGGCATTTGCTTTCCAAATAGCCTGCTGCACCTGAATGTTAACTTTGTGCTTTCCTTGTACGAGTACCCTGAAGTTTGTCTGAACATCAACACTTACCAGTTTCACACCTTTTTAAAAAAAAAAATAAAATTCTGCTTTTTCTATTTTTATGACCAAAGTGAACAATTTATACTTCCCTACATTATACGCCATTTGCCATCTTGTTGCCCACTCACTTAGCCTGTCAATATCTCTTTGCAGCCTCTCTATGTCCTCCCTGCATCTTGCCTTTCCACCGAGCTTTGTATCATCAGCAAACTTAGATACATAACTCACTGTCTCTTCATCCAAGTCATTGAGTGTAAATAGCTGAGGCCCCAGCACTGATCCTTGCGGCACCCCATTATTCATTGCCTGCCAACTTGAAAATGCCCCATTTATGCCCACTCTCTGCTACCTGTCTGTTAACCAATCCTCTATCCACGCTAATATATTACCCCCAACACCATGAGCCCTTATCTTGCCTATTAATCTTTTATGTGGCACCTTGTCGAATGCCTTTTGAAAATTCAGGTATACTACCTCTACTGGTTTCCCCTTTTTCTACCCTACTGGTTACATGCTCAAAAACGAATAAATTTGTCAAACAGGATCTCTCAAACTATGCTGACTTGTTCTAATCGTACTATGCTTTTCCAAGTGCAATGTTAAGACTTCTTGAATAGTTTCCAGCATCTTCCCAACGACTGATGGGCTAACTGGCCTGTAGTTCCCTGTTTTCTCTCGCACCGCTTTTCAAGAAAGGAGATAAACATTTGCCAACTTCCAATCTGACGGGACCATTCCTAAGTCTGAGGAATTCTGGAAACCCATAGCCAGCGCATCCACTATCTCTACAGCTATCTCTTTTAGTACCCTTGATGTAGGCCATCTGGCCCCGGGGACTTATCAGATTTTAGTCCCTCAAGTTTCTCATATGTTTTCTTGGCTGATATCAATATCCTTAATTTCCTCAGAACTGGCAAAGGTTAGAAATGTAATTGGTGTTAAACAAGGGAAGATGTGTGATAAGACAGAGGCCCAGAGAGATTAACTGGCAAGGTCCTGGGACAAAGGCAAAGAGTGTGATGAAAGACACTGCATTAGTGCAGAGGGAGTGTTAATTACAGAATAATGAGCAACCCTAGCCAAAAGCACAAACATGAAAAAAATAGGCAGGCACATGGTTAAAAAAAAGATGGAATAAAATAAAAAAGGGCCAGTCATGCTCTGCAATTATTGAACTCAATGTTCAGTCCAGTAGGCCTAATCAGAAAATAAGGTGCTGACCCTCGAGCTTGCGTTGATGTTCACTGGAACACAGCAGCAGGCCCTGGGCATGAGAGCAGGGGGGGTGTTGAAATGGCAAGCAACTGGAAGCTCAGGGTCCTGTTTTTGGCATGAGTTGAAGTGTTTCGCAAAGCGGTCACCCAGTCTGCGTTTGGTCTCCCCAATGTAGAGGGGACTGCATTGTGAGCAGCGAATACAGTATACTAAATTGCAAGAAGTACAAGTAAATAGCTGCTTCACCTGAAAGTGTTTGGGGTCTTGGATAGTGAGGAGAGAGGAGGTAAAAGGGCAGGTATTACACCTCCTGCGATTGCATGAGAAGTTGCCATGGGAAGGGGACAAGGTTGCGGGGGTAATGGAGGAGTGGACCAGGGTGTCACTGAGGGAACGATCCCTTCGGAATGCTGACGGTAATGGAGGGGAAGATGCATTTGGTGGCATCAAGCTGGCGGTGGCGGAAATGGCGGAGGATGATCCTTTTGATGTGTAGGCTGGTGGGGTGGAAAGTGAGGACAAGGGGAACCCTGTCACAATTCTGGGAGGGAAAGGAAGGGGGTGAGGGCAGAAGTCTGGGAAATGGGTTGGACACGGACTATCCAAGGCCCCAAACGCTCCTTTCAGGTGATCCAGCGGTTTACTTGTACTTCTTTCAATTTAGTGTACTATATTCGCTGCTCACAATGTGGTTTCCTCTACATTGGGGAGACCAGACGCAGATTGGGTGACCTCTGCGGAACACTTCTGCTCAGTCCGAAAACAGGACTCCGAGCTTCCAGTTGCTTGACATTTCAGCACACCCGCTGCTGTCATGCCTACATCTCTGTCCAGGGCCTGCTGCAGTGTTCCAGTGAACATCAACGCAAGCTGGAGGAACAGCACCTTATTTTCTGATTTAGGTATGCTACAGCATACTGGACTGAACATTGAGTTCAATAATTTCAGAGCGTGACTGGCCCTTTTTATATATATTTTTTTAACCATATGCCTGTCTACTTTTTTTTCATGTTTGTGCTTTTGGCTAGGGCTGCTCATTATTCTGTCATTAACACTCCCTTTGCATTAATGCTTTGTCTTTCATCATACATTAGCACACTCTCTTTGTCTTTGTCCCATGACCTTGTCAGTTAATCTCTCCAGCCCTCTCTCCTATCACACATTTTCCCTTTTGTTCTCTTGCCGCCCCACCCCCACTTTACTTGTTTAAAACCTATTACATTTCTGACCTTTTGCCAGTTCTGATGAAAGGTCACTAATCTGAAACATTAGCATCTGTGGAGAGAGAAGCAGAGTTGTCAGGTCTGTTGAGTTTTTCCAGCACTTTGGTTTTTATTTTGGATTTCCAGCATCTGCAGTGTTTTGCTTTTATTCCTTAATTTCCTCCCTCCTTTTAGCCCTAGGTTGCTGCCTATTTCTGGTATGGAACTTGTATCATCTTCCGTGAAGACAGGCACGAAATATTTGTTCAATGCTTCTGCCATTTCCTCATTCCTCATGATTTCTCTTGTTCCTGCCTCTAAGGGACCAATGTCTACTTTAGCTACTCTCTTCCTCTTTATGTACTTTTAAAGGCTCTTGCATTCTGTTTTTATATTGCTGGCTAGTTTACTCTCATTCATTCTATTTTTTTCTCCTTTTTATCAACTTTTTGGTGGTGCTTTGCTGGTTTTTAAAATACTCCCAATCCTCAGACTTGCTACTTTTTTTTTTACAGCATTGTAAGTCTCTTCTTTTAGTCTAATACTCTCAACTTCCTGAGCGAGCCATGGATGGGTCTATCTTGACAATTTTTTATTTTTGAACAGAATGTACTTTTGTTGAACTCTTTGAATTGTTTCTTTAAATGATTCCCACTGTTTATTTACCGCCATACCTTCCAGTCTATTTACCCAATTAACCTTAGCCAATTCTCCCTTCATACCTTTTGTAATTGGCTTTAAGTTGAAAATTCTTTGTGATTGAAATGTGTTACTTTCAAACTTAATGTGAAATTCACTGGTATTATAATCACTATTTCCCAGTAGATCTTTTATTATGACATTGCTTATTAACCCTGCTTCATTACACAGTACGCGATCTAAGATAGCTTTATCCCTAGTTGGTTCTACAACGTATTGCTCCAAGAAACTGTCATGAAAACATTCTGCAAACTCATCTTCTGGACCACTGTTGCCAATTTGATTTGTCCTAGTCTATATGCCGTTTAAAGTCCCCCACAATTAATACATTCCCTTTTTTACATGCTCCGATAATTTCCGTTTAATGTTCTGTCCAATAATGTAACTGCTGTTAAGGGCCTGTAAACTGCTCCCGCCAATGTGTTCTGACTCCTGCTATTCATAATTTCCGCCCAAACTGATTCTACTCCATGATATTCTGAGGCCAGATCCCTTCTTACGTCCTATGTCACCCTTTACTTTCAGGGCTATCCCTCGTCCTTTACCATTCTCTCTGTTTCTCCAAAATATTATGTACCCTGGAATATTAATTTCCCAACCTTGATCTCTTTGCAACCATGTCTCTATTTGCTCACTTTGCTTGTTGCAAATGTCAGGAGCAAGATTCAGTTAATACCTAGGAAGATTATGCTAAGTAGAGGAGGGAATTGATAAAGTTAATACAGGAAGCAAAGAGAGGGTACAAGAAAAGATTAGTACGCAAGATTAAATTTAACCCAGAAGGTTGCACCTGAAGTGCTGTAATCAGTAAGGCTAGGGACCAGGTGCTGGAAGGTGGGAATAGATTGGGTGGCTTTTTTCGACTGGCATGGACACGACGGGCTGCATGGCCTGCTTCTGTGCCGTCATTTGTCTGTAGTTCTAAGGAAATTGGATGGGCACTTGAACGAAATAAAATTGCAGGGTTACGGGTATAGAGCGGGGGAGTGGGTCTGACTGGATTGCTCCGAGAGCTGGCATGAGTCGATGAGCCGAATGGCCTCCTTTTATGCCGTAAATGACTCTATGGCTTCAAAAAATATCTGCAGTAGGGACAGGGTGTAATATACATCTATTCCTTGGAATTTATTAATTATTTTGATATATTTCAATGTGGAAATTTTATGATCTCTTCACCTTCCCATCACTTACATTATTAATCCTAATTGATGTGGTTTTAACCTAATATTTTCACTTCAGGTGTGAATATCTTCTCCAGGAGAAGGGACAACCATTTGTAAATCAGATCCAGACAAGGTTTCCAAATCTATTTGATCTGCAGGTAACAACATTTCTCTACAACTGCTACAGAATAACACATGAAATCTTTATTTATTTCTCTCAACTTTTGACCAAATTTTCCCATTTTTCTTTAAAGCTACATTCCAGTTCAGATGACCTCTTGGAGGAAACTCAGACACCAGGTAATTTGGTAATCCTATGAAACCTTGTGAAAAACACAAAGTAAATATTGTATGTTTCTGTTACTATTTAGCTTTTTATTCCTATTCACCATCTCTAGCGGTTGACTTTTCTCAGGCCATACTACTTTTTAATCTTATTAGAAATATGAGAGTTCCTTCCTTGTGGAAAGTGTTCAGTCTCTCTTTGGCTGCTCCTGATGCACCTTACGAATATTATCAGGATGCTTTTAGTATTATCTGTTGTGAAAATGATACAAAATTTGTATCATCAGCTCAAACACTGTGTTAAACTGTTACAACCAAGGCGGGTGTAATGCACTGTTAATTCAGTCCCACTACTCCGCAAGTTATAACATATTAGTAAAGTTTCCCACCTACTGGAAAGTAGCCAAATTAAACACACTTTGTCCCCCAGAATAAAGCACACCAAACTAGGTTTCTTTAAACAACAATAAAATTAACTATTATTAATAAACTAAGTCTTAAACAAAAATAAGAACTCTATGTGAAAAAATTGTTTTAAAACTTCTTCCTAACCTTCATGCATGCACACACATACATTCAAAAGAAAACCGGTTAACCGAGGAAAAGGCTTTTTTGGGTTACAACTGTTACTTGGAAATAATAAAATAATTGGGTTGTCACGGTCTGGTAGGATGTTTCCGGGTCGGTGAAGTGAACCAGAGTCTAATAGTCAGATGCTACTCTAAGTCTGTCCAAGTGAGGTTGATGAAGAGTCTATGATGGATAGGTGTTTAAGGCAATTTGTCTGCAGCAGGCGTCGCACAGATCATTCGGCAAAGGGTGTAGCGACAGGTCTGCTTGGATTTTGAAGTAGCAGTCTAGCAATAGAAGCTTTCTTGAGCTTTCAGGATCTCCCAAAACCCAAGAGGCAATAGAAATCACTTGTTATGGATTCTTGAGAGACTGGAGGCAATAGGAATCTGTTACCTTTGAAAATGCAGGGCTTCCTCTCTGCAAAGCAATCTTCCTCCACGGAGCATAGCAACTCTGCTAGTCCGGGGTCTTTCCTCTCCAGGCAGACCACAGCCACCACCTCAAACATAGGAATTCTTTTCCCAAGAGAGGCAAGTCTTCTTTTACAGAAAGTAGGTCTTTTTCTCTGGTCTGCAAGCAGGTGCCTGCCAGCTCACTGCATGCTGCTGGTACAGCCCACACTTCTTTCACAATGCAGAAGTGAAACTAAAACCCACAGTCAAGTCATGTGACAGTCATAAATCTTCCTGTCATTTGCCTGTTGAGCTGCTTGGAAACAGGTGCTTTGCAGTTGTGCACACTTCACTCAGTCCACAATTCAAACATCAGCTCTTAAAGTACTCTTTGCAAAGAAAAATATAAATACTCACATTAGTTAAAGTACTGTAAAAATGATCATTTAGTTGTTGCTGATTACGGTGTCATTTGCTTCACTGCAATATACACATTGTCAAAGATAGCCTTGAAGACGAGTTCATAGAGTGTATTCAGGATAGTTTGTTAGAAAAATACGTTGTGGAACCAACCAGGGCTATTTTAGATCTGGTAAGGAAGATCCTTTTACTATGAGAAGAGTGATCATATGATGGAATTTCACATTCAGTTTGAAGGTGAGAAATTTGGGTCTGAAACAAGTGTCTTAAATAAAGGCAATTACAAAGGTATGAAGGCAGAATTGGCTAAAATGAACTGGGAAAATAGATTGAAAGATAAGACAGTAGAAAGGTAGATGAGCAGCATCAGACATTTATGGAGGTATTTCATAATTTTTAACTAAGGTATAGAATCTCCCTCAATAGAATGAGAAGGATGAACCATCTGTAGCTAGTTACGGAAATTAAAGATTGGTATCAAATTGAAGGGAAAGGCATACAGTGTTGCAAAGATAAGCGGTGGGCCAGAAGATTGGGAAAATTTTGGAAACCAGCAAAGGACAACTTGAAGAGGGAGAAATTAGAATGAGAGTAAAATAGCATGAAATATAAAAACAAAGTAAGAGCTTGTGTAAGTGTATAGATTGCTCTAGCCATAGTCCCAGAGGACCATAGGCATCTCTCCCCATTAGAGAGAGACAGTTGGTGATGTATAGCTTGAGGGGTCACCATTCCTCAAGCAAGGGCAAGGCAAGAAGGCACGCTTCCATGAATTACCACAGCTGGTATGGGGATTGAACCCGCGGCTGTTGGTGCCTTCCTGCATTTCATGTTAGCCTCTAGCCAACTGAGCTAACTAACCATTGATAGGAAGAGAGCAGCTACAGTAAAAATTGGTCCCTTAGAGGATGATACTGGTGAATTGATGGAAAACAAGGAAATGGAGACTTTGAACAAGTATTTTGTATTTGTCTTCACAGTAGAAGATGCTGAAAGCATCCTAATAGAAAATCAGGGGGAAAAAGGGAGGGAGGAGCTTAAAACAACACTATCACAAAGGAGAAAGTACTGAGCAAACTAATGGCACTAAAGGCTGACAATATCCCTGAACTTGATGGCATGCATTGCAGGGTCTTAAAAGAAGTGGTTGCAGAGATTGTGGATATATTAGTTGTAATCTTCCAAAATTCCCTAGATTCTGGAAAGGTCCCAGTGGATTGGAAAACTGCAAATGTAACACTGCTATTCAAGAAAGGAGGGAGACAGAAAGCAGGAAGCTTTAGGCCAATTAGCCTAACATCTGACAGGGAAAATGCTGGAATCCATTATTAAGGAAGTAGTAGCAGGACATTTAGAAAATCCAAATACAATCAAGTGGCGTCAACATGGTTTTAAGAAAAGGAAATGGTGTTGACAAAGTTATTTGAGTTCTTTGAGGATGTAACATGCAGGGTGGATAAAAGGGAATCAGTAGATGTCATTGCTGCACAGAAGGAGATTATTTGGCCCATTGAGTCCATGCTGTGTAGTGTAGTTGGATTTCCAAAAGGCATTCAATAAGGTGCCACATAAAAGGTTAGCACACAAGATGGCTCATGGTATTGGTAGTAATGTATTGGCGTGGATGAAGGATTGGCTGGCTAACAGAAAACGGGTTAAATGGTCATGTTCAGATTGGCAAATGAACAGTGATCAGTGCTGAGGCCTCAACTGTTTCCAATCTATATTAATAACATGGATGAAGGAATCGAGTATTGTAGCCAGATTTGCCTATGATAAAAGGTGCAGAGATGAGAAATTTCCACCGAATGGTGGATTTCCGACATTGGGGTTTCGAATATCCGCCATTGGCTTCTCCCTCTCTAAACTTAAAAGACCGGTTTAATGTCAGTTTAATGGTTCAGTTTTATTTTAAAGCCAGCCAATCACGAAGCTGCCACAGTTGGATGGGTACTGTGTATGTGTGGGTGAGCAGTTGGATGGGATACAGTGTGGGGAGTTAGAAGGGGACACTGAGGGAGAACTTCAGAGCTTCAATTTGGAGGTCAGACAATTCCATACAAACAGTTGCCCCCATACAAGAAGGAAGGAAGGTTAGACTTGTGGTGGAATCAAGTACAACATTCTCTGCAGACTTGCATTTAATGAGCTGCTTCCATGGACCTATGGTTGAAGGTTCTTTCAGCACTGTGGCTAATATCAGTGACTCAAGATCTACCCGGATGAATGTTAGCACATACACTGCCATCCAAACTGGAATATGCACTGAGAGCAGAGGGTAAATCAAGTTGAGTACTTGGCAAGAAGCCACAAGTCAGTGACAAGCTGGTGAAGTGTATACAAGAGGTATGTTGAGGAGATAAGAGGAACAGAGGAGAAGGCTAGAAATCTCCCACCAGAAACTGGCCACAAAATGCTCTGCCAAAGCAGATTTGATGGTTACTGCTAAGAAAGCTAGGCTCATATAGCTCTGCATTCATCCAGCTAAAGGGAAAACCTAATGGGTCAATTAGCAGTGTTTGCAAAACGTTACCACAGATCTGTGTACAAAGCAGAGAATAGTTCAAATTGTGTGCTGATGTGAAGAAAACCTGTATAAAAGCCAAAAACAATTGGCTGAGTGAAAGAGCTGAAGAAACAGAGGAAGCTTTCAAGAATAGTAACACTGTTACGACTAGGTGAGAAGGAGGTCTAGGGTTCCCTTTCAGCCTTCACCTGGTCTTGCTGTAACAGGGTTTAATTTTAAACATCATGTTTTTAGCTCCCCCTTGGTGAATCTTTGTTCACCGCTTTCCAATTATAAGACAAAGAAACCAGCACAAACAGGCTTTCTTAGGTTTAAAGAAGAAAAGTTGAAATTTATTAAATTTCAACTCTTTATTTGGTTAATGCCGACGGATCCACACCCCACCCCACGCTAGCATGCATAGGCGATACATGCAAATAGCGACAGAAAAGAACAGAAGAAAAATGAAGTTGAAGGATTTGAGGCAATATCTGAAGAGTTGTTATGGTTCTTCACGCTCACTGTAGAGTCCTTGATTGTAGATAAATTTTGCTTTCTGTTGGGGCCCGGTATTCTTAAACATTGTTTGCTGGAAGAGACTTTTCTCTCAAGGGGTTCATGTCTTCAGTGGATTCAGAGGCTTGTGAGAAAGAGATGGGAGACGACAGGAGAGAGATCTTCTCCGTCCAGGAGCAAACACTTTTTCTGCCCAAACTGTTGGTAAAAATTCCAAAAACTCAGGTTGCCCAGCAGGTTAGTCATGTGACTAGCTGGTTTGACCATGTCCGTTTGTGTATTCGGCCATCTTAGCAGTCAACCTGGAATGCAAGCTCTCTTTCTTTTCCCCCCCCCCCCCCCCCACCCCCTCCACTTCGATGTCTATTAGTATGTAAATTATTTTTTTCCAGCCATGGCTGATCTGTTTTAACAAGTCATTTCCTCGCTCCACAACAGTTTAAAAATCCATGTTCATGACAAAATTGATGTGCCTTATTCTTGGCAGGTGGGAGCCTAGCATGACAAACATCAAGAAAGTATATTCACTAGTCAAGGTCATAACTGGAAAGAAATATGTAAACCCAGGAATAGGTATCCAGGACGAAAACAGAGACTTGTTATGTAAGGACGAGATCAGGCTGAGATGGGAAAATTATTGCAGGAAACTGAAGAAGAAACAGGATGAGCAACACAGATTGGAAGTTAGAAGGACTAGAACCTGAGTTACTGAAAGATGAGATAAGAAAAGCTGTAAAGAACATCGAGTGGAAAGGCAGAAGGACAAGATCAAACCAGTGAAAGCACTAAAAGCAGGAGGTGAAACAGCAGTAGATGCAATGAAAGTTATTGATATATGAGCAACAGATGAATGGGCTTGCAAGTGGACTATATCTGAGATGGTAACAATGCCCAAGATAGCAGGCGCACAGGACTGTCCAAAACGTTGTATGCTAAGTCTCATCAGTCATGCATCTAAAGTATTACTTGATGTCATCAAGCAGAGTCACCCCCCACCCCTGCGACCCCACAACTGTGAGAGCAGAGAAGTGGCAGAGGAGCAATTTGCCTTCATTCCTGGAAAGGGTACGACTAACGCTATGCCCAGAAATCACATGGAGAAATGTGAAAACAAGCAAGAAGGCAGGCTTTGGCTCATGTTCATAGACTATGCCAAAGCTTTCGACACTGTCCAGTATGATGTTCTGTGAAGGACACATAGACTTTGGTATACCCAAACATCTTGTATGGCTAATACAAGAGCTATACAGAAATGCTTCATGAGTCATCAGAGTTGGTGATCATACAAACCAATTCCAGTTTGATAAGGGAGTGAGGTGGGGTGTCTTCTCTCACCCATGCTGTTTAATGCTGTGGGAGAGAAGACAATGAGGATCGTGCAGGAAGAGAGTTACCAGAGAGATGTGGCTGCATCATAGCTCATAGCATATAGAATCTCATATGCAAACAACACCACACTCGTAGTCAGAACAGAGAGGAGCTAGAGACTGTGGCAGCCCTAGTCAAAAGATAGAATGTCTTTTGGTCTGAGCATAAATGAGGCAAAGACCATTATGGCTCTAAATAGCAGAGGATAAATGCAGATTAGAAGCACTGAGATGGAGGTAGTGGACAAATTCAAGTACCTAGCTTGATGATTAGCACCAAAGTTACATCCAAAAATGAAATCCAGGTTAGATTAGCTACGGCAAGAGGTGTGACCAGGGACTTGAGTAGCATCTGGAAGTCCATCAACATGAAGTTGGGGGAAAAACCGTCCAGTACAGCCACTAGTGTGGAGTGTTGCACTCTATGGATGCGAAAGTTGAACTCTGAAGAAAGAGGATGAAAAGAGGATAGCCGCTTATGATATGTGGAGGGTGCTCAGAAACGGCTGGATGGACAGAAAGACAAATGAGTGGGTTAGACCAAGAGTAGAAGTTCAGGAATCAAAAGTACAGTTAGACAGAGAAAGATAGCCAACTACGGACAATGGAAACGAAAACCCAATAGCTTTGTCTTGGCAACAATTGAAGGAGAAACTGAGGGGGGAAAAAAACAGAAGAGGAAGACAGAAAATTGGATATGTAGATGACATTGAGACGTGGACTGAGGGCGGCTTGAAGAAAGCCAGAGAAGAAGCAAGATGATGCCAACAGCCCCTTAAGGCTATGGTGACAACAGACTAACGAGCACAGATTTACGAATAAGTTTTCAAGGTCCTGTTCTGATTAAAAATTTACTTCACCTTTCATAATTACATTATGTACTAACTGTGAATGCTGAAATGTTGTAATGCTGAGGTCACTTTGGTGATTTTATACACATGCATTGGTCCACCATCTTAAGGTAATCGAAGGTAAACAAAGGGAAAACTTTCTACACATTTGAAATGGCCTGGAAGAATTTGCATTCAATACAGATCATTAATAGTGCTATAATTACATGATTCCTTGTCAAAAAAAATAAGACTTTTTTGTCTTAGGCCACTGATTTTCAGACCTTTTGGTCTATGGCCACTCTCAGGTAGGTGGGAAAGCAAGTTGTGAGGCAGACACAAAGGGATGAATTTTATCAGCCCGTTGGAGACGGGCTGGGAGGGGGAGGAGTGGTAAAATTGAAGTGGAAGGAGTATTGAGGGAGGCCTGACGTTTTCACATCACAACCTTATGAAAGGTGGCTGAGCTGGTCAGAGGAGGGTTGTGCTGGAATGAGGCAGGAAGGTGCTAAATTGCCTGTTTAACAGGCTTATACAGTGATTTTTACCAGGTGGTTCTAATTTTTCGACGGGTGCACAGGAACAACAGTGCTATGCAGGCTTAGTGGGAATTGGTGGCTGCAGTGAACAGCTATTGCGAGTGGTAGGATGACTTGGGAGGAAGGATGTTGCTGGTTGGACAGCGAAAGTAGCAATCTGGAGCAGGGGAAAACTTGCCTAGCACAGTGTGGCTTTCCACTTGAGTGCCCTTTTGGTTTTGGCACCTGTATGTATGGAGCAAGGAGGGATGGGATGCCCAGAGAACTTTGTAGCTGTTTGCTATGGGCCTCATTCACTCAGGCTTCAGGACCTCCAGTAACCTCTAAGCCCGTGGAACCCAAGTGCAGCTAGGTGGACTTTTTCATGTGCTTGCAGATGCTCCTGTGTGATGCTTCCCCTGCGTTGACCTTACTACTCCATGGCTTGCCATGAGAATGGCAGTGGTCCTCAGCAGCCTGGAGGACCCCAGCATTTTGAGGGCCTCCTTCACAGGTGCAGGGGCCCCTTCTGTTCCACAGCTTCATGATCCACTGGTGTCACACTTCAGAGGGGCTGAGGAACCGCTATCCACACTAGGAGAGCCCTGAGAAGAGCCCCCAGATGCTGCAGACAGCAGCTGCTGCTGTTGCACACTTTCACAGCACACTTGGCCCTCTCTAGTCACCTGAGGAATCAGAGAACTTGGCAATGGCTCCTGCTATCTTATCCCCCTTGCCCAGCCATTGGTCCACAGAGCTCATGGAGTTGGTGATAAAATGCAGGTCCGTGTGCATCCACCAAGTGGTATTCTGTATATGGCTTTCCATGAGGGTCTCCAATCTCTCGATGGAGGGAGTCATGCTGGCCCTTATGGCCTGGCTGGGTCCCTCCATTGTCCATGTATGGGTGTGCAGAGCCTCTGGAAGGTGCACCAGATGTTGCTGCAACTCACGCTGCAGCTCCAGCATCCGCTGCCTTGTGGATGATTCCAGGGGCAGGTCACCAGCCTGAAGCTGAACATCACCAGGCCTTCCAACAATCTTCAGTGTGAGAGGCGCTGACAGCCAACGTCAGTTAGCTGCTCAGACCCGTCTGCTGTGCCTACCAGATTGTGATCCCATTACGAACCATGCATGACTACCCACCAACGTATCTGCGCTGGTGGAGGGTGCAGGGGAATAAGGTGATGTAACCTTTTGAGGTGGTCTCCTCCTTCCGCTGCCCCTGCCCCTTCTCCAGTCCTGGTGGGTGCTCAGGCTCAGTGGCTGGCCAGTCTTATCTATGACCTGCAAGAGTGAAGACTGAGAGGACTGTGTGCTTTCTAACACATCCTTCTAGCTGCTCATCTGGAGCTCTGTGAGCAGTGGTGCACAAATGGACACAATGCTTTGTGCTCGCCAGAGGGTGTCTTGTGTCCATCATTAGGCCACTTTCTCAGGGCTTCACACCCATCTCGTTTTGCTTGTCTCCATTCACGCAGCTGCAGTGCCTTTCCCTCCCTGGGAGTGACGATGGCCATGTAGGACATTTCCTGTGCATTGAGCTGTTCTCCTGCAAGCACATTCTCATTGTTAGTCAACCTTCAAAGAGAGGCATGACTCCTATGTTGGTTGTAGCCCGACTGCCCAACATTGGACAGTTGGCACTGGCTGTGCAGAAGTCACCCTTGCCTGACCAGTGCCCTGCATAGAGAGACTGACATACATCTGACAGCCAATGCTGATGCCTGGACATCTTTGCTGATGGGGTGGACACCCACTTCTCCTATTTCTTATTCACCTTCAGTCACATTTAAGGACGCAAGATTACTGTTAGGCGCTGCACTCACCTTGCCAGAAGCATCAGGTCATTGACCTTTTTTTTGGCACTGCAGCCAGGTAAGAGGGACAGGCTCACTGCTGCTGACCTCCATCCAGGCCTGCTTGGACTACTGTGCTGGTCTCCTGCCTGGGGGAACAGGATTTCTTCCTCTATCATCTTACAGCCTGGAGGTGTACCTCCATGGAGGCATCGCTGAATCTTGGGGCTGACCCTTGCTCGAGCTTTGGCCGTATCTTCGAATTGTACTCCTGCCAGTACACACTCACTGCTCCCTCCCGGGCTGCTGCATTATACTGTACTGCTGCCTGACTTTTAAAGATGGCGCCAGTGATTGACCCGCTGGAAGGTTCCCCCGCCTGCCCACCTGGTCTTACTGGACAGTTCCCCCACCTGCTGGCCCTGACTCTGCCCCAGTCGTATGACCATGCCATCCACTTTCAGCCCCGGCAGGAGTTTCTTCCTTCGTGTAAAATGCAGCCCAGAGTGTCTGCAAAAGGATATAGGTAGGTTAAGTGGGTAAAAATTTGGCGGATGGAGAATAATGTGGGAAAATAAGATTATCTACTTTGATAGGAAGAATAGAAAATAGAATATTATTTAAATGGAGAGAACTACAGAGTGCTGCTTTACAGATTTTTAACAAAGTTAGCATGCAGGTACAGCAAGTAATTAGGAAGGCAAATAGAATGTTTTCTTTTATTGCAAGGGGAATGGAGCATAAAAATAGGAAACTCTTGCTACAGTTGTACAGGGCATTGGTGAGACCACACCTAGAGTACAGTGTACAGCTTTGGTCTCCTCATTTAAGGATGGTCTCATTTAAGGAGGGATATATTTGCATTGGAAGCAGTTCAGAGAAGGTTCATTCAGTTGATTACTGGGATGAAGGGGTTTTTTTTGAGGAAAGGTTGAGCAGGTTAGGCCTATACTCATTGGAGTTCAGAAGAATGAGCAATGGTCTATTAAAATATAAGATTCTGAGGGGGCTTAACAGGCTAGGTACTAGAGGATGTTTCCCCTCAGGGAAATCTAGAGCTAGGGAGCATGGTTTTGGAGTAAAGGGTTGCCCATATAAACTGGAGATTAGGAATTTCTTCTGAGGATTGTTAATCCTTGGAATTCTGTGCCCCAGAGAGCTGTGGATGCTGTCATTGAACATATTCAAATCTGAGATAGACAAGATTCTTGAACTATAAGGGACTTGGGTTATGGGGGACAGGCATGAAAGTGGAGTTTGAGGCCAAGATCAGATCAGCCATGATCTTAAATGGCAGAGCAGGCTCAATAGGCTGTATGGCCTACTCTTATTTCTTATACAGTGCAGCTCAACAAATCATCTTTTTGTTTTCAAAAAGGCATACAAATCTTCTTTGTTGGTGTCATCTTCCCAGAAGGTTGACTGCCATGGATCTCCACCTTTGTCTGTCCTGTGCTGTTCTTGCACATTCTGCACAGGTCAACTTTTAGAAAGGACTTGTTAAAAACGGGTTATTCAGTGACCGCTTCTGTCAGTTTTTGTGCTGCTAAAACATTGGTAAGTTATAACTATCTCAAAGTTTGGATATTAACACCTAATATGGTTTCCACAACTAAATAAGAGCTCCAATGGTGAGAAGGAGATAGATGAGCAAATGTTTTGGCAAATTTCAGGGCTTATAACAAAAACAGAGAACTAATATTAGGAGACTTTAATTACCCTAATATAGACTGGGAAAGAGAGAGTGCTAAGGACAGGGAAGGAGTGGAATTTCTAATGTACACAACAGAACTTTCTCAGTCCATTTGTCTCCAGACCAGTAAGTTCGGAAACTGTGTTGGCTCTGGCATTGGGATATGAAATAGGGCAAGTGGAGTCTGTTAAGTAGGAGATCAATTTACTAACTGTGACCACAACATAATTTGGTCTAAATTAATTTTGGAGAGACCAGAAAATATTGAAGCTAAAATGCTCAACTGGGGAAGAGCTAATTTCAGTGATTTAAGAGGGGCAAGTAAATTGGGAAAGGCACTTGCAGGGAAAAGCAATAATGGAGCAATGGAAGGCATTCAGAGAAGAGCTCGAATAGAAGCTAGGCGTATTCCTTTTGAAGGGAATAGATAGAGCATCCAAAGCTAATGCTAAAGTACAGGATGGAATTGAAGAGAAAAGATCAAACAACATTAAATTGAATCCTAAACATTTTATAAGCCTTTTAAGTGTAAGAGCTTAGCTAAAGAAAAAAAGACTATTAAGAACCCAAAGGGAAATCTTCACGTTGAGGCAGAGGACATAACTAAATTATTAAATAACCACGGTTGAAGAAACTGGAGAAGGATAAACTGGGAAACTACAGGCTAGTAAGCAGAACATCAGTGGTAAGATAATGGAAACCATTACCGGGGACAAAATAAACTTTAATTTGGAAAGGCATGGGTTAATCGAGAACCAGCATGGATTTGTTCAAAGAAACTTGATTGAATTCTTTTGAGAATGTTGATCAAGGTAGTGCAGTAGATGTTTTGTTTATATATTGTCTTTTGGAAGACATTCAATGAATGCCACACAGGAGGATTAAGATGGCAGCCTGTGGAATTGAGGGCAGTTTTGCAGTATGGATGTGGAATTGATGGGAGACAGAGGGTGGTGGTGGATGGACGTTTTTCAGACTAAGAGATGGTTTGCAGTGATGGTCCCCAAGTGAGAGTTTGGGTCCATTACTCTTCCATTTTTATAAACAACTTGGACTCGAGTATATGGAGTTGCATTATAAAGCTTGCAGGTTGTACAAAACTTGGCAACATAGTAAATAGTGATGAGGATAGTTGTAGTCTTCAGGGTGACATAGAATGGTGAAATGGGCACAAGTATGGTAGATGGAGTTCAGTCTGAAGTGATGCACTTTGGGACAACTAATGGGGAAAGACAGTATACTAAAAATGTCAAACAAAAACAAGAAATGCTGGATTCACTCAGCAGGTCTGGCAGCATCTGTGGAAAGAGAAGCAGAGTTAACGTTTCGGGTCAGTGACCCTTCTTAAAATGTCACTATTTTGAAAGGTGTAGATGAGCAACAACACCTTGGTGGCCTATACACAAATTCTTAGGAGGCAGGGAAAGTTGATAAGCTGGTTAAAGAGCATCTGGGTTAAATGCCTGCTCAAGTCACAAAAGAAAACTTCAACCCAAACGCGACGGAACCACATCGGACCTGAGCCTGACCCACCCCGAGCCCGACCACCGCAATGTTCCCTTTACTTGGCTTCCAACTCCCAATCTTCAGGAAGCTGCAGCATGAGCGTGATGATGTCATAGAGACACTCACTGCGCAGACTCAAGTTTCCCTGCTTGACGTCCCGGACTTGCAGCTCAGGTAAGTTTTTTTTTTTTTTTTTTTTTTTTTCCTCTTTTAAACACTTGCATGCAATTCTTAGTGTGTGTGTGTCCAGCCCAACCCAACCTGAACCCGACACATGTTGGGTTCAGGTCAGGTAGCAAGCCTTTAATCTGGGTTACTTGGGTTTATAAATAGTGGAATAGAATATAAAGGTAAAGAGATCATGCTAGAATTTTATACATCACCAGTTAGGCCTCAGCTGAAATGTTGTGAGCACCACACTTCAAAAAAAGATGTAAAGGTACAGAGGAAGTTTACTAGAATGTTGCTAGGGCTGAGGGACTTCAATTATGATGTGAGCTTGGATAAGTTGCAACTGTTCTCCTTGGAACAGAGGAGGTTAAGCACTGAGCTAATAGAATTTTTCAAAATAGAGTAGAAACCTATTACCTCTGGCGAGTGGGTCAATAACCAAAAGTCGTAGATTTAAAACCATTGGCAAAAGGTCAAGAGGGGTGATGAGAATTTTTTGAGTTGTCGGGAACTAAAACGATGGATCTAAAAAGCACTGAAGCTGATTCCGTAAATAATTTTTAAATCGGAGTTGGACAGATACTTAAGCAACTTGCAGAGTTATGAACAAAAAGCAGTGGTGTGGGGATAAGCATGATGGTTCTTCTTAAGAGCCAGAAGCAGACTAAATGGCTGTCTCCTGTGCTGTAAGTTTCTTTGATTGCTAAAGGTGCATCAGTCCTTGAAGAGGCGAAAAAGACATTTACGGCGCAGAAGATGACCACTTGGCCCAGCGAGTCCATGCCAGGTCTCCATGGAGCTGTTCAGTCTATCCAGCTCCCCTGCTTCATTCCCATAGCCATACAAGTTTATTTCTTTCAAGTGGCCACCCAACTTCCTCTTGAAATCAGTGAATATTTCCACTTCCGCCACCCTTGTAGGCAGCGAGTTCCAGGTTATCACCCGCTTCCTCATTTTCCCCCGCCCCTTTTCCGCTCAAAACCTTCACTCTGTGTCCCCTAGTCCTTGTACCTACCATTAATTAATGGGAACAGTTTTTCCTTGTCTAATTTATCTAAGCCTGTCATAATCTTGTACACCTCTAATAAGTCTTCCCCCGATCTCCTTTGTTCCAAGGAGAACAAACCCAGCTTTCCCAATCTAACCTAATTAAAATCCCCCATCCCTGGAACCATTCTGGTAAATTTCCTCTGCATCCTCTCGAGCAAGGGCCCTGACATCCTTCCTGAAGTGTGGTGACCAGAATACACACTACTCCAGTTGGGCCCTAACCAGAAATTTATAAAAGTTCAGCATAACTTCCCTGCTTTTGTACTCCATGCCTCTCTTTATGAAGCCCAAGATCCCATATACTTTACACTCTCAATATGTCCTGCCACCTTCAAAGATTGATGCACATGCACCCCCAGGTCCCTCTGTTTCTGCACACTCTTTAGAACCGTGTGCCATCAAGTATGTATTGCCTCTCCTTATTCCTTCTGCCAAAATGCATCATCTTACACTTGTCAGTATTAAATTCCATCTGCCACCCCTCTGCCCATTCTGCTAGCTATGTCCTATTGTAGACGGTTAATATCATGCTCACTGTTTTCCACAGCTCCAGTTTGCTGTCTTTGGCAAATTTTGAAATTCTACTCTGTATTCAAAGATCCAAGTTATTTAAAATATATATATTTTTATTATTCTTCTTTGGCCTCCTTGTCTCGAGACAATGGGTAAGCGCCTGGAGGTGGTCAGTGGTTTGTGAAGTGGCTATAAAGGTCAATTCTAGATGACAGACTCTTCCACAGGTGCTACAGATAAAATTGGTTGTCGGGGCCTTGTGCTTCTGTCTTTTTTCCTGCCAACTGCTAAGTGTCTTCGACTTGCCACACTTTAGCCCCGCCTTTATGGCTGCCTGCCAGCTCTGGCGATCGCTGGCAACTGACTCCCACGACTTGTGATCAGTGTCACAGAACTTCATGTCACGTTTGCAGACGTCTTTAAAGCGGAGACATGGACGGCCGGTGGGCCTGATACCAGTAACGAGCTCGCTGTACAATGTGTCCTTGGGGATCCTGCCATCTTCCATGCGGCTCACATGGCCAAGCCATCTCGAGCGCCGTTGGCTTAGTCGGGTGTATATGTTGGGGATGTTGGCCGCCTCGAGGACTTCTGTGTTGGAGATACAGTCCGGCCAATCAAAAAAGCAGTGGTCCCATCACTTTCCCTTGGGAAACACTACTGTCTACCATCCTGCAGTCTGAAAAACAACCATTTACTACGACTCGCTGTTTTCTGTCCTTAAGTCAATTTTTTTTTATCCAATTGGACACAACCTCCTATTCCATGAGCCTTAATTTTGTTAACCATCCTTTTTACGTGGCACCTTATGTGGCACTTGATGAAAATCCATATAAACAACATCCACTGCATTCCCTTTATCAACCACCTTGAATTGGTAACTAGGTTTTTTTAACACTTTAAGCTCTTTTTACTTGTGTTTTTGTTTAACACATCATTTTTAGTGAGACAATACAATGCTTACATCCAGAATTTTGCAATTCTTTTTATCGTTTTTTAAAAATTTAACTGGGACAGCTATTATTGGAAAAGATAGGAAGAGGATTTATACACGGAAATTTTGTTCAATTTTATTTTAGTTCATTTAAGTGAGCTTGGATATATTTGTTTCTTATCTCCTTTGAATTTTGTGGGCTGGAGGTTAGAAAAGGGCTGTTTTTGATTCCAGTTTAAAGAAACACTTAGCATATGCATAATCTCATATATTCGTATTCAGATTGAAGCAAGTGTTTGTACATAGGTCTGTTGCCTGGGCACTTATTGCATGTAGATGGTGTTCGTCTCTTGAGTTATAATTGGGAAGCAAACTTTGCTAATTTATTACCTTCAAATCTATTTATTGTGAAGTTGTTGTAATTCTCATTCTGGACCATTCCAAAACACTAAAAATTGTTAATGGTGCTCTAAGTTTTCTTAGCCCGACTCCAGCTAAGTTCTTACTTTCTAGATGGGAACATAGAGGAGATTTCCATCATTCAATAAGACTATGACTGATCTGCATTCTAACTCCATATTCTTGCCTTGGCTGTATATACCTTCAATATCCAAGGCTAGCAAAAAATCTGTTCTCAAATTTAAAATTATTTAACATCTACTGCTTTTTGTGGGGGAGAGTTCCACACCTTTACCACTGTGCGAAAAAGTGTTTCCTAACTCTCCTCTCCTGACAGCCTGGTTGTGATTTTAAGGCTATGTAACCTTGTCCTAGACTCCCAACCTCCTGCACCCTGAATAGTTGTAAAAGTTTCTATCTTACCCCATCAACTCCTTTTAAAATTTTAAGAAAAACTCTATCAAATGCACCGTAACCATCTATATTTCAAGGTATAAAAGTCTAGTTTATGTAATATCTCCTCAATTCATAGAACCATAGAATGCTTACGGCATAGAAGAGCTATGCCAGCTCTCTGTAAGACAAACACAGCTGGTCCCACTGCTCCGTCTTTCCCTGTAGGCCTGCAAATCTTTTCTTTTCCAATTTTGTTTTGAAAGCCACAGTTGACTCTGTTGCCCCCACGCTCAGGCAGTGCATTCCAGATCCTAAGCACACGCTGCGTGAAAAAGTTTGTCCTCATGTCGCCTTTTGGTTCTTTTGCTATTCTAAATTGGTGGCCCATGGTTTATGACCCTTCCACCAATGGGAGCAGTTTCTCCCTATCTATTCTGTCCAGATTTCTCATGATTTTGAACACCTCTATCAAATCTCTTCTCAACCTTCCCTTCAAGTAGGACAGCCCCAGCTTCTCCAATCCATTCTGAAGTCTCTCATCCCTGGAATCATTCTTGTAAATCTCTTCTGTATTCTCTCTAATGCCTTCATATCCTCAAAGTTCAGTGCCCAGAATTGAATACAATACTACTCGTTGAGGCCAAAACTGTATTTATAAAGGCTCACCATAATTTTTGTGCTCTATGTTGCTATTTATAAAACCCAGGATTCCATATGCCTTATTAACCACTTTATCAACCTGCTCTGCCACCTTCAACAATTTGTGCACATACATCCCCAGGTCCCTCTGCTCCTGCACCCTCTTCAGATTTGTATCCTTTATTTTATATTGCCTTTACTCATTCTTCCGACCAAGATTCTTTCTTAACTGCATTAAATTTCATGTGTCACGTGTCTGCCCATTCCACCAGCCTGTCTATGTCCTCTTGAAGTCTACCATTATCCTCCTCACTGTTCACAATACTGCTAAGTTTTATGTCATCTGCAAATTTTGAAATTGTGCCCTGGCACCCAAATCTGGGTCATTAATATAGATCAAGAACAGCAGTGGTCCTAATACCGACCACTGAGGAACCATACTATATACCTTCCTCCGGTCTGAAAAAAGAACTGTTCACTACTGTTTTCTGTTGCTCAGCCAACTTTGTATCTAGGCTGCCACAGTCCCTTTTATTCCATGGGCTTTAACTTTGCTGACAAGCCTGTTACTTAGCACCTTTATCAGATGCCTTTTGGAAGTCCATGAACACCACACCAACTGTACTACCCTCATCTATCCTCTCTGTTACCTCATCAAAAAAACTCAGTCAAGTTAGTTAAACACAATCTGCCTTTAACAAATTCATGCTAGCTTTCCTTAATGAATCCACACTTTTCCAAGTGATTTGTTAATTTTGTCCTGAGGATTATCACTTTCTAAAAGCTTTCCCACCACTGAGGTAAAATGACTAGCCTGTAGTTGCTCGGTTTCTCCTTGCACTTTTTCCTCTGGCACCATCCCTGTATCTAAGGCAGATTGGAGGATTATGGCCCAGTGCCTCCGCAATTTCCACCTCATTACCCTCAGTATCCTCAGATACATCTCATTGGGACTGGGTGTCTTATCAATTTTTTAGTACAGCCTTTCTAGTACCTCCCCTTTTTATCAATTTTTAGCCCATCCAGTGCCTCAACTATCTGTTGTTTTCACCATGACTTTGGCAACATCTTCTTTGGTAAAGACAGATACAAAAGTATTCGTTTAGTACTTAAGCCATGCTCTTTCTCCATTTGTGAATCTCTTTTTGATCCCTAATTGGCACCACTCCTCCTTTTATTACCTTTTTACTGTTTATATGCCTATACAATGTAACCCTTGGAGCCGTGGTGACATTTGATGAATCTGCACTGCAGTATATCCTTTTCTAAGGTCTTGTGCCAAGGCAATGCACAGTTATAATATGTTGCATTGTTTTTAACATTTTTATATTTTAATTCATCTGGGATATTGCTTATTGGAATTTTGCATTTCTTGTCTGAAGATTGCACTTTACTGTTTTCAATTCATAGTTGTTCATTTTGGACCTGGGGAAAATCGATCAGAAGATGCAGTCATGATGAATACACCAGTGGTTAAGGGTGCTATGGAAATGGGTTTTGATCGAAGACTCGTGAAGCAGACTGTCCAACGAAAAATCCTTACAAGTGGAGAGAATTACAAATCTGTTATAGAGCTCGTGACTGACTTGCTAAATGCCGAAGATGAAGAAAGACAAGACGACAGAGAAAGAAAACTTGAAGAAATGGCTGAAGGTATATATTCATTGAGGTGCTTGCCCTTTCACTGAATTGATAGATTAATTATATCAATGACAGAAGGCCAGTTTGCTAGACAGTTGCATCTTTTGAATCATTTGCAACAGTCTTCAGCCAGAAGTGCCAAATGGATGATCCATCTCTGCCTCCTCCTGAGGACCCCGACATCATAGGTGCCAATCTTCAGCCAATTTGATTCACTCCACATGATATCAAGAAAAACTTTGGGCCATGACAACATCCTGGCTGTAGTACGAAGACTTGTGCTCCAGAACTAGCCAAGCTATTCCAGTACAGCTATAACACAGGCATCTACCCACCAATGTGGAAATTGCCCAAGTATGTCCTGTGCACAAAAAGCAGGACAAATCCAATCCAACCAATTCCAGCCCCATCAATCTACTCTCAATCATCAGCAAAGTGATGGAAGGTGTCAGCGACAGTGTTCCAATAGGGGAATAACTCCTTCAGAAGATGAGGAAGAGATATAGATAGGAGCAGGTGAAACAAAATAATCGTTCAAGTATTAAAATTAAACATTACAGATTATTTAACTGTGTACTGCAGCTGAATCTGTTTGTTTATGCTCTTTGGGAGTTGTCAGCTAGATTCTCCACCTGTCAGGAAGCCATTGGTGTTTTGGTGCAGAAAATGACAAGATTAGCTTGGTTCAGTTTGATACAGCCACTTAAATTTTTGCCATTTGAAAAAAGTGGCCTTCGTTTTTAGCCAATAATCTATACTCATTTTTAAATAAAAGATTTTTTTTTAAAAACCCAGCAAATGCTGAAAATCCAAAACAAAAACTGAACATGATGGAAATATAGAGCGGGTTGGTCAGCCTTTAAGGTTTGAAAGTACATGCTGAAAACCCCTGTTCAGAACTGAAAAATGAATAAAAGGAGGTGGGGAGAGAATATGCCAATTGCCCTTTGGTGCTTCAAGTATTGTGTTTTTGTTTCCTTTCTCTCTCTCTCCCTCCCTCCCCCTTTTCCTCTTCATATAAATGCTTGCTTGTTTACAGTTCTGTAGAAGGGTACTGCTTAAAAAAACTGTCCATTTGCTTATGGTTGAGACTTCATCTGCAAAGCTTCCTATCCTTTGTTAGCTTTCTTGCCTATGCAACTTGGAGCTTTCTGATTTCTGTCCGTTGCTTTCTGGTAATTTCTTCTGTGTCTGCTGTCACCTCAGTCAGCGAATTTAGATATTCAGAACAAAGCCTAGTACATAACACATGCAGGAATGTGTCTGGCCAATACAGCTCCTTGAATCATGAAACTCGTAATGGGAGAGTATTCCTTTAGTGTTTCTACCAATTGAGTGAATATTCTTTTGTATGCATATATAAAATTATGTTGAGTGGCGTAGTACTTCATTTGGTAAACTAATGTTTCTATGCATATGTTATGGTACATTTAGAAACCTTAGTTTTTTTTCTTTCAAAATATTATTCGCATTGGTACAAAGTCAACAAATATATGCCTCAGTTCCATAAGCTTTCTTACTATCCTGTTTTTGGAGTTGGATTCTTTGCATGATGCACAGTTCCGTATAAAACAGGTAGCAAGAATCCATTGCATTATTGCTAAACTGCACCATGGAATTTAGTGATGTACATATACAAAGTGGTTAAAGTTTCAGTGAACTAATTCTCTTTGCTTTCTCCTTCCATTTTCTAGACCCAATGGAAAATTAGCAAATTCTGAATAACTTTTTTTCCCTTTGCAGGTGATGTATTGCTACTGAAGAAAAATTGTGTTGCTTTGAGTCAGAACTTGACAAATATAGCACCTTTACTTGAGGATCTAGAAATGCGATCCTTAATTGATAAAATGGAAAGTGAAATGATTAAACAAAAACCTCAAAAAAATGAACAAGCCAGAGAGCTACTTGATACAGTAATTCGCAAAGGAAGTGCAGTAGCTGAAGCATTTAAAGATGTCCTATTGGTACATGAACCTGAATTGCATGAAAAACTATATGGTAAGTAATTCCTTGTTTTAGTATTGTTCCATCCCATGTAAAACTAGGACATTCATAGTAATAGAAAAACTGCCTGCAAATATTGCAAGCTTTTTGTGTATTAGCAGCTTATATTGTCTGAAGGCTTAAATTATGCGTGAAACATAGAGAACCAGTGTTCTGCATATATTCTAATGTTGTTGATTTTCTTGGCTCATTAAGACTGGAGCAATGGGAAATCATTAACTGATAGGAATTTAAAATGTATAACTAATATAACTTCTGTTAACATAGTTTTTGAACATACTTAATACGTGACATTCCAAACCATGTTGTGAGTACACTGGCTTTTTCTTCTCCTTGCAAACTATGTGCGGCCCGTTTTTCTGCTGAGTAAATAGTTGGGTAGTTTGTCCTTTGGAGAATCATGCTTACATTTTCACCTCTTGCAGTATTACAACTTGGAGCAGCAAAATGAACCATGGATGTTCCTGGCAGTGGTGGTTCTAAAATTACAGTCGATAAGTTGGCTCTGTAGGGTTGTTGCCATTAGGATGTTTGCTTGCGTAACTTATGCTGTTGCCTAGTACCCCAATATGTGGGAGTTTTTTGAAAGTGAAGTTTGTGCCTGACCATTTCCTCTTGTCCACTTTCCTTCACTCTTTTCAATTGGTTTGATTTGGCCAGAATGTTCATTAAATATTTCAAGAACAAAATACTGCTTGTACTTGAAATCTGAAATAAAAGCCAAAGCTGGAAATACTCAGCAGGTCTGGCATTATTTGTGGAGAGAGAAACAGTTAACATTTCTGGTCTGTGTTCATTCAACAGAATTGGGAAAAGTTAGATATATAATAGGTTTTGAGCAAGTAAACCCATCGATTTCCCCCTGTTCCTGTCCCACTAAACTGATCTCTCTCTCTCTCTTTCCTCTCCTTTTCTCACTCTTTTCTCTCCCTCTCTCGTTCTTTTCGCTCCCTCTGTCGCTCTCTTTCCCCTTGCTAGGTATCTTGCCCCCTACATTCATGACCCTTCTGATAGCCTCTGTCACTTTAACAGTTTCCAGTTGCCTGGCCCTAACCATCTCCTTTTCACCATGGGCCTCCAATCCTGCTACACCCCCATCTCTCACCAAGATGATCTCTGAGCACTCCGCTTCTTCCTTGAATGGAGGCCCAAGCAATCGCCATCCTCCTCTGCCTGGCTGAACTTGTTCTCATAGTGAACAACTTTGTCTTCAGCTCCACTCATTACTCCAAATAAAAGGTGTTGCTATGGGTACTGGTGTGGGTCCTCGCAATGCCTGGCTTTTTGTCAGATATGTGGAACATTATTTGTCCCAGTCCTCCTTTGATCCTTCCTCACCTCTTTATTTTTCCAGTACATAAATAACTGTATCAGTACCGTTTCCTGCTCTTGACCTGAACTGGAAAATTCCATTGAACTTGCTTTCAGTTTCCACCCTTCTTTCACCTTCACATGGTCCATCTCCAACTCTTCCCGTCCTCGACTTCTGTCTCCATTTCTGGGAAAAGGCTGTCAACCAATATTTACTAAGTCCACTGACTTCCACAGGTACCTTTGACTACACTTCCTCACATCCTGCTTCCTATAAAGACTATTCTGTTCTTCCAGTTTCTCCGTCACACACATTCGTAAGATGCAACCTTCTTTACTGTTGCTTCTAATATGCCTTCCATTTTCCTCAACCAAGGATTCCACCCCCTCACTACTGTTTGACAGGGCCCTTGACTCTGTCTGTTGTATTTCATGCACTTCTCTCAGCCCTTTCCCTCCCTCCCAGAATCCCTTGTCCTCACCTTTCACCCCACCAGCCTCTGTATTCAATGGATCATCCTCTGCCAAATTCAGTGTGATGCCACCACCAAACACATCTTCCCCTCCCTCCCCTTTCAGCATTGTAGAGAGCCCATTCCCTTCACGACACCCTGGTCCACTCCTCAGTCACCCGCAACACTCCTTGTTTTCCTTACAGCACCTTTCCATGCAAGCATAGAAGATATAAAACCTGCTCTTTTACCTCCTCCCTTCTCACCATTCAAAGTTCCAAACATTCTTTCCAGGTGAAACGGCAATTTACTTGTACTACTTTCAAATTAGTATGCGATATTTTCTGATCACGCTTTGGTAGTTTCTTCGTTGGGGAGACCAAATGCAGATTGGGTGACTCCTTTGCGGAAACCTCCGTTTGGTCGGCAAGCGTGACCCCGAGCTTGCAGTTGCCTCCCATTTTAATTCTCCACCTTGCTCTCACACTGACATTCTGACCGTGGCCTACTGCAGTGTTTCATTGAAGCTCAATGCAAGTTCGAGGAACAGCACCTCATATATTTTGACTGGGCACTTTACAGCCTTTTGGACTCAACATTGAGTTCAACTATTTTAGATCATAACCTCGGTCCCCATTTTCTTTTGTGTTCTTTTGCTGGTTTGTTTTTTGCCTCTTGTTTCTCTCATTTCATTTACTTTGTGTTCAGATGGCAGCTATCCTGCCATACACACTACCTCTTCAGGACATGTCTTTGTTTTTTGTTTCTTTTACTTGTCCCATTACCACTGCTTTTAGATTTGTACCCATGAAACCTTTAGTCATTTAATCTCTTCTGCCCTCTACCCTATCACAGACCTTCCCACCCTTCCCCTTCACTTGTTCAAAACCTGTTGCACTTCTAACTTTGCCTAGTTCAGATGAAAAGTCACAAATTTGAAACATTCACTCTGTTTCTCTCCACAAATGTTGCCATACCTGCTGAGTATTTCCGGCACTTTGTTATTCTTTAAGCATTTTCTACGCTAGATTTGAACCCATTGTTGTGTTCCAATTTCCCTATTCTAAACTGCTTTTATATGCTTCAAATTTGTGAGCGATATTTTTAATTTTCTTTTCTCAAATGTCAATTTTTAATTACTGTGAACTAGATTACTAAACATTATATCCAGAACAGTCTCTTACAGTTGCTCTTTGCTAAACCAAAGGACATAACAATTGTGCATCGCTTGAGACCTGCAGTCCCATTTTTTTTTTAAACTCTTGCTGTATTCCCATGCATTATTTGCACTCCCCCCACCCCCCCCCTATGCAAATCTCTTTCCACTCTAATTACTTCTCACTGCCATGCCCCTCACCCAGATTTACACAAAAAGGCTGCCCTTCAATGCATCAATGTTGTTTGCTTCAACCACTGAGTGGCAGCAAACTCTGCATTCTTAGCATGCTAAAGAAATTCCTCTTCAATTCTTTTTGATTGCCCAATCCATTGTATTATGTTTCTGCTACATCTTGCTCGAGTTGCTGTTCTGCTTTTTTGGGGGAGCTTTTCAGTACACTCATTTTATTGCTGTTTTGGATGGGTATGGAATCTTACCTGATAAAGATCTCTTTAAGTAACTCATTCCCTACTTTTCAGGATGGCCTACAAATTAGCTCTCTAATACACCTGAGTTGTTCTGTTACAAGGTAGTCTGAGGCATTCTTGAGTAGCTTAATTTGGGAATGTGGAACTCATTTCAGATTGGGATGAAAAATGATCTGCAAATAAAAAAAATTCTAGTATTGGCTGGATCATTCTGTGTGGCAGTGGAAAATAATTAAAATGAAGACCATAGAACATAGAACATTACAGCGCAGTACAGGCCCTTCAGCCCTCGATGTTGCGCCGACCTGTGAAACCATCTGACCTACACTATTCCATTTTCATCCATATGTCTATCCAATGACCACTTAAATGCCCTTAAAGTTGGCGAGTCTACTACTGTTGCAGGCAGGGCGTTCCACACCCCTACTACTCTCTGACTAAAGAAACTACCTCTAACATCTGTCCTATATCTATCACCCCTCAACTTAAAGCTATGTCCCCTCGTGTTTGCCATCACCATCCGAGGAAAAAGACTCTTACTATCCACCCTATCTAACCCTCTGATTATCTTATATGTCTCTATTAAGTCACCTCTCCTCCTCCTTCTCTCCAACGAAAACAACCTCAAGTCCCTCAGCCTTTCCTCGTAAGACCTTCCCTCCATACTAGGCAACATCCTAGTAAATCTCCTCTGCACCCTTTCCAAAGCTTCCACGTCCTTCCTATAATGCGGTGACCAGAACTGCACGCAATACTCCAGGTGCGGCCGCACCAGAGTTCTGTACAGCTGCAGCATGACCTCGTGGCTCCTAAACTCGATCCCCCTACTAATAAAAGCTAACACACCATATGCCTTCTTAACAGCTCTATTAACCTGGGTGGCAACTTTCAGGGATTTATGTACCTGGACACCAAGATCTCTCTGCTCACCTACACTACCAAGAATCTTCCCATTAGCCCAGTACTCTGCATTCCTGTTACTCCTTCCGAAGTGAATCCTCACACTTTTCCGCATTAAACTCCATTTGCCAACTCTCAGCCCAGCTCTGCAGCCTATCTATGTCCCTCTGTAACCTACAACATCCTTCGGCACTATCCACAACTCCACCGACCTTAGTGTCATCCGCAAATTTACTAACCCACCCTTCTACACCCTCATCCAGGTCATTTATAAAAATGACAAACAGCAGTGGCCCCAAAACAGATCCTTGCGGTACACCACTAGAAACTATACTCCAGGATGAACATTTACCATCAACCACCACCCTCTGTCTTCTTTCAGCTAGCCAATTTCTGATCCAAAGCACTAATTCACCTTCAATCCCATACTTCTGTATTTTCTGCAATAGCCTACCGTGGGGAACTTTATCAAACGCCTTACTGAAATCCATATACACCACATCCACGGCTTTACCCTCATCCACCTGTTTGGTCACCTTGTCAAAAAAACTCAATAAAGTTTGTGAGGCACGACCTACCCTTCACAAAACCGTGCTGACTATCGCTAATGAACTTATTCTTTTCAAGATGATTATAAATCCTATCTCTTATAACCTTTTCCAACATTTTACCCACAACCAAAGGAAGGCTCACAGGTCTATAATTACCAGGGCTGTCTCTACTCCCCTTCTTGAACAAGGGGACAACATTTGCTATCCTCCAGTCTTCCGGCACTATTCCTGTCGACAATGACGACATAAAGATCGAGGACAAAGGCTCTGCAATCTCCTCCCTGGCTTCCCAGAGAATCCTAGGATAAATCCCATCTGGCCCAGGGGACTTATCTATTTTCACACTTTCCAAAATTGCTAACACCTCCTCCTTGTGAACCTCAATCCCATCTAGCCTAGTAGTCTGTATCTCAGTATTCTCCTCGACAACATTTTCTTTCTCTACTGTAAATACTGATGAAAAATATTCATTTAACACTTCCCCTATCTCCTCCGATTCCACACACAACTTCCCACTACTATCCTTGATTGGCCCTAACCTATCTCTAGTCATTCTTTTATTCCTGATATACCTATAGAAAGCCTTAGGGTTTTCTTTGATCCTATCCGCCAATGACTTCTCGTGTCCTCTCCTTGCTCTTCTTATCTCTCCCTTTAGATCCTTCCTGGCTAGCTTGTAACTCTCAAGCGCCCTAACTGAGCCTTCACGTCTCATCCTAACATAAGCCGCCTTCTTCCTCTTGACAAGCTCTTCAACTTCTTTAGTAAACCACGGCTCCCTCGCTCGACAACTTCCTCCCTGCCTGACAGGTACATACTTATCAAGGACACGCAGTAGCTGCTCCTTGAATAAGCTCCACATTTCGATTGTGCCCATCCCCTGCAGTTTCCTTCCCCATCCTACGCATCCTAAATTTTGCCTAATCGCATCATAATTTCCTTTCCCCCAGCTATAATTCTTGCCCTGCTGTATATGCCTGTCCCTGCCCATCGCTAAGGTAAACCTAACCGAATTGTGATCACTATCACCAAAGTGCTCACCAACTTCTAAATCTAACACCTGGCCGGGTTCATTACCCAGTACCAAATCCAATGTGGCATCGCCCCTGGTTGGCCTGTCTGCATACTGTGTCAGAAAACCCTCCTGCACACACTGGACAAAAACTGACCCATCTAAAGTACTCGAACTATAGTATTTCCAGTCAATATTTGGAAAGTTAAAGTCCCCCATAACAACTACCCTGTTACTCTCGCTCCTGTCAAGAATCATCTTTGCTATCCTTTCCTCTACATCTCTGGAACTATTTGGAGGTCTATAGAAAACTCCCAACAGGGTGACCTCTCCTCTCCTGTTTCTAACCTCGGCCCAGACTACCTCAGTAGACGAGTCCTCAAACGTCCTTTCTGCCGCTGTAATACTTTCCTTGATTAACAATGCCACACCCCCCCCCCCCCCCCCCCCTATTTTACCATCTTCTCTGTTCTTAGTGAAACATCTAAATCCTGGAACCCGCAACATCCATTCCTGTCCCTGCTCTACCCATGTCTCTGAAATGGCCACAACATCGAGATCCCTGGTACCAACCCATGCTGCAAGCTCACCCACCTTATTCCGGATGCTCCTGGCGTTGAAGTAGACACATTTTAAACCAAGCTCTTGCTTGCCAGTGCCCTCTTGTGTCCTTATAACCTTATCCCTGACCTCACTACTCTCAACATCCTGCACACTGGAACTACAATTTAGGTTCCCATCCCCCTGCTGAATTAGTTTAAACCCCCCCGAAGAGCACTAGCAAATCTCCCCCCCCAGGATATTGGTACCCCTCTGGTTCAGGTGAAGACCATCCTGTTTGTAGAGGTCCCACCTACCCCAGAAAGAGCCCCAATTATCCAGGAAACCAAAACCCTCCCTCCTACACCATCCCTGCAGCCACGTGTTCAACTCCTCTCTCTCCCTGTTCCTCACTTCGCTAGCACGTGGCACGGGCAACAACCCAGAGATAACAACTCTGTTTGTTCTCGCTCTAAGCTTCCACCCTAGCTCCCTGAATTTCTGCCTTAAATCCCCATCTGTCTTCCTACCTATGTCGTTGGTGCCTATGTGTACCACGACATGGGGCTGCTCCCCCTCCCCCTTGAGGATCCCAAAAACACGATCCGAGACATCACGTACCCTGGCACCTGGGAGGCAACACACCAACCGTGAGTCTCTCTCGTTCCCACAAAACCTCCTATCTGTTCCCCGAACTATGGAGTCCCCAATGACTAATGCTCTGCTCCTCTTACCCCTTCCCTTCTGAGCAACAGGGACAGACTCTGCGCCAGAGACCTGCATCCCATTGCCTACCCCTGGTAAGTCGTCTCCCCCAACAGTATCCAAAACGGTATACCTGTTGTTGAGGGAAACGGCCACAGGGGATCCCTGCACTGCCTGCTGGTTCCCTCTCCTTCCCCTGATGGTAACCCATCTACCACCTTCTTTTACCTGAGGTGTGACTGCCTCCCGATAACTCCTCTCAATAATCCCCTCCGCCTCCCGAATGCTCCGAAGTTCCTCCAGCTCCAGTTCCCTAACGCGGTCCTCGAGGAGCTGGAGCTGGGTGCACTTCCCGCAGATGCAGTCAGCAGGGACACCCTTGGCGACCCTTACCTCCCACATTCTGCAGGAGGAACATTCAACTGCCTTAACCTCCATTCCCACTATTCTAAATTCCCAAGTTTTTAACCAATCACACGATAAAACAAGAAAAGAAATAGAAAAAGCCTTACCTTACCTACACACAACCGAGTCCTTTTTTTTTGGTAAAGGGGTGGGTTGCAATGAGTACCTGTATACTGAAACTACTCCTGTGTTTCCCTTTGCTTTACTCTTGCAAGCAGAGTGGATAAAGGGGAAGTGGTAAATGTACTGTATTTTGATTTTCAGAAGGCGTTCGATAAGGTGCCACATAAAAGGCATAAAATAGGAGCTCAGGGTATTGGGGGTAATGTGTTGGCGTGGATTGAGGATTGGCTAACACACCAGGCAGCGGGTCAGGATCAGTGGGTCTTTTTCAGGTTGGAAAGCCGTAACTAGTGGGGTGCTACAAGGATTGGTCCTAGGGCCTCAACTATTTACGATCTATATTCATGACTTGGAGGAAGGAACAGAGTGTAGTGTCTCCAAATTTGCTGACGATACAAAAGTAGGTGGGAAGGCATGTTGTGATGAGGACACAAAGAATCTGCAAAGGGATATAGATAGGTTAAATGAGTGGGCAAAAACTTGGCAGATGGAATTCAATGTGGGAAAGTGCGAGGTAATCCACTTTGGTAGGAAGAATAAAAAGGCAGATTATTATTTAGATGGAGAAAGACTACAAAATACTGCAGTACAGAGGGATCTGGGTGTTCTTGTGCATGAAACACAAAAGGTTAGCATGCAGGTGCAGCAAGTAATTAGGAAGGGAAATGGAATTTTGGCCTTTATTGCTAGGGGGTTAGAGTTTAAAAATAGGGAAGTCCTGTTACAACTGTGCAGGGTGTTGGTGAGGCCACACTTGGAGTACTGCGTACAGTTTTGGTCCCTGTATTTAAGGAAGGATATACTAGCATTGGAGGCAGTTCAGAAAAGGTTCACTTAGGCTGATTCCAGGGATGAAGGGGTTGTCTTATCAAGAACGGCTAAACAAGTTAGGCCTTTATTCATTGGAGTTTAGAGGAATGAGAGGTGAGTTGATTGAAACGTATAAGATTCTAAGGGGGCTTGACAGGGTAGATGTTGAGAATATGTTTCCACTGGTGGGGGAATCTCGAACTAGGGGACATAGTTACAGAATAAGGAGGCACCCATTTAAAACTGAGATACGAAGGAATTTCTTCTGAGGGTGATGAATCTCTGGAATTCTCTACCTCGGAGAGTTGTGGAGGTTAGGTCACTAAATGTATTTAAGGAGGAGGTAGATAGATTTTTGAAATCTCGGGGAGTTGAGGGTTACGCAGAGCAGGCCCGAAAAAGGAGTTGAGGCCTGGGACTGATCAGTCATGATCTTATTGAATGGCGGGGCAGGCTTGAGGGGCTGAATAACCTACTCCTGCTCCTAGTTCTTATGTTCTTACATTGTAAACAGTGGAAAATACAAGCAATTGTTGTTAGAGTCCATTATGAAAGATGTAATAGCAGAGCACTTGGAAAACAGTGACAGGATGGGACAAAGTCAACACGGATTTACGAAAGGGAAATCATGCTTGACAAATCTACTGGAAATTTTTGAGGATGTAACTAGTAGAATAGATAAGGGAGTACCAGTGGATGTGGTGTATTTGGACTTTCAGAAGGCTTTTGATAAGGTCCCACTTAAGAGATTAGCGTGCAAAATTAATGCACATTGGATTGGGGGTAAGGTACTGACATGGATAGAGAACTGGCAGACAGGAAACAGAGTAGGAATAAACGGGTCTTTTTCCGAGTGGCAGGCAGTGACTAGTGGGGTACCGCAGGGATCATTGCTAGGACCCATGCTATTCACAATATATATTCATGATCTAGATGAGGGAATTAAATGTAATATATCCAAGTTTGCAGATGACACAAAGCTGGGTGGGAGTGTGAGCTGTGAGGAGGATGCAGAGAAGCTCCAGTATGATTTGGACAGGTTGAGTGAGTGGGCAAATACATGGCAGATGTGGTATAATGTGGATAAATGTGAGGTTATCCACTTTGGTGGCAAAAACAGGAAGGCAGATTATTATGTGAACGGCAATAGATTGGGAAAGGGGGAGGTGCAGCGAGACCTGGGTGCCCTTGTGCACCAGTGGCTGAAAGTAAGCATGCAGGTGCAGCAGGTGGTTAAGGCGGCAAATGGTATGTTGGCCTTCATAGCGAGAGGATTCAAGTACCCGTGGAGGCAGCCGAGTGCCCTTAAGTGGCTACTTAAGGGCCTTGATTGGCCTCTGGCAGGTGGGCTGTTCTTACCACTCCTCCCCCCCCGCCCGCCCCTCCCCCCCTCCACCCGACCGCCATAAAGTTGACCGGAGGTGGGAGTGGGGCATGTAGGCCTCCCGCATTAATTTTACGCCGCCACCATCCGCCCCACTGGGGTGGCGTAAAATTCAGCCATATATATCATTTATATTGTTTATATGTAGTGTGTGTGAATGTGTATTTCAAGTCCCTGCAGATTTTTTTTGTTCTGTTTACTATATATGATTATAGTCTCCTAATTTGTTTTATATTACAGTTCAAAAATGTTTGCCTTATTCAGCATCATCAGATATGTTGGGTAAGTTATTTCTTCCTTTTTCATCCATTAGTATTGTAAAATGCAAATATTTGCACAATAATTGGAATGGAATTGGCACACGAGTCTGGATTAACTAATTTCCCAACAATTAAAATGTTTATATTAACTTTAAGGCAGCAAACTGCTAGCGGATCAGTCAGCTTTTGGAGCTAACAACTTTTTTATTTTCTTTAGGCTTGACCATGGAAGAGCAATTACGAAGGTTGCAGGAAGAAAGAACTTGTAAAGTGTGTATGGATAAAGAGGTCTCTGTTGTGTTTATAATGTGCGGTCATTTGGTTGTTTGTACAGACTGTGCACCTTCCCTTCGGAAGTGTCCAATCTGCCGTGGTACCATCAAAGGTACAGTTAGAACATTCTTGTCCTAATCCTGATAACTAGCTTAATGCTACTGAATATCAGTTTTACTCAACCTAGAAATTATACCCAATTCATCGAGAACAATTGAACTCTGATCAGTTTGTTCTTGGAAGTGGGGTTTACCCAATCTACATTACTGGAAGTGAAATTTCTGTTGGCAGAATAAACAACCTTTTTACTTTAGAGCCCTTTACATAATCTTTAAATCAACAATGGCAAAGTAATTAACCTGATTGTAATGAATAATTCCATATGCTCTGTATTGAAATTAGTTATTTTAATGGAGTATAGAAAATCATAAAGTTGGAAAAGAATGATGAAAGGCACTGCTTTTACCATGTGATGTAAACCATTATGGGCAGCGCAGTGGTTAGCACCGCAGCCTCACATCTCCAGGGACCCGGGTTTGATTCTGGGTACTGCTTGTGTGGAGTTTACAAGTTCTCCCTGTGACCGCGTGGGTTTTTGCCGGGTGCTCCGGTTTCCTCCCACAAACAAAGACTTTCAGGTGTTAGGTAAATTGGCCATTGTAAATTGTCCCTAGTGTGGGAGGGAATATGGGATTACTGCAGGGTTAGTATAAATGGGTGGTTGTTGGTCCACACAGACTCGGTGGGCTGAAGGGCCTCTTTCAGTGCTGTATCTCTAAATAAATAAATAAATAACTAATTGAAAGATTTATATTTTCTGACTTAACAAAGCGCATGACAATGAGTTTGCTTCAAAATATAACTGTGAACATTGAACTGTAGTTTAAGGAAGTTATGTATCATTAGTATATCATCCATCCATTCCCTCTCTGGGGAAAATACATTTCAAAACATTTTAGTAAATCTCTCAACCTGGTGGCTGGACTCTTCAATTACTGAGTGACTTCTTTACATAAAACAAAGCCGATTATGCATGTGGATATAGGAATTCATAATGAGAACGTTGGTGAAAATTGTGTGATGAGAAACAATTGTTAAGCAGATGTAAGATTTTTAATCAAATATTGTGCAAAAGAGGAAATGAATCCCTTCCGTTATGACCAGGTGAGAAAGCGGTCTAGGGTTCCCTTTCAGCTTTCACCTGGCTTTACTGGTTTAATTTTGAAACAGTGTTTTTAGCTCCCCCTTGGTGAATCCTTATTCACTGCTTTCCAATTATAAGGTAAAGAAATGAACACAAACAGGCTTTCTTTGGTTTAAAGAAGAAAAGTGAAATTTATTAAACTTAACCTCTAATTCGGTTAAAGCCTATGGATACGCGATACACACATGCAGATCGGGACAGAAGAGAGCAGAAGAAAAAAAATAAAGTGGAAAAGTTTGAGGCAATCTCTTGAGGATTTTTTGTTACTGTGCTTCAAGCTCGCTGTAGAGTTCTTCATTGAAGGTATGGTCTTGTTTTTTGTTGGGGTCCAGTATTCTTCTTAAACGTTGTTCACTGTAGGAAACTTTTCTGTTTTGGGATTCATGTGTCTTCAATGGGTCTTGCCCATGAGAAAAAGATGGGAGCAGACAGGAGAGGCTCTTATCAATCCAGGATCCAAGAGCTTTCTGCCAGTTCAAACACTCTTCCTTGTGGCGAAATTAATGTGCCTCATTCTTGGCAGGTGGGAGTCTGCATGACACTTGGAAGATTATACCAAATCTTATTCTCTTTTATTGAAAAAAAAATTATCTTGTAAATTTACTTTCAACTACTTTTGGCTCTACTATTTTAAAATACAGATTTACCATATCACATTGATGCAGTTAAAGGAAGACCTAATGTCCTACAAGATTAATTTAAGAAATTAGGAAATTAAGATTAGGAGCTGGACTGCCCCAACTAGTGTTATAATAGAGCAGGACAGGAGGATTGGGGAAATCAGTGCATGGTGTCAGGATGGGGTATTCCACTTTGGGAATTTGCAGCAGTACTGGGACAAATGGAATTATTTAAGAACTAGCTAACTGAATAGGGAAAGTGCTAATGTATTAGCAAAAGGGTTAAATAGGTAAGTAAGGGGATTACATCATTGAACAAAAACATTGGCCCAATGACCAGGGGTATGAAAGAAGTTATGCACTGAATTTAAGCAGTGAGCAAAACCACCAGTTTTTTTTTTAAAAAAAGGACATATGGTGCAAAGAGGGCTCCATTTCCCATTTTCAGAAGTTAAGGATTCATTCCACTGGAGAAGAACTTCTGTGGACTATTACTTGGCTTGTGTGTAAAAGAAACAGAGTACCTCATTATGAGAACAGGTAAGGATACAGAACAATTACAATTGTTGTTTGGACACTAACCCTGATCACCTATTAATCTTTGCACCCAACTTTCCATATTTTTCACTTCTATAATTTCTTCCTGTTAATACAACCCTACACTTTTAGACTTGATGCTAGAGATATAATTTATTACTGATGCCACGGAATGTAGCAGTGAGTAGGTGAATTTACAGTCCATTAAATTAACTCAAAGTTCTCAATTATTTAAATTGATTCAGAGAAGGCATCTGGAGTAATTTCCTACTTACCAGTTTCCAGCATTAATGCTCAGCCAGAATAGAGTAACAATTCACACAAATATAAAACAAAATTAAATTTGATTTAAATAACTTCTATGGTGGTAGTATCTATCAATGAATTTCCTCTGGCAGTGGGTTCACCTTGAGTGCATAATCAAGGCTGAAACACTGATGGAGTGTGTCGGATCAGAATTCCTGTCAAGACAGGAGAGAAACCTTTTTCATGGATATTAGCTTTGGAGCCTGGATTACCTCAATTGGTGGAGTTCATTGTTCTCGGTCAGGGAAATCACATCAGCACTAAATGGATCTGTCTGGACCAGGCAGATAATAGAGGAAAGAGATTAAAAGGTGCTAAGTGCTGGCCATCCAGTAGGATGGCTTTAGGATATGTGATTATGATATTTCAATAAGGATCATCATAAAAGGGACAAGATTGAAGGGTTTGGGCTGCAGTTATGTGAAAAAGGACAGGGACTGGTCTTCTCCGGTCCAGGCCTACAATCAACATTGGTAACCAACAGCCATGTGGGTGATTGTAAGTTTTTCAGTCAAATCTTAAAGGGGTTTGTTCTGTGGGTGCCGCAATCAAGAAGGAGGGTCAGCAACGGTCAACCTGGCTCGTGGACCTACAATTCTCACCGGAAGGACCAACTGTGTGGAGGGATTGTAAGTGATCAGCCAATCCAAGGGGTATTTGGGGCTCAGTTTTAAAGCAATTTTAAGTGTAGCAACTAAATCCTGGGAGGGTTTGGGTTTTGAATTGAGTGAATTTGGGGTTTTGCTTATGGTTTTTCAAAAGGTTTATTTTATAAGTCATGGTGTTTGGGTGAGCGCCGAGGTTAAATTGTGGAGGGATTTAAATCGTACTAACCAAGGTGTTGTGTGGTGTCCTTTAGATTAGTTAGAGGTATTTGTAACAGGGTTTTAGAAGGGGTGTTATTAAATAAAGAAATTTGTGGTTCAGCCCAACCCTGGGTCTGTGCAATTTGTCCTTTATAAAATCCTAAAGTCAAGAATCCTCAGTAAGGGGGGAAAACGGGAGCGGGAAACTCTTAGAAGTGCTCCACTGTTGCAGGTGCTGGCTTTCAGGTGAGACATTAAATTGAGGCCCCACCCCACTGCTGTTTAGGATGAGTGCTTAAAAAAAAAAATCCCAAAACACTAGTGAAAAGCAGTTGAGTTCTCCCTGGTATTCTGGCCAATGTTTATACCTCAACTCGCATCACTGAAACAGAATCTGATGATTATGGCTTTGCTATTTGTGGGACCTTTACTGAGTACAAATTGGATGCAATATTTCCTACATTACAGTATTGACTACACTTCAAAAGTACTTAATTGGCTTTAAAGCTTTGGGCCATTCTGAGGTTGTGAAAGTGATTATATAAATGCAAGACTTTTTGCTTTGTTTTATTTCTTCCTTTGACAAACAAAAACTGGAAAGAGGTGCTTATAGTGCTATGGAAGGTATTTATGGTACTCAATATTTTGGTGGTAAAACTGTTGGAGAAAATCCAGATTGTGCCCAATTGTTGAACAAATTCTCCGGACTCAGACGTTGAGAACAAACACTTTATTGCATGATATCATGGGGGAGCACACCTTACCTAAAGGCGGTCCAGTGCTACTCCAAAGAGCTACAAATCGCCGTGGACTTATATAGTATAAAAGAAGCAGAGCTAGCTGTTTCACAATTGAGCATAAACCACAGGACAACCACAAGACTGCCTACAGCTCTGTGCCCTTTGCAAAGTCCGAGGTCAGTAGAGCGTTAGTTCGAGCATAACAAGCTATTGTTCCCTATTGAACGTACACACTCCAGGTACTATATTTGGCCGTTACTTCTGGCTAGGTTGCACAAACATGATAAAAGCGGGAGTCAGTAACGAACAGTCTGCGTTCACTTCCCCAAAATCCATCATGAGCTCTGTCCCTTCCTAAGCCAGATGATTGTGGTCAGTTGCTCTGTCTACATTTCCTGACCATTGGTTAGGTTAGCTACAAGCTGCGTCCTGTTTTTCTATTTCTACAAAGTTAAGTAATAATTAGCAAAGCTCAGAAAATTCTCCAACAGAAACTTTCACTAAAAAGGGGAATTCTACCTGAAGTCATATAGGCCAGTCCAGATAATGGCAGGTTTCCTCTCTTAAAGGACAGTAGTGAATGAGTTTTTATGGCAATCCAACAACTTTATGGTCACTTTTTACTGCTACTACCTTTTATAGAATTCAAATTTTCAAACTGCAACAGCAGAGTTTGAATTCGCACTCTCCATTAATTTATGCCTGAGTACTGGTCCAAAAATTTCATTTTCCTTTTGAGCCTTCCTGATTTCGGTCAATTCTTGAGTTGTAGCAGGTAAATACACTTCTACTCTTCTACTTCCTCAAAAAATAGAACGTCATCTTCAGGTCATGCTGATATGTGTGATAATGCATTCGCTGTTGTTTTCTGTTTGCCAGAAACATACTTGAATTTCATTCATCTCAATCAAAACCTCTGCACATCTGAGGTAACTTTGGGAATTATTTTGTATTTGGCAGAGTAACTAACCGAAACAGATCACAATCTCAAATTGAAGACCTAGCACATTGAGAATTTGCTGCATGCCCAAGTTGCATAGCTTTGTTCTGTTCCTTTCGAAAAACGAGATGCAAAATATACAGGCCTGCAACTCTCACCGCTTTGTACCTGAAACAAGACAGCACCTAGCCCTGTTGATTTGTCTGCTGCTATAATGGTTGCTAACTTTGGGTCATAATATGCTAATACTTTTGAAGAAAGAAGTTTCTGCTTGATTTTTTTCCAAAAGCTTCTTGGACCTCTCTCCAACAGCAGGCCTCGTCATTCTTTAATAACTGTCACAGTGGTTCGTTTATTCTAGCTAGATTCGGCAGAAACTTTTCCACCTGATTGACCATGACCATAAACCTTTGCAATTCTGTGATGCTCTTCGGCTCAGGAAAGTCTTTGATAACTTTTGTCTTTTAAGGTTCTGTTTTGATGCCTGATCCATCAATAATATGACTTAGAAATTCCACCATTTGTTGTGATGAGACACAATTCTGATTCATTAAACATGCTTTCTGCAATCTCTGCAACACTGCTCACACTCTTGCATAGTGTTCCTGATGACTTTCGCCATGGTTCAACATGTCATCCATGTGACAGATGATCCCTTCTAATCCTCCAGGATTCTGGACATCATTCTTTGGAAAATTTCTAGTGCTGATGTAATTCCAAAAGGTAATTTGTCAAAACAGAATCTTGCAAATGGTGTTATAAAAGTTGTCAATAGTTTAGATTCTTCATCCAAAGGTACTTGCTAAAAGCCACTGTTAGTATCTAATTTAGTGAAAAGAGTGCTTTTCCCTAGCTTTGCTGGACTCTCATCCACTGTTGCCGTTGGATGTATTTCTCTCTCTACAGCAGGGTTGTCCAACCTTTTCACATGGGGGAGGGGGGCACATTACAATTTTTGTCTTAGATAGGGGCCAGTGAGACAATTTGTGAAAGATAAAGGCTTAAAAATTTATCTTGCTATTAATCTTGGCATTTTGTCATGGATGACAATTTTGGGAAGGTTATAGTCTTGGGTTGCAGGCCTGCTGGTGGCTTATCAGGCCTATCTGTGACAGGCAGATTCTCCCACAGTGCGTATATGTGAAGCTGTAGTCGCTGCTGGGGGCAGTTGGATCTTTTTTCTTCCATGCTGGTTTTTCGCTCAGTCTCAAAGGTGTCTAGCCGTTCTGATGTAGCACCTCCAGGCATCACGAGCTATGGCCTGCGCTTCCCACTGGGATGGTTGATGAGGCACACAGAGAGGGACTTCTTCAGGTAATCCTTGGAATGTTTGCATGGGGCCCCTCTGTTCATTTTACCCATGGTCAGCTCTCCATACAACATGATCTTGTCATCCAGGCAATGTGACCCGCCCAACGCAGTTGGCTTTGCAGGAGGATGACCTCGATGCTCGTGATGTTGGCTGTTTCCAAGACTTCAATGTTTGTGATGCCGTCCTGTTAGCGGAGTTTGAGGATCCTGCGGAGGCAGCATTGCTGGAAGTGCTCTAGACCGCGTACATGACAGCGGTATAGGACCCATGACACACCCCGTACAGTAGGGTGTAGGACTACAGCTTTGTTCACTTTGAGTTTGGTCTGTGCTCTGAGGCTGTGGTTGCTCCACACTCGTTTGTAGAGTCTGCCAAATATACTGTTTGCTTTTGAGAACCTATTGTCCATTTCCTTGTCTATGCTGCCATCAAATGAGACGACGCTCCACAAATAAGTAAATCGCTCAACGGCATTCAACTCGGTTCCCTCGATGACAATGCTTGGTCTATATTCTTCTTGTGGTGCAGGCTGATGCAGGACTTCAGTTTTCTTTAAACTTATTTTTAGTCTGAAGAGTTGTGCCACCTCGGAAAAATGTGTTATATGTTGCAGGTCTGACTGACTGTGGGCCAGGAGAGCGCAGTCATAGTTATACAGCACAGAAACAGGCCCTTCGACCCATTGTGTCTGTGCTGGCCATCGAGCACCTAACTATTCTAATCCCATTTTCCAGCACTTGGCCCGTAGCCTTGTATGCTATGGTGTTTCAAGTGCTCATCTAAATACTTCTTAATCATCGGTGAAAAGTTCACGGATGAGTTTTTCTTGTGACTTTGTGAGCCTGAAGACTCACCTGAGGTTGAAAAGGCCTCCATCAGTGTGGAAGCGTACAGAACTCCCTCCTTAAGGTCTTCCGTTGCCTGCTGCAACACCATGCTGGAAAAGATGGTGAATAGGGTCGGAGCCAGCACACATCCCTGCTTCATGCCATTGGCGATACGGAAGGGACTCGAGGTCGCTGTTTTGCTTGACTTGGCCGTACTGATTTTCATGAGACTGCTTCACCATGGCCAGGAACCTGGGTGGGCATCCAAGTTTTACAAGGATTTTCCAAAGTCCATCTCTGCTCATAATATCAAATGTCTTGATGAGGTCGACGATAGTGATGTACAGGCCTTTGTTTTGCTCACGACACTTTTCTTGTAATTGAATGCAAATACCATGTCTGTGGTGCCTCTATTTGCTCTAAAATCACACTGGCTCTCTGGGAGGTTTTCTTCTGCATGATAGGCACAAGCCTGTTCAGAAGTATTCTAGCTAGGTTCTTCCCAGCAATAGGAAGGAGGGTGATCCCACGGTAGTTGGAGCAGTCTGATTTTTCTCCTTTGTTTTTGTATAAGTTGATAACGGCATCACGAAGATCCCATGGAATCCTGCCCTGTTCCCAGCAGGCCGTGAAAAACCCATGGAGCTTGGTGTATCGGGCAGGGCTGCCATGCTTCAAGGCTTCAGGTGGAATTCCATCAGCTCCAGGGGCTTTGTTGTTCTTCATCTGGTTGATGACGGTCACAGTTTCCTCCTGAGTTGGGCTCTCATCCAGTTCTTCTTTGGGCTGTTATTGGATGTGATTGATGGCAGTATCATGCACTGTGCACCTGGCACTGAAGAGAGTTTCAAAGTGCTCCAACCAGTGATCCAGGACTGACTTCCTGTCGGTGTGTAGGGTCTTGCCATCGGCGCTCCTCAAGGGGTTTTGAGCTTGATATGCTGGTCCATAGACAGATTTTAGTGCATCATGGAAACTTCTTGTATCACCAGTATCAGCAAACAGATTTTTTCCGCAAGTGCGATCCACCAGTCATTCCTCAGTTTACATTGAAGGGTGCTGCATGCTTGACGGTAGGCTGTCTTTTTCTCTTGGCTGGCTGGCTGGGCCAGGTGAGCTTGATGAGCTGACCTTTTTATTTTTAACAGAACTTGAATTTCCTTGGTATTTTCATCAAACCAGTCCAGATTATTCTTGGTGCTGGGTCCAATGACTCTAGGCTGTAAGGTTGCTTGATATATATCTCTGCAAGATGAGGTTTGCAGGTTGCTGACTCAAAATATTTTTGGTGGGTTGTCTCTAGGCCTGTTTTTGGGCCTGGAGTGCTTGAAGTGGAAGTTCACCTTTGAACAAGTGAGCTGGTGGTCTGTATGACAGTCAGCACTGGGCATCACTCTAATATGCAGGACGTCCTTTAGGTCACACTGGCACACCAAGCTGTAATCTATCAGGTGCCAGTGTTTAGAGCAGGGATGCATCTATGTGGTCTTGAAGCAATCTTTTTGTTAAAAGGAGGTGTTGGTTATGGACAATTGTTTTTCTGCACATAGTTCCAAGAGTCCATTTTCATTACAGTTTCCAATTCCATGGTTTCCGGGCACACTCATGCCAGGCTGTCACTGCCCACTCTGGCGTTGAAATTGCCAAGGACGACAATTTTGTCTTTGGGTGGGGCATTCTAGATGAGTTCACGGAGATCTGTGTAGAACTTATCCTTGTCAGCTGGGTTAGCCTTCAGCGTTGGCGCATAAATTAATAAAAGCTAATAGAATGTTATTGTTTATCGCGAGGGGAATTGAATACAAAAGTAGGGACGTCATGCTTCAGCTATACAGGGCATTGGTGAGACCATATCAGGAGTACTGTGTTCAGTATTGGTCTCCTTATTTAAGGAAGGATGTAAAAGCGTTGGAAGCAGTTCAAAGAAGGTTGACTAGACTGATAGCTGGAATGGGCGGGCTATGTTATGAGGCAAGATTGGACAGGCTAGGCTTGTATAAGCTTGAATTTAGAAGAGTACAAGGCGTCTTGATTGAAACATATAAGATCCTGAGGGGTCTTGACAGGGTTGATGTGAAAAGGATGTTTCCTCTTGTGGGAGAATCTAGAACCAGGGGTCACTGCTTAAAAATGAGGGGTTGCCCATTTAAGACAGAGATGAGAAATTTTTTTCTCTGAGGGTCGTGAGTCTTTAGAACTCTTCCTCAAAAGGCAGTGGAAGCAGAGTCTTTGAATATGTTTAAGGCAGAGGTAGATAGATTCTTGATAAGCAAGGGGTTGAAAAGTTATCGGGGGTAGGTGGGAATGTGGAGTAATCAGTTCAGCCATGAGCTTATTGAATGGCAGAGCAGGCCTGAGTGGCCTACTCCTGCTCCGAATTCGTATGTTCGTATAAACGCTGATGAGGGTTGCATGCAGCTGGTCCTGGAGGAGGAGGTGCAGGGGTATGATGCGCTCTGAATGGCCGATTGGCAGGCTTCAAAGTTTAGTGGCGATAGTCTTCAACATGAAACCGACACCGAAGAGGCGTTGTTCACCTTGAGGTCTACTTGACCAATAGAGGGTGTAGCAACGTTGTGTTCTGTCAAGTTGCTTTGCTCTGAGGAGCGGACCTCACTCAGGGTTGCTCTATCATTGTCTAGTCTGGCTAACTCATGGGCCACCAGGGCTGAGCGTCATTAGGGGTGACTTTTATCACCTGAATCGTGCATTGTCCCCGTTCCAGCAGGCGAGTTTCAGAATTTTTCTTCTTTTTCCACCTTTTGAAGCGGAGTTAGGAGTTTGCGTTTCCTTCTCTGTCATTGTTTGACTGCATTAAGAGATGCCCGTTGACTGCAGCAAGTCAACTGGGTGTTGGGGAGATGAGCATTTGTTTAGAAAATTTTAAAAATTTGTCTTACTATTAATCGAAACAACAACAAATGTGCATTTTTGTGAAGGAGCTTTAAATGTAAAGATTAATTTATTGAATTACTTTCTCGTCAATATGTTGAACATTGATTTAGTGAGATACCTTGCATTTTTTTGCTTGCACAAGGAGTCAATGTTTGCACAATTGTAAGGATGCGGAGTATTCCGGATAGATGGCCATCTGTCAGGACTGACCTGACATCTCTTGTTCCCAAACTCCCTCTCTGACTCCCTCCCTCTGTGTCACCCGCCTTCCCCACTGTCCCCCCCCCCCACTCTCGCTCTGTGTCACCATTCTCCCCTCATTCTCGCTCTGGCTCTGTGTCTCCCCTCCACCCCAGCTCTCGCTCTGACAGTGCAGAGGGTGGGAACACTCAGCAGAGCAGCTTTGCAGTCGGTCAGTTTTTTTTAAAAGTTGCCAGTCAGTTTCCCAGCTGACTTGTTGGGAGCAGGAACAGCGGTTTCTAAAGTTCGGACAGATTTGGGGTTTTCCAGTGGGGCTCTGACTTTTTTTTTAAGCCTACAGTTTTTTACCTGCAAGTCCGATGCTCATTTCCTTCAATCACCGCTCTGTGTCTGCCAGTATTGAAACTGCTGCTCCTGTGTCCAGTTTGAATCTTGATAGCTTCCTACAAGAATCTCTGCTTTCCAGGAATCTTCAGTTGCTCCATGAATTTCTCTTAGAAACAGTAATTCAACACATCCTATACTTGATTAATTTTTAAAAATTTTGTTTGGGCTTGCTTTTTATATTTTGCAGCCCAGGTTTCGTGCTCAGACGTACTAATTGGAAGTTCCCTGTAATGACCAGATGAGGAAGGGGTCTCAGGCTCCCCTTTCGCCCCTTCTCTGGTTTGAGTGCAACAGGGTGTATCCTTTTTTAACAGTGATTGAACTTGGCCATGTGAGCCGCATGGAAGATGGCAGGATCCCCAAAGACACATTGTACAGCGAGCTCGCCACTGGTATCAGACCCACCGGCCGTCCATGTCTCCGCTTTGAAGACGTCTGCAAACGCAACATGAAGTCCTGTGACATTGATCACAAGTCGTGGGAGTCAGTTGCCAGCGTTCGCCAGAGCTGGCGGGCAGCCATAAAGGCGGGGCTAAAGTGTGGCGAGTTGAAAAGACTTAGCAGTTGGCAGGAAAAAAGACAAAAGCACAAGGGGAGAGCCAACTGTGTAACAGCCCCGACAAACAAATTTTTCTGCAGCACCTGTGGAAGAGCCTGTCAGTCTCAAATTGGCCTTTATAGCCACTCCAGGCGCTGCCCCACAAACCACTGACCACCTCCAGGCGCTTACCCATTGTCTCTCGAGATGAGGAGGCCGAAGAAGAGAAGATTGAACTTACCACCTCAGTGATCGCTTGCTCCTGTTCCTCTAATATAATTGCAAATGAACCAATCAGACAGGTTTTCTTGAATTTAAACAAGAACGATATAAGTTTATTAACCTAATCACTCTAAACCAGTTATAATGACTAAAATATGCTGTGCATTTATGCCCACATTCACACGAGCCACAAACACACACAAATAGATTACAGAGGGAAAAACAGAGTTGGGAGGTTGGAGTAGAGTCTGTAATAAATGTAATTTGAATACAGTTCAGTAGTCCCATAGTTCTTAGTTGAAATTGTAGTCCTGAAGTCCTCGCTGGGCCACGTGCACGGTTGCAGATTTGCTTGTATCCTAGTTGTTGGTTGTAGGGGTCTGTAGACTTGGTTTTACCAGCTGCAGTGGAGGACCTCTGGAACTCTCCCTCCCTCTCTCCAGTAGAGAGAGAGCTGTTCCCTTGATGACTTTCAGTTACTGTCTGCTGTCTGAGCCACAACTCTCAATCTTCCAGAGTTTCACAAGCAGTCACATGGCATAACTACCTCTTGGTGTTTTAATGAGGTTCTTCTGGAATTTTCTCTGAAATTCAAGGTTCTCCCCTCAGGCTGCCCAGATATGCTTGGTGGTGGGTTGGCTGTTTCAAAGTCAATGGGTGTCAATGGCTCTTGACAACCACATTGATAAGATTACCTCAGGTAATTGAATCATTGTTTTGGGTAGGCTGAGTCAATCATGTTTGTCTCAAGTTTAATCCTTTGGTGTTTCAAATGCAAATGTTCATGGCTATCTTGGCTGCTAGCTGTTCTCTTTAAAAGGTTATTTGTAACAATTTCTAGTAAAGGTCTCAGGCAAAGTTCCAATTGCTGAAATTAATATTTCCCATTTGGCATGTGAGGTTTTCATTACAGCCCCCTCTTTTTCTGTACGAAGCACTACATTTCTCTGGCTGGGCAATTATCCTGCCAGTGCCTCACTCGATCACACCTACTGCAGTGAGACGCTGAAGGCTCTAGATGCTCTTTCTGCCTTTCCTGTCTTTGGCCACCATTTTTCGCCTTTGTTTTCTTTAGGTATTCAATGGAGTCTGCTACTTTCAAGATTGGACTCTCGCTGTCCCCTCGAACAAATGGTGGGATGGAGCAGCCAGTAGTATGAAGTGGTGGGAGGGAGCAGCGAGAAGGCAGGCCTGAGAGGGAGTAGGAAACTGAATGTAGTGATCACGAGAGGGTGCTGTTGGGGGTGTGTGGAGGTGATGATCGTGACCATTGAGGGGCGAGGGGGTTTGGGTTCAATTTTTGTTAAATTGAGCAGCGCCATCTCTATTACTGGCAGCTGTCCGAGACATCGCAGACAGTGATGCTTGTCGATGATGTTGCATTTGCACATTTACTAGCACTGCGCTACCTAGTGTAGGCAAATGCAGCCTTATTGAATTTTATGTGCTCAAGAATCACGTTTTTTTCTTGTATTAAAGTAAGACACCACAGAGTCTTAATAACCTCCTCGATGTAGCTTTTTACTTGTCCGTGCCCTGTTATGAGGATGTCATCCGCACACTTCCCCATGGCATATAACCTCGTGACCTGCTCCTTGTTGGGCTTCTGCGCGAGACCCAATGCAGTACGGTACCTAGTAAATCTTCGGACCTATTTCGGCCACACCTCTGCTTGGTTCTCACAAGCTACTTTTCTGGAGTTCTCCGGTAAGGACAGTGATTTTTCCATTACTTTAGTTTACCGTTGCCACTATGTATTATTCTGATGCTAGTTAGACTTACAACAGAATATCTGAGATCATCAGTTACAGGAACAGGAGTTTATTTACATGCATCTTATGTCCATGGCTTCCACTTCCACTTTATATGCGGTTCTATACAAGTTCTGTTACATCACTACCTGTGATGACACTCAGACTTTTTACATACTCTGCCCAGTAAAACCCTATATTACATTATACCACAGTAACGGTGAGGTAACAGGAAAAGAAGCCATTACAGGTAATTATCTGGCTACAATTGGATAAATAAGAACAGAACCAGGTGAGAGCAGTCCCACCCAGTTAGATGACCGTGGAGAGGCATTGGGAGGAGGATGGTGTGGTCAACCTGTCATCTTTGGTTCTTGGTTGTATAACCAAGTTGTTATGCCTCCTGCCTTTTCACTTTGCACACCATGGGGCTTAATTTTTGTATACAATCCCTCATGAAACACCAAGTGAGAGCAGTCCCACCCAGATAGATGACAGTGGAGAGGCATTGGGAGGAGGATGGTGTGGTCAACTTGTCACCGGCTGCAAAAAGGTTGAGAAGGACAAGGAGGGATGGTTTACCTTTGTTACAGTCCTATAGGATCTCATTTGTGATTTTGATGAGCCAGGCGGACACTAATTGGAGGAATTCAAACATTGGGCATGGACTTCAGAACCTTCATGGGTATGCAAATGGGGTTTTTGCTGCACTTCTGGTGAACTTAGTGCAGATTGGGGCCAGTTTTGAGAAAATCCAACCCCCGTAGTGTCATCTGCAAACTTAATTACTGTACAGTCAGTGCCCTCCTCGGGATCATTAATGAAGCAGTCTCTGGAGCACCCACTTCCTGACCAGATGCTATTCCATTTTAAAATCACCTTTTGTTCATAGTTGCATAACCAAGTTGTTAATCCTCCTGCCTTTTCACTTTGCACAACATGGGGCCTAATTTGGTATACAATTCCTCATGAAATACCATCAAAACCTTTTTGGAAATCCAATTGGATGATACTTACTAGTCGCCCAGTTTCCCTGATCCACAGTTCATAATATGTACTTTTTTGTTTCCCAGTAATCTCTGAATATCTCCTACTGGCTAGTGTCAATTATCAGATAAATTATAGCATCTCTACCAATGCTTTCCATGAACTTCCATACTATAGAAATTGGACTCAGTGGTCTGTAGTTTCCAGGATTTGACACAGATGTCTCTTTAAGTAAGGGAGGTGTGCTTTTCTCTAATCATCCTGCATTTCGTGGGTTCTCAGATGTTGAAAATATTCAGGGCATCACTCAAGACCTTTGCCATTTCTTCAATACCCCCAACATAAATTATTTCTGGTCTTATAAAAGCTTCAGTTTAGCGTAATATTTTAAATAGGAAAAATCAAGACGGTATAGTTCTTTAAGATAGCAATCAATTAACAGTATCATTAGACATGCCTTGACTATTCCAATGGGTGTCTGGCTGGCTCTCGTGCCCTGCTAGAAGAGAGCTCTATTTGAGTATACTTATACAAAGAGCTTTTCAACAGAAAAAATTGCAATCTTGAGAGTGGAGCAGAAAGTCCTCACTCTGCAAACATTTAAATTGTTGGGTAGGTTTAAACGGTATAATGGGAATCCAGTGGCAAGTGTGAGCAAACTTGTAGCTCACGGAATGAAAAGGACGGTAGCAACATGGAAAGGAAATTGGCTGAGTGACAGGAAACGAGTAGTGGTTAATGGATGTTTTTCGGGCTGGAGGAAGGTTTGTAGTCACGTTCCCTAGGGATCAGTGTTGGGACCCTTGCTTTTCCTGATATATATTAATGACCTAGACCATGGTGTACAGGGCACAATTTCAAAGTTTGCAGATGATACAAAACTTCAAAGCATTGTGAACTGAGGAGGATAGTGTAGAACTTCAAAAGGATATAGACAAGTTGGTGGAATGGGCAGACAGGTGGCAGATGAAGTTCAATGCAGAGAAATGTGAGGTGATTCATTTTGGTAGGAAGAACATGGAGAGACAATGTAGAATAAAGGACACAATTCTAAAGGGGGTGCAGGAGCAGACGGACCTAGGTGTATATGTGCAATAAGTCATTGAAGGTGGCAGGATAGGTTGAGAGAGTGGTTAATAAAGCATACAGTATCCTGGACTTTATTAATAGAGGCATAGAGTACAAGAGCAAGGAAGTTATGTTGAACTTGTATAAGACACTAGTTCAGCCTCAGCTGGAGTATTGCATCCAATTCTGGGCACTGCACTTGAGGAAAGACGTGAGGGCATTGGAGAGAATACAGAAGAGATTCACGAGAATGGTTCCAGGAATGAGGAATTTCAGTTATGAAGATAGATTGGAGAAGTTAGGACTGTTTTCCTTGACGAAGAGAAGGCTGAGAGGTGATTTGATAGAGGTATTCAAAATCATGAGGGGTCTGGACAGAGTAGATAGAGAGAAACTGTTCCCACTCATGAAAGGATCGAGAACGAGACGGCACCGATTTGAAGTATTTGGTAAGTGAAATAAAAGTGACATGAAAAACTTTTTCATGCAGTGAGTGGTTGAAGTCTGGAAGGCGCTGCCTGAGAAAGTGGTGGAGGCAGATTCAATTGAAGCATTCAAAAGGGAATTAGTTATATGAAAAGGAAGAATGTGCAGAGTTATGGGGAGAAGGCAGGAGAATGGGACTGAGGGAATTGCTGTTTCAGACAGCCAGTGTAGGCATGATGGGCCGAATGGCCTCCTTCAGCACTAACGATTCTGTGGTCCCCTGGACATATTGTAAACCAGGTTTGACACTGAATTGAATTTGCACTCCATCTATGGTCAATTTCACATTGGGTCTAATTTACTGTCAAAATAATGGCCAATTGCGTTCTCTGTTGTGCACAAATGGTAAGCAACTTCAGGCAAGGGGCAGATGCAGCAATCCGCCATTAGCTCCACAAAAACTGCATCTTACTATCCACCTCAGCATTGCAAAGTATTAAACAGCATAAAGTTGCTGTATTTGCCTGTCATTTCATGGGCTGAATGGCCACCTTCCGTGCTGTAAATTTTCTATGTTTCTATGTCTAGGTATCCTTATAACATTGTATTAATTACTTCCAATCAACCTCTCAAGGCTGAAAATGAACTATTACACTGTGGAGACTCATTCCATCAGGTATTATTTCTGGTAGATTTTTAAATTATAAAAAAACCTTTTTCTTTCTCTTCCTCTCTCACAATCCAAACCTGTCTTCCCCTGTCTATTTCTACCTGTACCCGATTTGACAATGAATTCACCCACTTTAATTCATCTTCTTTCTCAGTCCCTGAGCTGTTTATTTCACAGTCTGTTAATCTCATTGCTTAAGGAAACACACGTGCTTAACCCTTCACTCAGGTCCCAGATGCCTCATTCCCCCCACTGAGACATTATTGGCTTGCATTATCAGCAGCCTTCTTGAACCATTGCAGTCTGGTTTCAGTACACCCACAGTGCTGTTAGGGAGTTCCAGTGTCTGTGAAGGAATGATGATGTAGTCCTAAATCAGGATGATGTGTTATTTGGAGGAACTTGCATCTGCTGCCCTTGTTCTTCTAGATGGTAGAGGTCATGGGTTTGGAAGCTACCAAAGAAAGTGTGGCGGGTTGTGCATCTTGTAGATGGTACACGCTACTGCCACTGTGCGCCGGTGGTGGAAGGAGTGAATGTTTAAGGTGGCGGGTCAAGCAGACTGCTTTGTCCTGGATGCTGTTGAGCTTCTTGAGTATTGTTGGAGCTGCACTCATCCAGGCAAGTGGAGAGTATTCCATCACACTCCTGATGTGTGCCTTGTCAATGGTGTTCAGGCTTTGGTGAGTCAGGAGGTGAGTTACTCGCTGCAGAATTCCCAGCTTCTGACCTGCTCTTGTAGCCACAGTATTTATATAGCTGGTCTAGTTAAGTTTCTGGTCAATGGTAACCACCAAGATGTTAATGCTGGGAGATTCAACAATGGTAATGCTGTTGCCTGGCACTTCATTAGCCCAAGCCTGAATGCTATCCAGGTCTTGCTGTGTATGGGCATGGACTGTTTCAGTATCTGAGGAGTTGCAAATGGTACTGAACACTGCAATCATCAGCAAACATTCCCACTTCTTATGTTGGAGGGAAGGGCAGTGAAGCAGCTGAAGATGGTTGAGCCCAGGACATGACCCTGAGGAGCCTCCTACAGCAATGTCCTGCGGCTGAGATGTTAGGCCTCCAACAACCACAAACATTTTCATTTTGGGCTAGGTATGACTCCAGCCTGTGAGGAGTTCTCCCCCTGCTTCCCATTGACTTCAATTTCGCTAGGGCTCCTTGGTAACGTGCTTGGTCAAATGCTGCCTTGATGTCAAGGGCAGTCACTCTCACCTCGCCTCTGGAATTCAGCTTTTTTGTCCATGTTTGGATCAAGGCTGTAAGGAGGTCTGGAGCCAAAAGACCCTAGCAGAACCCAAACTGAGCATCAGTAGGGAGATTATTGCTGAGTAAGTACTGCTTGATGTTGATGACACCTTCCATCACTTTGCTGATGATTGAATGCAGACCGACAGGGTGTTGGAGAGGCTGTACCTGGGCAATGTCCCACATTATTGGGTAGATGCCACTGTTGTCGCTGTACTGGAACAGCTTGGCAAGGGGAAATAGCTAGTTTTGGAACACAAGTCTTCAGTACTACAATTGGGATTTTGTCAGGGTGAATAGCCTTTGCTATATCCATTGCATGCAGCCGTTTCTTGGTATCAAGTGAAGTGAATCGAATTAGCTGAAGACTGGCATCTGTGATGCTGGGAATCTCAGGAGGAGGCCAAGATGCATCATTGGCTCGGAATGTCTGGCTGAAGATGGTAGCAAATGCTTCAGCCTTGTCTTTTGCACTGAAGCGCTTAGCTCCCCCACCATTGAGGATGGGGCTGTTTGTGGAGCCTCCTCCACCCGTTAGTTGTTTAATTGTCCACCACCATTCATGACTGGATATGGCAGAATTTTGTTCTGACTGTTGGTTGTGGGACCATTTAGCTCTGTCCATAACATTCTGCTTCCACTGTTTTAGCATGCATGTAGTCCTGTGTTATAGTTCCACTAGGTTGGCACTTCATCTTTAAATATACCTAATGCTAATCTTGGCATACTCTCCTACACTTGTCATTAAACCAGGGTTGGTCCCATGGCTTGATGGTAATGGAGACTGAGGGATATTCCAGGCCTTGAGGTTACAGATTGTGGTTCAATACAATTCTTCCGATAGTGCCTCATGGTTGCCCAATTTTGAGCTGCTAGATCTGTTGTGAACCTATTCCATTTAGCTTGGTGGTAGTGCCACACAACATGATGGAGGGTGTCCTCTGTGTGAAGATGGAGTTTAATCTCTACAATGTCACTTCTACCAACATCACATAGGATTATATAGGATATACAACACAGAAACAGGCTATTCTTCCCAACCAGACCATGCTGGCGCTTATGCTCCACTCTAGCCTCCTTCCATCCTTGCTCATCTAAATCTATCATCGTAACCCTCTATTCCCTTCTCCCTCATGCTTCCCCTTGAATGCTGCTCTACTACTCGCTTCAACCACTCCCTGTGATAGCACCTTCCACATTAGAAAATAGGAGCAGGAGTAGGCCATTTGGGCCTGCTCCGCCATTCAAAAAAGATCATGGCTGATAGTCTAATTCAGTACCCTGTTCCCGCTTTCTCCCTATATCCCTTGATCCCTTTGGCATTAAGAAATATATCTATTTCCTTCTTGAATATATTTAATACCTTGGCCTCCACTGCCTTCTGTGGTAAAGAATTCCACAGGTTCACCACCCTCTGAGTGAAAAAAATTGTCCTCATCTCGGTTCGAAATGGCATACCCCGTATCCTGAGACTGTGACCCTTGGTTCTGGACTCACCAGCCATCAGGAACATCCTCCCTGCATCTAGCCAGTCTAGTCCTTTTTTAGAATTTTATAGGTTTCTATGAGATCCTCTCTCATTCTTCTAAACTCTAGTGAATATAGGCCTAGTCGACCCAATCTCTCCTCAAACGTTAATCCTGCCATCCCTGGAATCAGCCTAGTAAATCTTCTTTGCACTCCCTCCATGGCAAGGACATCCTTCCTCAGATAAGGGGAACAAAACTACACACAATATTCCAGATGTGGTCTCATCAAGGCCCGGTATAACTGCAGTAAGACATCCCTCCTCCTGTACTCAAATCCTCTTGCAATGACGGCCAACATATCATTTGCCGCCTTAACTGCTTACTGCACCTGAATGCTTGCTTTCAGTGACTGGTGTACAAGGACACCCAGGTCTCGTTGCACCTCCTCCTTTCCCAATCTATCACCATTCAGATAATCTGTTTTTACAACCAAAGTGGATAACCTCACATTTATTCACTTTATACTGCATCTGCCATGCATTTGCCCACTCACCCAACTTGTCCAAATCACATTGGATCCTCTTTGCATCTTCCTCACAGCTCACATTCAGCCCCAACTTTGTGTCATCTGCAAACTTGGACATTTAGTTCCCTCACCCAAGTCATTAATATATGTTGTGAATAGCTGGGGCCCAAGCACTGATCCCTGCGGTACCCCACTTGTTACTGCCTGCCACCAGGATGTGGATGTGGAGACGTGCCACCAGTCAGGTGGGACCCCTGCCGGCTGAGCCCCGACAAGCTAGCTCAGGTTAGACAGGAAATCCAGTCTATACAGGATAAAGATGTAGTTGAGCCTGGCCAATGTAGTTGGAGCTTCCCTGTTGTCCTGGTCCCGAAGACGGATAGACCCACATGGCCTGCTATTCCCCTGCAGACCCCTTACCACCTGGCAGAGCATGTATCTACAGCCCAAGGTGCGCATCTGACCAGTTATCAGACTAGCACTCATACAAGATTAATGGTCAGTCAGAAAGTGGAACCAGCATCCATTGTCCATAATTTTCCAGAGATGTGTGAAAACATTCCTACAAAGTAGGAGTAATCAGTTCAGCCATGAACTTATTGAATGGCAAACAACATCACGTGGGACACACACAGTTCTCGTGGAACCGTTAACGGAATTGAATTTAAGTAGAAACACAATGACACATTGATTGTGAGTCGCCATTCTTTGCATTCGAGAAGTTTCAACATCAGTTGCTTTCAAAAGAAGGATATTGGAGAGTACGCATTAATTGTCAACCAATTCTCAATCCATGCCAGTAGATTACCCCCAACCCCATGTGCTTTAATTTTGCACACTAACCTCTTAAGTGGGACCTAATCAAAAGCCTTCTGAAAATCCAAATACACCACATCCACTGGTTCCCCTTTATCTATTCTACTAGTTACATCCTCAAAAAACTCCAGTAGATTTGTTGAGCATGATTTCCCTTTTGTAAATCCATGCTGACTTTGTCCAATCCCATTTATGCTTTCCAGGTGTTCTGCTATCACATCCTTTGTAATAGACTCTAGCACTACTGATGTAAGGCTAACTGGTCTGTAATTCCCTGATTTTTTTTCTCTCCCTCCTTTTTTAAATAGTGGGGTTACATTTGCCACCCTCCAATCTTAGGAACTGCTCCAGAGTCTATAGAATTTTGGAAGATGACCACCAATGCATCCGCTATTTCCAGGGCTACTTCCTTTAGTACTCTGGGATGTAGATTATCAGGCCCTGAGGATTTGTCAGCCTTTAACCCCATTAATTTCCCTATCACTATTTTTATACAAATACTGATTTCCTTCACTGCCTCCCTCTCATTGGACCTTTGGTTCCCTAACATTTCTGGGAGGTTATTTGTGTCCTCCTTTGTGAAGACAGAACTAAAGTATATGTTTAATTGTTCTGCCATTTCTTTGTTCCCCATTGTAGTTTCCCCCGTTTCTGACTGTAAGGGACCTACATTTGTCTTCACTAAACTCTTTCTCTTCACATATTTATAGAAGCTTTTACAGTCAGTTTTTACTGGTCCTTGCAAGTTTACTCTCCTACTCTATTTTCCCTGCTTAATCAACCTCTTTGTCCTCCTTTGCTGAATTCTAAACTGCTCCCAATCCTCAGACTTGTAGCTTTTTCTGGCAATTTTATATGCCTCCTCTTTGGATCTAATACTATCTTCAATTTCTTTTGTAAGCCACGGTTGAGCCACCTTTCCGGTTTTATTTTTGCTCCAGACAGGAATAAATAATTGTTGTAATTCATGCGCACCTTTTAAAAATATTATCCATTGCCTATCCACCGTCTACCCTTTTAGTAAAGTTCCCCAATCTACCATAGCCAACTTGTGCCTCATACCTTCGTAGTTTCCTTTATTTAGATTCAGAACCCTAGTTTTGGATTCAACCACTTCACTCTCAATCTAAATGAAGAATTCTATCATGTTATGGTCGCTCCTCCCCAAGGGACCCAGCACAAGATTGTTAATTAGTCCTTTCACATTGCACAATACCCAGTCTAGGAGAGCCTGTTCTCTAGTTGGTTCCTCAACATACTGGTCTAAAAAACCGTCACGTACACACTCTAGGAAATCCTCCTCCACAGTATTATTGCTTGTCCCGAAAGACAATGGGTATGTGCATGGAGGTGGTCAGTGGCTGGTGAAGCAGTGCCTGGAGTGGCTATAAAGGCCAATTCTAGAGTGACAGACTCTTCCACGGGTGCTACAGATAAAATTGGTTGTTGGGGCTGTTACACAGTTGTCTCTCCCCTTGCGCTTCTGTCTTTTTTCCTGCCAACTGCTAAGTCTCTTCGACTCGCCACACTTTAGCCCCACCTTTATGGCTACCCGCCAGCTCTGGCGATCGCTGGCAACTTACTCCCATGACTTGTGATCAATGTCACAGGACTTCATGTCGCGTTTACAGACGTCTTTAAAGTGGAGACATGGACGGCCAGTGGGTCTAATACCAGTGATCAGCTCGCTGTACAATGTGTCCTTGGGGATCCTGCCATCTTCCATGCGGCTCACATGGCCAAGCCATCTCAAGCGCCGCTGGCTCAGTAGGGTGTATATGCTGGGGATGTTGGCTGCCTCGAGAACTTCTGTGTTGGAGATACGGTCCTGCCACCTGATGCCAAGGATTCTCCGGAGGCAGCGAAGATTGAATGAACTGAGATGTCGCTCTTGGCTGACATACGTTGTCCAGGCGTCGCTGCCATACAGCAAGGTACTGAGGACACAGGCTTGATACACTCGGACCTTTGTGTTCCGTGTCAGTGCGCCATTTTCCCACACACTCTTGGCCAGTCTGGACATAGCGGAAGCCTTTCCCATGCGCTTGTTGATTTCTGCATCGAGAGACAGGTTACTGGTGATAGTTGAGCCTAGGTGGGTGAACTCTTGAACCACTTCCAGAGCGTGGTCACAGATATTGATGGATGGAGCTTTTCTGACGTACTGTCCCATGATGTTCGTTTTCTTGAGGCTGATGTTTAGGCCAAATTCGTTGCAGGCACCCGCAATCCTGTTGATGAGTCTCTGCAGACACTCCTCAGAGTGAGATGTTAAAGCAGCATCGTCAGCAAAGAGGAGTTCCCTGATGAGGACTTTCCGTACTTTGATCTTCGCTTTTAGACGGGCAAGGTTGAACAACCTGCCACCTGATCTTGTGTGGAGGAAAATTCCTTCTTTTGAAGACTTGAACGCATGTGAGAGCAGCAGGAAGAAGAAAATCCCAAACAGTGCAGGTGCGAGAACACAGCCCTGTTTCACGCCACTCAGGATAGGAAAGGGGTCTGATGAGGCGCCACTATGCTGAATTGTGCCTTTCATATCGTCATGGAATGAGGTGATGATACTTAGTAGCTTTGGTGGACATCCGATCTTTTCTAGTAGTCTGAAGAGACCACGTCTGCTGACGAGGTCAAAGGCTTTGGTGAGATCAATGAAAACAATGTAGAGGGGCATCTGTTGTTCACGGCATTTCTCCTGTCGCTGGCGAAGGGGGAACAGCATGTCAATGGTGGATCTCTCTGGTTGAAAGCCACACTGTGCCTCGGTAGACATGCTCAGCCAGCTTCTGGAGCCTGTTTAAAGCGACTTGAGCGAAGACTTTCCCCACTATGCTGAGCAGGGAGATTCCACGGTAGTTGTTGCAGTCACCGCGGTCACCCTTGTTCTTATAGAGGGTGATGATATTGGCATCACGCATGTCCTGTGGTACTGCTCCCTCGTCCCAGCACAGGCAAAGCAGTTCGTACAGTGCTGAAAGTATAGCAGGCTTGGCACTCTTGATTATTTCAGGGGTAATGCCGTCCTTCCCAGGGGCTTTTCTGCTGGCTAGAGAATCAATGGCATCACTGAGTTCCGATTTTGATGGCTGTACATCCAGCTCATCCATGACTAGCAGAGACTGGGCTACATTGAGGGCGGTCTCAGTGACAACATTCTCTCTGGAGTACAGTTCTAGGTAGAGTTCTAGGTAGTGCTCCACCCAGTGGTCCATTTGCTTGCGTTGGTCAGTGATCGTGTCCCCTGAGTTAGATTTGAGGGGGGCGATCTTCTTGATGGTTGGCCCAAAAGCTCTCTTAATGCCATCATACATTCCTCTGATGTTTCCGGTGTCAGAGGCCAGCTGAATATGACTGCATAGGTGTTGCCAGTAGTCATTTGCGCAGCGCCTGGCTGTTCTTTGTGCAGCGCTTCTGGCTGCTTTAAGTGCGACGGATGTTAACTCGCTGGGGGCTTTCTTGTCGTTCAACAGTGCAATGCGCTTAGCGGCTATGACAGGCTCCAGCTCTTCAAAGTGAGATTGAAACCAGTCTGCATTCCGCTTCATACATTTGCCATAGGTGGTCATTGCTGAGTCATGGATGGCACCTCTGATGTGGGCCCACTTGGTCTCTGCATCTCCTGTAGGAGTGTTTTGAAGGGCTTTTTCAAGTGAATTTAGAAACTTATGTAACAGCTGTGGATAAGAAATTCTACTAGTGTTGATGCGCGGGCGGCCCTTCTGCTTGGAGTGATGCAGCTTCTTTGGTCTGAGTCTAACCTTGCTGCACACCAGGGAGTGGTCAGTGTCGCAGTCCGCACTGTGGAAGCTGCGTGTGATTTGAACGCTGTTTGAAGAGGCTCGCCTTGTGACTATGAAGTCCAGCTGGTGCCAACGACATGATCTTGGGTGCCTCCAAGAAACCTGGTGACAGGGTTTAGTGTGAAAGAACGAGTTGGTGATGCAGAGGTTATGATAGGTACACAACACAAGCAGTCTCTGTCCATTCTCATTCATCCTTCCAATGTCATAGCGCCCAAGGCAGGAAGGCCATGAGTCATGTTCGGCCCCAACCCTGGCATTAAAGTCCCCCAGCAGGAACAGGTGTTCGGTATTGGGAATGCTACTAATGATATTATGGAGTTCCTCGTAGAACTGGTCTTTAGCTTCAGGTGGGGAGCAGAGTGTTGGAGCATAGATGCTGAGTAGGTGTACTGGACCCAGAGGCGGTGAACAGTTGGATGGACAGTATGCGTTCCGATCCATTTGAGGGTGGCTCTATCATGCTGAGCAAAGAGTTTCTGATGGCGAAGCCCACTCCATGCTGTCTTAGTTCTTCAGGATCCCTACCCTGCCAGAAGAAGGTGTAGTCTTGCTCTCTTAGAGATCCGCTCGCAGGGAGGTGTGTCTCCTGGACTGCTGCAATGTCCACATTGAGTCTACTGAGCTTGTTGTTAATGAGGCCGGTCTTCTGAGAATCGTTGATTTGTGTAAGGTCTTCCGACAGGCCAGAACACATAGTTCTGATGTTCTAGCTTGCAAAACAAAGGGCTGGTACCTTCTTTCCTTTTTTGGTCGTGCTGTTTGGTGCAGTGTTACAGTCCACTTGTCAGGCAATGACCCTGAGCTTCAAGCACCCATTGAAGCAGGTGGACTGTGGCGGGACAGAACCTTACTGACCGGGGGCTGCCCGGTTTGAGGCAGGCAGTAGCTGTCCAGTGAGATGCGATGACATCTCCCATCGACAAAGGCAACCCGTGGCGCCCAATCTCTACGTCAATTAAGCTGAACTTATAACCCGTAACTGCTGCGATCCATGTTGTTTTGGTCGATGTGAGGCGACTATGGAGTGACCTCTCCATGACCGGTATGGCTGCAGGAGCTGCCGGAAACATGCCAAAGGTGACACATGACCGCCTTCGGGGTTCCGCTCCGGATTTTGTGTTCGGGTTTACTCCCTTAGCCTTGGTCTCTCCCGAGACGCCCACAAGGCAGTGGGGTTGTTAGGGTCCCTGCTCAAGTGTAGGTGGATGCCGGTGGGGAGGGGTTGCGAGGGGGAGGGGCGCGGTGGGAAGGGGTGGAGGGGAGGGGGAACTGGGAAGAGGGCTGCTGGGGGGTAGGGGAAGGGGGTGCGAGGGGGGTGCGAAGGGGGTGAGCTGGGAGGGTGGAGCGGGGGTGGTGGGGGAAGGGGGTGCAGGTAATAAAATATTTCATCAGCTCTTGTTTGTAGTGAAATACTGCAAGTAACCAGAGTCAAGGCAACAAACTGGATTTAGGCAGATTTAGTAAAAGTTTTAAAAAGTAAGAAGTTGAGGAGCCACCTAAACCCTGGGGTTGCCTCTGGGTGCTGGAAAACGGATTTTGGATCTTGGGGTCGTCGATCGCTGCTCTGGTGGACAGGCTCCCCGAACTCAGTCATGTGGTCTTCCTGTCCTTCGACGATACCGATGCCGGATTTAAGATGAAAGAGCAAGGTCCCTGCTCCCGAGCTGACGGGAAACTCAGTTGCCCGTCGAGCGTGAAGGGCGGCGTGGCCATGCGTGTAATATAATTCAAAATAAACAAAGGTAACATTCATGCAAAAAAATCTTACAGCTTTTAATGTGAGGCAATTCCAAGCATAGATCAAAATGGCCTCATTCTGTGCTGTACTATCCTCTGATTCTATGAAGCTAAAGCTTAGTTTTTTTTTAGAAAAAAACCTAATCAAATGGGATGTGAACAAGAAGATAATGATGTTCTTGTGCAGGTTTTGATTTATGCTTGGAATTGCCTCACAATACAAGAAGCTCTAAGATTTTTTTGCATGAATGTTACAATGCCTTTAGATTTGTCTTTTTAACATTGTTAGTCATCTTAGCTGTATTTTGCACTTCGGCCCCATTTGTTTCTCGCTCTTTTCTCTGCCTTCCACTTTTGCTTCTTACCATTCTGTCTTTCATTTCTATCCTTGTTTCCCCCTCCTCTGTCTCCCTGCTCAGATTCCCATCCCCCTGCCATTCTAGTTTAAACCCTCCCCGACAGCACTAGCAAACACCACCCCCCCCCCCCCACCCCCCGAGGAAATTGGTCTCGATCCTGCCCAGATGCAACCCATCCAGCTTGTACTGATCCCAACTTCCCCAGAACTGGTCCCAATGTCCCAGGAATCTGAATCCCTCCTCCTTACACCATTTCTCCAGCCACGTATTCATCTGATATATTCTGCTATTTCTGCTCTCGCTAGCTCGTGGCACTGGTAGTAATCCTGAGATTACTACCTTTTGAGCTCCTACATTTTAACTTGCGTCCTAACTCCCTATATTCAGCTTGCAGGACCTCATCCTTTTTTTACCTATGTCGTTAGCACCGATATGTACCATGGCAACTGACTGCTCGTCCTCCCCCCTCCGAATGCCCTGCAGCTACTCAGACATCCTTGACCCTAGTAACAGGGGAGGCAACATACCATCCTGGAGTCTCTTTTAAGGCCGCAGAAACACCTGTATGATCCTCTTATGAATGAATCCCCTATCACTATAGCCCTGCCACTCTTCTTCCTTCCCTCCTGTGCAGCAGAGCCACCCATGGCGCCATGAACTTGGCTCTTGCTGCTTTCCCCTGAGCCATCTCCCTCTACAATATCCAAAGCGGTATATCTGTTAGAAAGGGGATGGCCACAGGGGACTCCTGCACTGCCTGCCTTCCTCTACTCTGCCTGGTGGTCACCCATTCCCTTTCTGCCTTTGCCGCATTTGCCTGTGGTGTGACCATCTCGCTAAATGTGCTATCCATGATGATCTCAATATCGCCGATGTTCCACGGTGAATCCACCCGTAGCTCCAACTCCATAATGCCGGTAGCCAGTAGCTGCAGATGAATACACTTCCTGCACACATGGTCGTCAGGGACACTGGAAGCGTCCCTGATTTCCTCCATAACGCAGGATGAGCATATCACGGGTGCGAGCTCTCCTGCCATGACTTACCTTTAGATTACTTAGTAACTTCTTTAAATTAAAAAATACTAATTTTGCTAGGGGCCTTGTTCGACTCCAGACATGACCCACTACAATCTAAAGTCCTATTTTTGAAGCTACTGATAAATCCTACTAAAAATCAATACAATTCACTAGTTAAAATAAACCTTACTCAAAAAAAAGTTACTCACGTGTTCCTTATTAGTAAACTATTTACACGCACACCCTAACACTGGTGTACTAACTCAGCTATTTAGAGTTATTCCCTAACAGCAGTTACTCACCAACCAATCACTTTGCAGCTTTCCTGTGACGTCACTGCTCACTTTGTTTTCTAACTCCAGCTGCCTGGACTCCTCTCCGCTGCTCTCCCGGAAGGTAAGACGTCACTGCTCTTTTGGGTAAAGATGTTTCTTCTAAATTCCCTATTAGATTTCGGGTGAATATCTTACATTGATGGCCTCTAAACATGCTCTTCCCCACAAGTGGAAATATTCTTTCGGTATCCACTCTATCAAAAACTTTCATAATTTTAAAGACCTCACACCCCAGCCTTTTTTCAACAGAAGAATGACCCAGCCTGTCCATCCTTTCCTGATATGCATATCAACGCATTTCTATCATCCTTGTAAATCTTCTCTGCACCCTCTCCAGTGCCTGTATATCTTTTTTATAATATATCAACCAGAACTACACACAATACACTAAGTATGGTCCAACCAAGGTTCGATACAGGTTTAACATAACTTTCCTACTTTTTAATTCTATCCCTCTAGAAATAAAGCCGATTGCTTGGTTTGCTTCTTTAATGGCCTTGCTAACCTCTAGCGTAACTTTTAGTGATTTTGGTGTATTTGTGCTCTGGGATCTCTTTGTTTCTCTACCCCACCTAGACTCGCACCTTCTAAAGCATAAGTGACCTTCCTAATTTTCCTACCAAAATATACTACCTCAAAGTATCTATGTTGAACTTCATTTGCCCATTCTGCAAGTTTATTAATGTCCTGCTATAATTTGTTGCAATCCTCCTCAGTATTGACTATCTACCCTCACCACACCAACCACCACCCCCCCAACCACCAACCCCCCAAAATTTGGTGTCATCACTTCCCACTTTCTGCCACTCTGAATAACTACCCTTTACTCCCACTCTCTGCTTTCTGTCTTGAAGCCAGCTAGCAATCCATTCTGGCACTTGTCCCCTGACCTTGTTCATTCATCTATTATGAGGCACCTTTTTGAAGGCCTTTTGAAAATCCAGATAAATTAGATCTACTTCATTACCATATTTCACTCTCTCTCCCCTGCTCAAAAATTTCAATAAAGTTGGTCACGTTTTATTTTCCATTTTGAAATTTATGCTGACTATTCATTATTATATTCTTTTACAGATGTTCTTCTATTCACTCCTTTCGTAGGGATTCCATTACTTTTCCCGCCACTATTAAGCTGACTGGTCTATAATTCCCTGGGCATGTGCTGGCCCCCATTAAGTATAGGAATTACATTAGCTATCTGCCAGTCGTCTGGCACTACACCTTTTTCTAAGGCATTATTAAATATGTGTAGTAATGCCGCTGCTATCTCTTCCCAAGATTCTTTCAAAATTCATGGATGTAATCCATCCGAATCAGGAGCTTTATCCTCTGAGTTTGATTAGTTTATTCAATACATCCCCTTTGTTTTATTTTAAATGCACTTATCTCATTACGTATCTCATCATTTAAATGTCATGTCTACCTCTTCTATCTCCCTGGTAAATACTGAAGCAAAATAATTATTTAATGCCATCTATCATTAGCTGTGGTATTATCCTATCTCTTAATGGTCCTATTCCCATCACAGCCTTCCTTTTTTAATGTGCCGATAAAATATTTTACTGTTTTATGTTCCTTGATGATGTAATTTCATAGTTTCTCTTTGCCTTTTTTAAAAACTTCCCTCCTAATCTCTTCACATTCTCTCTTATTATGCACTCCTCTGTTGTCTATATACTTAATGTATGTCCCTTTCCTAACACTCAATTGGCCCCTTAATGCTTTTATTCATCCATGGTGTCTTAAGAGTGTTTAGTTTGTTCTTTCCTTTTAGCTGGATTTTTTTTCTGCACTCTGAACACCATTTTAAATGTTTCCCATTGTTGTTCAACATTGTTGTTTGCCAATATTGTTACTCATTTTATTTTCCTAAGTTCTATTCTCAGTCCCTCAAAATCAGCTTTTCTCCAATCTATTAACCTGGTTTTCATCACACTTATATCCTTCCCTATTATCATCTTAAAGCATATTATAATATAGCCACCATTGCCTAGATGTTCCACTACTTTTTACTTCTGGTTCATTCTCCATTACAAGATCCAATAGAAAATCTTCTCTTGTTGGGCTCTTTAAATATTTGGTTAGAAAGGAGTTCTGTACAAATTGTAGGAATTCCATTCCCTTATTTCCTTTACCTACCTCTTCTGCCCAATTAACATCGGGTGTTAAAATCCCCCATGATGATTGTTCTGTTTTTTACTCAATTGCCGAATTTGTCTGTATATTGCTTCCTCCACCTCCCACTATTAGATGGTCTGTTGACTACATCTATCAGAGTGATTGATTCTTCATTATCTTTTACCTCTATCCATATGGATTGTATTTTTGTCTTGCTGATAGCTGTGTCCCTTTTTTCTACTGCCATTATGTTATCCCTAATAAGTACAGCTACTCCATCTCCACCTTTTCTCTCTATCTTATCCAAATATGTTATACCCTGCAATGTTTAATTCCCAGCCATGTCTCAGAATTCCCTACCATGTCTGGTTCCTCACAAAACATGATTGTCTCCACTCCTGTTTTATTATGGACACTGTGGGCTGAATTTTAAGACGCCGTCGATGTCATGATCCGTGGCGGGGAGGGGGGCCTGAAGGTGGCTCCGGATGAGGCCCGGCAGGGCCCGGCCTGATTCTCCGCGGCGGCCCCCCACCTCTGGGCAATGGGACCACGCTTTAAATATTCAAATCAATAAAATTAATTAATTTAAATATACTTACCCGGGATCTTGAGGGCCACAGGAGCTGGCACTCCCGCGTCTTCAGATCCCTGTCTGGGGAAACGCTGGTGGGGATGGGGGAGGAGGTAAGTTTATCAGTACGGTGGGGTGGGGGAGGGGAAATGGGGTCAAATAAACGTAATGGGTACAGGGGATGGTGGGAAGGGTTGAACCTTAAACTTTGTGAAGTTTGGTAGGGTATTAGATATTAAAAGTAAGTGTTTTGGGGGGGGAAGGACAAATACTTATTGTAATTGTTATTGGGATGGGAAAGGGGCAAAAGAACTGTGTTTATTTGATTTTGATGTATATTTCTTTAAATATTTAAATCTGCTGGCAGTGCTGGCTGTCCTTTAAAAATGGCAGCAGCACATTTACATGGGCAGCTGACGCCGTTGCCGGCAATGGACTGCCCGCCCCCTCCATGTGATTGGAGGAGGCGGACTGCCCTGGCTATTCAAATGAGCCACTGCGCTTAAGATTGTGGTAGCTCTTTGGCGTGCAGCTCGCGCATTTGGTGGCGGCCTCATAAAATCCAGCCCTTTGCCTACATTTTATTTACTGTCGGGTAGATACACCTGTGACAAGGTAGATTGGTGAGGATAAGGTCAATGTAGGTTTTTTCCTCTTGTTAATTTTCTCACCAACTGCTGCAGGGTCAATTAGGCAGACATGTCCTTCAGGACTTGGCCAGCCCGGTCAGTAGTTGTGCAACCGAGCCATTTTTGGTGATAGGCATTGAAGTCCCCTGCCCAGAATACATTCTGTGCCCTTGCTACCCTCAGTGCTTCTTCTAAGTGGTGTTCAACAGTTGAGGGAGGGCAGTAGGTGATAATCAGGAGGTTTCCTTGCCCATGTTTGACCAGATGCCAAGAGAATTCATGGGGCGTGGAATCAATGTTGAGGACTATCAGCGCCCTCCCCTCCTGACTATATACCACTATGCTGCTACCTCTGGTGGGTCTACCCTTCTGGTGGGACAGGACATAACCGGAATGGTGGTGGAGGAGTTTGGGACAATGGCTATTAGGTATGATTTGGTGAGTATGTCTATGCAAGGCTGTTCCTTGTCTAGTCAGTGGGACAGCGCTCCTAATTTTGACAGAAGTTCCCACTTAGTAAGGAGGACTTTGCAGGTTCAACTGGACCTTGTATGCTTTAGTTGTTTCCGATGCCTAGGTCAATGCCGGTTAGGCCATCTTCAACTTTTCTGTAGTGATTGGATACAAAATGGAAATTCTGTTGCGCTAGTACTACCTTTGTAGTGTAAACACATTCCAAGATTGTCAGCCTGCTAAAGGTGGCACAGGTTTTCTAGTGCAAAAAGAAATCAGCAAAACGTTTAAATAAAAGTTGAAAAAAAAATTGCTACGGAACTAAAATAGATTATAGGGGAAAATATGGACTGCAAAGGAGAGCCAAAAAAACTCAAATAGCAATTTCAGCTTTCTGATCTAGGTAGTAGAAATATAATTTCTCAGTGCTGATTGAATAGAACTAAGGTGCCCCAGACCAGCTTTATAGGCAGCAGAGGGGGAGGGTTACTTGATTTGCACATGGCGATACTGGAGCATTGCTGTTGAATCATACCTTAACATGAGCTATTTTCAGAAAAACAGGAGACAGTTGGAAGATTTTAATGAGCACAAATTGCCTTCGTAGCACTGTTTTTGGCAGCATTAGAACAAAGAACAGTACAGTACAGTACAGGAACAGGCCATTCGGCCCTCCAAGCCTGCGCTTGGACTGCCTTGCACTGCTTCGCACCTGTGGCCTGCGTTGCCATCTGCTTCCTGCGTGGCAGCCTGGTATTTTGAGGCAAAGGGCTTACACAGGTACATCCCCTGTCTATGCGAGATGATGTTCATTTCGTGCTATACTGACATCAGAGACCAATTGGCTAATGGGACACCAGGGCCACCACCATTCCGGTTATGTCCTGTCCCACCAGAAGGGTAGACCCACCAGAGGTAGTGGCATAGTGGTATATAGTCAGGAGGGAGGGCACTGATAGTCTTCAACATTGATTCCACGCCCCAAATGAGTGGGCTGGTAGCGGGGGTGATCGTAAAATTCGGTGGCTGTATGAGATGGACAAACAATGCAGAAGGGCTCCTTTCGGAGTGCAGAGGCCAGGGGTAGGTTCAAGGAGTAGGAAGTAGTGCTGGAGCCACTCAGGCCAATGCAACTATCGTGCAGATGACGAGGGGTACATGAAAATTGTGTGGTGCCCACCTTGATCGTGAGTCCCCCCAAAAAAACCAGGGCAAACCCCTTTTAGTCCACACCCACAATTTATTAAGAGAAAAAAGAAAATTGGAACAGTTGTATAACAGGTAATTGAATCAATATTGCTCATTTATGGTATCACCCGAAGTCTCTTCCTCAAAAGGCAGTGGAAACAGTCTTTGAATATTTTTAAGCAGAGGTAGAGAGCTTCTTGATAAGCAAGGGGGTGAAAGGTTATTGGGGGTAGGCTGGAATGTGGAGTCAAGGTTACAATCCTATCAGCCATGATCTTATTGAATGGTGGAGCAGGCTTGAGGGGCCGAGTGGCCAACTCCTGCTCCTAATTCGTATGCCAAAATTGCTCCCAAGGGGTTCGCCTGGTGTTCTGACAAACATTTCTCTGTCAACCACCAAAAATAGATACACTAACCATTCATCCTTGCTGGTTGTGAGATTTTAGTGTGCAAAATGGCTGGCATGTTTGCCTACGTACTAACTGCAAAAAATATTTAATTTCCATCAACCTTTTACAAAAGCCTTCCAATCTTATATTGAATGAACAATTAGGAGTGGGGCTAGGACCATTGCATCTACAGACCAATGAAGTTTACAATTATGGGCACACAAAATCATAGAATGGTTACAGCATAGAAGGAGGCCATACAACCAGTTGTGTCTGTGCTGGCTCTCTGAAGGAGCAATTCACCGTTGCCTTTTCCCCATAGCCCTGCACATTCTTCCTTTTTAGATAATCCAATTTATTCAAATGCTTCGATTGAACCTGCCTCCACCACACGCAGGCAGTGCATTCCAGACCCTAGCTACTCGCTGTGTGGGAAAAAAAGTTTTTTCTTATGTCACCATTGCTTCTTTTGCTAATTACCTTAAATTGTGCCCTCTGGTTCTCAATCCTTCCACCAATGGTAAGTTTCTCCCTATCTACTCTGTGCAGACCAATGATTTTGAATACCTCTATCAATCTCTTCTCCAAGGAAAACAGTCCCAACTTCTCCAATCTATGTAGCTGAAGTTCCTCATCCCTGGAACTAACATTCAGAATTCAATTTTTTATGGCTTTATAAGCTTAAATTATTGCTGTTATAAAACTGAAATATTCTCAGCAGTTTTATATTTTGGAGATAGAAACTTTGCCTAATACAATATTATAACTTCCTTCAGATTATGCTGTAAATATCTGTGGATAAAGTAGTTTCAGGCTACAGCTCATGTCATCTTTGCTTTAATAAGCTCCATTTGTAAGCACAAAATAAATTGTGTGGAATAAAATACTGTCAAAATGTAAAAGATTATAAATTGTAACATGCAAGCAGCTAATCATTGAATTCTAAAAAGGGTCAGACTACATGCACTTAACCACAAACCGTTATAGCTATAGATTTAGCAACTGCTTCCTATTAAAACTTTTGTGATATATATGTTTAAATAAATCAACTTTGAAACTCCACAAGGAAAAGCTAGAGAAAAGTAAATAGTTTTTTCATATTTTATACTAATGTATGGAAGAGATACAGGCACTATTACCCATATTTAATGCTAGAAAATGTAGTGGCAGAGGACTGGAGAATAGCTAACGTTATACCTATATTTACGAAGGGAGATGGAACATGTCCAGGGAACTACAGACCAGTCAGTTTAACATTGGTGGTAGGAAAAATAATGGAGTTCCTACTAAAAGGAGAAAATGAAAAAACATCTAGAAACAAAAAATATAACAGACACCATGGATCTCAAAAGGGAACGTTTGCTTGATCACCTTCATTGAAGACTAATAAGGAATTGAGGTTATAGATGAGAAAGGATGGAAGGAGGTTCAAGTGGAGCATAGATGCTGCAAGGACTGTTTGGGCCAAACGGCCTGCTTATGAGCTGTGTATTCTATGTAATCTATGTGATGATTTTGAAGCTAAAAAAGAAAATTAAAACATGTCTACATTGTGACTACCCTACCACCAAGCTTCTGTGATTGATGATGCAGAGAACTAATTGTACCAATGAAGCAAAGCCACCTGAAGATACTTGGAATTATGATTGTTTTGGAAATGGGCATTCAGGGAACATGCGCATTGGACAGAACATGAGTAATTTCCATATAAAGTATTCCCTGGTTTGTACAAATTAATTTTTCACTTTTAATTTTTCATAGGTTACTTTATGGACCTACTGTATTGATGCAAGTTTCAGGTGGATTGTGTGGTGTTTTTATAGTTTAAAATAAACAACTTTGGACTGTTTTGCATGCTGATCAAATTAAGTTAATATGCAGACCTTTATCTTGGCTTGGAAACCTCCCTACATTTAATTTCCAGACATATCTATAACCCAAACTAAAAACAAGAAATGCTGGAAATACTCAGCAGGTCTGGCAGCATCTGTGGAGACAGAAGCAGAGTTAACATTTCAGGTCAGTAGCCCTTCATCAGAACTCCTGTTTAGTGTTAAGTGTATGCAAGGCATTTTTGACTAAAATTAAACAGTATGGCCATAGCCACACCTGTAGCTGTTCAGGAATTTCTACTGAACAATACTGGTTTTAAGTAAATGTAAACAATTTACTCTGTGGAAACATTTCAGCTCCGCTTTGTGAAAATCCTCACTCTGTGCGCCTGCAACTTGTGAAGGGATTGGCCTGGCCAGATATTTTGATATAGGCCTCTTTTCTTCATTTGAATGGGCTCCCTACTAATCGAAGGAATGCACAAGGACTTAGAACTCTGCAGATTAACTGCCAATTGGAAAACTGAGCCAACCAGCTGTCATTAAATGGCTGCTATGAAACTATGAAGTGGAATCCACAGAACCATGCTTGGAATTGGAGGTGCTGGACATAGTTCCAATTTCATAAGAAGATTGCCAGGAGGAAGATTCCAGCATGCATTCTCTGCACATTGCATGTTAGGATATTATAGTTGAAACATAGCACTCAGTTTGTTGTGCCACAAGGAGTTCAAGTTGGCAGCCTCAGAACCAATGAAATGTTTAGTGTTTTTAAAAATCCTATGATAACTTTTGCAGTCATTCTTGTAAGAGTGCTAATACTGAACGAAGTTTCAGATTTGCTTTCTGATAGTGACCACGGCAACCCTTGATTCATAAAGGTATTTAACATTAAGTATTTAACATATTGATTAATTATGGAAAAATATCTGCATTAGCAACAGGTTTACAAGAAGTCTGTAAACCAACTTTAATGTTCTTACAAAACACAGAACAAAGTTCTGGTTTGTAATGTTTATTATCTTGAAATTACAAAATGCATGACAATTATCCATTCATATTTAATATCAAGTTCATCCCAATTTGTGGAATATCCCAGTTTCTTAACCAAATAATTCAAAGTTGCAGGAATAAAGTCATTATAAGCACACATTACGAAAGTGAACTAAGTTTTAACAAGTCCTGTACAGGTTATAAAATGCATCTTCAACAGGACAACAAACAGCGAAGGTAGCTGGCATCTAAACTATTGTAATTTCTAACTATATACATGCCAAAAAGGATGCTTCAGAGATTATACAGTTGGCAGTTTGAAATAAAAGCCTTTATTTTGAAAAGATGGAAATGGTTTAAGGCCCAATTGAACTCTGCTGCATAAATGATCAGTACAGAAAGCAAAATTATTTATAATTAACAGTGTAAAATTAAATTTTAAACAATAAAACAAAGCTCAGTAAAATATGGTTGGCAAACTACAAATTACTAATCGGTGCCTTTTACAACAAAACACAATGCATTTTAAATGAGTTGTCACAGTCACTTAAATAGTAGACAAAGGAATGTTATACAACTTATTAAGTAGTTATCTACTAATATCACCAATAGTAATAAAACATGTAATCCATTTCTGTACAGTTACAGTTTAGATATAGAACCATTTCTCTGCATATCAACTTATGATGTTGACATTCTGATTATCAGTAGAGTTAAACATTTGAGACTTTGGCTATGGATGATCAAGGCTGAATAGTTGGATTTCTGAAGATCTAAACCTTGGCTTTTAACATCTCAACCAGTTGAGAAGATCTGAAGCTTGAAGGAGAAAAGTTTGGCTTTGTACCATTTAGATTGTATCCAAAGCTAACTCAATGATAATCTCTGGATCCCTGACAATTTCTGTACTCAGTGCTTTGTTACCCATGACTTTAGTCCTCAAACACTGACACCTGGTCACCAGATGCCCAGTTCAGCTCAAAAGGCACATTCAGCTTAAAAAAAATGCTTTAAAATGTAAAAGCATTAATCCAATGCAACCGTGTTTTTAGGTAGAAAACTTTCTAGATAGACAGTATTTTGAGATGTAAAAATCGACAGATTTTTTATATAAAAACAAGTTTTGCAAGTGTAGATTCTAATTCATGGAAAAAGCAATACACTCTTGAGGAGTCTTCTTATTTGATGGTGTTTAGATAATTGCTTCAGTTTCTTCTCTAGAATGCATAAAAAAAATAAGTTAGTGCCTTTGTAGTTATGAAATAAACTATATTTTGAAGTGAATGTAAACTAAACCAATAATTTAAAACTTTAAAAAGTACTGAATAAGTTTAGAACCACATTTTGGGATAAGTGGGATCTGGAATCTCGGCAGTGAACTCTACCCTAAATGTCAAGCAGGCCCCGACTTGCCAAGAATGAGGCATATTAATTTCACCCTTCTTCGGAACGACCCGAAACGTTAACTCTGCTTCTCTTTCCACAGATGCTGCCAGACCTGCTGAGTGGTTCCAGCATTTCTTGTTTTTATTTCAGATTTCCAGCATCCGCAGTATTTTGCTTTTATATTAATTTCACCACTTGGACATTAAATTTCAAATTGTTGCTGGGAAGAAGAGAAGGCCTGTTACAAGGGGTTGCCAGACCCCTAGCTGGAAAGACATTTTTGCATATTAACAGACAGTGCTTGTAGACAAAGGAGCTACTCCCTGCTCCAATTCAATCCACAAACAAATGTGGTCAGACCAGTTAGTCAGATGACTAACTGGCTGTTGCAGAGTTTGAACTGGCAGAAAGCTGAATGCTCCTGGATTGAAGCAGACCTCCTCTCCTCCTGTCTGCTCCCATCTCTTTCTCATGGAACTCCAAAAACTGACTGAAGACACATGAACCCCAAGAGGGAAAAATCTCCTACAGTAACAAGGTTTAAGAAGAATACTGGGCCCCAACGAGAAGCAAAATCCACCTACAAACAAGGACTCTACAGTGAGCTTGAAGACAGTAACAAAAATTTTTCAGATATTGTTTTATTTTTCTTCTCTTTTCTGTCTCTATTTGCACGTGTGTATCGCGTATGCATGTGGCGTGTAAACGTTAACTGAATTAGAGTTTTAATTTTAATAAAATTTCACATTTCTTCTTTAAACCTAAGAAAGCCTGTTTGTGCTTTTTTCTTTACCTTATCATTGGAAAGTGGTGAACAAGGATTCACCAAGGGGGAGCTAAAAACACAGTATGTTCAGAAATAAAACCTGTTATAGTAAGACCAGGTGAAGGCTGAAAGGGAACCCTAGACCTCTTTCTCACCTGGCCGTAACAGAAATCTGGGAGCTCGTCCGGGATTGACCCACAGACAAACAAGAGAAACTGGAAGTGGGAAGTTAAATTGTTCCCAATCAAAAAGAACAAGTTTTCAAGGCAGGCTTTCTTGAGGTTGTGTGTGATTGAATACTAACATGTCTGCAACTGAAGCTAGTAGCTCTCCAAGCCAGGGTGAAGTAACTTGGGATAAGTTAGAAGCATGGTCCATGGAGGAGCTGAGAAAAATGGCTGAGCAGTGTGGGATCACTGTACGTGGCAAGGCTAGGAAGTCTGAACTCCTAAGGCTAGTGGCCAACCATTTTTCTCTTGAATCTGAAGAAGCAGAAGCAGGGTTAGAAGCAGACCCAGACAGGGTACTGCTAGCAAAGATAAAAGTGGAACAAAGGAAACTTGAATTAGATGAGAGGGAGAAAGAGAGAACCTTCCAGAATGAAGGTGAAGAAAATGAAAGACAGGAGAAGGAAAGAGAGAGACAGGAGAGAGAGAGAGAAAGCTTCCAAAAAAAATGCTATGAAAGAGAGCTCAGGTGGCTTGAGTTAACTAGGGGGCGACAACAGAGTAACCCCGGTGAAAGCATGGTCAATATGGAACAGCGTAATTCAGGGCTGGGTACAAAATTGTTAAAACTCGCTCAACTAATTCCAAAATTCAAGAGGAAGATGTGGTGGCATTTTTGTGCATTTGAGAAACTGGCAAGGCAGATAAAATGGCCAGCTGAGACCTGGTCTCTTTTACTGCAAAGCAAGATAAATGGAAATGCTCATGAGCGTTATTCCAATTGCCAGATGAGAGTTTATCAAATTGTGAACTGACCAAAAATGCTATCCCTGGAGCATATGAATTAGTACCCGAAGCCTATCGCCAAAAGTTTAGAACCCTCAAGAAGCAAGCTATTCAAACTTACCTGAAATTGGAAAGTAGTAAGCAGCTGGCTTTTGACCAGCAGCTGAAGGCTCTTAAAGTACAGCTCAGCTATGAGAATCTCAAAGATGTAATTCTGTTAGAGGAATTTAAACACTCTCTCCCACTCTCAATAAAGACTCATGTAGAGCAGCAGCGGGTTCAGAGAGCCCGGCAAGCGGCTATTCTAGCTGATGAGTTTGCTTTAATTTGTAAGTCGGTTTCCCAGGGGAGAACCTTTCTTAATCACCACTACAAATCCAAAAAGGACAAAAGGTGGAAAGGGATAGCTGCCCAAGCAATCCTGGGAGAGATAGGAAAGCAGGAGACACAGGAGGCCCTCCTCCAGCCAAAAAGGAAGGGGCATTGAGCAATAGTGAGACCCGAAGACCTGTGCGTCTCCATTGTAATAAAGCAGGGCATTTAAAAGCTCACTGCTGAAAACTAAAGGGAACACTGGTAGGGTTAACGAGGGGACAGCCGCTCAGTGAAGACAGGAACCTGATGGAAAGCACAGCAGAACAAAGCTGTGACTTTAAGAGTGCAACCCAGGAAGCTCACTACGGCCAGTGCAGGAAAAGATCATTAGATTCCTGAAGGCTATCAGGGTTTTGTGTCTGAAGGGACACAGAGTGGGGCAAGAAAGCCCATTGTAATTCTCAGGGGCCATTAGATCCCTTTTTTTGGGAAAAGGCCTGACCTTTCCCCCAGAGAGTGCAGTGAACACCAAAATGGTGGTGAATGGTATTGGAGGGCAGTGCATGTCTGCACCTGTACACCGGATGCACCTGGAGTGCGACATAGTTTCAGGACCGGTGACCATAGGGATTGTCCCTAGTTTGCCTGTGGACGGTGTTGACCTGCTCCTAGGTAATGATCTGGCAGGGGTGAGGGTGGTAGCTTCCCTCAATAGTGAAAGAAAGACTGCAGGAGGTCAGAGAGACAAGGCAGTGGCAGGAGACGGACCCCTGCAGTTTCCCTGCATATGTAGTGGATCAGGCCATAATCAAACCAGTTCCCCAAGAGAAGATTGAATTTGTAATGCAGGCAGATGACCAAGTCTGCCTGTTTGAGACTTTCTTTGTAAAGTTAGGAGACCCAAAAAATAAATTAAATGGATTTTCTTTGCTGAGGCTCAGCGAGCCGACCCAGTATTGCGAGAGTTAGCACTGGCTGCCCAGTCTGAAAGTGAAGCAGCAGGAGTCCCTGATTGCTAATATTTAAAGAATGAGGCACCGATGAGGAAATTAAGTTCTCCTCATGGTCCTGAGAGCAAGGAGTGAGCAGTAGTTCACTAGTTAGGGGGGCCACGGAGGTACCGGAGAGAAATATTAAGAAGGGCCCATGAGACTGCAGTGGTTGTACATGCCGGTATACGAAAGACCAAAGTCTGCATAAGACAGCAGTTTGACTGACCAAAACTCCACAAAGATGAAGTGGAGTACTGCAGGAGTTGCCACATGTGCCAGGTTGAGGGGAAACCCCAACCTACAGTGAAACTTGCACCCCTAAATCCTGTACCAGTGTTAGGAGGACCCTCCAGCAGAGGGCTGGTGAACTGTAATGGACACCCACCAAGAACAAAAGGGGATAGGCAGACACACGACTGGCAAGAGGTTAGACAGGGAAGGGGAAAAATTGACCAAGAGGGCAGGTTAAAGGAAGTCTGGGAGGAATCCCGGATGAAAACCCCTACTGTCCGGTCAGCCAACCCCGGAAAATTTGAAAATTTAGATCCCACATCCTCCTACGTAAATGCAGACTCCAGAAGCACCCCACCAGAGTTGTTAACAGCGTTTACAGGAACCTGCAGAGACAAAGGAAGATCTCTAGGGGGGCAGAGAAACCGTGAGGGTGATGCCTCAACTAGTCCAAGTGTCACAGGGGAGTACGGTACAAATACCTGCAGGCAGGAGTGAACCAGAGAACAAAGGGATGATTAACAAATAATCCTCCACCACAGTCAGAGAAAAAGGGAACCACCCATCCCCTGAAGTCAAAAGCCTTTGCATGACTCAGCAAAGCACTGAAAAAGAGTTCAGGAGAGACCAGCCCATGATGGACTCTCTTGGAAAAAAACTCCAACTTAGGGCTAATTAAATCTAACTCTTCCCCCTCCCCCCCCCCAACTTTGGCAGACCTCAACAGGAACAAAGACCCTAGGCAGTCATGGCAAAGGGCAAACTGAAGAAAAACTTGCCCAAGAACCACATGGTTACTGGGATGTCAAAAAGAGGAAATTAAAGCAGCACTGGCACCAAGAAAATACAGTTTTAGTAAGTTTTAGGATTCATGAATGAACGTGAGAGAAATGCATGGTTTTCTGTATCTTATATTTTCTCTCAACCCTTTCAATGGAATGCGCCTTTCCTCAAATCGCATTTCATTCCCCGGGTGTGGAGGTGTCATGCAGGCCCTGACCTGCCAAGAAAGTATATTAATTTCACGACAGGGACGATAAATTTCAAATTGTTGCTGGGAAGAAGGCCTGTTACAAGGGGTTGCCAGGCCCCTGGCTGGAAAGACATTTTTGCATATTAACAGAGAGTACTTGTAGACAAAGGAGCTAATCACTGCTCCAATTCAATCCACAAACAGACGTGGTCAGACCAGTTAATCATATGACTAACTGGCTGTTGCAGAGTTTGAACTGAGAGTTTTAAATTGGAAGACCGTGTTTGCACTGGCAGAAAGCTGAATGCTCCTGGACTGAAGCAGACCTCCTCGCCTCCCGTCTGCTCCCCTCTCTTTCTCACAGAACTCCAAAAGCCGACTGAAGACACATGAACCCCAAGAGAGAAAAGTCTCCTACAGTGAACAAGGTTTCAGAAGAATACGGAGTCCCAACGAGAGGCAAGATCCACCTACAAACAAGAACTCTACAGTCAGCTTGAAGACCCGTAATAAAACTCTTCAGATATTGCCTCAAACTTTTCTACTTTATTTTTCTTCTACTCTTTTCTGTCTTTATTTGCATGTGCGTATCACATATGCATGCTAGCGTGGGGCGCGGCGTGTATCTGTAGGCATTAACCAAATTAGAGTTTTAAGTTTAATAAAATTTCATCTTTCTTCTTTAAACCTAAGAAAGCCTGCTTGTGCTTGTTTCTTTACCATATAATTGGAAAGCGGTTCACAAGGAGTCACCAAGGGCGAGCTAAAATGACTGTGTTTAAAAATAAAACCTGTTATAGTAAGACCAGGTGAAGGCTGAAAGGAAATCCTAGACCTCTTTGTCACTTGATTGTAACACTAAGCTCACAGACATCTGTTGCAACTTCATGGGTTTTCTGCCAGAAGTAATTGCAGACGTTAAAAATATCCACTCATATACTTTTCATAAGCCTGCCCTAAGAAGAGTAATGACAGGAACTACCATTCAATGTATTTTCAGTCATTAACGCCTCACTAATGCTGAATGTCCGGAACATCATAAAGTTTCTGGCATCTAGCATTTGCTAAGGAGGTTCGAAGTGGTGATGGAGGGTGATACAAAATGAAAGGACCACCTTACTTAGTGCAAATCAATTGTAAGTTTAAAATTAAGGAAATTCAGGAAAGTGTTCTTTTTGTCTGAAGTAATTGCTGGAGTGATCTTTTTTCCTCTTTTACAGAGAGCTCTGGGACCTTGCCATGAATCAACTGGTGTCAGTGCAGGGTCACACTGGCAGGCAAGAGTCACATCCTGATGAATTTCAAGCACAAACCCTGTCACAGGAAACCTAGGCTTCAAGTGTATCTGCAACTATTCTTCTAACAACCTCTTTGCTGCCAATTGTTATGAATTTGTTTATAATAGACTTTGTGAATTTTATGCTGCTGGTGGTAGGAAAATGGATCATTTCCCTACTTTTTGTTTTTATTAAAGCACTCCTAAGTCAGGTACAACCCTCAGGTACACTGCTCAGGTACAGTATAGAGCTGTGTGTATGTTCGAGTTCTAAGCTCTGAAGACCACCCTGAAATTTGCCAGTTGCCATTTAATTTCTCACAAAGCCATTCTTGTGGTCTGAGCAAGAATGTCCCTTTACTGACAGGTAGTGCCCCCTAAGGAGCATTTTTGTGTTGCTAACAAGAGCCTATTATAAATTAGCAGACTGCCTATAATGATACATATATCCTTGAAATAAGTAGCTTCCAGGTACAATTTCTGCCTACTGATGACAAATATCCAGAAGTTTCCAGTTCCCACTGGTTTTTAGTGTTAGTGGTTAACACTCATCTGAGTCAGCAAGTTGAGAGTTCAAAAACCATTGCAGGACTTGAGCTAACCTGATACTTCAGTTCTGCACTGAGGGGATTCTGCATTGCCAGGGCAGCCATTTTTTTGGCTAAGTCATCAATCCAAAGTCTTAACTGCCTCTTCAGGAGTATGTGTAAGATCTCATGCCACTTTTTTTGTACCCATTCCTCAACCACCACTATCAAAATAAGTTAACTGATCATTTCATTCATCACTCTTCTGCCTCTTGAGCATCCCTGATATTAACTGCTCCACAATTGGTTGCTGGATCTTCAACCCTAAACTCTGAAAGGAGCAGGCCGAATGCGAGCACGGTGAAACCGGTGGCAGTCTAAAGGAGTGGACGAGAGGGAGACGGTGAGACCGGCGGCAGGACAGAGAAGTGGGCCTGTGAGGGGGCACAGTGAGACTGGTAGCAGTATAAAGGAGCAGGCCAGAGAGGGAGCCCAGTGAGACTGGTGGCACTGTAAAGGAGCAGGCCTGAGACACAGCACCATGAGACTGGTGGCAGTATAAAGGAGCGGGCCGAGAGTGAGCACAGCGAGACCGATGGCAGTATAAAGGAGCAGGCCTGAGGGAGCACAGTGAGACCGATGGCAGTATAAAGGAGCAGGCCTGAGAGAGCACAGAGAGACCGATGGCAGTATAAAGGAGCGGGCCTGAGAGCAAGCACAGCAAGACTGATGGCAGTATAAAGGAGTGGGCCGAGGGGGAGCACAGTGAGACCGGTGGCAGTATAAAGGAGCGGGCCGAGGGGAAGGTGACGACCGACTGCGTTCTAAAGTAAATCACAGTGTGACGTCACAGGGAGTAAGGCAAGCCATTGGCGAGGATTTTTCTCTTTGTTGTGGTACATGTTGGTACCAAAGGCATAGCAATGGCAGGTATTGAGGTCCTACAGTCAGATTTTCAGGAGCAAGGGAGGAGGTTAAAAAGAGTAGGACCTTGAAGGTAGTAATCTCTGGATTACTCTCAGTGCCATGTGCTAGCAAGAGTAGAAATAGAAAGATAGGGAGGATCAATACATGGCTTGAAGCATGGTGCAGGAGGAAGGCTTCAGATTCTTGAGGCAATGGGACCAGTTCGGGGGAAGAAGGCATCGATTCAAGAGAGACGGGTTGCACCTTAACAGGACTGGGACCGATGCTCTCGCAGAGAGATTCACTAGTGTAGTTGGGAAGGGTTTAAATTAAATTGGCAGGGGGGTGGGCACCAGCATATAGAAATAGAAAAGAGGAATAAAGTGCATAATGTGAGAGCATTAGACAGTAGTAGAGGGGAGTAGTTCCGTATTACATGGGAGCAGACGGAGAAGGACAACAAGAAATGCAAAACAGGATTACAATGCATGTGTGTAAATGCACAAAGCGTGGTAAATTAGGTTAGGAGCTCCAAGCACAAAAAGCAGTGTGGGAATATAATGTAGTGACAATAACAGAAACATGGCTTAAAAATGGTGAGGACTGGGTGCTTAATCTACAAGGATATAAAGTGTACAGAAAAGATAGGAAAGGATAAAAGGGAGGTGGGGTGCCAATACTAATTAGGAAAGAAATTGTAGTGTTGGAAAGGGAGGATATCCTTGAGGGGGCAAGGACAGAATCCATTTGGTTAGAGCTGAGAAGCAAAAAGGGTATGATCAAACTACTAGGAGTATTCTATAGGCCTCCAAATACTGAGATATAGAGAGTGGAATTTTATGCTCTCCTCGCAGTGGGTTTGGAGGCAGGGAGAGCATAAAATCAGGTAGGATGGTTTTGCGGGTGGGGTGGGGGGTGGTTGGTGGTGCAGTGGTTGCCACTACCGTCTGGCCTCTGCTGAAATTTAGTCCGGGGCGGGAAAGTCTGTTAGTGGCCTTCCTGCCCAGCCACCAATTGAGGCCATTAACTGGGCAATTAACCCCCAATTAAGGGCCTCTGCCTGCCCCGCGAGATCCCTCTTGCCTTGACCTACCCGAGGCCTGCTCCAGCACATTCCTCTGGCCTCCACCAGCAGCCATTGCCTCCACGGTGGTGATGCAGCTGCTGACATCTGATTGGCTTGCAAGTCTCCAAGGGCGGGACTTCTGGTGATGGTGCCCTAAACCCTATGCTGCCGTCCATTTAAGTGCCTGATTAGCACTAAATTCGTCAGGCTTTCCAGAAAATACGCGATGTGGGGATCTCGGAATCCATTTCTCCCAATGTTGATTCCGCCCCCACAACCCCAGCATAACACTCCCCCCAAAGAGGAGCAAATCGGCAGGAAAATAAGAGAGTTGTGCAAGAACTATAGAGTGGTGATTTTGGTGGACATCAATTGCCCAAATATTGATTGGGATCATTTTTAGAGTAAAGGGAAGGAGAGGAATTTCTGAAATGTACTGAGGAGAACTTCCTTAATCAGTATGTTCTCAGCCCAACTAGAAAGGAAGCATGGCTGGATCTGGTACTAGGAAAACAGGTAGGCCAAATGGATCAAGTGTCTGTCGGGGAGCACTTGGGTAAGAGCGATCATTGTATCATAAGGTTTAGACGAGAAATGCAGAAAAGCATCGAACGAAATAAGGTAGAACGTCTAGATTAGAAGGGGGCTAATTTCAACGTGATGCGAAGGGATCTGGCCAGGGTAAAATGGAACCAAAAACTGACAGAAAGAGCTGTATTGGAACAATAGGTTATCTTTAAGAAAGAGATACTTCAGGTACAGACTAGATATATTCCAACCAGTGCGAAAGGCAAGGGAACCAAAAACAGGGCTCCTTGGATGACGAGGAAGATGGAGACTATGATGAAAGAAAAAAATGTGGATGTATGATGCATGTCAGGTGAATTCTTTAAGTGAGAACCAGGCCATAGACAATAAGTTGACAGGAGGGGTGAAGAGGAAAATAAGACTGGCAAAGAGAGAACATGAGAATAGAATGGCAGTCAATAGAAAAGGGAACTCAAAAATCTTTTACCGACATGTAAACAGTAAGCAGGTAGTAAGAGGTAGAGTGTGGCCTATTAGGGACAAAGAGGGTGATATATGCTTACAGGTGCAGAGCATGACTAATATACTTAATGAGTACATTGTATCAGTGTTCACTAAGGAAGTGGAAACTGACAAAATATTGGGACAAGCGAAGAGTGTAGAGTCAATGGATTGGGTAAAAATTGAGAGGGGGGTGGAGGTGCTTAAAATGCTGGCTATGCTTAGGGCAGACAAGTCACCTGGTCTGGATGGCTTGCATCCCAGGTTGCTAAAGGAAGTGGGGATGGAGATAGCGGAAGGGCTTTCCACAATCTTCCAATCTTCCCTGAATTTTGGAAAGATGTAAAGGTAACAGGGTTGTGGTGGTGGGTGAATTTAATTTCCCCTATATTGACTGGGACTCACAGTGCTAGGGGCTTGGATGGGGCAGAATTTGTGAGAAATGGCAGATGGAGTTTAATTCGGACAAATGTGAGGTAACGCATTTTGGAAGGTCTAATGCAGGTGGGAGGTATACAGTAAATGGCAGAACCCTTAGGACTATTGACAGGCAGAGAGATCTGAGTGTACAGGTCCACAGGTCACTGAAAGTGGCAACGCAGGTGGATAAGGTAGTCAAGAAGGCATACGGCATGCTTGCCTTCATCGGTCGGGGCATCGAGTATAAAAATTGGCAAGTCATGTTGCAGCTGTACAGATCCTTAGTTAGGCCACACTTAGAATATTGTGTGCAATTCTGGTCGCCACACTACCAGAAGGACATGGAGGCTTTGGAGAGGGTACAGAGGAGGTTTACCAGGATGTTGCCTGGTCTGGAGGGCATTAGCTATGAGGAGGGGTTGGAAAAACTCGGATTGTTTTCACTGGAACGACGGAGGTGGAGGGGCGACATGATAGAGGTTTACAAAGTTATGAGCGGCATGGACAGAGTGGATAGTCAGAAGCTTTTTCCCAGGATGGAAGAGTCAGTTACTAGGGGACATAGGTTTAAGGTGTGAGGGGCAAAGTTTAGAGGGGATGTGCGAGGCAAGTTTTTTTTACACAGAGGATGGTGAGTGCCTGGAACTTGCTGCCAGGGGAGGTGGTGGAAGCAGATACGATAGCGACGTTTAAGACACATCTTGACAAATACATGAATAGGAAGGGAATAGAGGGATATGGGCCCCAGAAGCGCAGAAGGTTTTAGTTTAGGCAGGCATCAAGATCGGCGCAGGCTTGGAGGGCCGAATGGCCTGTTCCTGTGCTGTACTGTTCTTTGTTCTTTGGATATGGGGGAGGTGCCAGAGGATTGGAGGAGTGGCAAATGTGACACCCTTATTCAAGAAAGGGTATAAGGACAGTCCTATCAACTACAGGCCAGTTTGCTTATCAGTGGTGGGTAGAAACAATAATCAGGGGGAATAAAATCAACAGACATTTAGAAAGGATCAAGGTAATTAAGGATAACCAGCACGGATTTGTAAAAGGAAGATCATGCTTGACTAACCTAGTTGAATTTTTTGATGAAGTAACAAAGAATGTTGATGAAGGGAATGAGGTGGGTGTTGTTTATATGTATTTTAAGAAAGCGATTGATAAGATACCATATAAAAGGCGAGTTAACAAAACTGAGGCACATGGAATAGGAGGCTCAGTGTCGAATTGGATAAAAAATTGGCTTAAGGACAGAAAACAGCGAGTCGTAGTAAATGGTTCTTTTTCAGACTGGAGGATAGTAGACAGTAGTGTTGTCCAAGGGTCACTGCTGGGACCACTGCTTTTTTAGTTATGTATTGTTATGATTTGGATCTTGGAATACAGAGTAAAATTTCAAAATTTGCCAATGACACCTAACTTTGGTGTGGCAAACAGGATGATATGAACCTCCTGCAATGAGACAGATAGGCTAGCAGAATGGGCAGCAAAGTGGCAGATGGAATTTAATACTGAAAAGTGTGGGGTTATGCATTCTGGCAGACGGAATGGGAAATATATGCTTAATGGCACAGTTCTAAAGAGTGTTCAGAAATGGAGGGACCTGGAAGTACATGTGCATCAATCTTTGAAGGTGACAGGACATATTGAGAGAGTGGTTGGTAAAGCATATGGGATCGTGTGCTTCATAAATAGAGGCATTGAGTACAAAAGCACGGAGGTTATGCTGAACCTTTATAAAGCGCTGGTTAGGCCCCAACTGGAGTTCGGCGCCCAGCTCTGGTCACACTTAAGAAGGTTGTGAGGGTCCTTGACAGGGTGCGGAGGAGATTTACCAGAATGGTTCCAGGGATAAGTGATTTTAGATACAAGGTTAGGTTGGAAAAGCTGGGGTTGTTCTCCTCAGAGCAAAGGAGATTGAGGGGAGATTTAATAGAGGTGTACAAGATTATGACAGGCTTAGATAAGTTAGACAAGAAAAAACTGCGCTAATTAATTAATGGTACAAGGATTAGGGAACACAGATTGAAGGTTTTGGGCAAGAGATGCAGGGAGAATAAGAGGAAGAACTTTTTTTACCCAGTGAATGGTAATGACCCGGAACTCGCTGCCCATAAAGGTGATGGAAGCAGAGACAATCAATGACTTCGAAAGGAAATTGGATGGCCACTTGAAGGAAATAAACTTGCAGGGTTACAGGGATCGAGCGGGGGAGTGAGACTGACTGGATAGCTGCATGGAGAGCTGGCATGGACCCGATGAGCCGGATGCCCTCCTTCTGTGTCGTAAATGACTATGGCTCTAATTCCTTCCATATATCTCTCTGCCTCTCTATCCTCCTTTAAGATGCTCCTTAAAACCTACCTCTTTGACCAAATTTTTGGCCATCTGCCCAAATATCGTCTTATGTGGCTTCGCTCTTAATTTTGCTTTACAACACTCCTGTGAAGCACTTTGGGATTTTTATTACGTTAAATACACTATGTAAATATAAGTTGTTGCTGATGATATTGGTAGGGCCTTAGTGAAAATTGGCTGGTGTCTAATTACAAAACAATAATGAATACAATTTAGAAGTAATTCATTGACTGTAAAGCCTGAGGACATGAAAAGCACTATATAAAGGCAATGTTTTCATTCTTTAAAATAGAAATAGCTTAGAGTATTAGTATTTGAAATGAGAAGTAATTGACTTTCTTTGGCAGTCATCAATTAGGGAAACAATGATATCACTGTTCTTGTGCTCCTTGCATATCAGCAGAGTGATCTCATCACAACACATCTGTGAATGAACCTGTTAAGTCAGGAAATATGATCAGAAGGTAATAGGTTATTTAAACTTGGTTAAATATTATTTGACAGGTTATTTCTGCTCTTTTCTATTTCACATGAGCCATACAACATTCCAGAGCCATTGTGAAAGGGTCCTGATTGCAGACCTTTCCTATGCTATTCTGTAATTGACTACAGTGTCAAGTGTAGCCAATGCTAATTCAGCTCCCAGTTTTTCCTTCCCCATCTTGTGAAATTGAAAGATTTTTTCCCTGATTCCAATCTGGAACTCACTGAGGAATTCAAGACATAAACCCATTCTTTATTATTTTACACACTGGCATGCAACAAGGAAACAGACCATTTTATCCAACCAGTTCATGCTGACATTTATCGCCCACTCGACCAAATAGCCCTAATCACACAAACACACCTAATTCTCGTTTCCTTTTAACCATCTATCCAATCTAATCTTTAATGTTAATTTAGTTTCTATATCAACTGCCAACTCTGGAAGTAAATTCAATCCTCCCAACTCTTGGTGTAAAGAAGTTTTGCCTGCCCTCTGTTCTAAAGTTGTCTATTGGCCCTTATTCAAGATAGTCCAACTAGGGATGGGGCCGTACTGGACCTGGTATTGGGGAATGAGCCCGGCCAGGTGGTCGAAGTTTCAGTGGAGGAGCATTTTGGGAGCAGTGGCTATAATTCCATAAGTTTTAAGGTGCTTGTGGATAAGGATAAGAGTAGTCCTCGGGTAAATTGGGGGAAGGCTAATTATAACAATATTAGGCAGGAACTGAAGAATTTAGATTGGGGGCAGCTGTTTGAGGGTGAATCAACATCTGACATGTGTGAGTCTTTCAAACGTCAGCTGATCAGAATCCAGGACCAGCATGTTCCTGTGAGGAAGAAAGACAAGTTTGGCAAGTTTCGGGAAGCTTGGATAACACGGGATATTGTGAGCCTAGTCAAAAAGAAAAAGGAAGCATTTGTAAGGGCTGGAAGGCTAGGAACAGATGAAGCACTTGAGGAATATAAAGACAGTAGGAAGGAACTTAAGCAAGGAGTTAGGAGGGCTAAAAGGGGTCATAAAAAGTCATTGGCAAACAGGATTAAGGAAAATCCCAAGGCTTTTTATACATACATATATATATATATATATATATATAAATATATATAAAGAGCAAGAGGGTATCCAGGGAAAGGGTTGGCCCACTCAAGGACAGAGATGGGAATCTATGTGTGGAGCCACAGGAAATGGGCGAGGTGCTAAATGAGTACTTTGCATCAGTATTCACCAAAGAGAAGGACTTGGTGGATGATGAGCCTAGGGAAGGAGTGCAGATAGTCTCAGTCATCTCATTATCAAAAAGGAGGCGGTGTTGGGTGTCTTGCAAAGCATTAAGGTAGATAAGTCCCCAGGGCGTGATGGGATCTACCCTAGAATACTGAGGGAGGCAAGGGAAGAAATTGCTGGGGCCTTGACAGAAATCTTTGCATCCTCATTGGCTACAGGTGAGGTCCCAGAGGACTGGAGAATAGCCAATGTTGTGCCTTTGTTTAAGAAGGGTGGCAAGGATAATCCAGGAAATTATAGGCCGGTGAGCCTTACGTCAGTGGTAGGGAAACTATTAGAGAGGATTATTCGGGACAGGATTTACTCCCATTTGGAAACAAACAAACTTATTAACGAGAGACAGCATGGTTTTGTGAAGGGGAGCTCGTGTCTTACTAATTTGATTGAGTTTTTTGAGGAAGTGATGAAGATGATTGATGAAGGAAGGGCAGTGGATGTTATCTATATGGACTTTAGTAAAGCCTTTGACAAGGCCCCGCATGGCAGACTGATACAAAAGGTGAAGTCACACAGGATCAGAGGTGAGCTGGCAAGATGGATACAGAACTGGCTCAGTCATAAAAGACAGAGGGTATCAGTGGATGGGTGTTTTTCTGAATGGAGGGATGTGACTAGTGGTGTTCCGCAGGGATCAGTGCTGGGACCTTTGCTGTTTGTAGTATATATAAATGATTTGGAGGAAAATGTAGCTGGTCTGATCAGTAAGTTTGCGGACGACACAAAGGTTGGTGGAGTTGCGGATAATGATGAGGATTGTCAGAGGATACAGCAGGATATAGATCGGTTGGAGACTTGGGCGGAGAAATGGCAGATGGAGTTTAATTCGGACAAATGTGAGGTAATGCATTTTGGAAGGTCTAATGCAGGTGGGAGGTATACAGTAAATGGCAGAACCCTTAGGACTATTGACAGGCAGAGAGATCTGAGTGTACAGGTCCACAGGTCACTGAAAGTGGCAACGCAGGTGGATAAGGTAGTCAAGAAGGCATACGGCATGCTTGCCTTCATCGGTCGGGGCATAGAGTATAAAAATTGGCAAGTCATGTTGCAGCTGTACAGAACCCTAGTTAGGCCACACTTAGAATACTGCATGCAATTCTGGTCGCCACACTACCAGAAGGACATGGAGGCTTTGGAGAGGGTACAGAGGTGGTTTACCAGGATGTTGAGTTGAAAACAAGAAATGCTGGAATCACTCAGCAGGTCTGGCAGCATCTGTGGAAAGAGAAGCAGAGTTAACGTTTCGGGTTAGTGACCCTTCATCGGAAGGGTGCTTTTATTTACCAGGATGTTGCCTGGTCTGGAGGGCATTAGCTATGAGGAGAGGTTGGAAAAACTCGGATTGTTTTCACTGGAACGACGGAGGTGGAGGGGCGACATGATAGAGGTTTACAAAGTTATGAGCAGCATGGACAGAGTGGATAGTCAGAAGCTTTTTCCCAGGATGGAAGAGTCAGTTACTAGGGGACAAAGGTTTAAGGTGCGAGGGGCAAAGTTTAGAGGGGATGTGCGAGGCAAGTTTTTTTTTTACACAGAGGGTGGTGAGTGCCTGGAACTTGTTGCCAGGGGAGGTGGTGGAAGCAGATACGATAGCGACGTTTAAGAGACATCTTGACAAATACATGAATAGGAAGGGAATAGAGGGATATGGGCCCCGGAAGTGCAGAAGGTGTTAGTTTAGGCAGGCATCAAGATCGGCACAGGCTTGGAGGGCCGAATGGCCTGTTCCTGTGCTGTACTGTTCTTTGTTCTTCATATATTAACTAATAAAAACAGCCTACAGTTCCTGGAATGAGAGGGCTGTCTTATGAGGAGAGATTGAGTAGAATTGTCCGATATTCTCTGCAGTTTAGAAGAATGAGAGATAATCTAATTGAAACATATAAAATTCTCAGAGGGGTTGATAGGGTAGATACTGAGAAGCTGTTTCCCCTGGCTGGAGGCTAGAACTAAGGGGAATAGTCTCAGGATAAGAGATGAGCAGCAATTTCTTCAGAGTTGTGAATCTATGGAATTTTCTCTCCAGAGGGCTGTGGATGCTCAATCAACGTACTCATATATTTATGACTGAATTTGATAGGGTTTTGGGCATTAAAGGAATCAAGGGATATGAGGATAGGGTAGGAAAGTGGAGTTGATGTAAAAATTCAGCCTTGACCTTATTGAATGGCACAGCAAGCTCGATGGGCCTTTTGGCCTTCTCCTGCTCCTATTCCTTACATTATGTTCCTTTATACTTGTATCTATCTTGTTCCAATAATAGGGTAATAATAGTAGGCAATTATTAGGTAATAGTCGGTATTAGTGCAAAAAGCTTAAAGGGGTGGAATTCTTCAAGTGCATTCAGGAGCACTTTTTGAGCCAGCACGCAAAGAGTCCTACAAGAGGAGGAGCGGTACTGGACTTAATCCTCGGGAATGAAGCCGGACAAGTAGTAGAAGTGTCAGTGGGGCAGCATTTCGGGGATAGTTACCATAACTCTAAGATTTAAGGTAGTTATGGAAAAGAACATAGAGGGACTGGAAATAAAGGTATTGAATTGGGGGAAGGCAGATTTCAATATGATAAAACAGGATCTGGCCAAAGTGGACCGGGAGCAGCTTCTTATAGGAAAGTCTATATCAGACCAGTGGGAGTCATTCAGAAAGGAAATAGTGAGGGTTCAGGTCCAACATGTTCCCGTAAGGGTGAAGGGTAGGACCAACAAATCAAGGGATCCCTGGATGTCAAGGGATATAGAGGATTGGATAAAGAAAAAAAAAGGAGGCTTATGGCAGATTCAGAGTGCTGAAAACAGCAGAGGCCCTAAAGGAGTGTAGAAAGTGTAGGGGAGTACTTAAAAAAAGTAATTAGGAGAGCGAAGAGGGGACATGAAAAATCACTGGCAGACAAGATAAAGGAAAATCCCAAGATGTTTTGGGATGTTAAGGGAAAGAGGATAACTAGGGAAAAAGTGAGGCCCATTAGGGATCAAAGAGGCAATCTGTGTGTGGAGCCGGAGGACATAGGTGAGGTTTTAAATGATTACTTTTCATCTGTGTTCACTATCAAGAGGGACGATGCAGGTGTAGCGATCAGGGAGGGAGATTGTGATATACTTAATCAAATTAGCATTTAAAAGGAGGAAGTATTAGCTGTATTAGCGGGCTTAAAGGTGGATAAATCCCAGGCCCAGATGAGATGTATCCCAGGCTGCTATGTGAGGCAAGGGAGGAGATAGCAGGGGCTCTGACATAAATTTTCAAATCCTCTCTGGCCACAGGAGAGGTACCAGAGGACTAGAAGACAGCGAATGTGGTACAATTTTTCAAGAAGGGTAGCAGGGATAAGGCCTGAGAGTCTAATGTCAGTGATAGGGAAATTATTGGAAAAAATTCTGAGACAGGAATAATATCCAATTGGAGAGACAGGGAGTAATCAAGGATTGTCAGCATGGCTTTGTCAAGGAGATATCTAACAAACTTGATTGAATTTTTTGAGGTGACTAGATGTGTCAATGAGGGTAAAGCAGTTGATGTGGTCTAGATGGACTTAAGTAAGGCTTTTGATAAGGTCCCGCATGGGAGATTGGTTAAGAAGGTAAGAGCCCATGGGATCCAGGGTAATTTGGCAAACTGGATCCAAAATTGGCTTTGTGGCAGGAGGCAGAGGGTGATGGTCGAGGGTTATTTTTTGCAAATGGAGGACTGTAACCGGTGGGGTACCACAGGGTTCGATGCTGGGACCTTTGCTGTTTGTAGTGTACACTAATGATTTAGACTTGAATATAGTAGGTATGATCAGTAAGTGCGTAGACGACATGAAAATTGGTGGTGTCGTAAAGAGTGAAGAGGAAAGCCTTAGATTACAGGATGATATAGATGGGCTGGTAAGATGGGCAGAGCAATGGCAGATGGAGTTTAATCCTGAGAAGTGTGAAGTGATGCATTTTGGTCGGACTAACAAGGCAAGGGAATAAACAATGGATGGTCGGACCCTAGGGAGTACAGAGGGTCAGAGGGACCTTGGGGTGCTTGTCCATAGATCACTGAAGGCAGCAGCACAGGTTGATAAAGGTGGTTAGGAAGGCATATGGGATACTTGCCTTTATTAGCCGAGGCATAGAATATAAGAGCATGGAGGTTATGCAAGAGCTGTATAAAATGCTGTTTAGGCCACAGCTGGAGTACTGTGTACAGTTCTGGTCATCACACTATCGGAAGGATGTGACTGCACTGGAGAGGCTGCAGAGGAGATTCACCAGGGCTGGGCTGGAGCCAGTGCCGGGGCTGGAGCATGTCAGTTATGAAGAGAGACTGGATAGGCTGGGGTTGTTTTCCTTGGAATGGAGAAGGCTGAGGGGGGGCTCGATTGAGGTATACAAAATTACGAGGGGCATTGATAGGATAGATAGGAAGGAATTTTTTCCCTTGGAGGGGGGGGGGGGGGCGGGGTCAGTAACCAGGGGTCATAGATTTAAGGTAAGGAGCAAGAGGTTTAGAGGGGAGTTGAGGAAAAACTTTTTCATCCAGAGGGTGGTTGGAATCTGGAACACACTGCCTGGAGGGGTGGTAGAGGGAGGGACCTTCACAACATTTAAAAAGTATTTAGATGAGCACTTGAAACGCCGTAGTGTACAGGGCTACGGGCCAAGTGCTGGAAAATGGGATTAGATTGTATGGGTGCTTGATGGTTGGTGCAAGCGCGTTGGGCCGAAGGGCCTATTTCTGTGCTGTATAACTCTAAGACTCTAATTTTAAACATTCCCATCATATTACCCTGCAATCTGAGATCTAATGAAAAAAGACCCAGTTTTTCCAAGTCTGTCTCTAAAGACCCAAGATTCTTTGTACAGTGTGCAGCCCAATACTGCAAACAGTATTCTAACCGAGGTCTAAGGTTTTACCTTTCGGATTATTACCTCATAGTTTTTATATACTATAACATGTAATAAAATGTAGAAACCATTAACTTTTTTTTGAAGCAGTCTGATAAATTTAAGGTGCTGTCATTGAACCTGAACCCCCAGTGGTTAGCACCGCAGCCTCACAGCTCCAACGACCCGGGTTCAATTCTGGGTACTGCCTGTGCGGAGTTTGCAAGTTCTCCCTGTGACCGCGTCGGTTTTCGCCGGGTGCTCCGGTTTCCTCCCACAGCCAAAGACTTGCAGGTTGATAGATAAATTGGCCATTATAAAATTGCTCCTAGTATAGGTAGGTGGTAGGGGAATATAGGGAAGGTGGGGATGTAGTAGGAATATGGGATTAGTGTAGGGTTAGTATAAATGGGTGGTTGATGGTCAGCACAGTCTTGGTGGGCCGAAGGGCCTGTTTCAGTGCTGTATCTCGAATTAAATAAAATAAATAAATCCCTCTGCTCTTTGACAGCACTGAGCCTATGGCAAAACCTAATTTCAATAAAGTTTAAAATAGTGCAAACCAAAAATCATGATTTTGATTCTGAACCTTTAAATGCCCTTTTCCATTCTAGCTTTCTCTTTTCATGATACAGATACAGATAGACATCAGTCATCCTTGGTACTTCAGTCTATCACAGACCAGTCTGGGAATTTTAGAAGTGTTCTCCTCTCTGAACCAAGTGCAATGAGACCAATCTTTCCACTGCTACCCAGCCAGTCCTGCAACTATCTTGGTATGTATGGTTGAGCTACTTTAACTAGTTGAGCAATCAAGGAGCCGTAAGGATGAAACTTCTAACAACATTAGAGTAGGAAAGACTTGCACTTGCATAGTACATGATGCAGGTTTCTTACATGGTTCTGTACCGAGTACCATTTCTGGAAATGCAAAATCTTCTTCCAAAGTAGAAAACAGCGATGACACCCAAAGCCAACACACCACCACCTACAAAACTTCCAATATCAAAATGTGAAACTATGGGCAAGGCAGTTGTAGCAATGCCAGCACCTGAAAAAGGAGAAAAGAAATGAAAACAGTAATAAGGATGCTTAACAGAAATTGAGTGTGAATCTTTGTGAACAAACCAATAATGATAGGGCTGATCACAGAGCAAACGCTGAGATAGTAATCAAGACCAATAAATCCAGCTTGTGTACAGTACTGTAGCACAACTTCACAGTAGATTCAAGATCTTGTTCTAGACGCTGCTGACATAATTTTGCAATAATGGTACTGTAATAGATTTTGATTTTAATTTATTAGTTAAAAGGTACATCCATTGAACTGTCCCAAATTCTGATTATTATAAAAGGTAGATCATGCCTTGAAATTAGGCTACACAGCACCTGTCTGTAGCACTAACAAGCCTACTAAGTCTCCAAGATGAGGGGTAGGAAGTGCATGCACATTCCCGCCTGAAATTGTACCACCTGCCATATTGGGAAAGGACAAAAAATTGTTTAGTGCTCACTCATGAAACAGGCATTAGGCCCTTTGTATCTGGATATAAATGACCAAAATCATGAGGCCCACACTGCAAGACTGGTTTGCTCAGGCAGTCAGCACAGGAAGACGAGGCCTTGTTACTATATTGGTTAAGGTCTATAGGGCAGTAAGTATTTTAAATATACTTTCCTGAATGTGGAGCCAGAAGAGCTGGATTGCTCCTCGTAACCCCACATTTAAAGAAAGCAGACCACTGCCACTCCCCTCCCACCCCAACCTCCAATTTCTTCCCCGCCAGCCTCTGATAGTCATGGCCCAATCGTCTTTCACTCTTCACCAGCAGGTTCTTTCTGCTTCGTTTGCTTGATGGAAATGAAACCCAATATCAGGGGCACCTTATCCCTTACCATTCACCATTGTGCCCCCCACTCTACCCCACCCCCAACACCCAAATGTCTATGGCCAAGTATCTACACTTATCACTATGTCTCAACTCAACCCTGCTTTTATGTATGCTGCTGAACACACATCTAAATCAACAGGTTTAAATCATAAATGAGGTCTTCACTTTCACTTCCCCCCTTATCCCACAATTCCACAGGAATTTTTCAGCTGTTACTGAAAAAAAACGAAGAATAATTTCTGACTAAAACTGAGAATATTCAATGTTACAAAATGGCAGCAATAACTTTGAATATTTTACATGATCATACACTCTGATTAGATGAAGAAAAATCGATTAACCCTAAAATTTCACTACCTCCCTTTAAAGGTACATACTTGTATTATTAGCTGTGGTAGTAGTTGCAATGCTATTCCCAGATTTGGTGGCTGTTGGCCTACTGGTTGTATGAACAGTTGTTATAGTGCTCTCAGTACTGTTGATTGATGGCATAGTTGCTGTAATGTTCCCAGGTTTAGTGGTTGTTTGTACAGTGTTTGGGTTAGTAGGAGCTGGTAGCAGAGGAAAAAAAAATCATAGTGAGAAATGGATGACACAGAAGGATATCATTCAGACATTATAGAAAATACACAGCAGAAACTGACCCAGAAGCATCTATAGTATTAAATACTGAAAAACAATTGTGCCCAGAGGAACTTAAAAGTAATCCAAAAGTGATATTTTAAAATAACACTGATGACAAAAGTTACTGAGGATATATTTAAAGAATGTGCTTAAGTTTGAACCTAGACAATAGATTTCGGGCTAACCATGAGTAAGATTTCGAACAGTTGTTACGACCGACCGCTCAAGTTTAAGCCCCCAATCAAAATATACAATTCTGATTGTGGTGGGAGAAATGCACTGTTGATTCAGTTCCGTCTCTCCACAGATTGCCTAACATATCATTTTAAATTTTCCAAATTAAAGAAAGACTCAGCCAAATTGTACCATCTATTAACCCCCAAATGAGGCTTACCAAACCAGGTGTCTTTACATCAACAAATTAACTGTTTAATTAGAAAAACTAAATTCTGAAACACTACTAAGATATAAACAACATTTAAAAATAGAAAAAAAATTAGTGTCCTTGCATATTTACGCTCCTGCATAAGTGAAATCTTCCAATGTGGAACAGTCCAAGGTTGCTTTAAGTCCTCACAGCCGTTCAATTGGGGTGGGCAGGAAAGGTTCTTCAACAGTAGAACAGTCCATAGTCTAGTTCAGCAGTTGAATTGAGGCTCTTCTTTTCAGCGATGAATTTCAACAATTATAGTTCAGTAGTTAAAGGAATTGGTTATTTTCTTTTAAGAAATTAATCTGGTTTGATATCAGAATTCTGAGAGTATAATAAATAGAGTTTAAATAAACCAAGAGAGAGCTCTATTTTCCTTCAGTATATGCTGGCTGACAGTCTGTGTCTGTCTCTGTTAACTGTGTCTCAAAAGCCAGTTTTTCAACAAGTTTCAAATGTCAATTGGCAACAACGTATCTCTCGACCCTCAGTCTCTGAGTGGCTGTATCCTGGGGCAACGAGAATGCATTCTTTGACTTTGACACAAGGCGAGGTCACACACGGGATCTCTTGCAGAGGACTAAGACAAACACGTCAATTGAGAAGCCTACAAAATAATTTGTGCATTGGGAAGCCTACCAGAAAGTCTGCCTTCAATGTCAAGGAGCATGGAGGTGTCCAGCGCCAACTTGTCAAAGAGCTTTGTGCAGAGCTTGGAGCCCATCTTTTCCAGCGTGTATCACACTGGTTTCTCTATGCCTGATTTGTCGTCTTGTAATAGGACTGCACCGAGCCCCAGGTCACTCGCATTAATTGCTACCTTGAAGGGCTTAGCAAAATTTGGAGCAGACAACACTGGTTTATTAGTCAAAATTGCCTTTAGCTTTTTAAAAGATGCTGGAATTCCCCTAACCACACTACCTTGGTTATCTTTTTATGTAGCAAATCTGTTTGTGGAGCAGCTACAGTACTGAAATGTGATACAAATTTCTGGGGAGATCACACATCTCCAAAAACTTCATGATTTCACACTTAGTCTTAGGGATAGGGAACTCCACCAAGACTTGTACTTTTGCCATTCTTGGCAACACTTGTCCTTGCCCCACTATATGCCCAAGGTAGGTCACTCTTGCTTTTGCGAATTCACTTTTTGCCAGATTTACCAGTAAGTCAGCTGCTTGTAATTCTCTCTGCCTCCTCCTCCCTCTCCCTCTCTGCCTCCTCCTCCCTCTCCCTCTCTGCCTCCTCCTCCCTCCCGCTCTCTGCCTCCTCCTCCCTCCCGCTCTCTGTCTGCACTCCCCTCCCTCCCGCTCTCTGTCTGCACTCCCCTCCCCCCCCGCTCTCTGTCTGCACTCCCCTCCCCCCCGCTCTCTGTCTGCACTCCCCTCCCCCCCGCTCTCTGTCTGCACTCCCCTCCCCCCCGCTCTCTGCCTGCACTCCCCTCCCCCCCGCTCTCTGCCTGCACTCCCCTCCCCCCCGCTCTCTGCCTGCACTCCCCTCCCCCCCGCTCTCTGCCTGCACTCCCCTCCCCCCCGCTCTCTGCCTGCACTCCCACCACTCCCCGCCCCTTCCCTCTCTGACTGTTGCCGAGAGCAAGAACAGCAGCTTCCGAACTTTGTGGTTTTCCGGTGGGCTTTAAAAAAAAAATCAGAACACGCTGGGAATCCCCGAAGCTGTCCAAAGTTTGGAAACCGCCATTCCTGCTCTCGGCACCTGTCAGCTGCGAGAATGGGAAGCTGTGTTAATGAGTATTAGATAAAGGTTTGAGCTTACAAAGTCCAATTCAGCTATGAAACAGACACTGTGACGGCTGGTCAGAAAGACGCAGCCAATGGGAAATTTCTCATCCCTGAAATTAGCAGTCACAGACCTCAAAATCTTTTTTACCATGGACACTTGTCCGTATACAGACATATTGCTGACCCCTGGTTGTGCGGAAGCCTTGAAGTCAGCAAAAAGTTCTTCAGCACTTGCCTCACCACTCCCTGTAGACTCAAAACTTCTACAGAAAGAACTAAACACTTGTAGAATCTCAGCAACAGCCAGAAGTAGTTAACCAGCAACTAACTTGTAAGTAGTTGACGATCCCTTTAACTAGCATTTGGTGGGGTGGAGGGGGTTTCCTTTTTAGCTCCTGACCATGTGTTTAGTTGTCCGAGGTTAAGAGAGGGCATCAGCTGCAGCACTAAGCTTCAAAATGGCGCCACCGACCTTGTGATTGGTTTGCTTGTTTTTTGATCATTATTTGCGCAACACGAAAACACCAGCATCATTAAACGGAGAGAAAACAGTCATTACGGCTAGCTCAACCAATCAAAATAACTACTCCAAGCCAACAGAAGAAATCAAATCCAACCAATAACAAGCAGCATAGCCAGATCAACTGCTGGGATGTTGCACATCCACACAAGGCTTTTCATCCATAATAAAGAAAAGATTACAGTTGTTCATTGCAAAGCAACAAATCATTAGATTTTATCAGAAGTCACAGCAAAAATCTTAAAGTGGGTAAGTTCACATACATACATCCTAAATTAATTTTCTTTTGCTCACCATTTGTAGTTGGGCTTGAATAATGTGTAGTTGCATCTAGAACATAAAAAGAAACAATTTATTCATATATCATTTAAATTTAAGAAGTCACAATTCAGGATAATGCAATATGCCACAGCAACAATGTGCAGCATCATAAAACGTTGATATGCCAATTTAATTGGTCATGCCTCCCCGGTTTATGTTGAATTACCTGTTCAGTGGACACAATTGTCCCAGGACACATTATAATATATTGCAGTAGCAACAAAATGCCAGCCATCTGAGTTACTGTTAGCCTATAACCTCTGGAGAAATTTGAACTCCCAGAAAGGAAAGCAGCATAGTGGTAGCTGTTGCATCAGAGTTAGTCAGAGGGAGGTCCAGCCAATTTTCACAGCATGGCCTCAGTAGCATATGGCTGGAAAGTCAGCAGAAAGCAGTGGAAAGTTGGGAAGCATAGAAACTGCCTGCCATGTCCATGGTAAGCACAGGAAAAGGATGGGGGGATTTTGGGGGGTGGAAAATAGAAGTCTAGATAGGGGAGATCTATATACCACTGGCAGAGCCCAGAAGAGTAGTCCTGCTCCTCCTAGCCACACAAGGTGGAGTTTTAAATTTACCTTGCAAGGCCTCTTCGTTACCGACCAGGTTGTTGTAGTCAGGTCAGCTGCTGCAGGCAAGCCACTTTCCTCCAAGTTAACATGAAAATTAGGGTCCTATTGATGTAATAGGACTCCAATTTGCAAGTATATACGAGACTCCAGCCTTAGCATTGCCTTACAAGCCTGAAAAACAAGGCAAGTAAAAGTCCCAGCTGAGTGGGAACACATTAATTGCCCCTCCACCCAGCTTCTGCAGACTTAGGGGGCAGTTAAAGTGGAGTGGGTGAAATTGCAACAAGAAAAAAAAACATGCTTAACACATTCGTTGTAAACTTTCCAGCAGCAATACACAATTTTCTATATTAATTTGCTTACAATTCTGTGAAGCTTGAAATCAAATTCATATTCATTACTTCAGGAATCAGTCAGTTTGCTACAGCTACATAATTTCCTTCTTTGATTTTGGATGCTGTGATGGTGTGTTCAATGTTTTATTTCCTTAAATAATTAATTCCCTGCACAATGTCCTTGCAGTAAGATGCAACCCTCTAACTGCAGTATGGTAAAAATACATTAACTTATTTTAAAATCCATTTACAAAGTCATCTTAGATTAAATTTCTCACCAGATATTAACATTTTCAATGCAATGCTTGCTAAATTTCCTGTATCTTGAGACAATACACTTTTTTAAAAATTCAGGACTTTAGTGTATGAATAATTATAATAAAGTTTTACTTATACACTTGTAATTGAAATTAAAATATAAAAAGTTTAAAAATGAACAGCCTCTCAAATAATTTCTATATTTCTCAAGTCAAACCATCAACTTATTTAATGCACTTGTTTTAGAATCTAGAAATTAAAAAGATTGCAATCAATTTGTTTTGAAAAAACATAGACACGCATACTTATAAGTGGTCAGCCATAGTTTGTAATTTTTGTATGAAGCATTTCGATTTTACTTTTATGCAAAAATGCTCTATCAAAATAATCACACTGTGCTTGAATAAATTCTTTGTATAAATTCACTTTGCTGTAGCTTTAAATCACAAAATTCTAGGGGAGAAATTAAACTAACTGTACAAACCACTCTATGGCCGGAATTTTATGCCGCCCCAGAGGTTGGATGGGGGCAGCGTAAAATTGAGCAGCAGGCTCCGGGAGGCCTACCCGCTCCACTTCTGCCTCCGGACACGTTTACGGCGTCGGGTGGGGGAGTGGGAAACGGCCCACCCGCCCGAGGCCAATCAAGGCCCTTAAGTAGCCACTTAACGGCCACTTAAGGGCCCTCATCTGCCTCCACGGGTATTTCACCCGTGGCAAGCGGGTGTGCCCTTTGGCATTAAGAAATGTATCTATCTCCTTCTTGAATATATTTAATGATTTGGCCTCCACTGCCTTCTGCGGTAGAGAATTTCACAGGTTCACCACCCTCTGAGTGAAGAAATTTCTCCTCAATTCGGTTCTAAATGGCAAACCCTGTATCCTGAGACTGTGACCGCTGGTTCTGGACTCCCCAGCCATTGGGAACATTCTCCCTGCATCTAGCCTGTCTAGTCCTGTTACAATTTTATAGGTTTCTATGAGATCCCCTCTCATTCTTACACACTCTTATGAATATACGCCTAGTCGACCCAATCTCTCCTCATACGTCAATCCTGCCATCCCAGGAATCAGCCTCGTTTGTCTTCTTTGCACTCCCTCCATGGCAAGAACATTTTTCCTCACATAAGGAGACCAAAACTGCACACAATACTCCAGATGTGGTCTCACCAAGGCCCCGTATAACTGCAGTAAGACATCCTTGCTCCTGTACTCCTGTTTCCACTTCATAAATAGAAATCCAAAGCCAAAACTCAAACTCCATTTGGGATGTAAAACAATGGGTAGTTTAAATCCAATATCCAACCTGGTTTTAAAAAAGCTCAGAAATCCCTTGGTCACATGCGCAGAGCTCAGCTAACTGGCATCCGATGTACTTTTAATATTAGGATTTGGGTTGCACTAGCAGAGAAAATGGACACCAAGCATGGCCAGTTCAAGGAAGTGTTTATTATTTACATTATTATGCCATTAGCATAATATACAAATACATTATACTGCTTCCCCTTTCAAAAGAGGGGGCGGATTGGACCGAAGGGAGTGGAGCTGGCAGAGACAGTGGGGTGGGGGGGGGGGGACGCGCACGCAGAGACAGTTGGGGGGGTGGGGTTGAGCACGCAGAGACCGTGGGGGGGGGGGGGGTGGGAAGAGGGTGGTGAGCATGCAGAGGCCATGGGGGTGGGGGGGGGGGCAGGGTAGGGAACGCAGAGACAGTGGGTGGGCGGGGGCAGTCAGCGCGCAGAGACCATGGGGGGGGGGGGGGGGGGAGAGATAAGACCATGAGGACGTGAGCGCACAGGGGCCGTGAGAGCGCAGGGGCTGTAGGGAGGGGGGGGGGGTGGGGTTGAGCGTGCAAAGACCGTTGGAGGGGGCGGTGAGCACGCAGAGATGGAGGCAGTACTGGTGGAGGGAGGTGATGTAGGCCGAGTGGTAGTGTGTTTCTGCTCCTGGGCCAAGGGATGAATTGTTGGGAAAAAAAAAGGTTACTAATTTTTTTTTTACCCAATGTGCCCTATTTATAATGCCTTTATCTTTCCAAAATTTGCTCACGGCCCCCAAATGAAGGACAAAAATTGTAATGTGGCCCCTCACACGAAAACATTGGATATCCCTGGACTATAGCCTTTATCTTCTCTTCCTTTGGCTGCAGTCCTTTTTCATTGATTTTCAGGCCAAAGTACACTACCTTGGATTGCTCCTTTTCAACTTCACATTGTGATCACTGAGCCTTTTTAACACTTTGTCCAACACTTGACAATTCTCTTCCTCTGTTGCGGTCGCAATCAACGCAATGTGGCACTCCTGGCAAAATATAATCCACTGTAGCTTGGAAGATTTTTGGAGAAGACTTCACACTACAGGGCAGCTTCATGTAAGAGTATAACCTCATGTGTGGATTTATCGTGAGATAATGCTGACTCTCTCGATCCACACTGAGCTGTGCCTAAGCATGGGACAAATCCATGTGAATAGCTTGCATCCCGCTAACTCCACATACAAATCTTGAGAGGTCAGTAGTGAATAATGCTCATCATCCACTACCTGGCTGATTGTGACTTTGTAATCTCCACATAGTCCTATGGTTACGTCTAACTTGGGTACGATTACAATTGGGGTTGCCAAACACTGTGGTCAGTTTTCACTATCACACCACTTCTCTCTAGCTTCTTTAGTTCCTCTTCAATTTGGTTTTCGCAAACATAAGGGACCAGCCTAGCCTTGCAATATACTATTACATACTGTCACAATACTGTTTTTTTTCCCCCTCGGGAAATATTGCAGTGCGCCTTTAAGGCTGTAAAAGATCAATACATCTTTAAGGCAGCAAGCTCTGGAGACTGTAAGCTAAAGTGCATTCTGGTTGCCAGGCAACAACCATACAGAGAGGGAGAACAGGGCTTCAATGTATCCATTTTGACTTTGAAACTGGCTAGCAGAGATACACAGTTGACAACTGTTCTAGCAAGTGAAGGAAGGAGAGCTCTCTCTGAGACAATTTAAACTGAAGGAAGAGAAACTGATTTACTACTCTCTATCAAAATTCTAAAAAGCTTCAAACCAAATTAATTCCTTGAAGAAATAACTAATTATTGATCTGCTGTGTTTCACTGAAAAGAAGAGTTTAACATTACAACTGCCGAACTGAACTGCTGAACCCCTATCTCTGGAAGGACCTTTCCTCATCAGGCCTTGGAAGACTGCAAGTGAACTTTGACTGTGTTGGACTGGAAGACCGTTCGCCGGAAGCGTAATCTGCAAAGACGTTATTGTTTTTTCAATTTTTTCGGGCAGCTAATTAAAAACCAAACTACCGTTAGTTTGAGTATATGTATGCGAATGTGCGAGTTAGATTTTTTAAATAAGTTCTAAGGTCTTTAGATATTGGTTTATAATAGTAGTGTTTAATATTTTAGTTTTTTTTAAATAGTTAATTTGTTGATATCTAAAGATATCTGGTTTGGTTCGCTTCATTCGGGGGGGGAGGGGGGGGGGGAGGTTGGTTACAAGATTGTTTTAATTTGGCTTTCTTCGATTTGGAAAGCTGAAAGAAATATGATACAACCTGTGGAGCGACGGGACTGAATTGACAGTGCGTTACTCCCACCGCAGTCAGAATCATATATTTTGATTGGAAGCTTTGTTCTCAGCGGTCCTAACAATACGAATTAGGAGCAGGAGTAGGCCACTCGGCCCCTCGAACCTGCTCCGCCATTCAAAAGTTCATGGCTGATTTGACTGTAATCTCAACTCCACATTCCCGTTTACCCCCAATAACCTTTCACCCCCTTGCTTATTAAGAATCTATCTACCTCTGCCTTAAAAATATTCAAAGACTCTGCCTCCACCACCTTTTGAGGAAGAGAATTCCAAAGAGTCATGCCCATCAGAGACAAAATTTCCCCATCTCAGTCTTAAATGTGCAACCCCTTATTTTTAAACAGTGACCCCTAGTTCTAGATTCTCCCACAAGAGGAAACATCCTTTCCACATCCACCCTGTCAAGACCCCTCAGGATCTTATATGTTTCAATCAAGTTGCCTCTTAATCTTCTAAACTCCAGCAGATACAAGCCTAGCCTGTCCAACCTTTCCTCATAAGACAACTCGCCCAATCAAGGCATTAGTCTAGTAAACATTCTCTGAACTGCTTCCAAAGCATTTACTTAAATAAGGGGACCAGAACTGTACACACTTCTCTAGACGGAACCAAAGAAAAGTTACGGCACAGAGGATATTCAGCCCATCGTGTCTGTGGCAACTGAAAAACGAGCCTCCCATTCTAATCCCATCTTCCAGCACCTGGTCCGTAGCCTTGCAGGTTACAGCACTTCAGGTGCAGGTCCAGGTGTAGGTACCTTTCAAATGACTTGAGGGTTTCTGCCCACACCACTGATCCAGGCAGCGAATTCCAGACACCCACCACCCTCTGGGTGAAAATGTTTTTCCTCATGTCCCCTCTAATCCTTCTACCAATCACCTTAAATCTGTGCCCCCTGGTAATTGATTTTTCCGCTAGGGGAAACAGGTCCTTCCTGTCTACTCTATCTAAGCCCCTCATAATTTTGTACACCTCAATTAAGTCACTCCTCAGCCTCCTCTGTGCTAAGGAAAACAACCCTAGCCGATCCAATCTTTCCTCATAGCTGCAACTTTCAAGCCCTGGCAACATTCTTGTAAATCTCCTCTGTAGTCTCTCCAGAGCAATTATGTCCTTCCTGTAATGTGGTGACCAGAACTGTATGCAATACTCCAGCTGTGGCCTAACCAGCATTTTATACAGTTCCAGTATTACATCCCTGCTTTTGATTCGATACCTCGGCCAATAATTGGGCGGCTAGATTTTTCAGCCAGCGCAGACACGATGGGCTGAATTACCTCCTTCTGTGCCATAATTTTTCTATGGTCCTATGTTTGGGGCGGCATAGTGGCGCAGTGGTTAGCACCGCAGCCTCACAGCTCCAGTGACCCGGGTTCAATTCTGGGTACTGCCTGTGTGGAGTTTGCAAGTTCTCCCTGTGTCTGCATGGGTTTCCTCCGGGTGCTCCGGTTTCCTCCCACATGCCAAAGACTTGCAGGTTGATAGGTAAATTGGCCATTATAAATTGCCCCTAGTATAGGTAGGTAGTAGGGAAATATAGGGACAGGTGGGGATGTGGTAGGAATATGGAATTAGTGTAGGATTAGTATAAATGGGTGGTTGATGGTCGGCACAGACTCGGTGGGCTGAAGGGCCTGTTTCAGTGCTGTATCGCTTAAAAAAAAGGAAAGCATTCCATATGCCTTCTTCATGACTTTATCTACCTGTCCTGCCACCTTCAGGGACCTGTGGAAATGCACTCCAAGGTGTTTCATTTCCTCTACTCCTCTCAATATTGTTATCACGGTGCATCTATATTTTTTGTTAGTTTTTTTTGAGAACTCATGTATTTTAGAATTATGGACATTGTTTTTATTTGGGAAAACTGAAAAGGATTCCATCAAGTTTTTCTCCCCACGAGGGTCACTGAAAGGACACAGAGAGGTCTTGTTTGAAAACAACATTTACTGGAAGACACCGTTCATCAGATAAATACCCAGCGGGGGCTTTTTGACTTGGGGGAGATGCTTACAGAGAAGTGACATATCAAGATTTATAGGGGTCAGGAGGCTTGACTCGAGATATTGGGCTGAATTTTACCAGCTTTCCGATGTCAGGGGGTCGTGGTGGGGTTGGGGGGGGGCAGAAAATTCTTCTGGGAGACGCCTACCACAACCCCCAATGCCAGGAAGGCCCTGCTGTATTTTACCCGCGGTGAGGCCTCAGTGCCGCCACCCCTCCCCCTGCGGCTTGGCAGCAGAGCCTTCATCTCCGTATTAAAATCAATGTAAATAAATTTAAATGAACTTACCTGGTCCTGACAGCCGTCACATGCTGATATTCCGGCCGTTGGCTGAAACTCCCGCACCATCGGATCTCCGTTCAGAGATCCGAGGCGTGAGACTGGTGGGTGGGGAGTGAAATTTTCGGGGCGGGGGGAGCAGTGAAAGCTATTTCAACTTACTGAGGGGAAGATGGGAAGGGGCTGAAGGGCAAAGATCTTTAAGTTTGGGGGTGAAATGTCAGGACCGGCAAAGCGTTGTTTTGGGGGGGGGGGGGGATTAAACCTTTCTGTATAATTGGGGGGGGGGGGTGGGAGAGGGGACTCGCTTGTTTTTTTGTCACTTTTCACATTTTCCCTTTAAAAATGTAAATTTCTTCTAAGGGCTTGAAGCCTTTTCAGTTTAAATGTGCCCCCGCATGAAATATCATGCCTTCTTCCAAGAACGGCAGAGAGCTTACAAAATTCAGCCCACTTTTATTGGTTTTGCTTTGGACAGTCTACTGGGGTGTAAACTGTTTTGAAGGCAGTTGGAGAAAACCAGTCAAGAGAGCAGTCACCATCGGCATCCTCTTCCATCACCTGGAGAACTTCCTGAGAATCAAGTGCAAGAAATAGAGAAACTGACGCTGCATTTCTCCTGAAAAGCCTGTCAAAAACCCCAGTTGTCACATTTTTCCTGGAAAGCCTGCCAAACTGATCTTCAATGCCGCCTGAAAAGAACTGTTCTGGAAAGATCCCAATGACAGCCGTCTATGCATATTTGGGATGCCTAACCAAGAAGGGACAACTGGCATCATTCTATACCTTCTCTTTTTTTCTTCAAGAATTAGCAAGTATTTGGTCGAAGTATTTTTTTTTTTGTCTTTTTTTTTGTAACAGAGCTCAAAAAAGATTTTTTTTTCCGGTTAACTGGTGTGCGTGCATGTGTATGTGCGTGTGTGTGAGGTAAAAGGGAATTTTCACATTTCAGTGTGTCATGGTCCCGTAGTTATTTTTCCCGGGAATATGCAGTTTCCCTTTAAGGCTTGAAAAGGATCAGTACTGCTTTAAGAACCAGCAGGCCTCCGGAGTTACTGAGAAGATGCATTTTCATTGTCTTGGATACAGCCATTTGGAGACTGCGATTCAAAGGGTGCATTCTCGTTACCATGGATATAGCCACTTGGAGTGAGTATCAAGCAATACATTTGTTACAATTCAATTTTGAACTGGCTTATTCATTGAAGACAGTTTGTTCTAAGAGAACACAAACAGACACAGCTGGTGTTGGCAGCTGAAAAAAGAGCTCTCATCCATTTAAACTGAAGGAAGGGAATTTTAGTCTGTTTAATTATTATCTCTCAAAATTCTAAGAAAATTCAAGCCAAAAGAGAGATCTCTGGTAATTTAAATTGAAGAAAGGGAAGTTAGGTTGTAACAATCTTTTATCCCTCAAAAACTCTAAAGTCAAACTGATTCATTTAAAAAGTGTTTGCAAGTCATTAATTGTTGAAATTCGCTGAAGGAAGGAAAGTGTCACATACTGCTGAAATTAGACTATAGACTGTTATACTGTGGAAGAACCTTCCCCCCCCCCATCGGACGGCTGTGAGGACTTCAAGCAATACTGGATTTTAAATTTGCAAGGACTCTAATTTTTTCTGTTATAAATGTTGTTTATATCTTCATAGTGTTTAAGAATTTAGTTTTTCTAATTAAACAGTTTATTTGTTGATTTAAAGACACCTGATTTGGTTAGCCTCATTCAGGGGCTAATGGATGGTACAATTTGGCTGGGTCTTTCTTAATTTGGAAAGTTTTAAAAAATATGTTAGGTGATCTGTGGAGTGACAGGATTGAATTAACAGTGTGTTTCTCCCACTACAATCAGAATTGTATATTTTGATTGGGGGCTTTGGCTGGAGCAGACAGTCGTAACAACTACGTGTTAATGCTTTGCTTCATTACTGGTTATGTCTTGTTTTACAATAAACTGATAATTTTGCTGTTTATTAAAGAAACCTGGTTGGTGTATTTTATTCTGGGATAAAGAGTAGCGTCTATCTGCTAGCATTTTATATCACTTCTGCTGCAAATGATTGTATATTGAAACTGTTTATTTTGCAAAATTCTGAACAAACTTTTACAAAACTTTATTTTGAAACAAATGTGAACATGTAATATTTTGTATTTCAAGCATCAAAAACAGATTGCCAAGGGCAAGTTTAGCACAGATGACAGTGGGAATGGAGTTGGTACTGTTCAATATGTTTTATCTACTTTGTTTAGAGCTGTATTAAACAAACATTTGATTGCTTTCTAAGCTCTTTTTAGATTTAACTAAATTTGAGCTAAAATAAAATGGGTGTTAATAAAATTTAAAAAAAGGGAATCAAGGGATATGGGGAGCGGGCGGGAAACTGGAATTGAAGCCCAAGATCAACCATGATCACATTGAATGGCGCAGTAGACTCGATGGGCCATATGCTCTACTTCAGCTCCTATTTCTTGTGTTCTTGTGTCTATGAATAACTGTATCGATAACTGGGTAAACATTTAAATATATGTTGTAACCTGTGGAGAAGTGACATGGCACTCCTCCAACCTTAGTCGTAACAATATTGTCAGGCAAGCCCCCCACTGCCAAGACTGAGGCGCACATTATTTTACCGCATGAATATTAAAACTTAAAATTGCAAGCCCCTGACTGGAAAGACATTTGCATGGTAACAGATAGTGTTGGAACAAGGGACAAAGGGCCACGCCCTGACTCATTCAACCATCAATGGACTTTTGATTACCTGACGTTGAAGGTCGGGGGAGATAGCATCACAGGTTGACTGCTAAGCTAGTAGCATCCACAAACAAAGAAGAAATGGTCAGATCAGTTTTAGTCACATGACTAGCCGGCTATTGGAATTTGAACTTCAAATGGAATTTGAACTCAGAACACCGTGTGCTCCTGGAACTGAAGCAGAACCCTCTCCTGTCTGCCTGCTCCCATCTCCTTCCCACGGAACTGAATCTTGTAAAAACACATGAACCTCAGAGAGAGAAAAAATCTCCTACATGAACAAGGTTTAAGCAGAATACTGGGCCCCAAAGAAACAGCAAGAATTACCTACAAAAGGACTAGACCATGAGCTTGAAGCACAGTAACAAGATTTGCCTCAAACTGTTCCACTTTATCTTTTCTGTCCTTATTTGCATGTGTATATTGCACCTGCATGCTAGTGTGGGCGTGTCACATATCCGTAGGCGTCAACCGTATTAGACTTTAAGTCTACGTTTTAATAAATTTCACTTTTCTCCTTTAAACCTGAGAAAACCTGGTGTGCTGGTTTCTTTGCCTTATAATTGGAAAGCTGTGAACAAGGGGTCACAAAAGGGGAGCTCAAAACACTGTTTTAAAAAAACCCTGTTACAATAAGACCAGGTGAAGATAGTAACAAACCCCTAGACACCTTTCTCACCTGGTCGTAACAATATCCTCCTGTTTATTGTGTATTCCCTTGCTTTGTTTGCCCTCCCCACTACCTGACACTTCTCCAGATTGAATTCCATTTGCCACTTTTCCTCCCACTCAACCAAACCATTGATATCATTCTGAAGTCTATAGCTATCCTCTTCACTATCAACCACACGGCCAATTTTTGTATGATCTGCAAATTTCCGAATCATGCGTCCCACGTTTAAGTCCAAATCATTAATATATATCGCAAACAGCAATGGACCCAACACTGAGCCCTGTGGAACGACACTGGAAACCGCTTTCTGTTCACAAAAATGTAGTCGACCATAACTCTTTGTTTCCTATCACTGAGCCAATTCTGAATGCAACTCTCCACAGTCCCCTGTATCCCATGGGCTTTTACTTTTCTGACCAATCTGCCATGTGGGACTTTGTCAAATGCCTTACTAAATTCCATGTATACAACGTCCACTGCGCTACCCTCATCGATCCTCCTTGTTATTTCCCCCAAAAATTCAATTAAGTCAGTAAGTCCCTTAACAAATCCACGTTGACTATCCCTGATTAATACGTGCATGACTTTCTACGTGACAGTTTATCCTATCTCTCAGAATTGATTCTAATAATTTGCCCACCACCAAGGTCAGACTGACCAGCCTATTATTATTTGGCCTATACCCCCAACTCTTTTTCCAATACATTGATGACTGTATTGGTGCTGTTTCCTGCTCTCGCCCCAACCTGGAAAACTTCATCAACTTTGCTTCCAATTTCCACCCTTCTCTCACCTTTACATGGTCTATCTCCGACACTTCCCTTCCTCAACTTCTGTGTCTATCTCTGGGGATAGGCTGTCCACTAATATTCATTATAATCCCACCGACTCTCATGGCTACCTTGACTACACTTCCTTACACCCTGCTTTCTGTGAGGACACCATTCCATTTTCCCAGTTTTTCCGTCTCCGACGCATCTGTTCTGATTATGCTACCTTCCACAACAGCACTTCTGATATGTCTTCCTTTTTCCTCAACTGAGGATTCCCCCCCACTGTGGTTGACAGGGCCTGCAACCGTGTCTGACCCATTTCCTGCAATTCTGCCCTCACCCCTTCCCCTCCCTCCCAGAACCACGACAGTGTTCCCCTTGTCCTCACTTTCCACCCTACCAGCATCCACATCCAAAGGATCATCCTCTGCCATTTCCACCACCTCTAGCATGACACCATGACCAAACACATCCTCCCCTCCCCGTCAGCATTCCGAAGGGATCAGTCCCTCTGCGACACCCTGGTCCACTCCTCCACTACCCTCCGACACCTCGTCCCCTTCCCATACAATCACAGGAGTTGTAATACCTGCCCTTTTACCTCCTCTCTCCTCACTATCTGAAGCCCCAGACACTCCTTACAGGTGAAGCAGCAATTTACTTGTACTTCTTTCAATCTGGTATATTGTATTCGCTGCTCACAATGTGGTTGTCTCTACATTGAGACGACCAAATGCAGATTGGATGACTGCTTTGCGATGCACCTCCGCTCAGTCCACAAGCATGACCCCAAGCTTCCGGTTGCTTGCCATTTCAATTCACCACTCTGCTCTCATGCCCACATTTCTGTCCTTGGCCTGCTGTAGTGTTCCAGTGAACATCAATGCAAGTTTGAGGAACAGCACTTCATCTTCCAACTAGGCACTCTACAGCCTTCCAGACTCAACACTGAGTTCAACAATTTCAGAGCATGAATGTCCTTTTGTTAATTTTTTTTGATTTTTTTTAAACTATGTGCCTGCCTTAAACTTGTTTATTCATGTTTATGCATTTGGACAGAGCTGTTCATTATTTTGCCATTAACACTCTCTCTGGACTAATGCTTTGTCTTTCACCACAATCATCAGCACTCCCTTTCCCTTGACATCTTTGTTATTTAATCTCTCCAGCCCTCTGCCCCATCATACACCTTCCCTTTTGTTCTCTTCCACCACCAACATCACCCCCCCGACCCCACCACCCTTCACTTGATCAAAGCATTTCTAACCTTTACTCTGCTTCTCTCTCCAAAGATGCTACCAGACCTGCTGAATATTTCAAGCACTTTCCGTTTTTATATTAGAAATTTGTTGGCAGTGGTCGGGGGGTTGGAGGATGTTAAAGTAGGGATGAGATGGCAAGGCAGAGATTTGGAGAAGGAGGTACAAAAGTAAAAATATTTGGCTGAAGAACCAACCACCAACGCTGGAGTGAGAGATGATGAGTAATCCAGTGTCAGAGGAGTAATGGAACTATGTGAATGAAGCAGTTTGGGCAGTGCAAATGCGTATTTTATGGCACAAGCATTTTTTTTTGTGCCAACACAAAAGTCTTCTTCCTCGCTTCCTATGAACCGAAATGTGATCTTATAATCTGAAGTATTATGGAATAGCAGTTTGAAGAGTGAACAATGAAATCCTTTCACAATTGGTACATACACTGGAAATCCCACCATACATGCGTGCTCTCCATATACAATCAGATCAGTGTATTGAGATAGACATCCAGGTATTGGAAAGGATGCGCAGAGGCTAAGTGAATTGATAGCTGGGTTAGGCACTTCAAATACAAGGAGAGGCAAGGATTGTTTATACTCGAGATGGGAAGGTTCAGGGTTAAACTTAAACAAGTATTTAAGTTCTTTAAAAAAGGTATCAATATGTTTAATATGGCTACAGATTATACAAGAATGTAGAATAGCCTTAAAATTTAGAAGAGACAGATTTAACTGCTTTAAAGCAAGGGTATTGAATGTATAAAATAGGAATAGACTGCCAAGGCAGGCAATAGGAGAAGAGATAGAACTGGTTAAGAACTTGAAAGAAAACAAATTATAGATGGACGCCAGATATTGCGGAATATTTCTTAGTGTCAAGAAAACCTACCTTGCCAAATGAGGATTTAATTCATGAGTCGGAAACCTACATTAAACTTTTAATGAAAGAGCTGGAATCCTACAGTTAACTTTTTAAAAAACTGACAGCCAAGATGGCCACCGCAATTTGCATCTGAAACACCTTTCACATTCCAAGACATCAAAGGAAGATGCATAATAATGTAAAAGCAAAATACTGCAGATGCTGGAAATCTGAAATAAAAACAAGAAATGCTGGAAATACTCAGCAGGTCTGGCAGCATCTGTGGAGAGAGAAGCAGAGTTAACATTTCAGGTCAGTGACCCTTCTTCAGAACTGGCAAGTATTAGAAATGTGATAGGTTTTAAGCAAGTAAAGTGGGGGTGGGGCAAGAGATACAATGGAGAAGGTGTAGATAGGACAAGGTCACAGAGAATAACCGACCAGAAGGTCATGGAGCAAAGGCAAACAATATGTTAATGGTGTGTTGAAAGACAAAGCATTAGTACAGATAGGGTGTTAACGGACTGAAAACTGAACAACCGCAAGTACAAACATGAAAAAAGTGGGTAGGCAAACTGAACAAACTAAGATAAAATAAAATAAAACACAAAAAAAATAAAGAACTAAAAATAAAAGTAAAATGGGGGGGCCCGTCATGCTCTGAAATTACTGAACTCAATGTTTAGTCCGGCAGGCTGTAGTGTGCCTAATCGGTAAATGAGATGCTGTTCCTCAAGCTTGTGTTGATGTTCACTGGAGCTCTGCATGTCTGATTAGCCTTTATCCAACACAATGGCTTGCCCTATTGATTAAACTACCTGGGATTGCTTTCATTAACAAGACATTCAAAGCCATCATGAGACAATAACATTGAAAGGGAGAAGGGGACAGATTGAAATTCCTAAACTTGAATCTCGTTAGAAGGCAACAGAGAATACACAGTCATGTGACTGTCCATCTCTGAAAGCTGGGAGTTTTCCTTGGACAAAACAGACATGTCAGTGACTCAAAGCGTGCAGAAGCCAGAAGGGCTGTCTCCCTCTCTCTCTCCAGAAGGCCTGGCGGGATGTGCAAAGCCTAGCTGCCACTTGCTAGATCCAAGACAAAGACACCAGGGGAAGAAAGCCACCTACAACTCAGCCTCCAAGAAAACCCTGAACCAAGAGGGCCAGCCACAAAATGCACTTCTCTCAGCCAAAGACTTCAAGAACACAACCTCAGCCAGAAGACAGCAGAATCACCAGATCCCACAGACTGTATATTAATTTTTATTTGTTCTGGACTCATCCAACTACAAATCTACTCCTCATCACTGTTATTTATTTCTGTGTGTGAGATTCTCATGCACGAATGTGTAGCATAATTTTTATTATTTTATTTAGATCGGGTTTAGATTGTTGAGTATAATAAACTCACCTTTTCCTTGTTTAAACTCAAGAAAACCTGTCTGATTGGTTCTTTTGTGATCACAACAAAGGTAAAAGGTAAACACTCACTCAAGTGGTAAGCACATTGACTGTTTAAAAAGGAATAAACCCTGTTGCTGTCAAATAAGATGAAGGACAAGAAGGGAGCCTTGTGACCCCTTCTCACCTGGCCGTAACACTGGACATTTGAACCAGACAGATAGACTGCAATTCTCTCTGGTCCTGTGCATCCCAGTACCTTGAAAATGCTAAATATGACTTTTTTTCAAAAATCAACTTTTTCTTTGAAAATGCAGTAACAAAATTATATCGAAGTAAATTTTAGGACAGTTTAAATAAATAAAATTGTATCACTAAAAGATAAAATTTTGTTGTTGGAAATATGTTATGATAACTTCATAAACATATCCAAATTATGAAAGTTCTAGAACGGGATGATGAAGCCACAACAATTAAAATGAACTTATTACAGAGAAACAGACAGATACTCCAGAAAGTTTTCCAATATTTATTATGCATCTGCATCTGAAATTAGATTATAATAGCATAGCAGAGATGTGAAAGAATTTAACACCAACCAGCTTTCATAATGTGAATTTTTCTTCCCATTATTCCTAGTCCTCCAAAACCCAAACATTATTGTGTGCTACAAAATTCAAGTAAAATAAATTTGGCCCTAACTTTACCACTCTGAACTGTTGAATATAGGGTGCGGAAGAGAGATAAAGTTGGTTGACATTTTGGCTTTCCCTTCCTCTTTACAGGAAACCAGCTCACCATCATTCTCACCTTCCCTTGCCAAAACCAGGAATTCACTATGTAAAGACGGAAGCTGTTCAAGAAGGCAGCCCCTACCATATTCTCAGGGCAATAAATGCAACCTTTCCAGCACAGCCCACATGCAAAGAACAAAATGTTTTAGAAAGCTATACAGTCCACAATCTAATACTTAGCTGTAAAGCAGGTTGCTGTATTTTATCCCCTTTGAGGTCAACAAACAGGCATTGAGGCTGACTGGATAAATTAGTTTTTACTGACAACAGCAGCTCTAACAATAGTGGTTTTACTTTCATGATAGGTCTAAAACCATATTCTGAAACTGGCCATTTTGTGTGGCGATACTGTATGCAGCCAGTTGCATTCTGGGTAGGAACAGTGCACCCTACCTCAAGAGCATCAAAAGAACAGCTTTATTGTAGTTTTGTTATTTGTAAATAGTATGCATTAAAATGCACTTCACAAGTGCTTCTATCACCTTGTAACAGATCAAACAAGTCACTGTGAGTTGGAAAACTTCACCGTTGTATCTGATACACAGCCATCTTTAATTAGAAATGCTCTGAAATTTTTTGCAGCATGCTGCCAGTCCTTATAGGATCTGTGTCAGTCCAATGGGATTCAGGTCCAAGTACAACTTCAGCTGAAGATCCACAAAAATTTAATCTTTGTTACATAGGGTTTTCTCTTATCAAAAGATGAAGTTTGATCTTTCAGTAAAAGAACTAAACAAATCACAATTAATTGCAACTGATAAATAAACAATAACATCAGTCATGAATTGGACAGATCACCAGGAATACTGCAAGCATATTTCTTCTCTTTTACCTACTTCTGTTCACTGTATAATTTCTGCTTTTTAAAATCAAAACGTTTCACATCAAATTTAGTGACATTGAATTCGATCTGCCGTATTTTAGCCTATTCCGCCAACTAGTCAATGTCCCTTTGCAGCTTCCTTTGGTCTTCTAAAGAATTACCTACATCTCCTATTTTGGTATCACCAGTAAATTTCAACACCATTTGGCCTATACATATATCGATATGCAATGTGAACTGAAGCGGCCTCAGAACTGAACCCTGTGAGACTTATCCTGAAGAAGTAGCTGGTGAGATAGACGATACATTGGTTTTAATTTTCCAAAGTACCCTAGATTCAGAGAAGGTTCCATTAGATTGGAAAATAGCAAATGTAACTCTTTTATTCAAAAAGGGAAGGAGACAGAAAGGAGGAAACTATAGGCCAGTTAGCTTAACATTTGTCATAGGAAAAATGTTAGAAGCTATTATTAAGGGCACTTCGAAAAATTCAAGGTAATCAGGCAGAGTCAACATGGTTTTGTGAAAGGGAAATCATGTTTAACCAATTTAGTGGAGTTCTTTGAAGAACTAACATGTGCTGTGGATAAAGGTGGATGTAGTGTGCTTAGATTTCCAGAAGACATTTCAGAAAGTGCCACATCAAAGGTTATTGCGGAAAGTAAAAGCTCATGGTGTAGGGAGTAACATATTGGAATGGATAGAAGATTGGCTAGCTAACAGGAAACAGAATAGGCATAAATGGGTCATTTTCTGGTTGACAAGATGTAATGAGTAGTGTGCCACAGGGATCACTGCTGGGGCCTCAATTTTTTACAATTTATATAAATGACTTGGATGAAGGGACCAAAGGTGTGGTTGCTAAATTTGCTGATGACACAAAGATAGGTAGGAAAGTAAGTTGTCTAGAGGACATAAGGAAGCTACAAAGGGATATAGATAGGTTAAGTGAGTGGGCAAAGATCTGGCAAAGGGAGTATAATATGGGAAAATGGGAAATTATCCATTTTGGCAGGAAGAATAAAAAAGCATATTATCTAAATGGTGAGAGATTGCAGAGTTTCAGATGGATCTGGGTGTCCTAGTGCATGAATCACAAAAGGTTAGTATGCAGGTTCAGCAAGTAATTAGGAAAGTTAATAGAATGTTATCGTTTATTGCAAGGGGAATTGAATACAAAAGTAGGGAGGTTATGCTTGTTATGCAGGGCATTGCTGAGACCACATCTGGAGTATTGTGTACTGTATCGGTCTCCTCATTGGAGGAAGGATATAAATGCGTTGGAAGCAGTTCAGAGATGGTTTACTAGACTAATACCTGGAATGGGCGGGTTGTCTTATGAGGAAAGGTTGGACAGGCTAGGCTTGTATCCACTGGAGTTTAGAAGAGTAAGAGGCAACTTGATTAAAACATACAAGATCCTGAGGGGTGGATGTGGAAAGGATATTTCCTCTTGTGAGATAATCTAGAACTAGGGATCACTGTTTAAAAACAAGGGGTTGCCCATTTAAGACAGAGATGAGGAGAAATTTTTTCTCTCAGAGGGTCATGAGTCTTTGGAACTCTCTTCCTCAAAAGGCGGTGGAAGCAGAGTCTTTGAATATTTTTTAAGGCAGAGCTAGATAGATTCTTGATAAGCAAAAGGGTAAAAAGGTTTATCGGGGTTAGGCGGGAATGTGGAGTTGAGGTTACAATCAGATCAGCCATGGTCTTGTTGAATGGCGGAGCAGGCTCCATGGGCCGAGTGGCCTACTCCTCCTCCTAATTCGTATTATCGTATACGTATGTACGAATAGAATAAAAAAGCAAGGAAGTTATAGTGAACCTTTATGAAACTCCCAGCTGGAGTACTGTGCTCAATTGTGGGCACTGCGCTTTAGGTAGGATGCCACAGCTCTGGAGAGGGTGAGGAAGAGATTTACTAGAACGGTACCAAGGATGAGGGGCCTCAGTTATGTGGAGAGACTAGGGAAGCTGGGATTGTTCTCCTTAGAGCTGTGAAGGTAAGAGCAGGTTTGATAAAGGTGTTCAAAATCATGAATGGTTTTGGTACAGTAAGCAAAAACTGTTTCCAGTGGCAGAAGGGCCAATAACCAGAGGTTGCAGATTTAAGGTGATTGACAAAAAGACCAGAGGCAACATAAGGAAACTTTTTTTTAAAAAACACATCGAGTTGTCATGATCTGGATGCACTGCTTGAAAGGGTGTTGGAAGCAGATTCAGTAGTATCAGTTGAAAGAGAATTTGATAAATACTTGAAGGGATTTTTTAAACAGGTCCGTGAGGAAGGAGCAGGTGCATGGGGTTAACTTGGTAGCTCTACCAAAGAGCTAGCACAGGCACGATGTGCTGAATGCCCTCCTTCTTTGCTGCATCATCCTATGATTCTATGAAGATATGTGCCAAATTCATCCATAATAAAAACTGAATTTTCCTCAATACAGATCTTCTGGCCTGGAATCACCTGGATTAGGTTTATCTCCTTTGTTAAAAATGAGTTTTCCATTGACCTCTATCTAGTCTTCTGGCACACATCCACACTAGAGCCCTAAAGTATAATTTCCAGGGTCTTGGCAACTTCCTCTCAAATTATCCTAAAATTCCATTCCCTTTTCTCCAGTTTCTGCCGCTCTGTCCTAAGTGGATAATTAAAATCTCCAAAAATAATAATTGCTATTTTGCCTCATCTTTCTAATTTGACAGATTTCCTCATCCATTTCCTTCCCATAATCTGGAAATCTGTCATACCCTCACTAAGTTAACAAGACCTTTAATATTTGAACTCCAACCATATTGGCTAACTACCCCTTTCTTGCCTACATCAGGCCCCTCGAGAGCATGTATTCCCTCTTTTATCAACATTTACACTGCACCACCCTTATCTACTCCATTCCTCCTGAATATTATTACATCTTGGTGTTTACTTTCCATTCTTGTCCAGTTGCAGCCAGGTTTCTTTTAATGTTAATAATTCTTTTAAGTCTAGATCTACCTGTAAAATAATTGGTCCCAATTCCCCCTGTTTATTTCCAACTTTGTGATATATATATATTTTTTAAACTATTCCTTTTCCCATACCTTTTGTCAAAGCTACCCATTACCTTTATTTCAGTCTTTTCCCATTTATAACTAGCCCATTTGATTTTTATTCCTTTGCTCTAACTAAATTAATTCCTGCATGATTATTCTCATCTATTGCTCCCTTCACAATTAGCTAACCCTAGTTAATTTTTTCTTGCTACTGCCTCCCCCCACCAATCCTACTTTGCAAACCAGGTTATGCAGAGCAGGCTTGAAAATGGCTTACTCCTGCTCATGTTCTTACAATTTAGATTAGCCTATCAGATGTACCCCATCTGTCCCAGAACTGCTGCCATGCCCAAAGTGGAATCTCTCTTCCTTATATCTCACCTTTAGCTACGCACTAATTTCCCTAAACTTCCGGTCCTTTTCTGTTCTAGCATTTATACTTGTAGAAGACATGCTCCTAAGCTTGTCTCCTAGCCTCTTAAATTCATCTTTCAGAACAGCAAGCCTGCCTTTACCTACATAATTAAGCACATCAACAGACAGGAAATAAAAATTATCCCAATGACCTGGGGGAATGGCAAAAAAAGACTAAAACTCTAAAAGTGGCATGCATCCCGTGCAAATGCGCCGTCCCCGAGCCCCTGCGATATTACCAGCAGGGGCTCATTTAAAGAGGGGGCGGAGCAGCCGCCCCAATGACTTAAGGGGGCTGCCACCGCGTCCCCAGAAACAGCGTCCGGCGCCACACCATTTTTAAAGGGCTTTAAGCCCTTCAGTAGCATTTCAAAATTTAAAGGTCCTGATCTCCGAGATGTAACAATAAAATGTCATTTCAAACATAAATCACTTGTCCCACCCCACCCAATGGGTAAATTATACATTAATCGCACTCTGCCTCCATAATAAACCTTTAACAGTATTCTGAACTTCCTCCCCCAAAATTTGTTCCCTTTGACCCTCAACCCCTTCTCACATCCCATTAGCCAGCAAAGATTGTTTACCCTGCTCCTTCACCCCGGCCCCCCTGAAAATTTTATTCCTCCCTCCTGCCCACCAGGTTCTTGCCCCGGAACTCCGTATGGAGTTCCGAGGGCATGCGGAGTACTAATGCCGGCCGTAAAATCAGCGTGGGACAGCCGCCACCTGCAGGTAAGTTCATTTACATCTCTTTGTTGTCCATTTGAATATTAAGATGAAGGACCTGCTGCCAGGCAGCGATGGGGTGCCGTACCGAGGTCCCCCCGCCGCCGGTAATATGCAGCAGACTCTTCTCGACGTCGTGGGTCGAGGCTGGCCTCTCCCCATTGCATTTTACCAGCCCCTGTGCCGCAGCGCGCAGGGCTGAGGGACCGGTAAAATTCAGCCCATAGTACTTCAAAACTGTGGTATCACACAAGAGATATACGGCTCGGATTTTGCCACGGTGATGACAGCGAAACTGTCAGACTTCCACTGAAACTGACAGCAACTTCACAGGATAACACAGCAATCAGAAGCTGCTGTCAGGATTCTGTGCTCCTCCATTTGGGGGGGGGGGGTGGGGGGGTGGGGGGGAGGGAATCTCAACAGCACACCCAAAGTGCAATCCCTAAGCAATCAGTGAATTAATGAAAGCTACTTTTACGCTGTAAATGCCCTTGGAAAAGGTACACCTTATTGAATGAAGTGTAACTGGGCTTTTAAACACCATACCGACATTGTAATTATTACTAAACACCCACAATGGCCCCAAGAAGCTAATTTTATAGTCATGGAATGTAAAATTTTTCCATTATGGTGAAAAATTCCATATATTTTTAATTTTTGTTTATAATATTTTAGCTTTGATCTTAATCCATAATCACTTATTTTGCTATCTGAAATTTTAAATTAAAAGTGAAGGGATTCAGTGCCTTTAGCTTCCTGTTTTGCTGTCTGTAAGAATGCTTCAATGTGACTGGCTGCTTATCTTGCTTGCTGACTTTCCCATCATCCTTCGGGCTCGGCGTACCAACATGTGACGCCGAAGGGTCTGCCCTTTCCAATGAGCCATGCCTGGTGCAGAGTGGATGAGGCACCCCGGAGCAACAACCCCGCCAAGCACCACCATCAGAACACGACAAATGGGTAACCAGTGAATCAAGAACCCACACTCCCGACCCCGCCCGCCCACCCAGCCCCTCCTTCCGCAATGGACGATGCCTTGCGTAGACATCCACATGAAGGGGGCTCTCGTTCCGCCACCACACTCCCACATGAAGTGCTCTCATTCCCTATCAGATCCCTGCACCCATACACCCTTCAAAGAACCAACCACCAACAACCAGCGACCCAACCATCGAAAACACGCACCAAACATGCATCAAAACATGGCCACCTTCGCAAATTCACCCCCATGCTGCCTATTAAGCCCACCAACACTTACTGCAGCCAAGCGCAGCGAAAAGTTGAAGTGACAACACATTAACCAATTTTCAAATTTGGTCAACTGATTAACCAGACTCTTTGCCAATCTGACGGGAGTAAATCATAAACCAATTCCATGAGGTCAACTGATTAACTGAGTGCAGTGGTGAGGCGCAGCAGTGACAAATGATAAACCAAAGATCTTTGCACTTTTGTTTTCCGAGTGACAAATCATTAACCAAGGTACTTGGTGGGAGGAAAGAGGCGAGGCAAAGGGGGTGCGGATGAGTACCTGGAAGTCGGGCACCTGGCCAGGGTGACAATCCCAGGTACCACTCTGGCCCTTAGTCAGATCAAGCACGAACCAGCAAAGGCCTCGTACTGCAGCTGGCCAGGCAGCAGAGGACTTTGCGCACGGCAACGTGCCCTCTGAAGAAGGATGCAGCGTGGTCCGGAAGGAGGTAGCAGAGTCCTCCTGCGAGGAAATCTCCACGGTCCACCTCTGTGCCTCCTCTTCCACCACCCCCCCCCCACCCCCGACCCTCCCGAGAGGTGTCCTCCCCTGAGGAGCGGCCCCAAAGAAATGGAGGGTGGGAGTTCTGTGGCGTGCACTCGGGTACCGACAGAAGTTTGGCTCAAGAGATGACTTTCAATAGATTGCAACGAGATAGCTGCTCTGCCTCGTCCAGCCGCTTCGCACCCTGTAGATAATAGAACTTTCACTAAAAGGGGTAATTCTGCGATCCCATACTCCTAACTGCTCTCACAGAGAATCTGAGTTGCCAATAAAACTATAAACAAACAGTTTACTCTCAGGTCCCTGACTTATGTTCCCTGTGAGCGCAGCTGCCAGTTGGAATGCTGAATTGAGGAATTATCTTTACAAATCACTTCCCATTAAAATTGAATGCTCATTAATAGGACCTTATTTTTGTAAGGATATATAAGAGCTATGGTATGGAACAGTAGTGGAGTCAGCCATATTTTGCAAAAACAAAAGGCATGCCTGCTGTCCTTTTTAATATTTTTTATTCATATCATGTCTCTGCATTAAGGCTGCATCTGCTCAAGTTAATGCTCGAAAATTCTTGCACATAACTACTCTGCAAGTCATTTTTAAAAATTAAGTAGAAATAAATTTTTATTAAAAAGTCACAATTCTCATTACTGTTTGGATTAATTGAGGGTTACTAAAAAGTTTGGGAGAGGGAAGAACTAATTTATTCTTGCTAGTTTACTTTCAATTTTACTGTTTCAACCCAAGGGCTTACAGCTGAGCTACATCTCCCATACAGCAAACCAGGCAATGAAAGTGGAAGAGCACCAATCATCTTAATTAACTGAGTTGCAATTAGGTTCAGGTAAATACCTGAAAGAGCACTGGAAGGATTCTGAACTGGGATCTCTTCTGATCACTATGATTTGGATATAGGGCTAGAGGAACAATACTAAAATATATAAAATATTAATGAGGTATAGTCATTAATTGAACAAGAACAAAGAACAAAGAAAATTACAGCACAGGAACAGGCCCTTCGGCCCTCCAAGCCTGCGCCGATCCAGATCCTCTATCTAAACATGTCGCCTATTTTCTAAGGGTCTGTATCTCTTTGCTTCCTGCCCATTCATGTATCTGTCCAGATACATCTTAAAAGACTCTTATCGTGCCCGCGTCTACCACCTCCGCTGGCAACGCGTTCCAGGCACCCACCACCCTCTGCGTAAAGAACTTTCCACGCATATCCCCCCTAAACTTTTCCCCTCTCACTTTGAACTCGTGACCCCTAGTAATTGAATCCCCCACTCTGGGAAAAAGCTTCTTGCTATCCACCCTGTCTATACCCCTCATGATTTGTACACCTCAATCAGGTTCCCCCTCAACCTCCGTCTTTCTAATGAAAATAATCCTAATCTACTCAACCTCTCTTCATAGCTAGAATTGAGGAGTAAAGGAAGCTGAAAGGGAATATTTATAAGATGGTGAAATGAAAATCGTGGCAGGTAGATTCAATACGTGACACATTTTGGTTAAAAAAAATACTTTGAATGGGGGAAAGCCAAGTAATATGGAAAAGCAAAGGGATATGAGAGTCTTATGTCATAAGACATTAAAAGCAGCACTTCTAACACACAAGATCATTAAAAAAATATTGTGTTATACATCAAGATGTATAAAATATAAATGCTGAGACGTTATGCTCAATCTATATAAGACCACTGCTGGAGTACCGTGTCCTGTTTTAGGTTTCACACGATAGGAAGGACGTTGAGGTAAGACAGAGGATACAGCACAGAATTACGAGGATGCTGCATGGTATGAAGAAACAGAAATATGAAGAAGGGATTATTTTTGTTAGAACAGAGGAGATTAAAGGGTGATTTGATAGAAGTGTTTAAAAAGATAAAGGGATGGGACAGATTAGCTAGAAACAGACTGTCTCCAGTGATTAAGAGGTCTGGAACATGTGTTTATAGATACAAGATTGAATGCAAAACAGAGAACATGAGAAACTTCTTTTTAATACAGAGAGTTGTGCAACTGTAGACTGCGCTACTAAAGTTAGTGATTGAAGCATGGACTGTGTCAGCATTTAAGAATAGATTTGATTGGTAGTTGAAGGAAAAGAGGGATAAAGGGATATTGGTACAGAGCAGGCCTTTGGGATTAGGACTCCTGCTCATGTGGGGAAGAAACACTAACACATACTAGTTGTATCAAACAGCTTCCATGTTAAAATTTTTATGTAAGCTAGATGTTTATTCTGCAAAATGGCTGTGGAATTGAGAGTTGCAAGTCAGGATCTACAAGGATTCAGAGGAGGTACACAATTTATGGGATTGATGCATAACCACCCTCTCCCCTCCACCCCACCCCCCCCCCACACCCCCAGTCATTTCTAAAAAGAAGCATCTGGTGTACAGGCATAGACAAAAGTGGCAGTACTAGTCAACCATCACAGTCTCATATGCATGAACCAGGAGAATCTAGGCTAGCGCAGTAGCTGGTTCTACATCTCTCCCAATTTTTATTTCTATTGACTGCCAACTCCACTGTAATCCCCATAGTGCACAGAAACCTTGGCAACAAAATTTAAAGCAACTCACCTTTAAGTGGAAACTCCAAATTTGTCACTGCCAACTCTCCTGTAACAACAACTTGCATTTATATAGCGCCTTTATCATAATGCAGGAGTGTTATGAAGCAAAATTGGACACCGAGCCACATATTAGGGTAGGGGTGGTCAAAAGCTGGGTCAAAGAGGTAGGTTTCAAGGAGCATCGTAAAGGAGGAAAGTGCGGTAGAGAAGCAGAGAGGTTTAGGGAGTGAAATTCCAGAGCTTACGGCCAAGGCAGCTGAAATCACAGCTACCAATGGTGGAGCATATAAAATTAGGGACACTCCAAAGGTCAGAATTAGGTGAGTGCAGAGGTTGTGGGGTTGAAGGAGATTACACAGATAGGGAGAGGCAAGGCCAAGGAGGGACTTGAAAACGAGGATGAGAATTTTAAAATCAAAATGTTGCTTGTCCAGGAGCTAACGTAAGTCAGCAAGCACAGGGGTGAGGGGCAAACTGGACTCCAGAGTAAGGACATGGGCAGCAGAGTTTTGAATTAAATAGTACAATTTTAAAGAGGAAGCAGGAACAGAGACACCTGGAGGTGTAAGAACACAAATCTTTGAAGGTGGCAGGACAAGTGGAGAAAGCTGTTGAAAAGATCATACGTTATCTTTGGCTTTATAACTGGAGGCACAGAGTACAGAAACAAGGAAGTTATGCTAAATGTTTAATAAATCACTAGTTGGGCCTCAGCTGGAGTACTGCGTCCAGTTCTGGGCATGGCTTTTTAAGAAGGGTGTCAGTGCCATAGAGAGGGTGCAGAGGAGATTTATTTGAATGGTAACTGCGATACAGAACTTCAGTTACTTGGAAAGATTAGAGAAGCTGGGGTTGTTTTCCTTAGAGCAGAGAAGGTTAAGGGGCGATTTATTTTTGAAAGCGTAAATAAGGAGAAACTGCTTGCAGTGGCAGAAGGGTAACCAGAAGATATAGATTTAAGGTAATTGGCACAAGAACTTGACAGATGAGGAAATGTTTTTTAAAAAGTGAGTTATGATGATCTGGAATGCACTGCCTAAATGAGTGCTGGAAGCAGATTCAATAATAACTTTCAAAAAGGAATTAGATAAATACTAGAATTTACAGGGCTATGCGGAAAGGTCAGAAGGGCGGAACTAATTGATCTCTCTTTTAAAGATCTGGCTCAGGCATGATGGAGTGAGTAGCCTCGAGCTATGATCGCATGAAGTATCACCTGCAGAAGGTACTATGTAAGTCATGAAATATGCTTATTTCTCCAAGTGAGGCTTATTGGCTAAATCCCATGATTTAGTCAACAGTTATCAAGCTTTGAGTAAAACTAAATAGATCAGTTCTGCAAAAATATCTGTTATGAAACAGAATTTGAAGAGAGTGATAAATAAAGTGGTGAATTGAACAATCAATGTATCACTGCAAACTATTTGCTGCAAATAATACAAAACCTTTTGGGGAAGTTCATTTGTATCAAAGCTAAACCAATGTTACAAGGTTATCTGCCCAATCAGGCCCAGTACTTGAATCCATTCCTACAGCCACACTGGCATAAAGTCCAAAAAAATACCAGGATACACAACAGGTCTGAAGGAAAGAAGACAGGTTAAAATTTCAAGCATAGAACACTTCTAATGAAGGGTCTGCAACCAAAACATTAATCCATCTTTTTTTCTTTCACACACCGACAAACTTGTGTATTTCCAACATTATCTTTTCATATTTCAGATTTCCAGCTTCTCTTTTTTATTTGACATATGTATCTACATTGCAAAATGTATGTCTTTTCATACATTATATTAATATGTCCCAAAAATCATGTCATCACATCACAGCTAGAAAAGGCACTAGGAGAGTTGATTTAACAGATTGCCTCCAATTTCTTCCAGCTTACTGCCCAGGTAGATTCATTATTAAACAAATCTAGCCTAGAGGGGAGTTCCTCTAAAATCAGCAGAGGTATGCACAATTTTAATGATTTATATTGCTTAATGTAAGCTAGATTTCAGTTGGTTTTTGGTTTGATCTAACCGCAAAAGGGTGTTGTGATAAGGCCGTTATTATTCACTGCCTATGAGTTTTAATTCTTCCCATAACTTAGGTTCAGTTAACAGGTACTGTACTTTTCGCTCACAGTTTTATGGAAAGAAGGGATGATCTTGGGTTAATGGTCACAGCAACTTCAGAGAGGAAGACATGTATTAGGATAGGTGAGCATGTGACCACTGTAGGATTTTTTCTCTCCTATGATTATCAAACCATACAAGTGCAACAGTTTTGAATATTTTTTGCTTCTACATGAAGTCAGTCTTTCCCTCAAGATGTCATAAGATGGTTAACAGCCTCTGAGCCTGTTCCCTCTAAACTGCTGACCACCCAACTTTCCTTTCTGGCACTTACTGGCCAACATTGTAAATGCTTTTCTCTTAGATACTGTTCCAACTCCTTTCAAAACTGTCATAATCACCTACTACTCAAAAAAAGCACCCTTAATCGGTCTGTCCTTACAAACTACCACCCATGTCTAACCTCTCCAAAGTACTCAAACGTGTTCTTGCCATCTCCCAATTCCCTACCAATCTTTCCCGCAAATTCATGTTTGAATCTCTCCAATCTCATTTCTCCCGTCATGACCCTGACAGGGCTATAATCAAAGTCACAAATGACATCCTCCGTGACTGTGGTGGAATGACCCTTCACCTCCTCCTAGACCTGTCTGCTACACAAGAACATAAGAATTAGGAGCAAGAGTAGGCCATTCAGTCCCTTGGGCATGCTTCGCCATTCAATAAGATCATGGCTGATCTGATTGTGGCCTCAACTCCACTTTCCTGTCTGCCCCCCATGACCCTTGACTCCCTTGTCTATTGTCAAGAGGTTTTTTTTGTTTGAAAGCTAAGAATTCAGTGTGTGTTTAAAAACTGAGAAAAATAATTTTTCTGTGAACAATGAATGCTGAAACTTGGTGTTTGAACTGAGCGAGACAGACTGCAAGACACCTATTTCCAAACAACTCAGCAGAGGGAAATGACAGGTCACATGACTTGTTAGCATTTTGGTTTCACTTCTGCATTGTGAGACCAGTCAACTGGACAGGCAGGAGGCAATAAAAACTGGTTGGGACTTGCTTGCAGACCAGAGAAAAAAGAACTCGCTCTAAAAAGGAAGACTGGCATCTCTTGGAAAGAAATCTTACATTTGAGGTGGTGGCTGTGGTCTGCCTTGAGAGAGGAAAAGATCCCTGGAGAGAGAAAAGATGCTGGAAAAGAGGAGTTGCTACTCCCTGTGGAGGAAAACTACTTTGCACAGAGAATGCCCCTGAAATTTGAAAGGTAACAAATTGATAGTGCCTCCAGTCTCTGAAGAATCTCTGCCTCAAGAGCGATTCTTGTTGCCTTTTGTGTTTTGGGAGATCCTGAAAAATCAAGAAAGCTTCTATTGCTAGACTGCTACTTCAAAACAAGCAGACCTTTTGCCGAAAGACCTGTGTGATGCTTGCTGCAGACAAACTGTGTCCACTAGTTCTAGTCTCTCCCATAACGGGAAACGTCCTGTTAGCATCCACCCCGTCAAGTCCCCTCAGGATCTTACATGTTTCAATAAGATCACCTCTCATTCTTCTAAACTTCAATCGGTACTGGCCCAACCTTTCCTCACAAGATAACCCCTTCATCCCAGGAATCAGTCAAGTGAATCCTCTCTGAACTGCTTCTAATACCACTATATCCTTTCTTAAGTAAGGAGACCAAACCTGTATACAGTACTACAGATGCGGTCTAAGGCCCTGTACATATGCAGCAATACATCCCTACTTCTACAATTGAGTCCCTTTGCAATAAATGGTAACATTCCATTTGCATCCCTAATCACTTGCTGTACCTGCATACCAACTTTGTGATTCATGTACCAGGACACCTAGATCCTTCTGTACCCTAGAGTTCTGCAGTCTCTCTCCATTCAAATAATATACTGCTTTTTTATTCTTCCTGCCAAAGTGGACAAGCTCACATTTTCCCAAATTATGCTCCATCTGTCAAATTTTTGCCCACACACTTAACCCATCTAAATCCCTTTGTAGACTATCTTTGTCCTCTTGACAGCTTACTTTCCTACCTATCCTTATGTCATCAGCAAATTTAGCTACTGTACATTCGGTCCCTTCATCCAAGTCATTGATATAGATTGTAAATAGTTTCAGGTCCCAGCGCTGATCCCTGTGGCACTCCACTAGTAACTGCTTGCCAACCCAAAAATAACCCATTTATCGCTATGCTCTACTTCCTGTTAGCTAACCAATCCTCTATCCATGGTATTATGTTATCTCCTACAGCATGAACTCTTATTTGTGTAGTAACCTTTGATGTGGAAACTTATCGAATGCCTTTTGGAAATCCAAGTACACCAAATCTACAGGTTTCCCTTTATCCACCTTGCTCATCACTTCCTCAAAGAATTCTACTAAATTAGTCAACTACGATTTCCCTGTCACAAAACCATGTTGACTCTGCCTGATTTAAAAATCAAAATACAATATCCTGCTATTACCTCCTTAATAATAGATTCTATCATTTTCCCTATGACCCAGATGTTAGGCTAACTGGCCTATAGTTTCCTGCTTTCTGCCTCCCTCCTTTCTTGAATAGTGAACTTGTCGCATTAGTCGCTGTCCACTCAGTTTACGAACCTAGAAAAAGTATAGCTTGGTAATGGCTTCACAAGGGAAATTTCTTGAAAAAGGTACATTATTTTGTGAGTGTGTTTGTAAACTTTTTTGTTGCTTACAATAAGTTAGATGAAAACACTGTGAGGTCACTTACACAGAGCATCATTTTGACAAACACCAGCTCTTAATTGACAAACAAAAAATAGTGGGCCTACACTTTTCACAAAGACAGTGTCGCTCTAAATTTACAACTGTCAGAAAGGAAGTATGTTGTTGATTTTAGAAAAATATTAAAATACTATGGCATTGCAATGCCATCTTTTTTGGTGAAAATCCAAGATAAATAATTTTCTCAAGCTCAGGCTTATCGTGGATCACGTGGATCTAAACACTCAATAGCATTTTGGGATATTGTTCTACAATAAAGGCATTATTTAAATACATATTGTGTGTGTAAATCATTGAATGATACAACAAAAGAGGCCACCATTTGGCCCATTGTGCTTGTCCCAGCTCTTTGAAAGAGCTAGCTAACTGGTCCTACCTGCTCTTTCCCCATACTCCTGCAAATATTTACCATTCAAGTATTTATCCAATTACCTTTTGAAAGTTATTACTGAATCTGCTTCCACCACCCTTTCAAGCAGTGCATTCCAGAGCACAACAACTCTGCAAAAATGTTTCCTCAGGTTGCCTCTGGTTCTTTTGCCAATCACTTCAAACCTGTATCATCTGGTTGCTGACCTGTCAGCCACTGAAACCAGTTTATACTTCTTTATCAAAACCCTTCATAGCTTTGAACACTTCTATCAAATCTCTCCATAACCTTCTCTGCTCTGAGACCAACCCAAGTTTCTCTATTCTCTCAATGTAACTGAAGTCTTTCATATCTGTACCATTCTAGTAAATCTCCTCTGCACCCTCTCGAAGGCCTTGACATCTTTCCTAAAATTTGGTGCCCAGAATTGGCCACAATATTCCAGCTGGGCCTAACCAATGTTTTATAAAAAAAGTAGCATAACTTCCTTGCTTGTGTCCTTCATGCCTCTATTTATAAAGCCAAAGAACCCATATGCCTTCATAGCCTTCTCAACTTGTCCTTCAAAATCTTGTGTATATATACCCACGTCTCCCTGTTCCTGCACTCCATTTAAAACAATCTTTTCATTTAAATGTTTCTGCAAGTGTTTTCTTAGCCTAACTTGGAAACATAAATATCAACTTCAGAGGTGCAGCTATTTATGCAATGTATTTATAATCTAAACTCACAGGTTCCAACCCAAATGCCTGTTATATTTTGTGTCATTGGCTTCAGCTATTTAAACTTTTCAGGACAGTCATTTCATAAAATTCAGTACTCAAATTCTTCAATGGTGCATTTAGGATTTATCTTAAAACAGGCCTTTGCAAACCGACATCTATTCAAAATTCACACACAAACCTAGCAATATTAAAAACACAAATAGGAACAGAGTAGACACATGGAGCAGTCAGATTTTAGAAGGGTGAGTCATTAAGGTTACGTGGGCCACACAGCTAAGGCTCACAGGCCCAAATAGAGAATAAATTAATGCTACTCCATAGTATCTAAAGGAGTACTGTTTACTCAACTACAAATAATTATTTGATGCAAAATTGTGGTACAAATACTCTGAAACAACAAAAATAATACATTTCAATAATTTACCAGAGTCCTGGCTCAGTAATCTACTGCTGTTAACACTGCATATCCTACTGGCAAGAAGGACTACCAAATAATTTTATTTCTCTTTTGTACTTGACAGAAAGCTGCTGAAACTAGAAATGAATTAGAGAATTTTTGTGCTAGGATTGCTTACTGGGATTGCTTTTGGGCCAAGTGGCCTCTTTCTGTGACGTTAACTTTCTATGATTCTACTACTAATACTGGTTTTACCTTTTTAATATTCTAAAACTAATGAGTCAAATATGCATTTGTACAAAGCATATTCATATTGTACAGTTAAAATAAATAGTACTCTATATGCAAAACTAAATAACACAATTACAATTATCCATTATCATATCTATTTGTAGCCCTAACAAACATGGAACTGGAAATAAAAACTAGAACATTTTTAAAATGTAATTTTGCGTGCTGTTCATACCCAAACTTTCAATATCAACACTTTTTTTTTCAAAACTTAATAAATCTACACCTAATAATTTACTAGGTTCCATGACAGTGGCATAAAACAAAGAGCAGAAGGAACTTACATGAAACAAGAAGGATATTTAACTCCTAGCCTTAGAGGGGGGATATACTAGAATGGTATAAGGGATGAAGGGCTTCAAGAACTGGAGAGACTAGAGAAGCTGGGATTTTTTTTCTCAGAACAGAGAATGTTCGAAAGAATCATAGAAAAAGGTGAAATTTAACAGAGGTGTTCAAAATTGAGGTGTTTTGATGGCATGGATAGGGAAAAAACTGTTTCCTCTGGCAGAAGGGTCAGTAACCAGAGGACACAGATTAATCGGCAAAAAGGCCAAGGGCAGAATTTTTTTTAAAAAACTCAGCAAGTTATGATCTGGAATGCAGTGCCCGAATGCATGGTGAAGCCAACTCAATAGTAACTTTCAAAGAGGAATTGGATTTTTACTTAAAAAGGAAAACCTTGCAGGGCTATGGGGGAAAAATAGTTGAGTGGAACTTTCAGAGAGCGACACGATAGGTCAAATTGCCTCCCCCTTCTGTACTATATGATTTGATGGTGAATATAATAGTATGGATTCAAAATAAAATATTTTCCCAATGATTTGCATGATAGTTATGGTATAAATGGCATTCTTTGTTTACGCTGTAAAGAGTCTTGCATAACATTCCTGAGCTCATTTACACAAAATAAAGTCTGTCATAAATTAAAGTGAATAATCTTTTATTAATGTAGCCTTAGATGTCCGCTGCAAATAACTATCTGATCTTAACAGCTTTGGTATGACATGTTATCACCTTGAAACACAATTTGAAAATATCAGGTGCATAAATAATCAGCAGCATAAAAAGGCTGTTGCGTTTAATGATAAGTGCAGCAATCCTTCGTGCTGCAAATAATAGATTTATTGACATTGTAAACTAGAACCAAACTGGATAAATGCGTCAGATTTTTTTTTTCCAAAATATACTTTATTCATAAAAATCTGTAAAAAAAAAATACATTACAAAACAATTCAAAACAGCACCAAGTCGGCAATACAAAGAGTGCAAAGGAGATCAGTTTCCTTCAATACAGGAGTGAGTTGCCTCACAACCCTTCCATTTCATTTTACATGCCATGTACATTTTGCAGCAAACCCATATTTCCTGGATACAGCCCGAGGGGTTTTCCATGGATCCAGCCCCTCAGTTGACCTTGGTGGGGGGACCTTATACTGTGGTCTTTCCCCATTGAGCCTTTGCCGCGGCTGCCCCAAGCTTGAGCGCATCCCTCAGCACGTAATCCTGGATCTTGGAATGTGCCAGACTGCAACACTCGGTCGTGGACAACTGGAAGACCAGCAGGTTTCGGGCAGACCAAAGAGCGTCTTGCACCAAATTGATGGCCCTCCAGCAGTTGATGTTTATCTCGGTGTGCGTCCCTGGGAACAGCCCGGTAGAGCATAGACTCCTGCGTTACAGAGCTGCTTGAGATGAACCTCGACAAAAACCACTGCATCTCTTTCCACACCTGCTTTGCAAAGACACATTCCAGAAGAAAGTGGGCAACAGTCTTTTCCCCACCACAGCCACACTCCATTGTGTGGAGTGGGTGAGACTCCGGGCGTGCAGGAAGGATCTGACAGGGAGGGCTATTCTCACCACCAGCCAAGCTACATCTTGGTGCTTGTTTGAAAGTTCTGGTGATGAGGCATACTGCCAAATGACTTTAGCAGTCTGTTCAGGGAACCATCCGACAGGATCCACCATCTCCTTTTCCCACAGGGCCTTGAGGTCATTCCATGCAGACCACTGCCTGATGGGTTGGTGGTCAAAGGTTTTTTCCGCAGAAACTTTTCCACGAAGGATAGGTGGTACAGCACGGTCCAACTGGATGGAACGTTCCGCAGCAATGTGACCAGGCCCATCCTTCGCAACACCGGGGACAGATAGGACCTCAGCACGTAGTGACACTTGGTGTTTGCGTACCGGGGCTCTACGCACAGCGTGATGCAGCCACACACGAAGGTAGTCATCAGGATGAGGGCGACGTTGGGTACATTTTTTCTGCCCTCATCCAGAGTTTGACCATCGTGTCCCTCCGGACCCAGTCCATTTTGGATCCCCAGATGAAGTGGAAAATGGCTCGGGTGACCGTTACAGCGCAGGAGTGGGATATGGGCCAGACCTGCGCCACGCACAGCAACAACGTGAGCGCCTCGCACCTGATGACCAGATTCTTATCCACAATGGAGAGAGATCGCTGCTCCCACATGCTCAGCTTATGGTGTACCCTGGCTACTCGCTCCCTCCAGGTTTTGGTGCACACCCCGGCCCTTCCGAACCATATCCCCAGCACCGTCAGGTAGTCTGACCTGAAGGTGAAGGGGATGAAGGATCAGTCAGCCCAGTTCCCAAAGAACATGGCCTCGTTTTTGCCGTGGTTAACTTTGGCTCCCGAGGCCAGTTCAAACTGGTCACAGATGCTCATCAGTCTGCGAAGGGACAGCAGATCCAAGCAGAAGACGGCGATGTCATCCATGGAGAGGGAGGTTTTAACCTGAGTGCCTCTGCTGTGTCAGATGCCTGCAGTTCTTCAGCCTGTCGGTGTGTACATTGACAGGCAAAACAATGATGAAACGTTAAGGGAAAATCGCACATGATGACAACACTAGCCTTCCCTTCCTCGAAAAACTGGATAAACAGTTTCGACGAAGGCAGGGATCCTTCAATACTAATGTCTTGTCAACACTGTTACCACAATAGCCTGTACTTTTTACCGCAAGTAGAATGAAAACTTTCCGCTACTCTCAACTATCCTGATATGGAGATTCTCGTTCCCCCCCCCCCCCCCCCGTAAACATAACAACCTAAAGAACAAAAGCAACGGCCACTCACCAGAAACGGAAGAAAAGGCGAAAGCGGTTAGAGACAGCAGCAACGTTACACAAGCAGAGAGCGGCACTGAATTCATACTGCGGCCGCTTGAGCGGGACAAATGTTCTCGAGGCTGCTCGCTCGCACTGAAGATGCGCGAGTAAAGCTCGCCCCCGCACCCACGCTCGCCCCCGCCACCCCGCGCGCCCCCGCCGATTTCCCAAAGCCACGTGGCCCGCGCGCGCCCAATTGCTGCATTCAACTGCTGGGTATTGGAGACCAAACAACTGCGCACAGCATCAATGCCTTGCAACAGCCAAACCCAAACTGCACTTTGTGGGTATGGTCACTCATTCCTAGTGAGATTAATTGAGAGCACAGGAGGAGGGAGAAGTGTCCTGCTGGACTGAGAAGTTGGCAAACTTTCATCTACAAAAAAATTATGAAAATGCAGCAAACAATCCATTTTGGTGGGGTGTCTTCTCTTGGTGCACCCTTGCTGATGGTTAATCCTCAAGAGGCAGGTTCTGCTGCAAGTGCTGCACGCAGCTGCCGAATAATGCTGTGAGTTGCTGTTGGTGCCTGTTGTCAAGTTATGTCGCAACTGGTCGTCGTGGTATTGCACACCAGTCCACAGGATGTGTCACCATTCCCTTCTTTCACCAGCTAGTGACTTCCAGGAGTGATAGTTGACATTTAGGGCTTTCATGCCACGCTTGCAAACATCCTTGAAGTGGAGCTTTGGGTACCCCACTAGTCATCTGGCCCCGGCTACCTCACCATACAGAAGGTCCTTGCATATGCAACCGTCTTCCATCCTGCAGTCATGTCCAATTCACTGATGCCACCTCTGTTTGATTATTGCCAACACACTGGGAAGCATTCCCTTTGAGAGGACTGCCATATTTGTGATTTTGTCCTGCCAGGATATACCCATAATGTGCTGCAGACAGCAAAAATGGAAATTATTGAACTTCTTTTCCTGGTAACTGTAAGTTTCACAGCCATGCTGCAAGGTGGCTGCTCCTGGGCAGTCAGTTCCCTAGGAAGTGCCTCACTGTTCACATCTATCTGTGGCCTTCTGCTGCCATAAAACAGAAAATGCTGGAAATACTCAGCAGGTCTGGCAGCATCTGTGGAGAGAGAAGCAGAGTTAATGTTTCAGGTCTGTGACCTTTCATCAGAACTGGTAAAGGTTAGAAATGCAATAGGTTTTAAGCAAGAAAAGCAGGGTGGGGTGGGGAAGAGAACACAAGGGAGCATGTGTGATAGGACAGGGCCGGAGAGATTAACAAGGGGGTCATAGGGCAAAGGCAAAGAGAGTGTGCTAATAGTTTGGTGAAAAACAAAGCATTAGTGCAGAGAGAGTGTTAATGACAGAATAATGGGTGGCACAGTGGTTAGCACCACAGCCTCACAGCTCCAGGGACTCGGGTTTGATTCTGGGTACTGCCTGTACGGAGTTTGCAAGTTCTCCCTGTGTCTGCGTGGGTTTTCGCCGGGTGCTCCGGTTTCCTCCCACATCCAAAGACTTGCAGGCGATAGGTAAATTGGCCGTTGTAAATTGCCCCTAGTGTAGGGAGGTGATAGGGAATGTGGGATTACTGTAGGGTCAGTATAAATGGGTGGTTGTTGGTCGGCACAGACTCGGTGGGCCGAAGGGCCTGTTTCAGTGCTGTATCTCTAAATTTAAAAAAGTAAAAAAAATGAACAGCCCTAGCCAAAAGCACAAACATGAAAAACCCAGTTAGAGGCAGGCACATGGTTTAAAAAAAAGGCTGTTTTTGCTGACAATGCAACCACTCAGTAGCACAGTCGTAGCACATGTGCAAATGCAGCCTCTTCCACTGGAGCATCACTGTCTGCAACATTCAGGCAGCTGCCAAGACTAAAAATGACACTGCTCAATTTATCACAGATAATGTAGTTGCTCAATTTATCACAGAATTATCCTCCTGCTCTCCGGCTGCTCGCTCCCGCGTCCCCCACCCTCCCCCAGCTGCGAGTTATAGGCCGTGCCAGTTATCTCCGCTCGGCCACTCGCTCCCACATTTGATTGTTCTTCACGCGCCGCCTGAAGAAGCAAGGCGGGCCAGGAAAGGTGACGGGTCGACTTAGGAACGAGTGGCCGAGGGGAGGGAAGCGGGCCTAGAGCTAGCAGCTGGAGGAGGGCGGGGGAAGGGAGGAGCGAGCGGCCAGAGAGCAAGAGGCAAGAAGCGGGGAGCGAGAGGCTGGAGAGCGGGGGGGGGGGGGGGGGGGTGTGGGGTGCGGGAAGCGAGGAGCGGGGAACAATCGGACACTTTACCGCGCATGCGCCAACCCGTCCTGGCAAGACAGCAGGCCCTGCATGCGCAGAGAGCAGGAGCCTGTTTGCGCATGTGCGCATCTTGCAACGCTCTAATGACGTCAGCGGGCAGCTGCATTGTTAGGAGTCACTTTGTAATTGTTACAACCAGGTTAGAAAGGTGTCTAGGGGTCTTTCTCAGCCTTCACCTGGTCTTATTGTAACATGGTTTAATTTTTAAACACACTGTGTTTTGAGCTCCCCCTTGGTGAATCCTTATTCACCACTTTCCAATTATGAGGGAAAGACATGCGCACAAACAGGACTTCTTCGGTTTAAAGAAGAAAAGTGAAATTTATTGAAACAAACTTAATCTCCAATTCAGTTGATACCTATGCATACACGCCATGCGCCATGCTAGCATGCATGTGCGATACGCACATGCAAATGGAGACAGAAAAGAGCAGAAGAAAAAATAGAGAGGTTTGAGGCAATATCAGAAGTGTTGCTTGTTACTGTGCTTCGGCCTCACTGTAGTCCTTTTGTAGGTAATTCTTGCTTTTCACTGGGGCCCAGTATTATTCTTATACCTTGTTCACTGTTGGAGACTTTTCTCTCTTGGGGTTCCTGTGTCTTCAATGGATTCCAAAGCTGGTGAGAGCGAGATGAGAGGAGAGAGGTCTTTTCAGTCTAGGAACAAACAGTTTTCTGTGTTATAAAACTCTCTGACAAGTTCAAATTCCAAAAACTCCAACAGCCAGTTAGTCATGTGACTAAATTGGTCTGACCACGTCTGTTTGTGTACTGGGGAACCAGGGACTGGTTCCTTTGTTCCAACACTGTCTGCTAGTATGCAAAAAAGGTCTTTCCGGCTAGGGGGCTGGCAATTCTTTGTGATAGGCCTTGTTTTCTTCCCAGCAACAATTTTAAGTTCTAATGTTCATGTGGCAAAATATGTGTCTCATTCTTGGCAGGTGGGGGCCTGTATGACAGTAATAAAAAAGGGCCAGTCATGCTCTGAAATTATTGAACTCAATGTTCAATCCAGAAGGCTGTAGTTAGCCTAATCAGAAAATAAGACACTATTCCTCGAGCTTGCGTTGATGTTCACTGGAACACTGCAGCAAGCCCAGGACAAATATGTGGGCATGAGAGCGGGGTCGGGGGCAGGGGGGTGGGTGGGGGGGGTTGCGGTGGGGAAGTGTTGAAATGGCAAGCAGCCGGAAGCTCAGGGTCATGCTTTTGGACTGAGTGGAGGTGTTCCGCAAAGCCGTCACCCAATCTATGTTTGGTCTTCCCAATGTAGAGGGAACCGCTCTCCCCACTAAATTCTGTCATCTGCTGTTTATGTTCCCCTGATGCTAACAGTGGGTGCATTTTTTGCCCAAACTTCAAGTTAACTGATAGTTTAAAAGGCTTCTGTCTGATGGTACAAACGGCATCCCCTGATCTGACCTTGTGAGCTCTAGTAAAGATCTGGATAATACCTGGATGTTGTCACGCTTATAAGAAGTGCGATGATGAAAAAAATACAAACTCAAACTGTAGTTATAAAAATGGTCATTTCTTTTTTTAAAAAATGGATAATGCTGCAAAAGATGGCTGCATGTGTATTTGTGTTTAGAACAAAGGATGGCTAACCAGGTTGAAGGTGTCAATTACATCCATCCTGAAACATTCTTGAATTGAATGGGTTCCACTGAAACAAAGAACGTCTGAAGTGGAAACATCATAACCAGATTATTCTCATCCTGGGCCATTGTGTGATCACTATGGGGAAGAGACCAAAGCGTCTCCGACCAGAAAATGATGTCACAAACTTTTTACCTTAAAACGGCAGCCCTCGAAGAGAGAGAGAGAGAGATACACCCATAAAGAAGCATCAGCAAAAAGCTTGTGCTGCTAAGAGCTGGGAGAAAATTCCTCAAGCTAGAAGGGAGGCACTTGCTGCACATTCTACATTTTCAGTTTATGCAGCAGTACAATTGGAAGTGATCTTCTGTCTTCAAACTGAACTTTCAACCAAGAGAGAAATCTATAAACACCTCAGGTCTGCAACCAAAATGAATTTACTTTTGAGAGAATTCAACAAGTTTACCATGAACCCCAAAACACTACCTCACTTGAAAACCTCTTACCCCTTTTCCTCTCTATCTGTCTCTTCTTGTGTGCGTGTATGTGCGTGTGTTTGTGCGTGAGTGGATGCGGTTGTGACAATTTCGGGATAAGGCATATTGCTCAAAATAGTTAATTAATCTTCTGTTTTAAACCTATAAGAAAACCTGTTGCTGTCTGATAAAATAAAACACAAAGGGGTTAAACCCTAATAACAAAAATCACTTACTGCGGTCAGGTGTGAGTTGAACAGTTCGAACCACCCACACCACGTGGCCGTAACAATGTGGTTTTTCTCTCATATCTGGCTTCAAATTTCTAGTTTCACTGGACATCAAATCACGTTTCTGCATTGGACTACATTGGAAAAAGTGCAGGACTCTGCTAACGTCTATAATCTGCTGCCTTTTTTTTTCTCTGATCTACAAACTGGGGAAAAGGTCTGGAAAAATCTAGATCTAGGTCTTCTTTCAAACTTGGCTTCAGATTTCTGGACTTATCGCAACATCAAGAAGACGCTTTTGCTCTGGACTACACTGGTTATAACGTAAGACCCAACTTCTGTCACTGAATTGCTGCTTTGTTGTGATATTTAAAGTAACTTTGGTCAGTTTACTGTCCTTCCCCCACCACTGCTTTGATTCAGAGACTTCAGTCCCCTGCTGAGCCTATGACTGGCCACTGGTTATAACTGGTTTTTCTGCTTCAGCCTGTTCCTGGCCAGAAAATCACTCGCCTGCGCTGAGTTCACTCTTAAGCGACCTACAGTCATCTCAGATTGTTGGACTGAGAAACACAAGTCTTTTTGTATGTTTTTTTAAAGGCCTATTGTTTGCATGAGAAACTCTCTTGCAAAACTATAACATCACGAGATAATAATGCATGAGGACCTTACGCCCATCTTGATTCATCCTGTCAGTTGTATCCTACATTTTGCCCTCACCCCACACAATGGCACCCTGCTGTTTCTTGAATGCATTCAGTATTTTCAAGTGTTTTCTCTGTTTGTATTAAAAAAAAAATTGATATCAGTGCTAAAGTTACCTTGCACTAGTTTGAACCTGTGTCCCTGGCCCAGTCCCAACAATGAATCAACAGTAATATTCTTAGGTTTTTAATATTAAGCTTTTTAAAAAAAGTTTTAAGTTTTATTTCTGTTTTTAGTTATAAATAGTCTAATAAAAAGAGGCATTGAAGTGCACCTCAGTCCTGTCAGATGCACATCCTTTTCCATTTGGGAGCTCCAGGACATTTCTCAGGACTTGGATAACCACATGTGTAGGAAGTGCCATCAGCTAGAGGAGCTTCAGCTGGCATCACTGCAGTCCACCCACAAGGCTGAAAGCCACATGGATAGCATATTTCTAGAGGTAGTCACCCTGCAGCTTAAGGGTCTGCAGGCAGAAAGGGAGTGGGTGACGGTCAGACAGTCAAACAGGACCAGGCGGGTAGTGCAGGGGTTTCCTGAGTGCATCTCACTCTCCAACCAGTATTCAGTTCTGAATACTGGTAAGGGAAATGGCTCCTGTGGGAAATACAGATGGAGCCAAAGCCACAACACCATGTGGTACATAAAATAGCTACTGCCAAAAATCTTTATTTACATATCATGACATCAAGCCAATGTGTACAAAAGCATTTATCCAAACATCCCCCATTTCATAAAAACAAGTGTTTCTTTCCTTTCAAATTTCTCTGTCCAACACATGCGTTCCACACATAATCTTTAAAGCGTTCAGATCATTTTATGGTACATGTGCGAGTTATTGTGGCTGTTCACTGGTCTGCTGGTTCCTTGGGTGTTGTGCTAGTATTCTTTCTCTGTGGAATATTGTTGCTATGTTGAGTGTTGCTGCTGTAGTGCTTGTTGCTGCTCATCTGTTGCACTGCTCGGAGTGCGGATAATCTCTGGGACTGAAGGTCCTTCAGTTCCCTGTTCAGTTGGCGAACTCAGATCTGTCTCATCAGCCATTTGCTGTGAAGGAGCAGCTTGTCCGGTTGAGCGTAGATGTCTGTGGTTGCGACAGGTCATTCACCTTCACCTGGTATGATCTAGGTGATAATTTCTTCATCCAAGTTCCAAGTTGACAGATGGGCCCATTTTTCTTGAGTACATTGAATGTTTGCACTCTGACCAGCTCTGGCAACGATTTGGGAGTTTTGTCAAAGTGACATTTGGCTTTCTGTTGTTTCACTATGATCTTGTACGTCACATCTGTTACTCCTTCTGGTCTCAGTGCTTTCTTAGCTGTTGGAAGAATCATCTGGGTGCAATGTGACATTAGTTGCTGGACTGGATTATTTCCCATGCCTTCAGCAGGTGTGTTTCTCCACTCTAAGATTGCCTTGTACACATTTGTGCTCGATCTAGCCAATTTCTTTCTAATCCTTTTGACAATTTTCACTGCTGCCTCAGCCTTTCCATGTGACTGGGATAGTGTAGAGATGATGTGTCATGCTGAATTTCCTAATCGTTCAGAGGTCATGTGCACGGCAAGTCAAAGTGTACAAAAGTATTTATCCAAACACCATGTGTGGCTCAACTGTGCAGTTGTTGGGTGGGGGGGGGATAGGACGAAGGACATGAAAGGAGTGGTGATAGGAGATTTAATAGGGAAACAGACAGATGTTTCTGCAGCCACAGACGTGATTCCAGGATGGTATGTGAAGAAGAAAGCTGTACGTTGCAGGAAGATATCATTGGATTGGTCAAGTGGGCAGAAAAGTGACATTTGGAATTCAATCTGGAGAATTATGCAGGGGTATTTTTTAGCCCGAATGGCATCACTCGGCATTGGAACAGATCATCTGGTGTGACAAAGTTTGATATTTCTTTAGCTCGGGGTGTTAAAAGAACTAGCCAGTATCCCTTTAACAAATCTATTTTTGTAAGAAAAATTGCACTGCCCACTCTATAAATACAGTCTTACAAGCGAGGAATTGGGTGGAGTCTGTCTTTGTTACTGCATTAACTTTTCTGTAGTCTATGCAAAGTCCAGTTGAATCGTCACTTTTAGGCACCAGTACCACAGGGGAACGCCAGCTGCTTTGACTGGGTTCAGTTAGGTGGTTTTCCAACATGTATTGGATTTCTGATTTACCTGGGCCTGTTTCTCTGGACTTAAGCGGTAAGGATGCTGTTTTATAGGAAAGGATTCCCCTACATCCACATCATGTGTGGCTAAGGTTGTACATCCTGGCCTATCCCAACAGACTCTTTTAAATGCTGTGAGTAGCCTTGTTAGGTCTTCTCATTGTTCTGCATCTAAATATGAAAGCATAGTGTCCAATCTCCCTAACAATTCAGCATTAGCTAACCGGATAGTAGGAGGTTCAATCTGAGAATTGTCTAGTCCTCCTTCCGCCTCATCCTCACTATCCTTTTCATCCTTCACTGTCCCTACTACCTGACATGTCTGTGTTTGCTTATCCTCCTCCTGGTGATAATATTGTTTCAACATATTGATATGACATGGTCAATTCTTTTTTCGGCGATCTGGGGTGTCAATCAAATAATTTACCAATTCTCTTGACCACTTTATATGGACCACTGAACCGTGCTTTCAGCTGTTCACCCTGTAAAGGCAGTAATACTAACACCTCATCCCCTGGTTGAAATGTTCAGGTCTCGGCATGCTTGTCTGCCCATTTCTTCATTGTTGTTTGGGTTTGAAGGTCTTCCTGAGCCACTTTGCAAGCTCTCGTGAGCCGTTCCCGGAACATAGATATATAATCTAGCACAGAAGATTTGTCCCTCAGTTCTAAATACCTTTCTTTGATTAGTTGTATAGGACCTCTTATCTCATGTCCATAAACTAATTCAAAAGGACTAAAACCAGTAGACTCATTAGGTGAATCCCTAGTGGCAAACAAAAGAAATTCTAGCCCTTTATCCCAACCATGGGGCTATTCATGACAGTATGCCCAGATCATAGTTTTGAGGTAAAAGCAAAATACTGCGGATGCTGAAAATCTGAAACAAAAACAAGAATTGCTGGAATCACTCAGCAGGTCTGGCAGCATCTGTGGAAAGAGAAGCAGAGTTAACGTTTCGGGTCAGTGACCCTTCTTCGGAAATGACAAATATTAGAAAAGTCACAGATTATAAGCAAGTGAGGTGGGGGTGGGACAAGAGATAACAAAGGAGAAGGTGCAGATTGGACCAGGCCACATAGCTGACCAAAAGGTCATGGAGCAAACGCAAACAATATGTTTCCTTCTACTCCTTTACTCCTTCGAGTAAAAGGTGTCGCTATGGGTACCCGCATGGGTCCTAGTTATGCCTGTCTTTTTGTGGGATATGTCGAGCATTCTTTGTTCCAGTCCTACTCAGGCCCCCTCCCCCAACTCTTTTTCCGGTACATTGATGACTGTATCGGTGCCGTTTCCTGCTCCCGCCCCGAACTAGAAAACTTTATCAACTTTGCTTCCAATTTCCACCCTTCTCTCACCTTTACATGGTCCATCTCTGACACTTCCCTTCCCTTCCTCGACTTCTCTGTCTCCAACTCTGGGGATAGGTTGTCTACCAATATCCATTATAAGCCCACCGACTCCCACAGCTACCTCGACTACACTTCTTCACACCCTACCTCCTGTAAGGACTCCATTCCATTCTCCCAGTTTCTCCGTCTCCGACGCATCTGCTCTGATGATGCTACCTTCCATGACGGTGCTTCTGATATGACCTCCTTTTTCCTCAACCGAGGATTTCCCCCCACTGTGGTTGACAGGGCCCTCAACCTTGTCCGACCCATTCTCCGCACCTCTACCCTCACCCCTTCCCCTCCCTCCCAGAACCGTGACAGGGTTCCCCTTGTCCTCACTTTTCATCCCACCAGCCTCCATATCCAAAGGATCATCCTCCGCCATTTTCGCCACCTCCAGCGTGATGCCACTACCAGTCGCATCTTCCCCTCCCTTCCCCTGTCAGCATTCCGAAGGGATCGTTCCCTCCGCGACACCCTGGTCCACTCCTCCATTACCCCCACCACCTCGTCCCCGTCCCAGGGCACCTTCCCCTGCAATCGCAGGAGGTGTAATACCTGCCCATTTACCTCCTCTCTCCTCACTATCCTAGGCCCCAAACACTCCTTTCAGGTGAAGCAGTGATTTACTTGTACTTCTTTCAATGTAGTATACTGTATTCGCTGCTCACAGTGTGGTCTCCTCTACATTGGGGAGACCAAGCGCAGACTAGGTGACCGCTTTGCGGAACATCTCCGCTCAGTCCGCAAGCAGGACCCTGAGCTTCCGGTTGCTTGCCATTTCAACACTCCCCCCTGCTCTCATGCTCACATCTCTGTCCTGGGATTGCTGCAGTGTTCCAGTGAACATCAACGCAAGCTCGAGGAACAGCATCTCATCTACCGATTAGGCACACTGCAGCCTGCCGGACTGAACATTAAGTTCAATAATTTCAGAGCATGACAGCCCCCCATTTTACTTTCATTTTTAGTTATTTTTTCTTCCTTTTTTTTACATTCTTTTTTACATTTTTTACAATCTTTTTTTGCATTTATTTCATTTCATCTTAGTTTGTTCAGTTTGCTTTCCCACTGTTTTTTTCAGTTTTTTTTCAGGTTTGCACTTGCTGCTGTTCAATATTCAGTATATTCACACCTAATCTGTACTAATGCTTTGTCTTTCAACACACCATTAACATATAGTTTGCCTTTGCTCCATGACCTTTTGGTCAGCTATGTGGCCTGGTCCAATCTGCACCTTCTCCTTTGTTATCTCTTGCCCCACCCCCACCTCACTTGCTTATAATCTGTGACTTTTCTAATATTTGTCAGTTCCGAAGAAGGGTCACTGACCCGAAACGTTAACTCTGCTTCTCTTTCCACAGATGCTGCCAGACCTGCTGAGTGATTCCAGCAATTCTTGTTTTTGTTTCATAGTTTTGAGGGTCTGATGGTACCTTTCTGAATCTCCTTGTGTCCGTGGGCGGTATGCTGAAGACTTGAAAACCCAAATTACCCATAACTTCCTGAAAAATTTTAGACATAAAATTGGAACCTTGTTCTGACTGAATCTCAATCGGTAATCCATATCTAGTGAAGAACATCTCTACCACTACCTTAGCAGAAATTGTTCTCAAGGGAATAGCCTCTGGGAACTGAGTAGTCATATCCATGAGATAGACTATATATTGGTCCTGCTTTTGTTTTCGGTAAAGGTCCTACACAGTCTACCAACACCCTACTAAATGGTTCCCCAAATACTGGCATGGGCATTAGAGGTGCTTGTTTTATGGCAGTTTGCAGTTATCCCATAATCTGGCACGTATGGCACATTTTACAAAACTGCAGCACGTCTTTGGAAAGACCTAGCCAGTCTTCAAATCTTCCAATCCCCAAATGTCCCGTTATAAGAATTTCATGGGCTATCCTTAATAGCTCCAGGCAATACTTCAGCGGTTCCACTATCTGATGAATTACCGTCCACTCTTCGTCCGCAGATCTGTGAGGAGGTCTCCACTTCCTCAGCAGAATCCCATTTTTAATATAGTACCCTTCTGGAAATCCTTTTGCCTCAGCTGCGGTTACAGCTGATAGTGTTACTTTATTTAACTCTGGATTGGCTTGCTGAGCCTTGATCAGAGAAGATTTATAAAACATTTCCTTCAGATTATCCAAACACCCAAAGAAAATTTCAGATATTCGACTATCTGACGGTGGTACTAATTTTACCTCCAACAATGGAACTTGTTTAGCCATTGCTCGGGTTACTATACATGAAGGAAAAATTCTGGGAACCTTTTCCTGCAACTGTTCTGTCTCTTTAACTTCACTTGGTTTTTCCGTAACTACTGGAGAAGCTACTACCTTCGCTCCGGCCAAATCATTCCCCAGGAGCAGATCAACTCTGTCTACTGGCAAACTATGGACAACTCCTACAATTACCATTCCAGACATTAGGTAACACTCTAGGTGCATCCGATACAAAGGTATGGGCATATACTCCCCGCCAATACCATTCACTAAAACCTTGGCATTCAGTGTGCTCTCTGGTGGAAATGTTATGCCTTTCCCCAGGAAAAGAGTTTGAGTGGCTCCTGTATCCCTAAGTGTAACTATACGTTTACCTGTCTCACTTGAGGGATAAGGAGTTACTTTTCCTGTTGACAAGAATTCTCTATAACTCTCAGATATCTTTTTCACAATCCCTGAACTCACAGTAGTTTTTGTATTTAGCCTTGCAGCTTCAGTCAGAGGTACAGTCTCATCTGCTGTACTCTCAGACAGGGCCTCTTTCTCTGCACTTGCTTTGTGTACCCCAATATGTCCCATGGGTTTACCCCTCAACTTCCAGCATTCTGCATGAAAGTGTCCCACCTTGTGACAATGGCAACACTTAGGCTTGTGGACCTCACTGCCACCCTCAGCATCTTCCTTTCTGGCCTGAGGAGGAGATCTTGTGGCGTTCCCAGCTGTCCCTTCTTGTCCCCACCCACTTGCCTTCCTTTCACCCTCTCACCTTCTATTCTTCTCAGGTTTGTGGGGGTGACGGACAAAGGGTTTGTGCTTATAAACAAGCTCGTAATCATCATCAATTTCCCCTACCTGTCTGGCCGTTGAAACCTTCTGTTTCTCTACATGGGTTCTTACTAACGGAGGGAGTAATTAAAAAATTCTTCCAGGAGAATTAGTTCCCTGAGGTTCCATCTTTAGTGCCCTTATGCAATGATCAAAATTAATTTGTTTTACCCTCTCAAATTCTATATAAGTCTGCCCAGCCAATCTCTGGAGGTTCTGAAATTTCTGTCGGTAAACTTCAGGGACCAACTCATACGGAGCAAGAATAGCCTTTTTTGCCATCTCATATTCTGCAGAAACCTCCTCAGAAAGCATGGCATAAACTTCATGAGCTCTGCCCATCATCCTGCTTTGCAGAAGCAGTGTCCAGCTTTCCTTTGGCCACTTCATCTGTCTGGCTATCTTTTCAAAAGAAATGAAAATGCTTCTGCATCCCTTTTCTCAAACTTAGGGAGGGCTTGCACAAATTTAAACAGCTCTCTACTGGGTCCTGGGGTGGAGCCAGATCTTTCCTCACCAGAACTTTCACTGGAGTCAAGACCACCCCTTTGTCTTAGTTCCATCTTTTTAACTTCTAATTCCCTTCCTTCTATTTCACTCTCTTTTTCCCTTTCCTCTTTTTCAAATTCAAGTTTCTTCGTTGTCAATTCTCTTTCAAGCTCAAGTTTTTTCAATTCTTTTCCCTCCTTTTTCTGTTCAAACTTAAGTTTTTCCATTTTCTGTTCCTGCTGAAGTTTTTTTCATTTGTATCTGAATTTTAGCTAATCCAATTGCACTACCCTCTGGTTTGCTGCCTTCATCTTCCATTTTTTATGTTGATTTAGTTAAATCAGAAACTGTAATGGTCTCAACATTGAACCCCAGGACACCACACTCAGTACTTACCCCCACCCAAACTGGTAAAACCAAACTGCAATTGAGTTATTAAATGTTCCCCAATTCTTAATCTGTGCTGAATTATCCAAACTCAACTGCAGTGGGAAAGAAGTTCTAAAACTGGTCTCAGCATGCCTGGGCTACCAGAAGATGCTTGGCACCTGTGGAGTTTCAAAGAGAAAAGTAAAGTGTTGCAAAACAAGACTGGGAATATGATGGGAACTTTGTACTCTCATGATCAGATGGTTGCAAATATTTTTTTATTGCAACATGAATATTTAAAAACAAGTATTCTTGGTAAAGATTGTTCAGTTATGCCTGCCCACAAAATAACAAATTTAACAATTCCATCTATACCAGGAGCATTCTTTGAAGTAAAAAAGTTATGGTTCTATTGATCATAAATCAATTTAAAAAACAAAATGAAGCTTCAGTAAATACCGAGTTAGTTTTAGAGGCGCAGTACATTGATGAATACTATACTGTTTAGTGTTAAAACATAAATTTGCTGCCATGAATCTCTGCTATGTGAACTTGGAATGGGGATGAGTTGAAACCAGGGAGGTGAAATCATCATGTTTACAGTTTTACTGAAAGAGTTGGAGTGCTTACTCTGATTTTTTTTGTGAAGTTATGGCCAGCAAGAATTTTATCTGCTAAGTTCTTTCAGAGACAAAGAGGAAATCAGAGGGGTTACAGCCATGTTCTTGAGCAAATCTAAATAGGTGGTTATAAAGCAGAGCATACGAGAAGTTCTCTAACCAGTTCATCTATTGTTTTCATGCTAAATCAACATTCTTATAAAGCTGCTTCTGCTTTTGTGTTAGATCGCTTCTCAGTATTGCATTGAGGAACAGGAAACAGAAGTTCACCAGCCTTACCTCTCAGTTTTGAAAGGGGGAAATGAAGAAAATGGAAGAAAGTATTGTGAAGAAACTCCACCCCACCACCCCCCCCCCCCCCGCCCACCCACCTGCCAAGATTGAGGCACACATGATTTTGCCACATGAGCATTAAAACTTAAAATTGCAAGCCCCTGACCGGAAAGACATTTCCATGGTAACCATCAGTGTTGGAATAAGGGACAAACGGCCATGCCCTGACTCATTCAACCAACAATGAACTTTTGATTACCAGACATTGAAGGAGGGGGGAGCTAGCATTCCAGGGACTGCTAAGGTCCAATCTACGATCCTCACAGGAGAGACTGTTCCATATAAGAAGCTAGTCACGTGACTAACCTGCTGGGCAACCTGGGAGTTTTTTTGAATTTGAACTCCCAACAAAGGAATTGGAACAGAGACAAAGCCGTGTGCTTATGGAGTAAAGATCTCTCCTGGAACTGAAGCAAGAATTACAGCCTCTCCTGTCTGCCTGCTTCCATCTCCTTCCCATGGAACTTAATCTTGTGAAAACACATGAAACTCAAAAAGAGAAAGGTTTCCTACGTGAACAAGGTTTTAAGAAGATTACTGGGCCCCAATGAAAAGCAAGACCACTTACAAAGGGATCGCAGTGAGCTCAAAGCACCTTAACAAGATATTGCCTCAAACCCCTCTCTACTATATTTTCCTCTTTTTTCTGTCCCTGTCTGCATGTGATATCGCGTATGCATGCTAGCTTGGGCACATCGTATATCCGTGGGAGTAAACCGTATTAGAGTTTAAGTTTAAGTTTTAATAAAATTTCATCTTTTTTCTTTAAACCTGAGAAGGCCTGTGTGAATTGGCTTCTTTGTCTTATAATTGGAAAACTGTGAACAAGGATTCAAAAAAAGGGGAGCTCAAAACACAGTGTGTTTAAAATTAAAAACTGTTACAATAAGGCCAGGTGAAGAAAGTAACAGACTCCTAGACACCTTTCACACCTGGTCATAACAATATGTATGGGAGGTTAAAATAAACTTCTTCACCACTGAAAATCAATACGTATTCTGATCTGAACCTAAAGCAAAATACTGTAAATGCTGGATATCTGAAACAAAAACAGAAAATGCTGGATAAACCAAGCAGATCAGGCAGCATTTGTGGGCAGAATTGACAAGACATCCTTCATCAAAACTGGAAGATATTATAGATGCAAAGCATTTAAAAAAGAACAGAACAAGGGGAAGGAGAAAAGATAGTGAGTGGGAACCAATACTGCACTGGGAAAAACAATGCAAAAGTGCTTTGATGGAGAATAGGAGATGGTTAAATGGCAGAAGTGATATTAGCATGAGACAATAGGAGATAAAATGAGAGAAAATGATTCAATAAAAGACATAGGGAGGGTGTGAATAACTAAGAGTTTGGGGTAGGCAGGTAGAAAAAGAAGCATGAAGAACTGACAAAACAGAGCAAGGTCCACTGTACCAGGATTCTAGTAGAAAAAGAAAGCAGGACAAAACTCCAACAGTGCACATGCTCCAGTGAGAAATGGGAAGCCCCTACCCCAAGTGATGATTTGATTTGAATTGAGTAATAGCAACATAAAGAACGACACTTTGCATTGGCATCATGCCTTCAACATAGAAAACATACCAAGGTTCTTCATGGAGGAGAAACAGATGCTGTGCAATAGTGGTAGTCCAATTAACTGCTTACTAAAGTTAAGGTTGAAGGTATAAGTTTGAAGGAAGCATGTGAATGTTGGGTGACATTTAGAAAAGGCAGGCAGAGCCATCACATAGTTATCAACATTGAGAAAATATTAGGAGTGGCATTTTCATGGGATTCTACAGCACAGAAACAGGCCATACAATCCAGCAGGTCTGTGCTGGTGTTTATGTTCCAGACGATCCTCCTCCCTCAATTCATCTTCCCAGATTATAATCATGTCATGCAGACCCCCACCTGCCAGGAATGAGGCAAATTAATTTTGTCATATTAACATTAATTTTAAACTGTCGCTGGAGTGAAGAAAGGACTTGTTAAATAAAATCACCAGACACTTGGCTGGAAAGACATTTGCAAACTAACAGACAGTGCTTGTAGAGACAAAGGACTATTCCCTGTGCCACTTAACCCACAATGGACCTTGATCACCAGACATTGAAGGTGTAAGGAAGCACATTCCAGGCCCTGCTAAGATGATACAATCCACAGAGCCATGACTGGTTAAACCAGCTGGTCACATGACTAACTGGCAGGACAGTTTGAATTCAGAAAGAGTTTGAACTGGAACCTGGAACAAGGAAACCTCTCTCTCTCTCACTTGTTCCCAAGGCACCGGACCCACGGAAGTCACATAAACCTCAAGAGAGGAAAGACTCCGACCTCGAAACAAGTCGAAGCGTACACTGGGCCCCAACGAATTGCAAGTCTGACCAGCAACCAAAGACTTCACAGCAAACTCAAAGGGCAGTAAAATAGAAACCCATCTATTGCTTCAAACTTTCTCCCTTTATTCTTTTTTGCTTTTTTGTCTCTATCTGCGTGTGTGTCTATCGCATATACATGCTAGCATGGTCGCACCATTTATTTGTAGTCGGTAACCGGATTAGAGTTTAATATTAATAAGCTTCTACCTTGTTTAAAATATGAGAAAACCTGTCTGAATTGATTTCTTTGCCATACAGTTGGAAAGCAGTGAACAAGGATTCACTCAGGGGAAGCTAAAACATGGTGTCTTTTTAAAAGTTAAACCCTATTACAGTTAAACCAGGCAAAGGATGAAGGGGAACCCCTAGACCTTCTCACCTGGTCGTAGCAGAAATTTGGGAGCTACCGTCCTGGATTTTATCCACAGACAATTGAAAGAAATTGGAAGTGGGAAATCAAATTGCTCCCAATCAAAAAAGAGAAAAGATTTCAATACAGGTTTTCTTGTGGTTGTGTGTGCTAGAATACTAACATGTCTGCCACTGAAGCTAGTAGCTCCCCAAACCAGGGTGAAGTAACTTGGGATAAGTTAAAAGCACTGTCTATGGACGAGTTGAGGAAAATGGCTGAGCAGTGTGGGATCACTGTACGTGGCAAGACTAGACAGGCTGAACTCCTAAGGCTAGTGGCCAGCCATTTTTCCCTTGAAACTGAAGAAGCAGAAACAGGGTTAGGAGTGTGCTCTGACAGGGTGTTGTTAGCAAAGATACAATTGGAACAGAGGAAACTTGAATTTGAGGAATGAGGAAAAGAGAGAGACAGGAGAGAGAGAAAGAGCCTTCCAGAAGGAACATAAAGACAAAGAGAGGGAGGAGAGAGAAAGAGAAAGAACCTTCCAGAAAGAATGCGAAGAGAAAGAGCTGAAGTGGCTTGAGTTAACTTGGGGGCGAGAGAGTAACCCCAGTGAAACCATGGCCAATATGGAGGAGCGTAATTCAGGGCTGGGTACAGGATTGTTAAAACTTTCCCAACTGATCCCAAAATTCAATAAGGGAGATGTCGAAGCGTTTTTTGTGTCTTTTGAAAAACTGGCAAGGCAGTTAACGTGGCCAGCTGAGGCCTGAACTCTGTGGTTACAGAGTAAATTAATAGGAAAAGCCCATGAGGTTTATTCTATATTGCCAGATAAGAGTTCATCAAATTATGAACTGACAAAAAATGCTATCCTCGGGGCATATGAAGTAGTCCCGGAAGCCTATCACTAAAAGTTTAGAACCCTCAAGAAGCAAGCTGATCAAACCTACCTAGAGTTTGAGAGAAGTAAGCAGCTGGCTTTTGACCAGTGGCTGAGGGCTCTTAAAGTACAGCTCAGCTATGAAAATCTCAGAGAAGTACTTTTGTTAGAGGAATTTAAAAACTCTCTCCCACTCTTCAGAAAGACACATGTAGAGGAACAGAAGGCTCATAGAGCTCGGCAAGTCGCAGTTCTGGCCGATGAGTTTGCTGTCATTTATAAGTCGGTTTCCCAGGGTAAAACATTTCCTAATCACCCCCACAAATCCGAAAAGGACAAAGGGTGGGATGATGATAGAAGCCCAAGCATTCCTGGGAGGGAAAGAAAAGCAGGAATCACAGGGGGCTTTCCTCCAGCCAAAAAGGAAGGTGCTGGATGCAGGAGTGAGACCCGGAGACCTGTGTGCTTCCATTGTAATAAAGCAGGGCATTTAAGAGCTGACTGCTGGAAACTCAAGGGAAACCCTGTAGGGTTAATCAGGGCACACCCGTTCAGTGAAGACAGGAACCTGATGGAAAGCACAGAAGAACACGCTGTGGCTTTAACTGCAGTAAGAGTGAGACCAAGGAAGTGTACCGCTGCAAGTGCAGGAAAAGTTAATAGGATTCCTGAAGGTTATCAGGGTTTTGTGTCTGAAGGGAAAGTATCCCCATACCCCTTGAATGGGGCAATCAAGCTCATAGTAATCCTTAGGGACACAGGGGCCACTAGATCCCTTTTACTGGGAAAAGGCCTGACCTTTTCCTCAGAGAGTGCAATGTGGTGAATCGTATTGGAGGGCAGCCTGTACCTTTACACTGGGTGCGCTTGGAGTGCGACCTAGTTTTGAGACCGGTGACTGTAGGGATTGTCTCTGGTTTGCCTGTGGACGAGGTTGACCTGCTCCTAGGTAATGATCTGGCAGGGAAGAAGTTGGTAGCTTCCCTGGTAGAGAAAGAGAGACCGCAGGAGGTCAGAGAAACAGGGCAATGGCAGGAGAAGTTTCGCTGAATGTGTAACGAGTGAGGCCATGATCAAACCAGCTCCCCCAGAGGAGACTGAATTGGCACTGCAGGCAGATGGCCATGAGGTCTGTCTGAGACTTTCTTTGGAAAGTTAGAAGACTCAGGGAATGAGTTAAATGGACCTTCCCCCAGCTGAGCCTCAGTGAGCTGACCCAGTTTTGAGTGAGTTAGCACAGGCTGCCTAATCTGAAATAGAAGCAGAGGGAGTCTCTGATCGCTACTATTTAAAGAATAAGGTACTGATGAGGAAGTAGAGTTCTCCTCACAGACCTGAGAGCAAGGAGTGGACAGTGGTTCACCAGTTAGTGGTGCCACAGAGGTACCGAGAGAAAAAGTAAGAATGGCCCACGAGATTGCAGTAGCTGTACATGTCGGTATACGAGAAACCAAAGCCCGCATAAGACAGCGGTTTGACTGGCTGAAACTCCACAAAGATGTGGTGGAGTAATGTAGGAGTTGCCCCATGTGGCAGGTTGAGGAGAAACCCCAACCTACAGTGAAATCTGCACCCCTAAGTCCTGTACCGGTGTTTGGAGGACTCTCCAGCAAAGGGCTGGTGAACTGTAACAAAAGGAGACAGGCAAGCACAAGGCTGGCAGCAGGTTAGAAAGGAAAGGGGAAAAAGGGACCTAAAGGGCAGGTTAAAGGAAGTCCGGGAGGAATCCCAGATGAAACCCCTACTCAGCCACCCCCAAAATGTTTGAAAAGTTAGACCCCACCTCCTCCTACGTAAATGCAGATGCTCGAAGCACCCCACCAGAGTTGCTAGCAGCATTTACAGGCACCTGCAGACAAAGAAAGTCCTCAAGAGGGCAAAAATACCGTGAGGGTGATGCCTCACCTAGTCGAAGTGCCGCAGAGGAGTGCAGTAAAATTTGGACAGATACCTACACACAGGAATGTCCCAGAAGACAAAGGGAAGATTAGCAAAGAATCTGCCCCTGCAGTCAGGACAGTAGGGAACCAGCCATCCCCTGAGATGAAAAGCCCTTGCATGACTCATTATGGCAATGAAAGAGAGTTCAGAGTAGAACCGCCCACTGCTGCCACGCCCTGAACAGAACACCCAACCAGGGCTAATTAAACCTAACCCTCACCCTGCAGACCCCAAGAAGAACAAAGAGACCATTGGTAGTCATGGAAATGTGCAAACTGAAAAAACTGCCCCCAAAACCGCATGTTTATTGGGATGCCAAAAAGGGCCGTTTAAATCAGACCTGCCATCAAGAAAAGACAGGCTGTAACAATTGTTCGGGTTCTGAATGAAGGAGAGATGCATGTGTGTGTTTTTGTCCTTATCTTCTCTCCAGTCTCTTTTAATAAAATGCTCTTTTTAAAAATCGCATTTCATTCTGCTGGGTGTGGAGGTGTCATGCAGAACCCCACCTGCCAAGAATGAGGCATATTAATTTTGTCACATGAACATTGATTTTAAACTAAAAGCAAAATACTGCAGATGCTGGAAATCTGAAACACAAACAAGAAATGCTGGAAATACTAGCAGGTCTGGCAGCATCTGTTCTGATGAAGGGTCACTGACCTGAAACGTTAACTCTGCTTCTCCCTCTACAGATGCTGCCCAATGCTGAGTACTTCCAGCATTTATTGTTTGTTGATTTTAAACTGTTGCTGGAGTGAAAAAGGACTTGTTAAAAAAAATTACCAGACACTTAGCTGGAAGGACATTTGCATACTAACAGACAGTGCTTGTGGAGACAATGGACATTCCCTGCTCCATTTAACCCACAATGGACTTTGATCACCAGACACTGAAGGTGTAAGAAGCACATTCCGGGCCCTGCTAAGATGATACAATCCACAGAACCAGGACTGGTTAAACCAGCTGGTCACATGACTAACAGGCTGGTCCAGGTTTTTTTTGAACTAGCTACAGGACAGTTTGAATTCAGAAGGAGTTTGAACTGGAACCTGGAACAAGGGAGCCTCTCTCTCTCTCTCGCTTTCTCCCAAGCCACCAGACCCACGGAAGACACGTAAACCTCAAGAGAGAAAAGACTCCAACCTTGAAACAAGTTAAGGTGTGCGCTGGGCCCCAAAAAATTGCAAGTCTGACCGGCAACCAAAGACTTCACAGCAAACTCAAAGGACAGTCAAATAGAAACCCATCTATTGCCTCAAACTTTTCCCCTTTATTCTTTTTGACTTTTCTGTCTCTATCTGCATGTGTGTCTATCGCGTATGTATGCTAGCCTTGGCGTGTTGCTTGTTCGTAAGTCAGTAACCGGATTAGAGGTTAATATTAATAAACTTGTACCTTTCTTGTTTGAAATCGAAGAAAACCTGCCTGAATTGATTTCTTTGCCTTACAATTGGAAAGCAGTGAACAAGGATTCACTAAGGGGTAGCTAAAACACTTTTTTTAAAAGTTAAAGCAGGCAAAGGCTGAGAGGGAACCCCTGGACCTTCTCACCTGGTCATAACAATCAATAAGATTGATACAGATTGCAAACTGTTTCAAACATATGAGGCATAGTTCTCTAAAATTGCAAAAATTGAGGAATGTCTAGAGGCAGGCTGAGGTAATCAGGCTGAGCTAACAGATGCAGTACAGTTTTAAGAAGTTGATTGTACAGATTCAAGGGTTTTGTGCCTCAGTACAAAAACAATCAGCAGACAAATAAATATCCTGCTAAGCAGCAAAAAACCTATAGGAGGTAAAATAGTGTGTGGCAGGAATGAGATAAAATCCCACACCAAGTGCATCTCATGATATCAGGACATCTCAAAGTGCTTTACAACCAATGAAGTAGTTTTGATGTGCAGTCATTGTTGTAATGAGAAAACGTGGCAGCCAATTTGTGCAGAAAAGGAATGAAATAAATGACCAAACCCTTTGTTTCAGTGATATTGGTTTTGAGTTGCACTTAATAGAGATTTTTAAGGTGGTTGAGGATAAAATACAATTATGCAATAAGAAGGAACTGAGGATGGGGCAGGAGGTGTGGGGTAGTTGTAGGAACTGGAGAGAAGAGTCATGCTGGGTGGGCAGATGGTTGGGTACAGGAGACATTGCTTGTGGTTTGGCAGCTTGATTTCTTTTAATTCCTTCTAATGGCAGATGAAAAGTAGAAATATGTTAATGAATGCACTTTGACTCACGGTCTGTATTAGGTCAGCTAATCTCAGCTGAATGACTGTAGGTGTACTCCAACTGACCACAGCACCTCTGGGTTAGGGTTTCTGCTTCTGATTGCTATCAAGGAATCCCCGCTGAATCAGGCCCAGCTGCGATAACTTCCCAACCACTGACAACTACTAATTAAAACAGTTGGCACTTTTCTGACCAATATTTCACAGCCTTTGCTGCAGATTATTTTAAATCCATCTATAGATGTGTATTCATAATACAGCCTGAATGTTGCTTTATTCTGCAGCCACTTATGTTTAATCAATCCCAGTGTATCAAGGCTCACTACCCAGCTGTCAAGGGTGAAAAAAAGCAGATTCATAAAGGAGAACAAATTGCAACATTGCCTCTTTGTAAATAAGAGATACATTTACTTTAGTGTAAGAAGAAACTGTTCGGAATGTGCTATATAATGGCCTGAGGAGAGAAAAAGGATAGAAAAGCTTCTTGCACACAGGAAAAAAACTATTGAGGAGGTTCAAAAACTGACTGTCACAGGAAATCTGTAAACCACCCAGATCAGACTTCTAGTTTGGAAATTTAGGGTGGATGCAGAGATTCTTTTAATATGCATTAAGTATTTGGGAGAACCTTTCACAAAGTAATTTTAGGCTGCACATTCTACTTCAATTTTTTGATCAGGTACACAGTCCCTACCAATTAAAGCATTCACATTTCAAACAGACAGTCGCTTATATTGGCCAGGAAGTGATAACCATTATCTATTTGCGTTAACATCAATTTCATAGTTGGTGGTTATAGCTTCTTAATGCTCCCTTTATTTTGTGTAGAAACAGCTGTATTTACTCACCAGTTCGCATCACGTTTGGGTCCACTGAATACAAGAATTGACATAAGGCATCGACGTGAAATGTTTCTCTTTCCATAGATGCTCCCGAATTTACTGAACATTTTCCAGCATTTTATTTCAGATTTCCAGCAACCATGGCATTTTGCTTTTGTATAAATAAATAACATCACATTAAGGTGCACTGAAGCAAGAACAATTATAAGTAAATCGTACTTCTTTAGTGTCCAATTTCCTTTTGTGCCCTTGTAATAAGTGGTGTGGGGTTACAGTTTGTACAAAGCAGCCACTGTAGTAACAAACATGACTGGAATGAGGAAAAAAAAGTCTCAGAACAAAATTCGACCTCCTGAACAAAATCAATGAGCTACCAAAAATGAGCCAGTGCAATTTGGCACATCATCTCAGTTTTCCAAAATCTACTGTCTTGAACTTATTGAAACAGCATGAAAAGATCTACAGTGAACGACACCAGAATTATATTCCAAACAGAAAAAGGAAATGCACGAGTAATGATGGGGAAGCTGAGGAGGCACTTCTCTGCTGATTTCAGAATGCGTGTGGAAGAGATGCTGTTATTTGTTACCAGCTTCTAGCCCAAAGGTGCAAGCAGTTAACCGAAGCACTTGGAAAGCCTGAAAATTTGGCAGAAATGGATACTGTGATAGAACCAGATAGGATGTCAAAGGAAATTTCTCTCATCTCTATCACCTTGGTGACCACTCCATTTGGAACAGACAGAGATGACAATGGAAATGTTGCAAATGCAATGCGAATTCAAAACACAAAAAAGGAACAGGAACAGGGTCTGGACTGTGAAGAGATTGTTTGTCAAACTGGCTGATATTTTCTCTGTGATTCTTGTGCTGCTACAGAGCAGTACCCAGATACAGAACCAAACTGGGAGACCCTGAAAAAGGTTGGCATGCTCTGACTACATGGTGCACCTGTGGTGGATGTTTAAGAAGATGCATGGGCTGCTAATCAAATGTGCTGCTTTCTCCTAGAATGTGTTGAGCTTTTTGAGTGTTGCTGGAGCTGCACTCATCCAGGTAAGTGGAGAGCATTCCATCAGACTGCCGACTTTTGACTTGATGGCTTTGAGAAGTGTCATATTAATTTTGTCACAGGGATATTGATGTTAAACTGCTGCTGGAGTGAGGAAATGACTTGTTAAAAAAAATCACCAGACATTTGGGTTGGAAGGGCATTTGCATACTAAGAGACACTGCTTGTGGAGATAAAGGACTATTCCCTGGTCCATTTAACCCAAAATGGACTCAACAGACATTGAAGGTGAGGAAGTTCACATTCCAGGATGACTGCTAAGATGGCAGAATCCACAAACAGAAGTGGTCAAACCAACTAGTCACATGACTATCCTGCTGGGCAATCTGGGTTTTTTTGAATTGTGTTACAGAAAAAGACAGAAGGCAGCTTGAACTGGTAGCTGGAACAAGGAAGCAGCTCTCTTTCTCTCTCACTTTCAGGCCGCCAGACCCGTGGAAGACAGGTAAACCTCAAAAGAGAAAAGACTCTGACATCGAAACAAGTTGAAGCATGCACTGGGGCCCGAACGAATTGCAAGACTTACCGGCAATCAAAGACTCCACATTGAACGTAAAGGACGGTAGCTACCAGATATTGCCTCAGACTTTTCCCCTTTATTCCTTCTACTTTTTCTGTCTCTATCTGCGTGTGTGTTTATCGCGTATGCATGCTAGCATGGTTGCATCACATATTCGTAGTCGTGAACCGGAATAGAGTTTAAGAATAATAAACTTCTCCCTTTCTTGTTTAAATCTAAGGAAACCTGTTTGATTTCTTTGCCTTACAATTGGAGCAGTGAACAAGGATTCACTAAGGCGGAGCTAAAAACAGTGTTTCTAAAATTAAGCCTTGATACGGTTAAACCAGGCAAAGGCTGAGAGGGAACGCTAGACCCCTTCTCACCTGGTCGTAACAGGAGTCAGGAAGTGAGTTACTTGCCACTGAATACCCAGCCTCTGATATGCTCTTGTAGCCACAGTATTTACGTAGCTGGTTCAGATAAGTTTCTGGTCCATGGTAACCCCTCAAGATGTTGATGGTGGAGATTCGGCGATGGTAATACTATTGAACGAAAAGGAGTGGTGATTAGACTCTCATGTTGGAAATGGTCATTGCATGGCACTTGTGTGGCATGAATGCTACTTGCTACTTATCACCCCAAGGGTGAATATTGTCCATATTTTGCTGCATGTGGACTTGGACTGCTTCAGTATCTGAGGGTTGCAAATGGAACTGAACACTGTGCAATCAACAGTGAACATCACCACATCTCACCTAATGATGGAGGGAGGGTCATTGATGAAGCACCTGAAGATGTTTAGGCCTAGGACACTCTCTGAGGAACTCCTGCAGCGATGTCCTGGGGCTAAGATGATTGGCTTTCAACAGCCACAGCCATCTTTCTTTGTGCTAGATATGACTGCAAACTGTGGAGAGTTTTCCCCTGATTCCCATTGACTTCTATGACTCTATGATTCTATGACTCTATGACTTCAATTTTACAAGGGCTCCTTGTTGCCACACTTGGTAAAATGCTGCCTTGATGTTCAGGGCAGTCACTCTCACCCCACCTCTTGAATCTAGCTCGTTTGTCCATGTTTGGACAAAGGATGTAATATGGGCTAGAGCCGGGTGGTCCTGGTGGAACCCAAGCTGAGCATGAGTGAGCAAGTTATTGGTGAGTAAGTGTTGCTTGATTGCACTGTCAATGACTCTTTCCATCATTTTGCTGATGATTCAAGTAGGCTGATGGGACAGTAATTAGCCAGATTGGATTTGGACAGCACACACCTAGGTAATTTCCCACTTTGTCAAATGGATGCTGTACTGGAACATTTTGGCTAGGGGCATAGTTAGTTCTGGAGCACAAGTCTTCATCACTACAGCCAAGATGTTGTCGGGGTCACAGCCTTTGTGCTATTCCATGTACTCATTTGCTTCTTGATATCACATAGAGTGAACCTAATTGGCTGAAGACTGGTATCTGTGATGGTGGGAACCCCAAGAGGAGGCCGAGATAAATCAACCACTCAGCACTTCTGGCAGAAGGTGCTTGCCGACACTTTAGCCTTGACTTTTGCATTCATGTGCTGGGCTCTGCCGTTACTGGGGATGGGAATGTTCCTGGAGCCTCCCCCTTCTGTTCATTGTTTAACTGTTGTTATGACCGAGGTTGGAGAAATGCACTGTCTTTCGTTAGTTCCACTTCCCCAGGATCACAGCATATATTTAAATATTTTACCCAGTTACCGATATGGTCAATTATATACTTTATTTTAGTTTCCGAATAAAAATCTGCCAACCAAATTTTTTTAATAAACAACAAACTTATTGATTTATTATGAAACAAAACTTGTTCAATAAAGATGAAAAGCTTTAACACACAGTTTGAAATATGAAAGTATAAATATATACCCTTCTAAAATAACCTAACACACACGCACACTGGTTAAAGAAAACATAAAGAAGCTTTCTCTGCAGAGATCAACTTTACAAAAACAAAAATACATGTTAATTCTTGAAAAAAAAGGAAAAAATCTGGGATGTTCCAGATGACATTTGGTCTGGCGTCTGGGTACACATAGACAGGTGTCCCTAGACACATGCCGTTGTCGCTGGGATCTTTTCAGAAGCAGTTCGTTCAGGGGATGTCGAGAGGAAGTCTTCCAGAAGCTTCTCAGGAGAAATGCTGCATCAGTTTCTCCAGCTGTCACATTGGATCCTCAGGGTTTCTCAAAGAGGTGGAACAGGATGAGTTGGGTGCTTCTTTCTCTCTGCAGGCTGCAATCCCAACGGAACCCCAAGCAATATCCAAAAACGAAACCAAAACTCCTGAACCATATACCCAGACATGTGACTTCTCTAAGTCCAAACAGTTCCAGTAGCCAGCTAGGCCTCCTGTTTATTTAGCACTTCATGGTCTCTTCCAGTAAGTGTTTATAAAAAAAATCCAAAGTGTCCTTCCAGTGATCCTTTAAAAAAAAACCAAGAGCTGAAATTTATAATCGTGATGCCAAAATCGGCGGCGGGCAAAAACAATGGCGGCTCATCCATGTGGGCCGCATGTCGCGGAGCTGCAACAATATTAAGCGCGACGGCTGATTTAAATATCCGGGGCGGGCCACCACCCCACCCCTCCCCCCAATGACGTGGAGGGGGTGGGCTCTCCATCCCCGGCAATGGCGTTAGCTGCCTGTGCGCAGGCGCTGACGCCATTTTAAAAGGGCTTCATGCCCTACGATACCATTTAAATATTTAAAGAGACAGTTAATAAAAAAATTAAATACATTTATTCAGCCCCTCTCCCACCCCCACATAACAATTAATTTAATTACTTGCCCTCTCCCCCCAAAACACTTACCTTGTCCACCTGACCTTCCCCCTCCCCCCAAAAGAACATACACGTTAAACTATAACCCTTCTCACCATCCCCTACAGCAATGATATTACTTTGACCCCGCTTCCTCCCCCCACCACCCACACTGAGAAACTTACCTCCTCCCCTCTCCCCACCAGAGTGCCAGCCAGCAGCACGAAGATCGCACTGGGACAGACAGCGGGAACGTAGGTCTCATTAATTCATTGATTTTAATTTATTTAAATGGCGGTCCTGATGACGAGTGGCTGGGGGGCCGCCACAAGGCCTCGCTGCCACTGGCAATATCGGGCCAGGCTTTCCTGGCATCGGGGTGCGTGGCGGCCCTCTCCTGGAGGCATTTTCTGGCACCCCCCCCCACCCCAACGCCATCACCCCCAATGTCGGGGGGTCTGTAAAATTCAGCCCAAGTCCAGCATCTCCTCATGTATTTTCCACAGTCTTTTAAACACAAGTCCTCAAAAAATATTAATAATGGAAGCACCTTCATGACACTGTCCACCACCATTCCTACCACAACTGGATGTGACAGACTGCACAGCCTTGATCTGTTGGTTGTGGATCACCTAGCTCCATCTACAGCATGCTTCTTCCCCTGTTTAGTATGCCTGTAGCCTTTGTGTTAGCTTCACCAGGTTGGCACTTCATCTTTAGGTACATCTTGTGCTGTTCTTGACTTGCTCTTCTACAATCCTCATTGAACCTTCGTTGGTTCCTGGCTTGATGGTAATGAGAGAGTGAAGGCTATGTGGGACCATGAGGTTGCAGATTGTGGTGGAATATAATTCTGCTGCTGCTGATGGCCAGCAGTGCCTCATGGATGCCCAGTTTTGTGTTACTAGATCTGTTCTGAGTCTATCCCATTTAGCATGGCCGTAGTGTCACACATCATGATACAGGGTGTTCTCAGTGTCCACTGCGACATCAGAGAGATGACAGATGCTTTTTATACGAACATATGAATTAGGAGTAGGAGTAGGCTACTCGATCCCTCGAGCCTGCTCCGCCATTCAATAAGTTCATGGCTGAACTGATTACTCCACATTTCCACCTACCCATAATAACCTTCCACCCCCTTGCTGATCAAGAATCTATCCACCTCTGCCTTAAAAATATTCAAAGACTCTGCTTCCACTGCCTTTTGAGGAAGAGAATTCCAAAGACTCATGACCCTCTGAGAGTAAAAAAATTCTCCTCATCTGTCTTAAATGGGCAACCCCTTATTTTTAAACAGTGACCCTGAGGGGAAACATTCTTTCCACATCCACCCTGTCAAGACCCCTCAGGATCTTATATGTTTCAATCTAGTCGCCTCTTACTCTTTTAAATTCCAGTGGATACAAGTCTAGCCTGTTCAATCTTTCCTCATAAGACAGGCCACCCATTGCTGGTGCAATATTAATGCAGTACAAACTCTTGCAATGATGAAACCCGTGTGCCATCTCCTAACATTATTTGTTCTGCAGTATTAGTTTAATGTCAGTGAGTGTTTTATATTAGGAAATATTTATTAAGTCTATTAGACCTATTAGGATTCTTCCTCCTGGCCAGCCTATCTATTCTTGGACCTTTTACTTGGTGCTTTTGTGAGTCTTCACAGTTCACAGTTGTCATTGCACACTGAATGATTTGAAAACATTGCACTGGATGCTACTAATGAACTTAAAAACTTAAATGACTGGAGAGTGGTGATCAATGAATCATAGAAAGTTCACAGCACAGAAAGAGACCACTTGGCCCATCATGTCTGCGCCTTTGTTAAAAAGTGTTGAGCAATATTTATTCATTTGAATATTAATTACAATGCAGAATGAACCAATCAAGCAAAAATTTGGGTTCGTTTTCTATTTTGTGTAATCTCCAGTAAACATAAGATTTAGTACAAAATAATGCCTGCCTGTGTTTTCATTGTATGAGTAGACTCAGAAAAAATGATAATTTCCATTAGGATTGAATTATTAAAAAACATTTTACAGTGAAATCTCTTCACTGTTGAGTCTAGGATGGAGCAAAACCAGCTAGTCAATCAAACTTTCTGGCTCTTTGGACCAGTGCATTTTCTTAGATCAGTTAATTTGATTTCCAAAACACCTTCTTAACCTTTGAAACAAATGTCATTTCCATCAGAACTCAAAGATTGCTATCCACTGAAAACTATGAAAAGGAACAGAAATAAATCAATTTACTTGGTAACTATCTCACCTGGCAATGGGCTTGGTGTGGGGAAAGAAAAACATTAAAACAGAATTTAATTAGCATTTAAAAAAATCCATGGAAGTAAAAATCAACACTGTTTCCCACCCCCCAGATATTAAGGTACAAACATCCATGAGAAAGAATCATGAGCTATGAAACTGCGTTTGTTCAGGCCTAGCACACTAAAAGCAAAGTTTGTTTTAAAAATAGGCTGTCATTATTGTACAAAGGTTAATGGGAGTTTGGTCTGTAAATAACGTCTGTTTACTCTATCCGTATGTTTCGCAGTAACCTCGTTTAAAAGGTACATAAACAAAATAATGCCAGCATGGACTTTGGAAGTTAAGAAACATGCTGCAAGAGTTAAAAAAAAGAGTTGCATAAATGTTTGTAGCTCCCCTGGTGGCCAAGTGGGTAATGTGCACATATATGGACATTGGATGAGAGGCCAATTAGAATTTGTGTTAGTCTTTAATCTTTACATTTCAACAGTTAAGCAACGTTCCCTCTCTAACCTCACACATCAGGAATGTCCACTTGGGCAAAGTACTGGAGCTCTGCTGGCACCACGTAGCCATACCCTAATATCATTCAGTGCCTTCATGAGAGGAAAACAGAAAAGGGGAGATAAATTTGGAGGGACAATATATTGGTGCAATTTTTTTGTTGGTTAATTTCCTTTGAGTTTATAGTAATTAATGTCGAGAACTACATTTAGACTCACCTTAGGCTGGGTCCCTGCAGAACAATTTCTGTTCAGCTGGGCTATCCTACTGGCATGTCCCTGTATTTGATTCAGGCACCAGTGTTTTGAGAGCATGGTATACCCACATTCCTGGATGAGAATCAGCATGGACTAGGTCCTTTGAAAGCAGGAATTTCATCCACAGTATGCAGTAGCTCCAGGCTGGAGCTCCAGAGTAGCCTAGAAGGGAGAGAGAGTGGGTGAAAGGGGCAGAAGTTGAAAACCTCACTACTTTTGGAGTAGAGTGAGGAGAAAAGCCAGGAGCACTGAGAGGACCTCTCCAGATATTAGCACTGGCCCTCAAGATGTGTCCTGGTACTAATATACTTAATGAGTACTTTGTATCACTATTCAATAAGGAAATGGAGGCTGACAAAATATCAGTAGAAGCAGAGAGCAAAAATGAATAGGATAAAAATTTAGAGGAGAGGTACTAAAAAGGCTGGCTATGCTTAGGGTAGATAAGTCACCTAGTCTGGATGGCTTGCATCCCACGTTACTAAAGGAAGAGGGAATGGAGATAGCAGAGGGGCTTGCTATAATCTTTCAATCTTCCTTGGATATGGGGAGAGGTGCTAGAGGGTTGGTGAGTGGCAAATGTGACACCCTTATTCTAGAAAGGACAGTCCTAGCATGTACAGACCAGTTAGTTTAACATCATTGGTGGGTAAGGTTTTAGAAACAATAATCAGGGAAAATATCAATGGACGCTTAGGGCTGGAATTTAAAAGCTGCCCAACGTCGGGAACGGTAGCGGGGGGAATGAAGATAGCAAAGGATGAGGCCTGCCACTGACCCCAACGCCGACAGGCCCCTTACCTATCTCAGCAGCAGCGGTGAGGCCTCGTGGTGGTCGCCCCGCCGCTCGGCGACAGGACCACGATTTCCATATTTAAATTAATTTACCTACCTGATTTAACAAAGGTCCCATCGCCTCCTTATACGCTGCACCGATCTTCATTCAGGTGGCCGGCAATGCCGCGCCATCGAATCCCCATTTGGGGAAATGAAGTGCAACTCCTGTGGGGAGGGGGGAGGACTTACTCTTCCAGGGAGCTAGGAAGTAAGTTGAAAAGTAGGACCTCAAAGGTAGTGATCCCTGGATTACTACCAGTGCCACTTGCTAGTCAGAGTAGAAATAGCAGGATATATCGGATGAATACGTGACTGAAGAGATGGTGTGAGGGGGAGGGTTTTAGATTCCTGGGACATTGGGACCGGTTCTGGGGGAGGTGGGACCAGTACAAACTGAACGGGTTACACCTGGGCAGGACCAGGACTGATGTCCTAGGGGGAGTATTTGCTAGAGTGGTTGGGGAGGGTTTAAACTAAAATGGCAGGGGGATGGGAACCTTTGCAAGGAGTCAGATGAGGGGGGGATCAAAGACAAGAACAAAAGACAGAAAGGGGAATAAAAGAAGTGATAGGCAGAGAAATCAAGGGCCAGAATCAGAAAAATAGTGGGAAGGGGACAAGTAATGTTAAAAAGACAAGCCTTCAGGCTTTGTGCCTTAACGTGCGGAGCATTCACAATAAAGTGGATGAATTAATTGCGCAAATAGATGTAAACGGGTATGATATAGTTGGGATTATGGAGACATGGCTGCAAGGTGACCAGGGATGGGAAATGAACATCCAGGAGTATTCAGTATTTAGGAAGGAGAGACAAAAAGCAAAAGGCGGTGGAGTTGCATTGCTGGTTAAAGAGGAAATTAACGCAATAGTGAGGAAAGATATTAGCTCTGACGATGTGGAATCTGTATGGGTAGAGCTGAGAAACACTAAGGGGCAAAAAATGTTAGTGAGGGTTGTATATAGACCCCCAAACTGTAGTGGTGGTGTTGGGAATGGCATTAAACAGGAAATTAGAGATGCATGCGATAAAGGAACATCTGTAATTATGGGTAACTTTAATCTGTATATAGATTCGGCAAATCAAATTAGTCACAATATTGTAGAGGAGGAATTCTTGGAGTGTATACGGGATGGTTTTCTGGACCAATACATTGAGGAACCAATGAGAGAACAGGCCATCCAAGTATGGGTATTGTGTAATGAGAGAGGAATAATTGACAATCTAGTGGTGCGAGACCCCTTGGGGATGAGCGACCATAATATGATAGAATTCTTCATCAAGGTGGAGAGTGACGTAGTTGATTCTGAGACAAGGGTCCTGAATCTTAGTAAAGGAAACAACGAAGGTATGAGGCATGAGTTGGCCATGACGGATTGGGAAACATTACCGAAAGGGATGATGGTGGATAGGCAATGGCAAACATTTAAAGAGCACATGGATGAACTGCAACAATTCTTTATCCCTGTCTGGTGCAAAAGTAAAAAAGGAAAGGTAGACAAACCATGGCTTACAAGGGAAATTAGAGATAGCATTAGATCCAAGGAAGAGGCATATAAATTTGCCAGGAAAAACAACAGACCTGAGGATTGGGAGCAGTTCAGGATTCAGCAAAGGAGGACCAAGGGATTGATTAAGAAGGGGAAAATAGAGTACGAGAGCAAACCTGCGGGGAACATAAAAACTGACTGTAAAGGTTTCTATAGGTATGTGAAGAGAAGATTGGTGAGGACAAACATAGGTGCCTTACAGTCAGAAACAGGGGAATTTACTATGAGGAATAAAGAAATGGCTGACCAACTAAATGCATACTTTGGTTCTGTCTTCACAAAGGAGGACACAGATATCATACCAGAAATGATGGGGAACACAGGGCTTAGTGAGAGAGAGAAACTGAAAGAAATCAGTATTAGTAGAGAAATAGTGTTGGGGAAATTGATGGGATTGAAGGCCGATAAATCCCCAGGGCCTGATGGTATGCATCCCAGAGTACTTAAGGAAGTGGCCCTAGAAATAATGGATGCATTGGTGGTCGTCTTCCAAGATTCTATAGACTCTGGAACAGTTCCTACAGATTGGAGGGTAGCTAATGTAACCCCACTATTTAAAAAGGGAGGTAGAGAGAAAGCAGGAAATTATCGACCAGTCAGCCTGACGTCGGTAGTGGGGAAAATTCTAGAGTCCATTATCAAAGATTTTGTAGCAGAGCACTTAGAGAACAGTGGTAGAATTGGGCAGAGTCAACATGGATTTATGAAAGGGAAATCATGCTTGACAAATCTACTAGAATTCTTCGAGGATGTAATTAGTAGAGTTGATGAGGGGGAGCTAGTGGATGTGGTTTATTTGGACCTTCAGAAGGCTTTCGACGAAGTCCCACAGAAGAGATTAGCATGTAAAATTAAAGCGCATGGAATTGGGGGTAATGTATTGCAATGGACAGAAAATTGGTTGGCGGACAGGAAACAAATAGTAGGGATAAATGGGTCTTTTTCGGAATGGCAGGCAGTGACGAGTGGGGTACCACAGAGATCGGTGCTCGGTTCCCAGCTATTCACAATATACATTAATGATTTAGATGAGGGAACTAAATGTAATATCTCTCAATTTGCAGATGACACAAAACTGGGTGGGAGAGTGAGTTGTGAGGAGGATGCAGAGAGGCTTCAGGGTGATTTGGACAAGTTGAGTGAGTGGACAAATGCATGGCAGATGCAGTATAATGTGGATAAAATGTGAGGTTATCCACTTTGGTAGCAAAAACAGGAAGGCAGATTATTATGTGAACGGCTATAAACTGAGAGAGGGGAATATGCAGCGAGACCTGGGTGTTCTCGTACACCAGTCACTGAAGGTAAGCATGCAGGTGAAACAGGCAGTAAAAAAGACAAATGGTATATTGGCCTTCATAGCGAGAGGATTCAAGTACAGGAGCAGGGATGTCTTGCTGCAATTATACAGGGTCTTGGTGAGGCCACACCTGGAATATTGTGTGCAGTTTTGGTCTCCTTATCTGAGGAAGGATGTTCTTGCTATAGAGGGAGTGCAGCAAAGGTTTACCAGACTGATTCCTGGGATGGTGGGACTGACGTATGAGGAGAGATTGAGTTGGTTAGGATTATATTCGCTGGAGTTCAGGAGAGTGAGGGGGGATCTCATAGAAACCTATACAATTCTAACAGGACTTGACAGTGTAAATGCAGGAAGGATGTTCCCGATGGTGGGGGAGTCCAGAACCAGGGGTCATAGTCTAAGGATACGGGGTAAACCTGTCAGGACTGAGATGAGGAGAAATTTCTTCACCCAGAGAGTGGTGAGCTTGTGGAATTCACTACCACAGAAAGCAGTTGAGGCCAAAATATTGTATGTTTTCAAGAAGGAGTTGGATATAGCTCTTGGGTCTAAAGGGATCAAAGGGTATGGGGCGAAAGCGGGAACAGGTTACTAAGTTGGATGATCAGCCATGATCATAATGAATGGCTCGAAGGGCCGAATGGCCTACTCCTGCTCCTAGTTTCTATGCTTCTCGGCCCGTGGGTGGGTGCGGGGTCAAACTCCTCAGATTGGTTGGTGGGATGGTGGGAAGGGGATCAGGATTAAAATTTAAGAACTTTGTGAATGGAAGGTCACTTTGCCAAGGTAAGAATTTTTGGGGGGGTGAGTGGGCAATGAATATAATGTAAGGCTATTAGTGGGGGTGGGGGTGGTGGTGTGACAGGGGATGGAAAAAACTTTTCATTAACTTTTATTGCAACGTAATGTAATGTTACTTAAAAAAATTTAAATGGTCAGTTAGGACTCTAAGCCGTTTAAAAATGGCACCGGCGCCTGCGCATTTGTGCCCTTCGCTGTTGCTGGGGATGGCTTGCCCGCCGTCTCCATGTCATCGCTGGTGGAGCGGGGGGAGGTGGCGGTGGTGGTAGGGGCAGCCGCCCTGGACATGGTAATGAGCCACCATGTTTGGAATCGTGGTAGCTCCACGACGTGTGCCTCGTGCGTGCGGGCTGCAGATTTTTATGCCCACCGCCTACTTGAGCAGAGGGTTTTTAAAATGCAGCACTTAGAGAAATTTGATTTTAATTAAGGATAGCCAGCATGAATTTGTAAAAGGCAGATCATGCTTGACTAATCTAATCGAATTTTTTGATGAAGTAACAGAGAAGGTTAGTTTAGTGATACAGCACTGAAACAGGCCCTTCGGCCCACCGAGTCTGTGCTGACCATCAACCACCCATTTATACTAATTCTACACTAATTCCATATTCCTACCACATCCCCACCTGTCCCTATATTTTCCTACCACCTACCTATACTAGGGGCAATTTATAATGGCCAATTTACCTATCAACCTGCAAGTCTTTTGGCATGTGGGAGGAAACCGGAGCACCCGGAGGAAACCCACGCAGACACAGGGAGAACTTGTAAACTCCACGAACCCGGGTCGCTGGAGCTGTGAGGCTGCGGTGCTAACCACTGCGCCACTGTGCCGCCCAATGATGAAAGGAATACGATGGATATTGTTTATATGGATTTTAAGAAAATATTTGATAAGGTACTACGTAAAAGACTAGTTAACAAAATTGAGGCTCATGGAATAGGAGGGTCAGGGTCCAATTGGATAAAAAAATGTCTTAAGGACAGAAAACAGTGAGTCAGAGTAAATGGTTGCTTTTCAGACTGGAGGATGGTAGTCATTGGTGTTCCTCAAGGGGTAGTTCTGGGACCACTGCTTTTTTTGCTATGTATAATTGACTTGGATCTTGGAATACAGAGAATTTGCTGACGAAACCAAACCTGGAGGTGCGGCAAACAGTGAGGATGATATGAACCGTCTGCAACAGGACACCGATAGGCTAGCAGATTGGGCAGAGAGGTGGCAGATGGAATTTAATACTGACAAGTGTGAGGTGCTGCATTTTGGCAGAAGGAATAGGGAGAAGCATATATACTTAATGGGACAGTTCTAAAGAGTGTGCAGGAACAGAGGGATCTGGGGGTGCATGTGCATAGATCTTTGAAGGTGGCAAGACATATTGAGAGTGTGGTTAGTAAAGCATATGGGATCTTGGGCTTCATAAATAGAGGCATTGAGTACAAAAAGCAGGGAAGCTATGCTTAACCTTTATAAAGCTCTGGTTTAGGCCCCAACTGGAGTATTGCATCCAGTTCTTGATTCCACACTTCAGGAATAATGTGAGGATCCTTGAGAAGACGCAGAGGCAATTTACCAGAATTGTTCCAGGGATGGGGGATTTTAGTTACAAGGTTAGATTGGAAAAGTGTTCGTTCTCCTTAGAACAAAGGAGATTGAGGGGAGATTTCATAGAAGTGTGCAAGATAATTGTAGTGTTGTCGTGTTTTGAAATTGTAATTGCATTGTGCATTGTGTACTCTAGAGGCTGCTGTGGAACACACATGCTATCAAAGAGAAAGAGAACCTAAGAGAATGAAAGGACAAGCCTTTATGTTCAACTGCTGCAGCCTTTGTTTCTCTGTCTTTGCCTCATACATACCAAACCCGGTGAAACCTCACTCAAGTCCTGAGGACATCACAATTATGACAGACTTAGATAAGTTAGACAAGAAAAACTGTTCCTATTAACAAATGGTACAAGGACTAGGGTATACAGATTGAAAGTTTTGGGCAAAGATGCAGGGGAATAAGAAGAAGTACTTCTTTATGCAGCCGGTGGTAATGACCTAGAACTCGCTGCCCAAAAGGCTGATAGAACCAGAGACGATCAATGGCTTCAAGAGGAAGTTGGATGACCACCTGAGAGAAATAGACTTGCAGGGCTATGGAGATTGGGACTGACTGCATAGCTCCGTAGAGAGCTGGCATGAACTTGATGGGCCAAATGGCCTCTTTCTGTGCTCCATGACTACTGGATTAGCTTTGTTGATACCTATTTCACATTGACAGGGTATTTTCAGTGAGCAACCAATAATCACACCCTAGTCTTTTTTTTCTCCCTTTTCTTATACATCTTCCCTCTCCTCCGGTTCAGCATAATTATCTTATAAGGTAAATTTTGTAAGGCCCTGCACGACTGTTAGGGCTTCATGTGCTCAGGTCTCTGGTCATATCTGATTCACTAAGCAACTGATTTTGCAAGGTACAATAATGAGGCTTTTGAGGCAGACACAACATTATTTAGGTATTAAAATCTCATTTTTAACTGCAGTTCTCTGAATTTTGTGAGCTTGACCTACAGTACAAGCCCAACCCATAAAAAGAGGAGTTTTGCAAAGTTCTGGATTTTCAATATGGTGGTGCTGGATTTTGACAAGGCGATCAGAGAAGTTGGCTGGCCGATCAGGAAGAAGTCTGTTTCAGTAATGAGGGCTATAGTTGGAGTCCCTCTTGGGCGGCAACATGATATGGAAATGGAGCATAGGCAGCAGAGACAGGAAGCTATCCACTAAAGGTCTTCAGAGAGCACTTTTCTGAGCTCCACCTCAGCACCTCTGTTTCACCAAGGAGGTGGTTACAGAACTGTGCTACCACCTACAACCCGACCTGCAGCCACATAGCAGAATTAGGCTGACGCTGCCAGTAGCCGTAAAGGTCACCATCACCCTAGATTTCTACGCTAGCAAATCCTTCCAGGTGGGAACAGGCAACAAGAGCAACATCTCAGTTCACTGTCCATCACTGCATTGGGGAGATGGCAGAGGCCCTGTATAGAAGGAACTGAGAAGTGTAGAGGAAGTGAGGGACCGTGGAGTGAATGTCCACAGATCCCTGAGGGTAGCAGGACAGGTTGATAAGGTGGTTAAGAAGGCATGTGGAATCCTTTCCTTTATTAGCCGAGGTATAGAATATAAGAGCAGGGTGGTTATGCTGGAACTGTATAAATTATTGGTTGGGCTATAACTAGCACTGTGTGCAATTCTGGTCACCTCATTACAGAAAGGATAGAATTGCACTAGAGAGAGTACAGAGGAGATTTACAAGGATGTTGCCGGGACTGGAAAAATGCAGCTATGAGGAAAGATTGGATAGGCTGAGCTTCTTCTCCCCAAACAGAGAAGACTGAGGGGAGATCTGATTGAAATGTACAAAATTTTGAGAGGCTTGGATAGAGTGGAAGTGAAGGGCCTATTTACATTAGCAGAGAGGACAGTGTCGAGGGGGGATAGATTTAAAGTGATTGGTAGAAAGATTAGAGGGGAGATGAAGAAAAGTTTTTTCACCCAGAGGGTAGTGGAGGTCTGGAACTCACTACCTGAAAGGGTAGTTGAGACAGAAACCCTTAACTCATTCAAAAGGAGTCTGGATATGCACCTCAAGTGCTGTAAACTGCAGGGCTACAGACCAAACGCTGGAAGGTGGGATTAGAATGGGTGGATCGTTTTTCAGCCGGCACAGACATGAAGGGCCAAGTGGCCTCTTTCTGTGCCGTAAACGTTCCATGATTCTATGAGAGGGAACTTCATGGTCTCACTGAGAAGCAGCAGGAGAGAGTACATTGCTTTTCTAAGCTGGCGGGATTCCCAATGGTGCAGGCTGTATTCGATTGCACGAACATGGATCTGCGAGCCCCACATATTAATGGGAGAAAAGTTCTGTAATTAATGTTTGGTTGGTATGTGACCATGACCAGAAGATCCTTTCAGTGAATGCCCGCTATCCTGGCAGCAGCCACAATGCCTTCATCCTGCACCAGTCAGCCATACCCACCATCTTTGGGCCACCACAAAGAACCAGAGGCTGGCTGCTGGGTGACAAGGGATACCTGCTCTACACCAGGCTAATGACTTCCTCCACCGCCTGAACACATGAGGACAGTGCTCCTATAATGAGAGACATGCAGCAACCAGGGCGTTGTGGAGCAAACTATCGATGTCGTGAAACAATAGTTCTGCTGCTTGGACACTCTGCTGGGAGCACCCTCCAGTACTCATTGGAGTGTGTTTCTAGGTTCATGGTGGTCTGCTGCATCCTTCACAACCTAGCTATCATGAGGGCCCAAGACTTGCTACCAGGCCTTCGAAGGAAGAAGAGAAAGAAGCCAAGGAGGAAGAAGAGGAACCATCCACGGCCTGCTCGCTCCAGACCCCCTATCTGTATGCAGATACATAGGGGGAATTTTATGTGGTTGACATGGGTCTCGGCCACCAGCTGATGTGCCCACGCCGCCTCCTCTGGGGAAGGCCCACCACATTACATGCCAATTAGGCACGTAAGTGAACAGTGGTGGGCCTTCGCCGGGATTAAGGACCCCGGCGACGGAAGTTCCACCTGCTGAGAGCTTCTGGCCAATCAGAGGCTGGCGGCTCTTTTACTGTGCAGTGCCACCACGGTGGCTGCTGCCGGTAATGGACCCATCTGTGTCCTAGGATCGTCGAGGGACCCAGGCCACTGGTGAGTCATGGTGGGAGGGTTTTCACAGGGTGGGGGTTATGGGGGTGGGGAAATATGTCGGGGTGCCAGCAGCAAGGGCAGGGGGATGGCTCTCAGCCTTCCCAATGCCATGTCCCTCAACCAGGCACTAAGTGCCTTTCAACAAGGACCCACCCATCCCCCCGGGGGCTGGCAAGTAACCCACACAGGTTTGCTTGGTGTGTTCCCTGTTTGGTAACAGGCCAGTGGCGGGCAGGCCTAATACTGGCAGAGGCAGAATGAGGCCCTTAATTCGGCAATAATTGCCCACTTAAGGGCCTCAATTAGTGGTGGGGCAGGAAGGCCGTCCATGGGCCTTCCAGTCAGGGACTTAACTGGGGTGGAGGCAGGAAGGTGGCGAGGTACCCTCCCCCCGCCACCATCCCACCCGATTAAATGCTCTCTCCACCTCCAAACTCGACATGGGGGAGAGCATAAAATCCCTCCCTCAGATTCCGGTTCCCCTAAGTTGTCATCCCCATTCACAGTTCCTACACTATTCCCCATCTTTCTACCCATTTGCTACATACCAGCTCTTGGCCAAAATCCTGAAACAAAGGCTACCAAAAAAAAATTTTCATAACAACTTTATTCAACAGCACTTCCAATAATATATACAAAATGAATTTTTCACCCATGTACATTCCCTTAGAGCCTGTCTTGTGGGTGCCTTTGCCTGTCCTAGGGCTCCTATGCAGTGCTACCCAATGGCTGCTGACCTTTACTGGCAGAGACTGCAGAGGGCCTTGCAGGATGACATTGAGGTGTTCTGGGCCTTGAGGGCCCAGCTTCAGACTGCATTACCTTGGCATGGGCCCCAGCAGACTGGGCTGGCTGGCTGAAAGGCAACAAAAAGGGCACTGAGTGGCGAATGCTGTCACCTGAGAAAAGACAGCACATCTGTGCACCATGGAGCCACTGGCACTCCCCTGGACCAGTGCCTCAGAATCCTAGTAATGTTATCGAGCACTGATTGCTGGACTTCTGTTAGACCCTGAAAGCCCCTTTGAACACTGGCAACCACAATCATGATGGCAGCAGTCAGACCCTGAAAGGCACTAGGGTGGGCTTACATAGCAACAGCTATAGATCTCCTGACTTCAATCTAAGATTCCACTGCAGCACTGAGACATTGGGTGGCCTCTACCTGTGCTGCAAGACAAGCCGAGACATCGGCCACCAGATACTGCATAACAGGTGGATCCAAAAGCTGTCATGTAGTTTGCCAGGCTGGAAAGGATGGGCTGCAAGCTCTGCATAAAACCCTATGCAAGTTGGAGCCCAACTCCTCCATGCTCCTTGACAGTGATAACAGGCTCTCTGGCAGGCCAATCTCAATGTACATGCCCATCAGCATTTTCCTGTCTGCCACACCATTGAAGTCCTCAGCTGAGTCCTCCACAGCAGAACTTGTCTGGGACCTCACCTTCCAATGAGCTGGCACATGAACTATTCTTTCCCTCATGTAGTGCCAGTATCTGAGCTGCGAGTGTCAGATCAGTTGGCAGGGCCTCAGCATCAAAGGTCAGGTGCAGCTCTTGCCCTTCCTCATAAGTGGGGCACTACCAAATTCACGTTCAAATTTTACAAATTTAGTGGTCATGGCATTTTAAGAATTGTGAATTGCACAATTTCACATAATTAAATCATAAATTTCAGGCTGTTGCAACAAACCATAAAAATGATCCATTTAAAACAAAAAAATGAGGGACATTTCTGCTTTTAAATGGCATTTATTGTATACTCAAAAACTGTTGTAAAAAGCTGACTATAAACAGGTCACATTCTTTACTCACTGAAGTCAGCAGTTGGATGTGAGAATGGAGTCTCACATGCGTTAATCTGAGACTTCATCTCCTCACAATGTGCAGCAAAAACCTTCGGTAGTGTAAGATTATTAGGTTGCTAAAAGTTACTAAACAGCACACTAATTGTTAAAATCTAGCTATTATAAACTAACAAATGACTTATTATAAACTAACATCAAGCTTTATTAGAACCCTTCTTTGTAGTATGATCAAGTGGAAAAAATTAAGAAATAGGGCACAGTATAGACATGATGTCAAGGCAGAGGGATTCTGGGAGATTATGTCAAGTTTTAAAATGCTTACTTGCAGCAAAAGGGTGAGAACGTGAGAACAGACAGTGAAAACAGCTTTTGCGTAGATTTATCTCGTAGTGAGATAAGGCATCCTCAAAAAGCAAAAGCATTGAGATAAGGTAGTCAACACAAACACCCCTTTGTGTACTACTTACGCAAATCCGAAAATTTAGCAACCATCACAAAACGATCCTTGGTTGGTTAAGAAAGGCATCCTTTAATACAAGAATAATCACTGATTGGGAGAGGAGAGGGTTAACTGTAAAGGTGCCAGAATAAAAGAAGTCCATTCCTTGCTACTGTATGGCAGAGAATTTTGAACAACAACCAGAGAAACCATGAGAGAGAGCGCGAAAAGCTTGAGGACCCAAAGCTGCAAGAGAAAGAGTCATGTGCTCTGCCGTCCAGTCTCTAATACGGGTAGTGTCTGTGTTTGACTATTAGTTACTGCCTGAGTTTGTGACTATGGTTTATCTGAAAACTTAACAAACTTATCCTTCCTTTATCTCAATAAAGTCAATTCACAACAAGCTGTTGTGCTGCCAAGTCTGTTCCCACCTTAGAAGGGGGTATAAAACACCCTATCTTATCAAATCTTACAGTGGCACCCTGGATGGGATTTGGTGCGTTGTGAATGCTTTTTGAGAGAAAGGAAGGATCTTGAGTTCGCGAGACTGGCCAACACTCATCTTGGGAGGGAAAATCCTTTTGGGGGGTGTGGACCACCAGTGATCCAAAGGCAGAATCATAAAGTCATATTGTCTAGAGATGTTAAACGGGTCTTCAAGCAGAAATACAAGGAAGTTATAGAATTCATTCAAGATAGGATAGGCCAGAAGACGTTAAAGATAGGGAAGGGACTCAGCTTACAGCAGTCAGAAAGATAAAGAGGTTGAGCGACTGAACTAGCGGGTTCGAGATTTGGAGCTGTGCCACAAGTGTACGGCCGCTCTGTTACAGCAGCAGCATGTCTCTAAGTTGAACACTGGCACAGCCATGGTTGATGCTCAGGAAAATAAAAGTCAGTTGAAACAACAGGAGGAGGAGAATGAATGCTTCAAAAAAGATTTGGAACCGCAGAGAAGATTGGGGAGACAACGGGAAATTGTGTCTGCAGTAACTGTGGGAGGCACTGTTCCGGTCTCCTACAAGGACAGTGGTTAGAATGTAGATTGGGAGAGCTGGAAAGGGAAAGTGAGAGTTATCAGAATGAGGAAAGAGGGACAACTTAAGATGCCTTTAGTCAAATTTAAAGTGAAAAAAAGAAAGTTACTGTGTCTTTTGTTAGAATGTGTGAATGTTGGACGCTTCCATGAATGAATGTCCTTATCTATGTAACTTGTGTTCTGTAGAGCCAACAGTCATCAACCCCCCTTGTAGTCTGGCTTTAATGTTGAAAGCATGAGTCTGTTACTTGTTCTATTTTTACACGTGTATATTTTTGTGGGAACCTTGAGTCATGTTTTGGTTGTGTACTAGTTGAACTTGTGTGTTCCTTGGGATCGGGACAGGGAATTTAATACAGATTTTGGTACTTTGAATTCATAACAGGAATCAATTTTTCTAAATTGTTTGGAATTGAGTAAGTGTGAAAGTGATAGTTGAGTGTGTTCATTTCAATTTAAGATTGTGCACCCAGAAATGGGATATAAAAATTGAATTATATTTCAAATTAAAGGTTTTATTTTTATTTTAAAAATTAGTTTTGCAACTGTGAAAAGACAATGAACAATTTTGTTAGAGATAAGCTTCAGCCTTGAAGGTCTGAAGATGCCTGGCAGAAATCCAATTTGAATTATAAAACACTGCTTTAATTGGACCAAAGTTTAAAATTTGTTCTTTTTTTTGCAGTTTAAATTAAAGACATGTCTTACTGACTGTTTTTAAGTAGCAAATGTCAGGAATTGGATATTGGTTTAAGGGAGAGAAGGATAAACGAAGGAGATATGGGAAAGATTCTGTCTGTTTAAAGTTTTTGCAAGAGGCTGGTGATAGGTCTTTTGTTGTAAGAATGTTAAATAACTTTTTCCTTTAGTTTTTGGTTTTAGTACAATCATTTGAAAAGGCACCTGAAGAAAGACCAAGAAAAATTAAGTAATTTTCCTTTTCTTTAAAAAAGTCACGTGCTTTTCAGTTCTATGTGCAGTTAATAAGTATTATAAGTTAATAAGTCTGAATTAAGTTAAGTGGGAAAAACTGGAATTTAATTGGTGGCCACACTGAACTTTTAAGTATATTATGTCATGGTATTAGGGAGGCTATAATTCCGGATATAAGGCTCACTCATATACCATTGACTGTTTTGAATTTTAAATGTTTATTACCATGAATTGGAATTTGGAATCATCTTTGTTGTATCAAAAAAGTCCTTGGTTTAGAAACCTCTTACAAAAGATGTTAAAAAGTTTGGAAACAATTGGAGTTTAATCTAAAATGCTGTCTTAACAGATGGAGACGATTTCCTTTGACATTGATAATGTTACTTATGATTTTGTTGTTTTCAAACCCTAAGGATAGCAAAAAGAATTGGATAAAACACAGTTTAAAGTGGAGTTTAGTTCTTTTTCGATAGGGAATTTTAAAAAAAAGTTATATAAGGTAACGCATCTGAGAATGTTTTCCTCTGCCCCTTTGTAGACAAGCAAAGAAATTAACCCCGCTGCAGCTGTTGTTTTCCTGTTTAATCCACCACACAATTTTTTAATTGCTGAGAGTAAAATTTATGTATTGGACATTATTAAATTTTAAATTTCTAAATTGATAGACATAATTGGACAAATTAACCCATTGGGCTTTGGGGCAAAGCCACAATGGATTCTTTGTGTTTTTTTAAACAGGTGGCAATGGTTTCCAGGACCACATGAGAATTGATGCTGCAGCAAGAGATCCAAAAGCTTTATGAATTTAAGAACTCAACTGCAGACATCAAATGTCACAGCATAGTCACAATTTGGACTAAAGGCTTTGCCTCTTCAAAAATCTTTTGTTATTTGTTATCTTCCGAGACAAAGTGCTTGAGAAGGAGAGAAAGTTGCAAGCACTTCTGTCTTTGATGTAAAAAAATGCAATACCACCAAGCCTGAGCATAAAAAATTGAAATCGATAAACAAAATTAAATTGATATGAGTGGTTATTTAAAGCACTCAAAGGGGAATTTATTTGACATTTAAGGGGACAGTCAGAATTTCATTCAACAAAAAATTATGAAAAAGCTGTCTAGGTGGTTCCTAAGTATAAAGAAACAAAGTTTCTTTTGCGGAGAAATTAAATGGAACATTAACAAAACCTGTCACCCCCAGTAACACTGTTATTTGAATCTGGAATAATTTGAGATGTTGAAAATCCAGTATAATTTAGCAAATTACTTTTAAGAAATTAAAATGTCATCTAAGATAGTGGAAAAACAAACAAAATATGGTAAGGCCTCGAATCAAATGGGAATGTTTGATTTCTGTTTGAAAGATATTATGAATATTGGACTGTAAAGGTTCTCCAGGGCTTAAAATGCAATTGAATTATATTTAATTTGAATTGGCAATTAGATCTGGCTGCTGCAAGAGCCAATAAAGGAATTTGGGGCATAAACAATGGTGAAATTAGAATTCAACCCGTTAAATTAGTATAGTGTAGAATTTCCAAGAAGCCCAGAACTTTACAGTGAAAGTCAGGAAAGTGTAAATAATTTGATAGCTTTCTCTTGCAGATATTAGTATCCTTGCCTATGAGCTTTTTTTAAAGAGAGCTACATTTGATAGTCCGGTCACGACCTGAGACATCAGGACCATGCAGGGGGAGGTAAGCAAAGATCTCAGACAGACCATGACCAGCACTCGCAACTTCACCACTCCCACCCCCGCTTTTTTGAGCTTTTTTGACCTGAGAGTCGAGAATGTGTGGCATGATATTGGGATACTGGTATAAGTGTGCAGATGTGATTTGTTACACGTGAAGCAACTAACATGCAAATGTATGGCGAAATACCCTGAAGAATGGGTCTCAAACATATTCACCTACTTGACAAACAGCATGGCATGAAATGGTTGATGTGGCCAGTAGAGTGAGACAACATTTTAAATTATCAAGGCATTGACACATATTCCAGAGAGAAAATGACTTTACAATAATTAGGATAAATCAAACACATTGGTAATGATCAGAGGGAGTAAAATTAAAGTTCAGAAAGACAGTTGAAGGGCTAGAAAAATAATAGTATTTAGTAAGAACTATCTACAAGATGGATACAGGCAAAGAGAGAGCTGGAGAATCTTTTAAGTCCATTCATGATGGAAGTATTGTGATATTGTAATGAATGTAATATGATGCTTTTGTGACCAGTATGATTGAGCCATGGATCCCCGGATGTTGCCATCATGATTAGATGGGTTAGAATTAAGGAAGGGGAATTGTTGGGTATCAGCACAGCAGTCAGCACTGCAGAGTGGAATAGAAAGGACCACCACCTCACAGAAACACTTATTAAGAATGATGCAGAACAATGACCGTAGAATACAGGAAATACAACAGCTAGGCAACCACCAGTGGTGGAAGACTGTATATCATGTAGGCCAACACCCATGGCTCTGGACTCTGTCCATGTTTATAATACTAACCCAGCCCCTAATGTTAGTATTAGAATTCTTCATGCTTTGCTATTTGAGGTGCCTTGTGCGACAAGTGTGTTACAAGACACGAAGCTCAGAGCTCGCGACTTTTCTTGAAAATAGTAAAATAATTAATGAGGGGTCAATAAGGTTATCTCCCTCTCAACCGGGGTGTCATGAAGGCCCCACCTGCCAAGAATGAGGCATATTAATTTTGTCATATGAACATTAATTTTAAACTGTTGCTGGAAGGAAGAGATGACTTGTTTAAAGAGATCAGCAGTGGCTGGAAAACATTTGCATACTATGAGACAGTGCCTGGAGACAATAGAACGGCTCCCTGATCCAATTAACACAAATGGATTTTGATCACCACACATTGAATGTGTAAGAAAGCCAGCATTCCAGGGTGTCTGCTAAGATGGAGAACCCACAAATGCAGGAGTTTGTTCAAACAGCTAGTCACATGACTAACCTCCTGGACCAGATTTTGTTTGAACTGCTCACAGCACAGTTTGGGAGATTGCAACTGAACTTGGAAGAAGAGAGCCTTTCTCTGGCTAGCTCTCTCTCTCACGAATCTCTGGATCCACTGAAGTCACTTAAACCTCAAGAGAGAAAAGACTCCTGCATCGAAACAAGTTTTAAAGCATGCACTGGGCCCTAATGAAACGGCAAGACTTACCGGCACTCAAAGACTCTACATCGAACTCAAAGGACTATAAATAAATCCTAGCTATTGCCTCAAACTTTTCCCCTTTATTCTTTCTACTTTTCTGTCTCTATGGGATTAGAATAGATAGGTGCTTGATGGCCGGCATGGACACGATGGGCCGAAGGGCCTATTTCTGTGCTGTATAACTCTATGACTCTAAGACTTTATGAGATAAGGCATCCTCGAAAAGTAAAAGAATTGAGATAAAGTAGTCAACACAAAGACCCCTTTGTGTACTACTTGTGCAAATCCAAAAGGTTAGCAACCATCACAAAACAATTCTTGGTTGGTTAAGAAAGGCATCCTTTCGTACAAGAATATTCACTGATTGGGAGAGGGGAGGGTTAACTGGCAAGCTGGCAGGACAAAAGAAGTCCATTCCTTGCTACTGTATGGCAGAGAATTTTGAACAACAACAAGAGAAGCTACAAGAGACAGAGCCAAAAGCTTGTGGACCCAAAGCTGCAAGAGAAAGAGTCATGCGCTCTGCCGTCCAGTCTCTAATACGGGTAGTGTCTGTGTTAGACTGTTAGTTACTGCCTGAGTTTGTGACTATGGTTTATCTGAAAACTTTACAAACTTATCTCAATAAGGTCAATTCACAACAAGCTGTTGTGCTGCCAAGTCTGTTTCCACCTTAGAAGGGAGTATAAAGCACCCCTATCTTATCAAATCTTACAGTAGGTAGTCCCATCAAGGTTTATTTGCACTTGGCAAGCAACCACTATCTTGCACATTACATTGAATGAATACCTGCAGCTTTGGGTGATCAGGATTTTCCAATGGTATGTTGGCATTTGCTAAAGCATCTACAAGTTTCATTGTAACCAGCTGATGATTATCTGAGCTCTCTGTTGACTTCTTAAAAGGAGATGAAATTGTTGATTTTTTTTTGCAAGTTCGTTTTCTAGCGGTGCGGTGTCAGGTGCTCTCTTTCTGCTGCGATGGCTTTCGGACTTTAAATGGTGCTGAATCGTTGCCCGCCGTGTGTGATCCAATGAAACATTGCAGCTTGTACAAAATAGTATTCCACCATTGGCGTGCAGAATTTGGCTTCCAAATTCTTTCAATTGATGTGCTGCAGTAATGGTGTGGCCGTTTTTGATTTGCTTATTATGGCATTCTCCCAAAACTGCACTGGAAGCCCTCCCTCATCTACCAAGCAGTGAGTTGAGCCTTGTGTCAATGAATAAGATGTGCAAAGTTCGCAAAATGGCTGATTTCACGGAGGACCCAAGACTTCATGGAGGACCCGAGATTTCACAGTCCGTGACACACTTTTCACGGCCGTGAATTTGGTAGGGCCCTACTCACGAGGCTGCAGTGGCTGGCCAGGTGGCAGTTTCTGAGTGTCTGAAAGCAGAAATGCAAAAGAGGAGGGTTGGGGTGAGGGAAGTGGGGTGGGCGGAAAACAAGAGGTCCATGCACACACATCTGCAGCTTGCACTTCAAGCCAACTAGCAGGATAAGGGTGAGATGGGATTTAGGAAGGTGCATAAGGCAGGAAGAGACCATCATCCTGGATGTAACAGCCGCAGTCACAGCCATAATCTGGAACACTGTCTCCTCCAAAGGGCTCAGGTGATGCAGATATGCCTGTCCCCTGTCAGTTCTGTACTGCTCCCTGTGGTTATGGGCTTCCTTGTCCTGTAAGAGAGAAGGAAGCATGTCAGTGAGATTGTTGCAATGTGTTTGGGTGATATATCTGGCAAAGCAGTACAAAGGTTGCATGCTGCCTGACTCAATGGAACCGGTGTTTGGTAATTACACATCGTAGTCATGGCACCTGAAAACAGGCCTTATGGAATTTATCCCCCAAGGTGTGTAAATTTAGGGCTGACTTTTTGCTCTGTTGCTGTAACTTTGGTAGAAAGTCTGTTTATAAACCGGGTTTCTGCCAAAGTTATGGCAGCAGCGGGAGAAGCCCCAATGAAATTCATTTGCATTGTAGTTTTTCAGTTTCCTGTCCATTTTCTGTACTTTATTCCATGGTTTTGTGTGCAGTCTGATTCTTTCAGATTTTAATGATTGTTGGAGATTTAAAAGAAGAATTGAAATTATTTTTTAACCCTTTCTTTCTGTCTCTTTTATCTAATTCTCTTAACCCCAACTTTCTTTCCCTCCCATTATTTTTTTCTGTGAATGATTTGGCATTGAATTAACTATTCTAATTTATATTTCCTGACCTAATATATGACTCAATAAGAATTCTTCATTCAGACAGATTAAGGAGATATGAAAGGTCACAGACCTGAAACATTAATTCTGTTTCTCTCTCCACAGATGCTGCCAGACCAGCTGTGTATTTCAGCACTTTCTGTTTTTATTTTACACAGTTGCTTACCCTGTTCACACTGGTCCCAGATCCCTTGTGGAAGGCGCAGTGATGTTTTGGATTTCTAATTACTAGAAGTGATTGCTTAAATCATATTTTCTTTGCATAATCGCCTTATTCCAGCTTTTCTGAAAGTTTGGCTTGTGCTTCTAACAGTTTTCAGGTTTACACTGGCCTTCAGATTCCAGAATTATTTCTGCTGCTTCAGAGTTTTTAAAAATTATTCTTTTATGTCCTTATTCTTTTTCTGATTTCGACCACACAAAATAAAAATGACCAAGGTTTGTCAAGTGATTTTATATGTATTAACTTATATTTTCTGATCGACATTAAACCTGGTTAATCTGCAGTAATGGGAAATACGCATCAGATCAAACCATTGTGTGCTGACCCTGTGCATTTCTCTGACATGAAAAATGCTTGTCATTGTTATTTCACCTGGTTGAGGGCTGTGAAATCAGTTGCTGCCACAGGATGTGGGGGGCAGCCCTCATGGTTTGCAACTTTTCAAGGCTACAGGTTTCTTTAGTGATTTTCAAAGACCTACATAAATTCTGTGCACAAAGAACACCCAATTTTTCCATGAGGCAATAGTAATTCTGCTACAGGAAGTTAGGCACTAGAAGGAATACTCTTTGCAGAACTCCCCAAGTAATTACCCAACATGAATTCTCAGAGTTGGCTACCAGTGTGAATACCATGAAAATCATATCACGCGTCAGAAAACAATGCTGGAAGAAGTTTAATGAATTACTAGGTCAAAGTTGGAGAATCTATTTCTTCCATTAATATAATGTATTATGCAAACTTGGCACTTAGAATTATCTTCCCCTAATGCTGTCTCAAAGTACTTTTAATATTGGCCATGAATGCCCATTACGTTCCAGAGTTTACTTAGTATCAGTAGCCTTCCTCTGGAATTGTTTAGTTGCATACACATTACATGAATTCAGCCCAAATTGGTTGAGGAGATATACAGTAGATTACCCTGTTCTCACAGGTCCCAGATCCTCTTTAGAGGGCTCTGCACTGTTTTGGATTTCGAATAACCACAAATTCCAGTGCAAAAGCCTATAGAAAGTTTGAGGACAAGTATAAGTGTAAATAATGGCCAGTGCTGTTCTTTTGCTGCTGATAGTAAAATCCATACCATTGTTTCCCACATATATCATCATAAACATATCATCCTACCCATGCTGGGTGGCATGCTGACTTGGGTAACACTATAGAGATTCATGGCAATTGCAGAAAGAAGGCTGTGACAGCTCAGAATTCCTTGGCAATATTTCCATGGAAAAGGTGTCAGACATGATGGGGATAATTTTCAGCTTCGCTGCCTGGACAGTTATCCAGCAGTTATCCAACAGAATGATTGCCCATCATTTATACAACCCACCCAATTTTCATTCCATTGATTTTAATTGAATGAAAATCAGTGCGTTCTGCAACGGGTGGGCAATCCACTCTGCGAGGTTACATTCAGGTGGCAGAGTTGAAAATGAACCCTGATCTCTTTTCAATCGTGTGTTGAGCCAAAGTGAAACAGTAAGCTTCACAATATAGCCTCATTCTGTGTTGCAGGTGGCAGATATTTAAAATGAGAGATGGGAAGTTATTTCTTTCTGAGACCAAACAATGGCCAATTCACTAAAGTTTCCCATCATTCAGGAAGATACCCAGCACTTTGGTGTAGAAAAACACCGTTGATCTCTGTGGGTCAAAAAGAAAGGCCTTTAGAGATCAGGGCACAAACACCAAGGTTCTGATATTTATGTGGAGGTAAGGACGGTGCGGGGAGGCCATGAACAGCTGAATGATCTGGCAAGGCCGGGGTTGCAGAGGCACTGTCAAACTTACAATAGGACCTCATTAACATTTTATGATTCATTTCCTGCTGGCAGACAGTAGCCATGAGATAACACTAGTGGCGGGAGGTTGCAGGCAGGGACCCTTGGGGACAGATCCAGCATCGAAAGGTGAGGAATGCCTGCGATCAGGTCTGAGAATGAGGAAGCCATGACTGGATGAGGGAAGAGAGATAACAAAAGGGCTAATCTCAAGAGGTGAGGTGAGAGCGACTGCTCTTGACATCAAGGCGGCATTTGACTGAATGTGGCATCAAGGAACCCCGGTAAAACTGAAGTCAATGGGAATGGGAATCATGGGGAAAACTCTTCACTGGTTGGAGTCATGCCTATCACAAAGGAAGATGGTTGTGGTTGTTGGAGGCCAATCATTTCAGTCCCAGGACACCGCTGGAGGAGTTCCTCAGGGTAAGTCCTAGGCCCAACCATCTTCAGCTGCTTCATCAATGACCTTCCCTCCATCAGGTCATAAGTGGAGATGCTCGCTGAAGATTGCACAATGTTCAGTACCATTTGCCACTCCTCAGATACTGAAGCACCCCGTGTCTATATGCAGCAAGACCTGGACAACATTCGGGCTTGGGCTGATAAGTGGCAAGTAATATTCATGCCACAAAAGTACCATCTCCAACAAGCGAGAATCTAATCAGCTCCCCTTGAAATTTAATGACATTGCCAAATCTGAAACCCCCACTATCAACATCCTGAGGGAGGTCACTATTGATGAGAAACTGAACTGGACCAGGCATATAAATGCTGTGGCTACAAGAGCAGACCAGAGACTGGAAATTCTGCAGTGAGGAATTCACCTCATGACTCCCCTAAGTCTATCCACCATCTATAAGGCACAAGTCAGGAGTGTGATGGAATACTTTCCACTTGCCTGAATGGGTGCAGCTCCAACAACACTCAAGAAGCTCGATACCATCCAGGACGAAGCATTCCGCTTGATCGGCACCCCATCCACCACCTTAAACACGTACTCCCTTTACCACCAATTCACAGTGACAGCAACTCACCAAGCCTCCTTTGACACACCTTCCAAACCCACGACCTCTGCCACCTAGAAGGACAAAGGCAGCAGATGCATGGGAACACCACCACCATCTGCAAGTTCCCCTCCAAGCCACACACCATCCTCACTTGGGACTATATCGCTGTTCCTTCACTGTCACTGGATCAAAATCCTCGAACTCCCTTCCTAACAGCACTGTGAGAGTACCTGCAACATATAGACTGCAGCGGTTCAAGATGTTGGCTCACCATACCTTCTCAAGGGAAATTTGGGATAGGCCTTGCCAGTGATGCCCAGATCCCATGAAAGAATTAAAAAAGTGTTCTTACCCAGCACTCCACCAGAAATTACATGCATGCCAAATTTAATATCCAACTTTATTGCATAATCGTTTAATTGGTTGACATATTTTCTTTCCTGTGATTGTTTTACCTTAATGACTCCATGCCTATTGGTAGTACTTTTATTTTTCATAATTCCCTAACATCCTGTATTTTTCTATTTGTCTGCTTTGGTTGCTGTGGTGTACATTTGTAGTGATCCTAGTACAGAGTTTCAGAGACCAGGAGCAAATATCAGATATTGAGCATGTCAGGGTTGCTAAAGACAGACGTTTACCATAGAAATCATTCCTTGCCAAGCCAGGCATGTGGCTTGCTGCCAGCCCTTTGCTTTTCTTGTGGAAGCCACTAGGAGGTGTGGGAGAACACTGTTGTGGCTTACTTGTCAATGCTCTGCCTGTGCTCTGTCAACACTTCTGTCACGTGGTTAACCAATTTTTTTTTAAATGGGCACCTTTATGATACAAAATGTTGGCATATACACTTCTCCATCAAAACAATAATTTGAATTTTTCATTTGGTTAGGCCAACAGAAGTGCAGTGTGGCAATACTTGTCCCCACCACAAAACTCTGTAATGAACTTGTGCATTTGTGTTTTCAGGCAGACTCCCAGTCTCAGGTGGGGAATTAATCAGGGGGTAGTGTTGGAAAGTGGCTAGGTGCATGCAGATGAGGCCAGAAATTAAAATCTCCCAGGCTTCATGCTGCCAAAGTCAGACATGTTTGTCACCAACTTTGACCCCTGCCTGCCCAATTCTCGCCTCAAGTTGAAATTGGAACTAGAGAAAAGTTTCTTTTAATTTGCTAAAGAACAGATCCAAACTCAGAATAGCATTTTTTATTGCACCAATGTGACATTTTCCATTACCCACTGTGGTTATTCTGAATATTTCTGAGCATGATTGCCAATTTAGTGTCAAATTAGGTGATTTGGCAACTGTGGATTTATTTCTGCAGAAACGGGGTTGAAATGACCAAACTCATTATCCATAAGACCTGTACAGCTAGTATATAGCAGACAGTTTTATTTCATCAGTCTGGCCTGGTTTGGAAATGGCAGAATGCAAACTTATTTGAAAGATACAAAGATTTCGCGATCAAGGAGGACTGTGTAACATATAAGTGTGGTGTGAGTTTTTCACGTGTTTTAATAAGTAAAGAAATAACTTTCTCTGTAATTTGGGGTACCAGCTATGGAGGAATTACTATTTAGTTAATGGGGATTTCTTTTAGTTTAGTTGTTATAATAAGTCTTAAAGTGTGAAATCTTGTAGTGTAATTCTTTAAATTGGTCTAGGAAGTTCATATCTCGTGTTTTAATGTTAATGGTCTCACTGAGGTCGCAACACAGATTATGACATCAATCAGTATGCAACATCTGTTCAGCAGCAGAAAAGAAGTCCCACCAGCATTATTTAAAGGAATCAGTCACTACTTACAGGTTAATTTTGGTTGATTCCTTCTGGCTGTTGGTACAACTCTATAGGTGTTTGGTGCTTACTATAGTTGTTTCAAATTGCAAAACTCTACAGGGAATGGAGCGCAGCTACTGAAGGACTTGTAGGGTTGAGTTTATTTTATTATAGGACTGTTGGAACATAGTTGTCATATCCTTAAGTATAACGGTTAAGATTGTATTCTGTATGTAACATAACCACAAAGCATAATGTTAACTAAAGTTCTGTACAAGTCATGACATGCCGGAAAGTGATGAAAAGGGTTAATTCAGACTTCGTAATTACCCTTTATTTAAACGTCATTGGCTTGTGGATTACCCCAGGGAGACTGTTCGCTTTTTAACTGGTAAAAAACTGCAAACAATCCCTGTCAGGTCACAAAGCTGTGAAATAAGAAAAGCCCATCAATCCCATTAAATGGTCACTTTGGATGAATAGCCACAGCAAGGTGGCACTGGATCAAGATTTGACCTTTTGTGAAGGAGCTCATAGCATCAAGGAAGCATAAACCAGGCGCTAAGAGGTCGTGAAAATCATGCATTATGTGCTAGGCTCAAGCAAGGTACCATCATAGAAGGGCAGTTAGGTAATTATTGACCAATCAGATGGTTGGAAAAGGAATTTTACCTAATATGGCACACAGCCAAGCTGGGAAAGGTGTATAAAATAAGGATTTGTAAGACATACAGCGCACATCATTATCAAGAAGAGAAGACAGAAGAAAGACTTCAATCAAGAGACAAGACGCCCAGTTAACCGGAGGTTGAGGACCGGTGTTCCATTGTGAGCACAACTGCTGACCACTGCCCTTTGCTAAGTATCACGATTTTGTGCTTATTGTGGAAAACTTAATAAATTCTATGAAGCTTGAAAACACCCTTGCAACCGTTTGGTTTTGTAGCTAGTCTGAGCTGGAAGTTTTTTTTTAGATCTGCTTTCCCAACTTAGTCTGTAATTGTAATTGACCTAAATCTTATAATTAAATTAAAGCAACTGCCAGATCTTGCAGACTTTTTGGTGACTTCAAGGCTTTTGTACAAACTAGTTTCTCCTAGACCTGGGTGCACTATAGGCATTCCCCATGGAATAGAGTATGACTGGGAGAATCAGCAGGGGCCACACAGAGTAGGGCAAACTGTTAGAAGACAGTGGAGGAGGAGAAGAGCTCTTCGCAGGAGGTCATATCCAACAAAGGTGTTCAGGGAGCAATTCTCCTACCTGATCTCAGTGAGGAACACTGTGAGATGTATGCATTTCAATAAAGATATCCTCACTGAAATCTGACAACTGCTGCAGCCACAATTGAAGTCACAGAGCAGGGTAAAGCCCACATTGCCAGTGGCTGTGAGGGTGACCATGGTGATGAATTTTTACGCATCTGGCTCCTTCCAGGCGGGATCTGGAGGTATTAGCAACGTCTTGCAGCTTGCCATCCGTTGTTGCATAAGGAAGGTCACTGAGGTTCTCTATTCACAGAGAGCTAACTACATTTCATTCTCTCTTGCCTGAGAGAAGCAGTCAGAGTGAGCATGAGGGTTTGCTATGATTGTAGGCTTCCCCATGATGCAGAGTAACATTGACCACATGCACATTGTTTTGACAATTCTGCCTTATACTGAAACCAAAAGGAATTCAACTCCCTCAATATCCAGGTGGTGTGTGACCATAAGAATTGCATCATACAGGTCAAAGCCCAGTATCATAGCAGCAGTCATGATACCTTCATTCTTTGGCAGTCCACTGTGTCAACTGCATTTCAGCCACCATAGCAAACCAATCTGTGGCTCCTGGGCAACGAGGGTTACCTGCCGATGACATGGCTCATGACTTCGGTTTGCAATCCATGCACATGTGCATAGCATGAATGCAGTGAGAGCCATGCTACCACAAAAAGGTTTTTTCTTTGCTGCAGGTGCTAATGAAGTGCATGGCAACCTCATTGGAATCTGTTGTAGACCCCAAATAAGAAGCCAGTCAGGACCAGTCATTGCCTCCGTCTCCAACTTTGGTGGTAACAAAGGAGAAAATAGTCAGCACCATGTTTACTGGCTTCCAGAACAACTGTGTCACACACAGGATGGAACAAACTGCAGAGCCTCTCCTGATTCCTTAAACATTTAACTATCCCTTTAAAACCTAGATGGAGTTCTCTCAATGACCAATCTGCTTTGCTGTAATGCCAAAGGTGATGAATTCCTCAGCTCTCCTCCATCACCATCCCTAGGTATGTCACGCCCACTGGCATGACAGACTCGCCAGAGGTGACAGCAAAGTGATATACAGCTGGGAGGGAGTTACCCTGGGAATCAACAACATTGACTCTGAACCCTATGATGTCTCATGGCCAAACATGGGCAAGGAATCCTCCTGCTGATTACCACCTACCACCCTCCCTCAGCTGATGAATCGGTATTCCTTTATGTTGAACACCATTTGGAAGAAGCACTGAGGGCACAGATTGTACTCTGGGTGGGGGACTTCAATGTCCATCACCAAGAATGGCTCGATAGCACTACTACTGACCAAGTTGCCGAAGTCCTGAAGGACATATCTGCCAGACTGGGCCTGTGGCAGATGGTCAGAGAACCAACAAGAGGGAAAAGCCTACTTGACCTCATCCACACCAATCTACCAGTTGCAGATACATCTTCCCATGACCAACACACAGTCTTTGTGGAGACAGAGTCCCATCTGAGGATATGCTGCATCGTGTTGTGTGGCACTGGCACTGTGCTAAATGGGATAGACTCAGAATAGATCTAGCAGCTCAAAATTGGGCATCCTTGAGGTGCTGTGGGCAATCCGAAGCAGCAGAATTGTACTCAACCACAATCTGTAACCTCATGGCATGGCATGGCATATCCCTTACACTACCATTACCATCAAGCCAGGGGATCAACATTGGTTCAATGAGGAATGCAGGAGAGCATGCCAGGAGCAGCACCAGGCATGCCTAAAAATGAGGTGCCAGCCTGGTGAAGCTACAACACAGGGCTACATGCGTGCCAAACAGCGGAAGCAGCATGCAATAGACAGAGCTAAGCGATCCCACAACTAACGGATCAGATCTGTGCAGTGCTGTGCAGTCCTGCCACTTCCAGTCATGAATGGTGGTGGACAATTAAACAACTAATCAGAGCTGGAGGCTTCATAAATATCCCCATCCTCAATGATGAGAGAGCCCAACACACAAGTGAAAATGATAAGGTTGAACCATCTGCAACCATCTTCAGCCAGAAGTGCCTCTTGGCCTCTTCCTGAGGTCCCCAGAATTACAGATGCCAGTCTTCAGCCAATTCAATTCACTCCACGTGATATCAAGAAATGGCTGAAGGTACTGGATACTGCAAAGGCTATGGACAGTGACAACAGCCTGGCGGAAGACTTGTGCTCCAGAACTAACCCTGTTGTTCCAGTACAGCTACAGCACTGGCATCTACCCGGCAATGTGAAAATTAGATTAATCTAATCTGCCCAAGTTTGTCCTGTCCACCAAAAGCAGGACAAATCCAATACAGCCAATTATTGCCACATCAGTCTTACTCTCAATCTTGAGCAAGGTGATGAAAGGTATCATTGACAGGGTTATCAAGCGACACTTACTCACCAATAACCTGTTCACTGATATTCAGTTTGGTTCTGCCAGGGCCACTCAGCTTCAGAATTCATTACAGCCTTGGTCCAAACATGGACAAAGGAGCTCAATTCCAGTGATGAGGTGAGAGTGACATCAAGGAGGCATTTGACCAAGTGTGGCATCAATGAGCCTTAACAAAATTGAATTCTGTAGAAATCAGGAGAAAACTATCCACCAGTTGAATGATATCTAGCACAAAGGAAGATGAGGTTGTCGTTGTTCAAGGCCAGTCATCTCAGCCCCAGGACATCGCTGTAAGAGTTTCTCAGTGTGGTACCCTAGGCCTAATTATCTTCAACTGCTTCATCAATGACTTTCCCTCCAACATAAAAATGACTGTACAGTGTTCAGAAGCATTTGCAACACTTCAGATACTGAAGCAGTCTGCCCGCGTGCAGCAAAACCAGGGATATCATTCAGGTTTGGGCTGATAAGTGGCAAATAGCTTCTGTGACACACAAGTGCCTGGCAATGACCATCTCTAACAAGAGAGAATCCAACCATCACCCCTTGACATTCAATGGCATTACCATCGTTGAATCCCCTACTATCAACATCCTGGGGGGAGGTCATCATTGACCAGAAACTTAACTGGACCAGCCATATAAATACTATGGCTAGAAGAGCAGGTCAGAGGCTGGGAATTCTGCAGCAAGTAACTCACCTCCTGACTCCCCAAAGCCTGTCCACCATCTACAAGGCACAAATCAAGAGTATGATGGAATACTCTCCACTTTCCTGGATGAGTGCAGCTCCAACCAGACTCAAGAAGCTTGATGTCATCCAGCCCACTTGATTGACACCCCATCCACCACCTTCAACATTTACATCATCCATCAACTCGCCAAGACTCCTTCGACAGTACCTTCCAAACTCACGACCTCTACCACCTAGAAGAACAAGGGCAGCAGATGCATGGGAACACCACCACCTGCAAGTTCCCCCTCCAAGCCACACACCATCTTGACTTAGAACTAGATCACCGTTCTTTCACTGTTGCTGGAACTCCCTCACTAACAGCACTGTGGTCTACCTGCATGACATGAACTGCAGCAGTTCAAGAGGGCGGCACAGTGGCGCAGTGGTTAGCACTGCAGCCTCACAGCTCCAGGGACCCGGGTTCGATTCTGGGTACTGCCTGTGTGGAGTTTGCAAGTTCTCCCTGTGTCTGCGTGGGTTTTCTCCGGGTGCTCCGGTTTCCTCCCACAAGCCAAAAGACTTGCAGGTTGGTAGGTAAATTGGCCATGATAAATTGCCACTAGTATAGGTAGGTGGTAGGGAAATATAGGAACAGGTGGGGATGTGGTAGGAATATGGAATTAGTGTAGGATTAGTATAAATGGGTGGTTGATGGTCGGCACAGACTCGGTGGGCCGAAGGGCCTGTTTCAGTGCTGTATCTCTAATCTAAAAAAAAAAGGTATCTCACCACCACCTTCTCAAGAGCAATTTGGAATTGGCAATAAATGCTGGCCTTGCCAGTGAAGCTCACATTCCACTAACAAATAAAAAAAAAGTTGGCCACCTGATAAATTCACATTCATATTGCAGCTTGGCATATTACAGAGATCGCCTGTGAAATTCTCAATCTAACTTACCTGAGAGTAGTCTGATTGGATATTTGAGCTACCACTTCATTTCCCTTTATTAGCATATGCTTAAATGAGGTCACTCAGGAGTCAATGAGTGGATTTCAGCAAAGGACCAACGAGCACGCAAGAACTCGGGGGATCGATTTTGGGGCAGAAATCTACTGGATACCCCCATTTGCTGCCAATAAAGTTACGAGTCCGGATCGGCACTGGAAAATGTGGAAATATGCGGAGATTCTCTCCTTCTTTATCGCCTGTTGCTGTACCCATCTGATTGCAGATAACTAATTTACCATGGAAAAATGGTATTCTTATGTTACATCAGAGGATTAATCCCCAAATGTGCTTAAATTAAATTGTGATTTCCATCATCTTTTGAATTATAAAACTCATAACTAGCATTGCCCTGTTATTGACAGTTTGGCCAGAATTTTCTTGGAAGGCCCGAACTCCTGATGTCAGGACTGGAAGTGGATGCTATTTCTGCACAGGCGGTGGTGGGGGTGGGGGATGGTGGTGGGCTAAAATTTCTTATTCCGTCGGAACCGACCAATTAACTAGCTTCAGTCAGAGGAGTCGTCCACAGAGGCGGCATGGGTGGCATGAAGTTACACGGCCAGCAGTACTGGTGCCCTATTTACAGGGAAGCCAGCAGTAGTTAAATGGTTGTAGCCCTGGAGAGAGCAAAGAGAGAGCTCTGGAAACTGAGGCACGTACCTGAAGGGCAATCCAGGGTTGTCACACAGTTTACTTATGCCTCCCTGCAGGCGCTCCTCCAGGCTGCTTGGGCAAGGAGAGAGGTTCTCTTCCTCTGGGATGGGAGCAGGAGGCCAGCCTGGCAGATGAAGCAAGCCTGGATGGAGATTGCAGAGGAGGTCAGTAGCCATGGGGTCATCCCTCATGTGTGGCTACAGTGCTGTAAGAGGATCAACGACATCATGCATCCCAGCAAGGTGAGTGCAGTACACAATGTTAACCTTACAGCCTTTTATGGGACAAAGGATGAATGTGAAATTGGTAGAAATTACCTGCCCATCCAGTCACTGGCAATGCTCAGCCAGTCAGAGGCATGTCAGACTTTCTGTGGAGGGCCCCAGTCAGTCAGACTTGACTTCTGCTAGTACTGAGTGGCCACATACAAGAGGAATCCCTGTGGAGCCATGATGGACAGTCAGATTGCCACCAGCATATGCATTGTGCGTGTCTTTGATGGGTGACTAACAATGGGCATTTTTGTGCTTGCAGGAGAAGAGAATGCACAATGCGAAGAGTTGCTGGAGCTGGGAAGCCTGGAGGTGGGCCGGTCCATAGCTGATGGTGAGACAGGAGCCTTGAGAGTGTAAGTGGCCTAATGGATGGTCACAAGACAGCCTCTGTTGAGCATGAAGCATAGTGCTCATGTATCCATTACTGGTCACATGAAGCTCTGGACTAGGAGTAGCCTGAAGGATGTGATGGAGTCTGCATTATCCTCTAATTAATCTTTCTCTTGCAGATCAACGATAAGAACAGCCAGCTCCTGACCAGGAGTCAACTGTCCACCTCCGAGGAGGAGGGGAACTCAGTAGATGCACCGTCACATCATCCTCCTGCACCCTCCACCAGCACAGATACTCTCACGTCGGTGGTAGTCATACATGGCTCGTAACAGGATCACAGTCTGCTGAGCACGGCACAGATACACTCGAACAGCTGACGGAGGCTGTGACAGCCGAGTCCACTCACACTTGGAAGACTGTAGGTGGGCACAGCGATGCTGAGCTTCAGGCTGACGACATCTGAAGTCGTCAACAAGGTGGCAGATGTTGGACCTGCCACATGAGGTGCGTGAACATCTGGCAGAGCTTCCAGAGGTTATGCATACCCATGTACGGATGATGCAGGAGTTCATCTAGGCCATGAGTGCCGCCATATCTCTGCCGTGTGTGTGCATGGCTTCCTCCATCGAGAGATTGTCCATTCTCTTGGAGGGCCACACCCAGCAGAGATGCATGTGGACTGGCACACTATCGTCACCTCCACAAACTCTGTGGAGCAATGACTGGGAGAGGTGGTGGAGGGGTGGTGGGCAAGGCAGCTGGAGTCTCCATCACATCCTCAAAGACCTCAGGTGAGCAGGGAGGACCATGTGTGGCCTTAAAGGGTAGACGAGTAGCTACCTGCAGCATTACAGTTGTGCAGTGGTTAGCAAAGCAGCCTGACAGCTCCAGGGACCCGGGTTCAATTCTGAGTACTGCCTGTATGGAGTTTGCAGATTCTCCCTGTGACCGCGTGGATTTTCACCGGGTGCTCCGGTTTCCTCCCACAGCCAAAGACTTGCAGGTTGATAGGTAAATTGGATATTGTAAATTGCCCCTAGTGTAGGTAGGTGGTAGGGAATATGGGATTACTGCAGGGTTAGTATAAATGGGTGGTTGTTGATCGGCACTGACTCGGTGGGCCGAAGGGCCTGTTTCAGCGCTGTACCTATAAATAAATAAATAAAATCTGGGGGCTCCTCTCAGGGTACTCCTGATGTGGACAACAGGCCATCCTCTTCTCTGCTGGTGACACCAGCACCTCATGAAGCTGTAATGACAGAGGCAGCTCCTGTGCTTGTGCAGGAGGCTCACATTGTGCAGGGGCCCTCCAGACTTTAGGCAACCAGGGGACAACTGCCAAGATCATCCAAAGCCATGGAACAAAAAAGTCAACAGCGTGCCTCCACATCTGCTGACAATGCAGGGGAACACAACGTAGGAGCAACTGTAAGTGCTTTAAAAAGATCACCTATTTGCACTTGCGGCTCACAGGGTTATTATTTGTCAATGCTTGTGATCTTACCATATTTGTGTTTGAAATTAAATCTGGAATGGAACAACACAAGAAGAATCCTTTAATTTTTGACAGACTGCTAGACCCTTAAGTGTTCTCTGGCTCCCGTAAAGGCTGTGATGGAAAGTACCCCTACACTGGGTGAAGTCAATGTATTCCCCATGCCACTGTCTATTCTTTTTATGGATGCAAGTAAATGCTAAGGACAATCAAGGAACAGGGCTGCAGAAAGCTGCAGCTTTATTGAATTGAATGGATCTGTCATTAAGGAACATCTGAAACGTGCCTATATTTGTGAGTCACGAGCCTCTCATGCACAAGCTGCTCATGGTGCCTTGCCTGCGGTCCCTGGGGTCCTTCATCAAGCAGCACCTGGTCAGCATCCCCTCCATATCCTTATCCTTGGAGGAGGCTTCATGCTCCCGGATGTCCTCATTGTCCAAATCTTCTCCCCTTTTTAGCACCAGGTTGTGCAGAGCACAGCACACAATGATACACGAGACCCTTCCTGAGGTCAACTGAAGTGCTCCACCAGATCTATCTTGGCATTTGAAACGTATCTTCAAAAGGCCTATGGCCTGCTCAATGGTGACGCAAGTTGTCCCGTGGCAGCTATTGTATCTCTCATCTGCATTTGAGCTTGGGTCCGAACAGACGTTAGTAGTCATGTCTTCTATGGGTGGCCCTTGTCAGCCAGTATTCATCTTTGGAGGCACGCAGGGGACTGAAAAGGTCTGGTACCTGGCATTGCCTGAGTCTGAAGACATCATGGCAGATTCCGCAGAACCTTGCACAGACCTGAAGGATCTGTTTGCGGTGGTCGCAGAGCAGTTGCATCTTGAGCGAGTGGTAGCCCTTCCTTTTGATGAAGGCTGCTGCCTGGTATGTGGGATCCTTGTTGGCCACATGAGTGCAGTCAATGACACCCTGCACCTGGGGGAATCCAGCGACAGCCCCAAACCCTATAACCCTCTCAGTCTGACTGTTTGGATCGGTGCAAAAGTGCACATACTGGCTGGCCTTCTTGAAGATGGCATTGTGACCATCTTGTTGCAGCGATGAGCCGCCGATTTCAAAATCCCGCAGATATCTCCAGAAGATCCTTGGAATGATCCTGAGGTGTAGAAATTCAGTGCCACGGTGAATTTCAACACGACAGGCATTGAGTGCCCATTCCACCCTATAGGGCTCAGCTTGTCCTCTATCATGGCACATAACTCAGTGATGGCCATCCTGGAGAAGCGCAGTCTTCAGCAACACATTGGCATCTGCAGGAAGTTGAGACTCTGACAGTAGACCTTTCTGGTGGGTGACTTCTTCTGTGAACAAGTGGCTGGTGGTGTACCCCTCTGCACCGTTGTCATCCATGCTCCCTCCAAGGCTCATGCTCCTGGTGCCCCTCTGGTTGCTGCTGCCCTGCTGCCTGTGGATGTAGCTCTCTCCCTCACTGATGCTCCTCCTCACTGGAGGTCTTGAATCCTGAGTGAATGAGGCCCATAGCAAGTAGCTGTACTCAGTTCTCTGGGCCTCCCAACACCACCACCCACCCCGCACCTCACCTTGCTCTGTACATACAAGTACCGAGTCTGAGAGGGCACTCAAGGAATATGCCCTCGCTGTGCTTGGTGGGTTTGTACCTGCTCCCAATTGCTGATTCTGCTGTCCACTCAGCTCCAGCCTCCCTGCCAAGCCACATTGCTATTTGCAATGGCTGCTAACTGCAGCCAACTTTGACATCCTGCTAATCCACTGCCTTGTTATAGATACCAAGACTCTGAAGCCCTTTTGTTCCCATGTGCCCATCATAAAATTAGAAAACCCTGTTAAAATTGTGGTTAACTGCCCATTTGACAGGCTTAATTATCTTCCTGACACATTCTAGGGTGACCTCCTCCTGCCATCCCAACCGCCTTTGGTAATCTCCGGTTGCAACGTAAAGGCGTTGTACTTCTCTCCTGACGCTGTTCACCACGATATTACCAGTTCTTCCACCTCCCAGCCCATCTCCAATGGGCTGGCAACATTCAGCCCTTTGTGAAGGAAAGAAGTGAATCATCACAAAGCTGGTCAATGTGTTTTTGGTTGTGTAACACCACCCACCTGACCTCCTTACAAAGCACAAATACATCAGTTGTGTTTCAACAGAGCTATTCATTATGTGCTTCATTTCTTTTTTAAACATGAATCATTGCATGACTGATGAATGCACCAGATTCTATTTGCTAATGAATGCTGAGAAGGAGAGAAAGAGGAAGGGGCAGAGGCAGGATCCAAGCACAAACGTGACATCTTGCATTCATAAAATTAAATACTTTGCACTTTTCTGCACTTGTAAATCTATTCTGTTTTCTAGTTGTCCCTGCTTTCTCTAAAAAAGAGGATTATACATGATAATGACCGATAGAAGATATATATAGCACTGCATATATCTGACTTTCATCAACATTTTATAACATCCTGATTACTAATAGTTGCTTATCACAGCAGGACAGAGTATTAGAATGCAAACAATTTCTTCTGAGTTAAAAGATTAACTTATTCACTATTATTATTCACCACCATTGCAAAATCAGTTACTGTCAACACCCACGCAATGCAGCTGATGAATGACATCACTGAGTGGTCCGGTGGGAATAGAATCCACATTGGGAATTATCCAAAGTAGTAACGTGTTAAGGAGTGATCTAAGTCAACCATGGTTCCAGTCTATACTGTTTCCAACTCCCACATACTTTACAATATTTAGGTCTTGAGTTTTGCCCATTCATAATGGGTGGGAGACGGTTGTGAGTGGCGGTTTGTTAAAAAGTGAAATCTGCATATCCCATCCCAACATGCCACTCGTGCCTGGCATCAATTTCACAGTGGCAGAGATTGGGGTATTTGAGTGTCTCGCCATGTCTTGAGAGGTGGGGGCTTATTAACATATTTAAATCAGGCTCCTGCAGTACAGTTATGGTCGAGTTTGAGCTTAACGGGTGCTGCGTGGATTTCCTGAGGGTCAGAGAACTCGACAGTGATACGGAGGCAGGTGCTGCCATCTGCCAAAATTAAGTTGCTTTTTCAGCACTCCTTGTGGGCCAGGAGGAGCAGGTATTCTCCCTCAGGTACCTCTAGGAAGGTTTCGGCCTCCCCTAGCCCTGATCTCCTGTCTGCCCAACCCTTAGCCATCAATATTGTAGGCCTCCAACCCCACCTTCCCAACTGCCAACTGAAGCTTCCTTACCAGTGCCAACATCCCCCCAGCTCTCCCACTTGCTGACCTCTCCGTACTGAGTGCCTACCATCCCAGCTCACGACTGCTGGGAACCGTCCCTGGATGCTGCCTCCTGCCACTAGTGTTTCCTTCCACCAAATGGCCAGGCTGTCAAATTGTCTGACTGTCGGGCAGGAGGCAGAACTACAAGATGCAAATGAGGCCATGCCATTAAAATCAGTAGAACCTCCATGTCCCGTGCCTCCTTGCCGGGTTTTTCAGCCGTTTGCGGCCTCCCCCGCACCCTCCCCATCTCCCATAAATATTAGAGCATATTCTTCTTATGTGCTTAACATTTCATTAATGTCACACCAATGATTTATACTGTATCCTACATATTATTCAGAAACTATTATTACCATTAAATAGCAGACATTTAAGTTTGATGAGTTTAAAACATAGAAGCATGATGACCTTGAAGACTATAATCAAAGGTTTAGTGTTAATTAAGGACATAGGTGCATCTCCATAGACATTTTTAAAGTAGCATTACTGGGTGCTGTTGGAGCAACTGAAAGAAGGAAAGGTATCTGATATACTTAAACCTGGAGATGTTTGGGAGCAGTTGGAGAAATTAAATTGAATTATTGAAGAGAATGTCATCAATTTTCCATTTAGTCTATTATCTACACATTTAAGTTATCCATGCCAGAAATTTATTCAAAGCCATTTCTGTCTGCCGGAAATGTGGTGGAAAGCCTAATTTCCGATGTAAACAAACTTTTCACTACAATTCCGGTGAAATAATGGCAGTGGCATGGGAGCAGCTGCAAGGAAATTTCCAGTATTACTTTTAATTAAGCTTGCTATCTTCAACCTGTGCTGATCAATTCAATTCAATTCAATTCAATTTCAGTTTATTGTCCATACAGAAATGTTAATGATACAGTACGTGTGGAAGATGCTGCCCCTGGCATTTTACCAGTGGCGGGTGTGGGGGAGGGCCTCCACCACTTGATGAGACCAGCAGGTAAACCCTGGCGGCCACCTTGCAAGCTCATGGAGAGGCCATCCTGATGTGGCATCCTGTGGTCCGCTGAGGTTTCCTCCCCGCCCCAGTAGGGCCTCCTCTATGAAAACACACAACACTGGACCTTCACCAACCACCCCCTCCATACCCCACCGTCACCTGGGCCTGCCTGACTGGCCTAAGTGACCCTAACCCCACTTGCCTGGGTTCTGGGGCAGCACTCCTGATATTGCTCTGACCAGGTTGCAGTCTCAGCAGTGACCACTGCTCCAGGTGGCGTTGCTGGGACTGAAGAGCTGTTGATCCTCTGATTAACAAGAAGCTGTTGCAGACGGGATCTTATCCCTAACAGCGATGGGAGCCCTCCCCGCCAGGCAGTTAATTGCCTGATGCACATAAAATCCGTTCGGAGCTCCCAGAACCAGCCGCGGCAGAGTTACCACCAACTTTCCAGCCTGAGGATTGGGCCACCACTGGCCCATAAAATCCCGGCCAAAGTTTCAGGTCAATGACTTTTCAGCAAAACTGAAAAAAGTTAGAGATGTAACAGGTTTTAAGTAAGTACTGAGGCAGAGGAAGGGGAAGAAAGAACAAAAGGGAAAGTCTGTGATTGGATGTAAGGCTGGAGAGATAAATGACAAAATGGATGATGGTACAAGGAAAAAGAAGGTCGGATAATTAAAGAAACCATAATTGGGTCTAGAGGAACTGAAAATGATAAAAACAGAAGCAGTACCAACAGCAGCACCGAAAAGAAATAGAAGCAGTGGTTCTGTTCTGAAGTCAGTGAAATTAATGTTCAGTTCAGAAGGTTATGGAATGACTAAATGACAGACGAGGTGCTGTTCCTTGAGCTTTGTTGGAAGGAGAAATAAAATGGCAAGCAATCTGAAGCGCAGGGTCACACTTGTGGACTGAATGGAGGTATTCAACAAAGTGATCACCCAATCTGCATTTGATTGCCCCACTTTTTAAAAGTTCTTTCATGGGATGTGGGCTTCACTGGCAAGGGCAGCACTTGTTGCCCTTCCCTAATTGCACTTGACAACTGAGTTGCTTGCTAGGCTACTTCAGAGGGCAGTTAAGAGCCAACCATATTGCTGTGGGTTTGGAGTCGTATATAGGCCAGACCAGGTGAGGACAGCAGATTTCCTTCCCTAAAGGACATTAATGAACCAGATGGGTTTTTATAACAATTGACGATAGTTTCATGACACCATTACTAAGATTAGCTTTCAGTTTCAGACTTTTGTTCATTAATTGAACTTATTAATTAATTGAATTTAAATTCCACCAGCTGCCATGGTGGGTTTTGAACCCATGTCCCCAGGGCATTAGCCTGGGTCTCTTAGATTACTCGCTTAGTGACATTACCACTATGCCACCCATCATCCCAAAATATGGAGCAAATACAGTATATTAAACTGAAAAAAATACAAGTAAATAGCTACTTCACCTGGAATGAATGTTTAGGGTACTTGACGTTGAGAAGGGAGGAGGTGAAAGGGGTCATTGTGTATCTCCTGCACTTGCATGGGTAGATGCCATGGGAAGGAGAGGAGGTGATAGGGGTTGATTGAAGTGTGGAGCACAGTATTGCAGAGGGAACAATCACTTTGAAATGCGGGAACAAAAGGGAGGGAAAGATTTGTTTGGTGGTGGCATCACCCTGGAGGTGATAGAAGTGGTGGAGGATGATCTGTTGAATACAGAGGCTGGTGTGGTGGAAGGTAAGGACAAGGGGAACCTTCGTGTGGCTCTGGGAGCGAGGGGAAAGGATGAGAGCAGAAGTGTGTGAAATGGAACAAATATGGTCGCGGTCCCTGTCAACCAACAATTTACTTGTGCTTCTTTCGATTTAGTACACTATTCGCTGCTCACGGTGTGGTCTCCTCTACATTGGGAGACCAAACACAGACTGGGTATCCACTTTGCAGAAACCTCTGTTCAGTCTGCAAGTGTGACCCTAAGCTTCCAGTCACCTGTCATTTTTTCACCTTATTCCCTCTCTGACATCTTTGTCCTCGGTCTCCTGCAGAGTTCCACTGAAGCTCAACGCAAGCTCGAGGAACAGCACCTCATTTTTCTACTGAGCACTTTACATACTTCTGGACTCAAAATTGAGTTCAACAATCAGATCATAACACCTGCCTCCATTTTGTTTCCTTTTCCTTTGCTGCTTTGTTTTTTCTTTTTTGTTTCTCTTATTTGTTCCTTTCCTTTGTTTTCGGATGGCAGCTGTTCATGATTTTGCCATGTACACCTCCTCGAGACACATCTTTTGTTTCTTTACTTATCCCATTACCACTCCCTTTGATCTTGTACCATGAACCCTTTTGTCATTTAATCTCTCCTGCCCTCCATCTCCTTCCCTTTCATTCTTTTCCTCTCCCCTTTCACTTGCTTATTACATTTCTAACTTGCTCCACTTCTAATGAAAGGTCACAAACTTGAAACTTTGGGCTGAATTTTAAGGGAATGAAGGCATGAGGGGACATAAAATTGGGATGGGAGACATGGGACAGCAAGTCTGAAGTCATGATGTCCAACCCCACTTTTGTCTTTGACAGCAGACATGGAGGGCGGAATTCCGACAGCAATGCGGGAGGCAGGTAATTAAGATACTTTAGATGCCAATTGAAAGCAATTTTATGGTCCAGATTGGATTCTCCAAATGGCGCACAGGTCTGACAGGGCTTCAGAGGCTTTCCTCCTTCAAAGAGGTGACATGAAGGCAGGAGATCATGGCTGCCTGCTAGGTCAGGACATCAGGAGGGCAACCATCAAGGGCCTGGCAGGGCTGTGAAGGGAGGGCTGCGCACATTGTGAGAAGGGTGAGAGAAAGGTTGTTTCAGCTGTGAGGGAGGGGCCATTGCAAGGGGGAGGGCAAAGGGCAAGTAACACCTGGTCAAGGTTCACAAGTGAGGGCAACAAGTGGGACCCACTGGCAGAGAAGGACCTGCTTTCAGGAAGAGGCCGCCTATCATGGGCCTCATTCATCCAGGCTTCGGAGACCCTGTTGAAGACAAGGTACAGAAGAGCGGGAAGGGGTTCTAGGCACCCGCAGTGGCACTGCAATGACCTGTGACCCCACAGAAGGGTCAGCAGCAGCCTCCAGATGGTGGAGAACAGCACAGAGGAGAGAGAGGGGTGCTGCCCCTTGCAGACCAGAGATGGTCTGTGGGTTTGTGCTAAACTTCCTGCAGATGTCAGAGAGGCAGTGCCAACAAGGGTCTGCCTTTCAAGGGAGGCCGTTACAGACCTGCATGCCATGAAACAGGATGAGGTGTGTCCCAGGGTACTTGTTTCTAATTGTTTTTAAAGTTACGATATTACAGGTCAGCTCAGCCAAGTGGAATGAACATCATGTGGTAGGTGGGAAGTTATAGACGCACCATGTGTCCTCGACAAACACATCTGCAGGAAGTGTCACCAGCTGCAGAAGCTTGAGCTCCAGGTTTCGGAACTCAAGCTGCGGCTGAAGTCACTGTTTTGCATCTGCGGAGGAGGACTACGTGGATAGCACATTTAGGGAAGTGGTCACACCACAGGTTAGGAGCATGCAGGCAGAGAGGGAATGGGTGAACACCAGACAGTCTAGAGAACTAGGCAGGTCGTGCAGGAGTCCCCTGAGTCTCCCTTGCTTGCTAATCGGTTTTCCATTTTGGATACTGGTGAGGGTGATGGTTCCTCAGGGGAGTGCAGCCAGAACAAAATCCATGGCACCATGGGGGGCTCAGCTGCACAGGAGGGGAGGAAGAAGAGTGGAAGAGCAATAGTGATAGGGGATTTGATAGGGGATCAGACAGGCATTTCTGCAGCAGTAAACGTGCCTCCAGGATGATATGTTGCCTCCCTGGTGCCAGGGTCAAGGATGTCACAGAGTGGCTGCAGGACATCCTTCTGGGGGAGGGTGAACAGCCAGAGGTCGTGGCCCACATTGGTACCAATGACATAGATAGGTAGAGGGATGAGGTCCTGAAAGTAGATTTTTGGTAGTTAGGAAAGAAATTAAAAAGCAGGACCTCAAAAGCAGTAATCTCAGGATTACTCCCAGTGCCAAGTGCTAGTTAGCATAGGAATAGGAGGATTAATCGTGGCTGGAAAATTGGTGTAGGAGAGAGAGCATCAGATTTCTGAGGCATTGGGACTAGTTCTGGGGCAGGTGGGACCTGTGCAAGATGGACGGGCTGTACCTTAATAGGAACGGAACTAATATCCTAATATACTTGCAGGGAGATTTGCTAGTACTGTTGGGGAGGGTTTAAACTAGCTTGTAAGTGGGATGGGAACCTGAGGGGTAGCTCAAATTGGAAGGAATTAAAGCTGGTAACAGGAAGTAGAAAAGTAGCAAGCAAAATTAGAAGGCATGCAAAACAACAACGGGTATCAACTAGGCTTAGAATGCAGAATAATGTCAAAATGAAAAGGTTAAGGACACTCTACCTGAATGCACACAGCATTCGCAACAAGATAGCTGATGTAAAGGCACAATTAGAGGTAAATGGGTATGATCTAATTGCCATTACGGAAAAGTGGCTACAGGGTGACCAAGACTGAGAACTCAATATTCAAGGATATTTGACATTTAGGAAGGACAGGCAAAAAGGAAAAGGCGGTGGTGTTACACTAATAATAATGGATGGGATCAGTACATTAGCAAGGGAGGATCTCAGATCGGAAGAACAAAATATGGAATCTGGGTGGAGACAGCAAGGGGCAGCAGACATTGGTAGGAGTTGTTTATGGGCCAGAAAACAGTAGTGGTTGTGTGGGGCATGGTATTAATCAGGAGATTAGAGAAGCATGTAGCATGGATAATACAGTAATCATAGAGGACTTCAATCTGCATACAGACTGGGTAAACCTAATGATCACTCATGCTGTGGAGGATGAGTTTCTGGAGTGTGTTACAGATGGTTTTACAGAGCAGTATGTTGAGGAACCGACTAGAAAATAGATCTTGTATTAGGTAATGAGAAAGGGCTAATTAATAATCTTGTTGTAAAAGAACCTTGAGGGATGAGTGACCATAATATGATAGAATTTTACATTATGTTTGAAAGTGAGGACGTTCAATCTGAAGCCAGGCTGTTAAGTTTGAACAAAGGAAATTATGAAGGTATGAGGGCAAATTGGCTGTGGTGGATTTGGAAAAGACATTGAAAGGTATGACAGTACATAGACAATGGATAGTCTTTAAAGAAATATTACATAGTTTACAGCAACTATACATTCCTTCAAGTACAAAAACCCCAAAAGTAAAGGCAGTCAACCGTGGATAACAAAGGAAGTTAAGAATTGTATAAGATTAAAAGAAAAGGCCTATAAAGTTCCAGAAATAGTAGTAAACCTGAGGATTTGGGAGGATTTTAGAATACAGCAAAGGAGGACCAAGGAACTGATAAAGAAAGGGAGAATAGTATATGAATGTAAGCTAGCAAAAAATATAAAAATGGACTGTAAAAGCTTCTATAGATATGTAAAAAGGAAACATTTGACTAAGACAAATGTGCGTCCATTACAGGCAGAGTCAGGAGAATTTATAGTGGGGAATAGAGAAATGGTAGAGAAGCTAAATGATTACTTTGTGTCTGTCTTCACTGAGGAAAAGACCGGCCTTCCTGACCAAGAAAGTCTGGATGGACAGTGCAGAGGAGGTCAACAGCCATGGGGCCACCCAAGGAACCTGGATACAGTGCCTTAATCACATCAATGACCTTACCATCTCAGTGAAAGGTGCCTATCTGTCATTGCTGATCTCCAAAAGGTCCCTCAATAGTGGCCGTATACAGAAGGCATTCATGTGCTTCCATCATGGACCACTGGGCTCCAGCCAGCATATGTGTTGTGCTTGTCTCCGTGGGGAAACTAACAATATTCATCTATTGCATTTGCAGGAGAAGACAACCCATAATATAAAGGAAAGGGCCAAGACAGGCGGAGGGATGCCATTTCTTTCCATCCTGACCCCCATGGAGGGGAAGGCCTTAGAGCTGGCAGGGTGGCACAGAGGCCGTTCCATTGCTGATGGCGAGGCAGGAGTGCCCACCCAAGAGAATGAGTGGACAAGTGCAAGGGCACAAGGGTGCATCTAGCACACATGAGACATAGTGTTGATATGTGCACCACTGCACACATGCAGCTCCACAGTAAAGATAGTTGGAATGATGCATTGGGAATCCCATAACCTTTCAACTTATCTGTTCTCTCATGCAGGTCCGGGTCAGACCAAAGAGTGAAGAGCTGGCGAGACCGGGGAACAGCCGGCTGCCACAAAGGAGGAGAAGGAAGCCTCAGAGGATGCACCATTGCATCATTATCCCCACACCCTCCTCCAGTGTAGATACTGTGATGTCAGTGGGTATCTGTTCACACATAGATATGAGCACACGACCTTGTGAGCTGCCTTCTGCATCCAGAGGCTCCTCTCAGGGTTCTCCTAATTTTGACAGCAGCTCCTCAGCTCCTCTGCCACTGTCACCATCAGCCGAGACAACAGAGGAGACTCCTTCACTTGTGCAGGAGCCTCTCAGCATGCTGGGGCCCTCCAGGCCTCAGGCAGCCAGAGGACAATCGCCAAGGTCAGCCCAAACCACATGGCAGAAAGGTCAGCAGCCTACGTCCACCTCAACAGCAAGTGCAGGGGAGCATCATGTAGGAGCACGTGTAAGAAATTTAGGAAGAGTACCTAGCTGCACTTGGGGTTCACGAATGAATAGTGTATCTAAGCGTTAAGCCTTGCATCTGTTATGCTTTTTAATAAAGGATTAATCTCCTTCCATTTCTTGCTGCCTTTTGGAAACTCACTTACACCCCGGTTCCCTCAAGGGGCTGCAAGCGAGGGATCAAGCTGCGTATGGTCAGAGCTTCAGCCACTGTGCAATGTGCATCTGAGTGCTGGATGGTGGATAGCAAAATGAACGAGGAAACAGTAGGGCTACATAATAATAAAGCTTTGTTAGTATGTTTCTAACAGGTAGAAAGGATCATAAGAAACGTCGATGTATAAGCACATCCCGAGCCTCCCTAGCCTGTATCACATTACCTTGCCTGTGGTCCCTGGGATTCTTAATCTGGCATCACCTGGTTAGCAGCCCCCACCACATCCTCATCATCAGAGGAGGCATCATGATCCAAGAGATCCTCCTTGTCCATTGCCTCCCCCTCTGCAGTGTCAGATAGTGCAGTGCACAGCAGATCACTATGATACATGAGAACATCACTGGGTTATACTGAAATGCTTCACCGGATCGATTGAGGCACCTGAATCACATCTTCAGGAGATCTATGACCCCAGCAGGTGTTGTCTGTCCTCTGCATCCATGCGTGGGATCCTCACAGGCATAGGTAGATATGTCGTCAATGGGTAGCCCTTGTCTCCACGTATCCATCCCTGAAGGCGCGTGAGGGTGACTGGAAAAGCTGTGGCATCTGGGACTACTGAACTATGTATGTGTCTTAGGCTATAATATAATCTTTATTTTGGCTATCAGCACTAATTAATGTTCCAACATATTTTTTGTTGATATGGAGGTTTGCAGGTTTATTGAACAGTAATAGTGCATTGGTGTTTTGTGCATTATTTATGGGATCTATTTTCATGGGGAGTTGTGCAGGCATGAACCCCCTTTCCCAAGACAATTTTAATTTCTGACATTTATTTGTTGCATTTTTTAAAAATTTGGAGTAGAAATTTTACCTAATCTGGCCAGTCTCTCATTCTTTGCACATGGGGAATCAAAACCAAGGGTAGGCATCAGATAAAGTGTGTTACAGGCCAGTAGAAAATTGGTCCAAGGTTCTCAGAAGTAATTCAATCCTCATTTAAAGTCATGCAATCGCTCCTTATTTTTATATAATGCATTTATTTTATCTTTTTATTTGGAACTGATGACAATTTGAGAACCAGAAAAAGAGAAATTGTTGAAGGATACACAGAGAATACTGCAATATTGGGGGTGCCATTTTTCAGATGAAACACTGAACAGAGAGACCCTCTGAAATTGATTTAAAAGGTCTCATGACACAATTCAACGAACAGCAGTGGAGTAGTGGAGTTCTCTTGGAGTCTTGGCCAACCAATACCTGCAACAGCGTAACAACATCGCCACCACTGGCAGAAGGGTGTAATTACACGTGACAGGTTTGTATAGACATTTAGGCCGGAATTTTACATTGGGCAGGAGGCCCTGCCTACTGGCCATAAAATCGATGGCAAGCCCACCTCCGCAGAGTCTGGGGTGCTATGCAGGATTTTTCGCTTCCCAGGCCCTTAATTGGCCTTGCGTGGAACTTCCACCTCCTTGAAGCAGGAAGTCCCACCTAATGGAGCTGCTGGCCAATCAGCAGGCCAGCAACTTTTAGTCCCAGCAGTGCCACTGGGAGCGGTGGCCACTGCTGAGACTACACCCAGCCAGTGGAAGCAAGAGGAAGGACAGCCCCGGAACTAAGGTAAGTTTTTGGGTCTTGCTGGGGCCAATTGGCTGGGCCCCAGCAAGGCAAGGGGGATCGCTTGTGGTGGGGGAGGGGTGCATGTTGTCAAGCAGGGGAGGTCGGTGCCCGATCAAGAGAGCCCCACCACCCCCCACCCACAGCCTGTAAGAAGGTTTTACCTGGCGGCCTTCTTTGCTGCCCGGCTGCCGCAGGTAAAATATCAGTGGCAGTGGGAGGAGGCCCTTAAGTGGCAGTTAATTGGCCGCTTTAGGGCCTTGATTGGCTTGGGGTAGGAGGGGCGTTTCTCGCCAACTCCGCCCCACATAAAATTGCAGCATGGACGGAAAGGTGTCGGGAATGCGCGACCCGCCTCTCACTCAATTTTACGGCAGCCCCGCCCATCAGCTCGCTTGTTGGGGGGGGGGGCCATAAAATTCTGGCCATAGGGCTAAATTTTAAGGGGCCTTTGGACTGGGAGGCAGAGGTCACACAAAATGGTGTGGGTTGGTGTCAGCGGGGGTGCCCGATGTAATCCTGCCCTCTTGCCATTTTGACAGCAGCAGGTCCTGTGGCAGATGGAAAGTCTGCTGGGAGGCCAATTGACCCACTTAAATGGCCACCTCCCATCTCTGCTGGGATTTAGCTAATGTTGGAAGGGCCCCCCGCCATGTGGAGACACTGCCAGGTGAAACCTGGCAGCTTCCTATTGAACTCAGTGGTGACCCTCCTACTCGGCCACTCTGTGGCCCATGGAGGGGCCGCCCAATGTCAATGGCTGCCCCGCACCATAACATCCCCTGGCGAGCCCCGACCCCACTCACCTTGTGTGGTAGTCAGTGTCCATCATCACCATCTGAAATCCCAGCAGTGGCCACTGCTCCCAGTAGAGCTGCTGAGACTGAGGAGCTGTCAGCCCTCTGATTGGCCAGCAGCTCTTGGAGATGGGTGACAGTTCTTAAATAGGGCCTGCCCGCCGTTAAATGCGACCATGTGTCTGACGAATGGCTGAGCTGGGGTTGACTGCAGGAACCCTGCTGCCAGAATAAAATACAGCCCATTGGGGGGATTTTATCTTCAAAGAGTGAGTGGGTTTGGGAGTAGGTGGGTGGTTAAAAGTGCTTAAATTATCTGCACGTCGAGAAGCCGGCTCCAACCCACTGACTTCTGCATTTAACTGCCACTTATGCTGCTTTGCCTTTCATCTCAGAGGAGGACCAAGATGAGCAGCAACAGCAACAGCAGCAAGAGCATCAGCAGTATGGAGGGCTGCATGAACAGCACCAACAAGAGCAGCAATCCTCTCCTCACAGACCTGTGGCTCTATAGGAGAGAAAGGATGAGCACAGTGGTGCAGCTCGTAGGAGGCAATATAGGACATAAAGGTAGTGGATCAGCTTCCTAGACATGTCTGAACACCAGTGCCTCAGGAAATCAGAGAATTGTGTCAGATTGTTGCAGACATTTACAGTCTGCTGGCAGAAGACCTGCTGCCAATAGGATCTGGTGGCCGTGGTGTTATGACCGACCGCTCCAGTCAAAGCCCCCAATCAAAATATACGATTCTGATTGTGGTGGGAGAAATGCACTGTTAATTCAATCCCGTCCCTCGACAGATCGTCTAACATATCATTTTAAATTTTCCAAATTAAAGAAAGACCCAGCCAAATTGTGCCATCACTGAATGAGGCTAACCAAACCAGGTGTCTTTAAATCAACAAATTAACTGTTTAATTAGAAAAACTAAATTCTTAAACACTACGAAGATATAAACAACATTAAAAATAGAAAAATTAGAGTCCTTGCAAATTTACGCTCCTGCTGGAGGTGAAAAAGTCCCAGGTTGCTTGAAGGCCTCACAGCCGTCCAAAGGGGAGAAAAAAGTTCCGCAACAGTAGAGCAGTCTGTAGTCTAATTCCAGCAGTAAGTGATGCTTTCCTTCTCCAGCGATGAATTTCAACAATTAATAACTTGCAAACACTTCCAATAGAATCAATCTGACTTGAGTTTTTGAGGGATAAAAGATTGTCACAGTCTCACATCCCTTCCTTCAGTTTAAATTATCAGAGATCTCTGTTTTGGCTTGACTTTTTTTTAGAATTTTGAGAGATAAGACTAAATAAACAGACTAAATTCTCTTCCTTCAGCTTAAATGGGCTGAGAGTTCTTCTTTCAGGTGCTAACACACAGCTGTCTGTCTGTGTCCCCTATTAGAACAGACTGTTTGCACTATAAGCCGTTCAAAATTGAATTGTAACAAATGTATCACTCGATGCTCAGCCCCAGTGGCTGTATCCAAGGCAACGAGAATGCACCCTTTGAATCATAGTCTCCGAATGGCTGTATCCAAGGCAACGAGAATGCACATTCTTGCAATTCCTGAGGCCTGCTTGTTCTTAAAGCAGTACTGATCCTTTGCTTAAAGACACATCACATATTTCCTGGAGAGAAATAAAGGACAGGATCGTGACAATGGGGGTCGTCAAACTGTCCACCACCCTCAACTTCCTTGCCTCAGCCTCATTCCAGGGATCTGCAGGAGACATTTGCAGAATATTGCAGTCAGCCACCCACTAATGCATCACATAGGTGACTGCTGCCATGTTTGCCTGAGCAGATAATTATGTAACTTTGCAAATGATGAGGCCAGTCAGAATGAATGGGTACTTGGGTTTGCATCTCTGGCTAGCTTCCCATAGGTGCAAAGTGTGATCAACTGCAAATATGTGGCAATCAAAGCATCCCAGATCATCTAGGAGTATTTGTGAAATTTAAGTGCTTCCACTTCATCAATCTGCAGCTCCTGTGCAAACACAAAAAGATCATCCTGCAGATGTTTGCAAGATTCCCAGGGAGCTGCTATGATTCATCCATCATGCACCATCCCACACTCCCTGAGCTCTTCAGACCTTGGAACAGACATATTGGCTGACTCCTTGGAGACAAGGACTACCCACATAGATGATGACACTCTGACACTCGTGAGTAGCCCAAGCAATGAGGCCCAACAATGCTACAATGGAAGCCATATGACGATGAGATATGTAATTAAGCAAGCAATTGGGATGCTGAAGATGCGCTTCAGGTGCCTTCAGGACAGATGTGAAGACACCCAACAATACGCACCAGCCAGGTTCTCGGAATGATCATGGCGTGCTGTGCTCCACATAACAAAGTGCAGCAGCAAGGTTTGGAGCTGCAAGAGGAGCAAAGTACAGAGCACAGAGCCTCTTCAGAGGAGGAGAAGGTGGAAGAACAGGAGGAGGAGGCCATGGGAGCAGCAGTGTACCTTGCTGCCTGCGATGGCTTCATTATGGCATGATTCAGTTAGGATACACCAGTGTGCCCATCTGGTAGCTACATGCTGATCCCACTTGCACCCCAACCTCCCACCTTTCCCTAAAACAATCCTGCAACCAGCAAAGCATCCCTATCACAGAGACCCATTGCTCGACTTCAAGTCTTATGTAAACCATTCATCACGAGTGAGAATGTCATTTGCCAGTCAGTAGACAAAAATGGGCAAGACACAAAATAGTGCAAACAATAAATTTTTATGAGACTGAAAAAAACCTGAAACTTAACTAACTAACATTGTGTTACACATTATGTGCATACCCTCGCATAGCTACAAATCTTTAGTCTTTCTCTTTCTTCTACTCCTGCATGGTGAAATGATTGAAAATAAGAAAATGACGGACATGCTGAATAATCGCTTTGCATCTGTATTTACAGTACAGGAAGAGGCCAGCATGCTAGACATACCAAGGAAACTAATATTGAAACAAGGACAGGAACTGACCCAAATTAACATAAGCAAAATAACGATAATGAAGAAAATAATAGCACTAAAGAATGATCAATTCCCAGAGCCACATGGTTTCTATCCCAGGGTTTTAAAGGAAGTGGTTAGATCAAGTGACAGTGCTTCTTCATCACTGGTGTCATCTTGTTCTCTCTCTTCCTCCTGGGGATACTGTGGCTGGGTAGGCAGCAGTTCTTGGGTGGCTGAAAACAGAAAATCAGAAGGACAGGGTTGGGGTGGGGGAGGGGGATTGGGTGGAAAGCAAGAGGTTCATGGTCACACTGTGCAGGAATGCTATCAGTGATACAGGATGCAGTGCACTCTGTTGCAGCTAGCCCCATGATGTAGAGCACCCACTCCTTTGTAAAGCTCATCAGGGCGGCACAGGGGCACAGTGGTTAGCACCGCAGCCTCACAGCTCCAGTGACCCGGGTTCAATTCTGGGTACTGCCTGTGTGGAGTTTGCAAGTTCTCCCTGTGTCTACGTGGGTTTTCTCCGGGTGCTCCGGTTTCCTCCCACATGCCAAAGACTTGCAGGTTGATAGGTAAATTGCCCATTATAAATTACCCCTAGTATAGGTAGGTGGTAGGGAAATATAGGGACAGATGGGGATATGGGATTAGTGTAGGATTAGTATAAATGGGTGGTTGATGGTCGGCACAGACTAGGTGGGGCCGAAGGGCCTGTTTCAGTGCTGTATCTCTAAACTAAACTAAACTAATGCAGCACGGAAGGAAACTATTCAGCCCATCACACCTGTGCCAACTCTTTATAAGAGCTATCCAATTAGTCCTGTCCCCGGTGTTGCGAAGGATGGGCCTGGTCACATTGCCGCGGAACGCTCCGTGCAGTTGGGCGGTGCCGTACCACCTATCCTTCGTGGAGCAGTTTCTGCGGGGAAACACCTTTGACCACCGGTCCATCGGGCAGTGGTCTGCACGGAATGTCCTCAAGGCCCTACGGGAAAAGGAAACGGTGGATCCTGTCGGATGGTTCCCCGAGCAGACCGTCAAAGTCATTTGGCGGAATGCCTCATCACCAGAACTTTCAAACAAGCACCAAGACGTAGCTTGGCTGGTGGTGAGAAGGGCCCTCCCCGTCAGATCCTTCATGCACACCCGAAGTCTCGCCCCCTCCGCACAGTGCCCCCGCGTGGGCTGTGGTGGGGAAGAGACGGTCGCCCACCTCCTCCTGGAATGTTCCTTTGCAAAGCAGGTGTGGAAAGAGATGCAGTGGTTTTTGTCAAGGTTCATCCCAAGCAGCTCTGTAACACAGGAGTCTGTGCTCTACGGGCTGTTCCCAGGGACGCACACCGAGACAAACATCAACTGCTGCTGGAGGACTATCAATTCGGTGAAAGACGCCCTTTGGTCTGCCCGAAACTTGCTGGTCTTCCAGCGCAAAGAGTTGTCCACCACCGAATGTTGCAGACTGGCACATTCCAAGGTCCAGGACTACGTGCTGAGGGACGCACTAAAGCTTGGGGCAGCCGCAGCAAAGGCTCAATGGGGAAAGACCACAGTGTAAGGTTCCCCCACCAAGCTGGACTGAGGGGCTGGATCACTGGGAAACCCCTCGAACTGTATCGTTAATATTCTCAATTGCTGTAAATGTAAAACTGTAATTGACATGACAATTGTGAAACGGAAGGGTTGGGAAGAAACTCATGACAGTATTGAAGGAAACTGATCTCCCTTGCAATGTTTGTATTTTTTGGTGCTGTTTGGAAACTGTTTGGCAATGTAATTTTTACAGATGTTTATGAATAAAGTATATTTTCGAAATTAAAAAAAAGTATAGTGTTTTTTTAAAAGTCATTTTCAATTATTTAAAATTGAGTTACTCACAAGTGGTGGATTGGACACAATGATTAAATTTTTTTAGTGATAAACCCATTTTCAGCTTTATTAATAAAGTTGCACCAAGTTACCATAGAATCATAAAATGGTTGCAGCACAGAAGTAGGCCATTTGGCCCATTGTGTCCATGACGGCTCTCTGCAACAGCAACTCACCTAGTCCCATTCCCTCACCTTTTCCCCATCGCCCTGCAAATGTTTTCTTTTCAGGCACTTATCCAATTCCCTTTTGAAAGCCACAATTGAATCTGCCTCCACCATTCTCACAGGCAGTGCATTCCAGATCCTAACCACTTTCTGCAAAAAAATGTCTTATCCCATGTTGCCGTTGCTTCTTTTGCATTCACCTTAAATTGATGTCCTCTGGTTCTTGGCCCTTCCACCAGGGGAAACAATTTCTCTCTATTTACTCTGTCCAGATCCCTCATGATTTTGAACACCTTTATCAAATCTTCTCTCTAACCTTCTATTTTTTAAGGAGAATATCCCCAACTTCTCCAGTCTATCCACGTAACTGAAGTCCCTCATCCCTGGAAGCATTCTTGTAAATCTTTTCTATGCCCTGTCTAATGCCTTCACATTCTTGTTAAAGTGGGGTGCCCAGAATTGGACACAACACTCCAGCTGAAACCGAATCAGTGTTTTATAAATGTTCATCATAACGTCCTTTTTTTTTTACTCCATGCTTCTATTGAAAAGGCTAGGTAGGATCCCATATGCTTTTTAACCACTTTCTCAACCTGCCTGCCACCTTCTATGTTCCTGCACCCACTTTAGAATTGTATTCTTTATTTTATATTGCCACTCCTCGTTCTTCCTACCAAAATGTATCACTTCACACTTCTCTGCATTAACTTTCATCTGCCATGTGCCTGCCCATTCCACCAGCATGTCTATGTCCTCTTGAAGTTGAACACTATCCTCCTGACAGTTCATAATACTTCCAAGTTTTGTGTCATCTGCAAATTTTGAAACTGTGTTCTGTACACCCAAGTCTATGTCATTACTATATATCAAGAAAAGCAGGGGTCCCAACACCAACCCCTGGGGAATCCCAGTATATACCTTCCTCCATTCCAAAAAATAATTTTTCACAACTACCCTCTGTTTCCTGTCACTCGGCCAATTTCGTAACTGTGCTGCTGCCGTCCCTTTTATTCCCTGGGCTCTAAATTTGCTGACAATCCTGTTATGTGACAATCCTGTTATGTACATTTTGGAAGTCCATGTACACCACATGAAGTGCATTGCCCTCATCAACCCTCTCTGTTATCTCATCAAAAAAGTCAAGCAAGTTAGTTAAACACGATTTGCCCTTAACAAATCTGCATCGGCAAATGGGCATACGAATTTATAAGGGAAAATTAAAAGGAGGTATGCAAGGATGCAAGAATTTTAATATATTATAGATGATTACCAAGATATCTTGAATACACTAGGATATCAATGATGGTTCAGAGAAAGAACCTGCAGGATAACACCAAAGTTAGAAAGTAGACAGAGGTAGTAAAATTAGCAGATGTTAATGATTCCGTAAGATTTATAAGCTTTTCTGTGTGTTTAATGGCATTTTTTTTTGCAGCTGGTGTTTGATGCCCTTGACTTGTTTTATAATGGTTTGTGACGGAGTGCAATCTGCCTACGAGTGCATTGATGATCTCATCCTATGTCTTTAGAAAAATCACAAACAAGTACAAAGCATCATATACTGCTACAGTCCTTTGTACTAAAATGACTCGATTATGGATTTTGGCTCAGACATAACAGAGCAAATACCAACTGTCTCATATCATATTGACCAGCATCAAAAATTAATTTTATGGCTACAGGTTGGGTACTTGTGTGATGTCAGTACCAGAAATGTGGAAGTTGGAGATGGATATACTATTATAGTGAGGCTAAATCCCCAGTGTGTCTCCAGACACCATAGGATTCCAAGGTGTTGACTTGATGACAATGCACTAACAATATTTTCATGTCTGTCATGGATTATACAGGTCCCACAATAATCTGGAGAGAAAGTTATCTCATGATTCCAGGTACCAATGACTGCACAGTGTAAGTCAAGCCAACAACTTAAACTTTGTCTTTGTATCACATGTTAAAGAAAATGCACTCCGCAGAATCAAACAACATTTGTCAATAAAGTATGTCTCATTCTAGTAGTCTTAATGCATACACCAATGGCTTAGGCTTTTTAACAAAATTTAATATGTCTTCATGTTGGGTCATAATTTTTAATTTTTATAATTTTTTGTGAAATTAAGTTACAAATACATAGCTGATTGCCACAGAATTTAGATGTTCCAATACACTTCCCTTTCATTTTTTTTAACATTCCTGATCCCCGTAAAATATTAAAGTAAAAATCCTAGTCCAAGCATAAAATGTTGACCACCTATTGGAGATTTAATGCTCAAATTTTCTTTCAAATTTTATTTATTTTTTCAATTTTAAGTTGTGTCATTTTGTTCCTGTGAAGCACCTTAGTAGTTTTTATACATTACAGGTAATATATAAATGCAATTGTTGTTGTTGCTTAATATGGTTGTTACACTGGTAAATTCCACCTAAAAATGGCAGTCCATTTTTGAAGACTGTTAATTTTTTTTCCATAAATGAATAGTTAAATTTGTAAGTGAGCCATGTGTACAATTTACTTTTAGCAGGAGCTTATAGAAATGTTGATTGAAGCATGGCAAGCTTTTTGAATTTAATGTACTGAAGGCACTGAACTAATAAGAACAAAATAATAATGAAATAGCAACACAACCAGAATACTTTTTTGTCAGAGGTCTATTTATTAAGCAGATTTTGAGATGGCTCTCTGTACCTTCTTTAGAAATGATCACCAGGCAACTGTCTCTCTATTGCCTAAATACATATGGTGGTATTGATTTTAAATCATCGCCAATGTGGTCCTGCAACTGCACACTGATGATTAGTTCACCTTAATGGCAAAATGTGTCTTTTTAAAACAGGAATTGCCCACGCAATCCACAAAGCATAGTGAGAAATTGAAGAAAGGGAATTAAGGAAAAATAAGCGTATATGGGTAATCAGGTATTACAATGTTAATAATATTCAAGACCGCAGCACACATCTCTGAGACCTGGATTCAAATGACATAGAATTGCACACAGCATTTGGCTGTTTGTTCCTGGAGGGCTTTATTCTCCTTTATTCAATCGCCTATCCAACCTATTCTTAGAAGTTAACATAGTCTCTGCTTCAAATGCTAACTCTAGTAATTGATTCCAAAGCCTCACAACACTCTGTGTAAAAAGATTTTCCCTGTTATTTGCACTAAATCGCTTACATTTAATCTTATATCTTTGTCACATTGCCTAATCGTCTCAACCACCGGAAACAATAATTTCCTATTGACTTAGTCCCATCCCTTCATAATTTTCAACGCCTCTATAAAGTCACATGTAACCCTATTTGAATGAAAACTGCTGCACATCCAGCCTCTACAATCTGCTGACCCAGTTCCAAAGGGTTTGGCTCTAAAGAAAGGAGAAAGTTACAGTTTGGTTCAATTTGGCATTAATTTGTTCATTTCTCTCAGAAAGACTAAATCGATGTTAACTGGAAGAAAATCTTAAACTGCAGTATTGTATGGGGTGCTCTCCTGAGGGTGGATTGATTAAACTGGATAAATGTTCCTCTTGCCAGCATTGACCCTAACTTGATGAAGAATGAAAAAAATCACTAAAAAATATAAAGCTCAGTCCAAGCTATCCATTTTACTTCCTGAGGTTGTGGTAATATCTCTGACATGAAGTGAAGCATAAATATAGCAGCAGCTGTTAGCTTCAGGCTACTGTTTCTGCCCTTATTTCATAGTATATGGAAGTTGGCTTCAATAAGCTCAAGCAGAATCTCTTGTGATGTTATTTAAATATTTCTCTAGTATTTAAAGTATCCCTTAAAATATTTACAATATGTAGATTCCTATAAACAAATATTTTCCTATACTTTTTAATTCATCTCAAAATATTCTTAGAATTTTATAACATATATCAAAATGGGCCCTTCAAATATTGGGATATGGCGAGGGAAGTTAGAGTGGGTAACAAGGGGATGATTGCCAGCACAGTGGAGTTGGGGAGAGCTCTCCTGCTCCCCCGGCTACACAGAAAGGTTTTTTTTTTAAATTAACACTAACCTATTGCTGGCAGCCAGGGGACCCACTGAAAAATCCTGAGTGAAGCAGGAATGATGCTTGCCCTGTTCATCGGTAATTAATTTTGTCAAGAGGTCCTGTAACAGATGTTTGGCCCCTTATTAACATGTTCAAGGTGCATAAAAAATGGGCCCAATACGTTTAGCAGTGGGACCAACATCTGCACAAATTAGGCATAAGTCATAAATAAGCATAAATTAATATGCCCTGTGACCATTTCATGTACATAAAACAGGCCAATGCAACCCAATTTTGACCTCCACAGTTTTCAATGTTGCTCCAAACTTTGGAAACAACACTTAGGTCCAATATTATTACCATCGTTTAACTGGTTATAACACTGACATTTACTTGGCTGATGCACTGCAACTTGTGTGGATATTATCTCAATTCATACGGAAACTGGCTGAAAACTCTAAACAAGGACCAAGCCTTGCTTCATAGCCCAAATCATGTTCTGAATGATGTCAGTGAAATGCCAATAAATCTAGCATCACTCTCAGTACCAAATGACTATGACTACAAAGTGCTTAAATCACTTCCACTAATACCATAAGTAGTGACTGGGGAGCGGGAAGAAGAAAAGCAGGCGGATGAGGAGGAGGAATGAAATAAATATGTGCAAACAATACAGATTTGGAATTCCAGTTCAGAAAAGGGATAACAGCAGGCTCCTAAATACCCTGCAAAATTAAACTCCATATTTTTGACCTCCAAAGGCCAATATTACAAAGATGTCATGCTCAAACCAATTTTTAATTGAAAGCTTAAAAGGCAGTGATTTAGCAGCAGCTACCATTTATTCACTAGCTGCTGATACTGCACATTCCAGTGCCCGACCCAACAATTCAGCCCAGTTAGCTTCATGCACTAAGTGTTGGGAGTGGGACTCAAATATTTAAATGACAGTGAGGCACAGGTGCAAGTGGTTCTGGTGGCACTCAACAAAAGGTGCATTATGCATCCTGACCTATAATGAAATTGTAAACAATATCTTGCATTTATAAAGCACTTTTAAAGGTGAAAAATGTTCCAATATACTTTACAGAGGGAAAAATAAAAAATAACAGATACTGAGCACTGCTTGGAGAGGTGGAGGGGAAAACTTGGTCTAAATGATGGGTTTGCAGTTTAAAGTTGAGCAAGAAGAAGAGAGGACAAAGGGTTTAGGAAATGAATTCCACAATTAGGGCTAAAGTAGGTTCTGTTAGCAGTTGTAGGATGAACAGAGAATGCATGCACAGAAGGATGTCAGAGGACAAAGATGGGAGACAAGGCTGCAATAAGTTGCAAAATTAGAGTGAGGCAAATAGATGGTAGGATTTGAAGATGAGAGCAAGTATTTTAAATTAAATGGGGAACGAGAAGTCAATGCAAGTCAGCAAAGATGGCAATGATGGGCAAGCAGGGTATAATGCAAAACAGGACAGGGACAGCTGAGTTTTCAATTAGTTAGACTTTATAGAAGAAGCAGAATGGAGGTTTGGCAAGATGGATGTTAGAAAAATGAATCTAGAGCTGATAAAATTGTAGAAAAGGGTCCAGGTGGCAATGGAAATGCATAAGGTATATGTGGGCAATACTGCAAATCTTTCTTGGTGATGGATAAGAATTGGGAAGTATGGCTCAGCATTGGGTTGAATAAGATACCAAGGTTTTGCATAATCTAGTTCAGCCTGCAGTACAGCAATGGAGTCAGTGACAAAAAACAGAATTGTTGATGAGGACCAAAAATGATCTAATTAGTCTACCCTACACTTAATTCAAGAAATGTTCACATTTATGCCTTAAAATCGATTAGGCAGCTTGACAGCAGAGAAATGGGGCTGAATTTTATCAACACTGTGAAGTCAGTGGCTTTCCGACATGGAAGTGCCGCCGCCGAGTCCCTGCGTTATTACAACCGGGGGCTCATTTGAATGGAGGGGGTGGAGCTGCTGCGCCGATGACATAGAGGGGGAGGCGCTGCATCCCTGGCAATGCATCAGGCGCCACTGCACAGGTGCCGGCACCATGTTTAAAGGGCTTCCTTCAGGAGAAATCTACATTTCTAAAGGTGCCAGTTCAATGAAAATTTAAACTAAGATTTGTGCACATCTGCAAACCCCTCTCCAACCCCCACCCACCCGCCCCCCAATGCATAAACAGTTTTTTGGCCTATCCCCCCCCCCAAAAAAAAGTAATTATCACTAACGCCCTTTCCCCTCGATCTTTATTCCCTTTGACCCTAAACCCCTTCCCACCATCCCCACACTCAGTGGAAAAGTTTTTTCCTGCTTACCCCACCCGCTGCCCTGATAATTTGACTTCTCCCCCCTCCCCACCAGTGTCTCGCCACGGAACTCCATACGGAGTTCCGAATGAGGGCGAGTTGCGGTCAGTGGCCGTAAAATCGGCGTGGGACGGCCGACTATGGCAGGAAAGTTCATTTGCATGATGATTACCCACATTTACATATTTTAATGAAGGCCCTGCCGCCAAGCGTTGGGGTTGGGGGGGGAGCGGGGGTGCTGCACCGAGGCCTCGCCGTTGACGCTATTATCCGGCGGGGTCTTCTCGGCGTCGTGGGTCATGGCGGACCGCTCCTGCTAACATTTTACGGGCCTCCCTGCCACGATGCAAGGCGTGAAGGGGCTGGTAAAATCCAGCCCATGGTTGTAAATTCGAAAGAAGTGATGGAAAGGGAGAGCTGGGTATTGTCAACTTCGACTCCATGGCCGTATATCGTGCCACTGAGGGGCAGCATGCTCATGAGGAAGTGGAGGCGTTCCTAGAATAGATCCTTGGGGAACTCCAGAGGTGACTATATGGAGATGAAAAGAGAAGCCATCACTGAACATATGTTGTTGCATTGGGACAGGTACCATACAAGGACAACCCTTTGTAGACACTACAGAAGAGGGACGATGGAAGAGGATGGTGTGGTTGATCATGTTGAATGCTGCAGAGAGCCTGAGGCATGCAACAAAGGATACCATATTGTGGTTGCAGTCACCAAGTATGTCATTCATGACCTTGGCTAAGGTGGTCTCAGTACTATCAGCAGGGTGGAAGCTGAACTGAAGAAAATCAAACATGGGCCTGGATTTTATGCTGGTGATTGGGCTCTCGACATCTAGAAAAAGCGATGCCGAGAACCCCGCGTCGCCTCTTTTGTAGAAGGCCTGCCAAATCTAGTGCCAATTAGGCACCTAAGTGGACAGTGGCAGGCCTTCCACAGGATCAAGAACCTGGACAACAAAAGTCCCACTCTCAGAGAGCTGCGGGCCAATTAGAGGCTGGCAGTTCTTCCACTGAGCAGCACCACTGCGGAGACAGTGGCTGCTGCAGGTGGAGTACCCACCTGAGGTCCAGGAGCAGTGCTGGACTCAGGCCACAGGTAACTAAGGGTGGGCGGGGTCTCGCAATATGGGGGTCACAGGGGTGGGAGTGTAGGGGGGTCGTTAGCAAGGGCAGGAGTGTGGCTCTCAGAAGGTCCCTCCTTCCCAATGTTGGGTCCCTCATTCAGGAAAGCAGTCCGTACAGTTTATCATGCTATGCCTCCCATGAGGCGACAGGGCTAATTGCAATGGTGATGGTATGAGGCCGTTCACCGGCCTTCCCGCCCTGGACTTAATCTAGATTGAGGCAGGAAGGTGACATGGTCCTCCCGCCACCATCCCACTTGATTTTATGCTCTCCCTGCCTCCAAAACTGCCGCGGGAGAGAGCATAAAATTCCCTTCACAGAGCTTTGAATGAGAAGGCCACAGAACCAGGAGGTGGTGATCTTGGAGAAAAACTGTACACCACATTTAGGGCAGTAGTTGGAGAGTATGCATCAAGTGTCTCTGAAGAAAGGTTGATGACAGCAGTTTTGAAAGGGAGAGGGACGGTGCCTCTATACTGTTGGAAAGCTTGGATGCCAGGAAGGTAATTGAATGCTTAGGAGTTTGGTTGGGTGGGGAGCGGATGAGACATATGAAACAGGTGAACCTGGAAAAGCTGGTAGAATATTGGAGATCAACCACATAGCAACATGGATTGGGGTAGCCTGAGGGTAGAACTGGGGGACAGTGGTTAGGAACAGAGATGAGAGGGGAGATGGTGGAAAAGTTAGCTGCATGGATGGTTTCAATTTTAGAGATTATATATCCATGAGCTCTTTCCAACTGGTATTGGAGGTGATAATGAAGGAGGCAGGGGAAAGAGGTTTGAGGACATAGAGAAAAACATTAATCGGTTGTCCTTGCTTTCCAAAACAAATCTGGAGTGATAGAAAGATTTGGCTGTAAAGAGTGGCACAGTAGAGCTTAATATGGAGGCAGGGAGATATGTCAAGAAAAAGGGATGAGCAATTGGCCAGATAGAGCCTTCATGGTGATTGAGGTCTTGGAGGTAACGAGGTGGCAAGGCAATGTGGGATGATGAAGTTGAGGGGGTGGCCATGGATGTGGATGAAAGACGTTATGTGAAGGGTGAAGACAGAAGGACAGAGAAATTAAAGAGTCAGCTCGGGGAGTTTAGGTACAAGTTGCAATCACTAAGGATGTAAAGTTTAAGGAAGGAGAAAAAGGACATCGTGGTAATGAAGTCACCACTGGGCTTGGTCAGGTGTAGATGATGAAGATTTTCAGTGTGAGGCTGGAGAGATGGGAGAGGGTGAGGTGCTTGAATAAGGAGCAGGTGCCAAAGGAGTAGTTGAAGAGGCAAAGGTGAAACCTGATAATAAAATGATAAGAGCTATGCTCTGGTAGTTTAGACAAGTGACCTAGGGTATATGTTAAGAGGGAAGTTTTGATGAGGGGGGAGGCCATATTTCTGTCACAACAAAATGTTAAAAGATTTATCCATTGTGAGGCTATGAATGTTCATGTCGTGAAACATGACAGAGTGGGGCAATTGGCTGATAACCAGTGGAAGAGATAAGGGAGACGTTAGAAAGGTTAACTCCAGGGGAGCAAGTTGGGTGAGATGGTTTCAGAGAATGGAGGATTTTTTTTTTCATTCATTCATGGGATGTGGGCATCGCTGGCCAGCCCAGCATTCATTGCCCATCCCTAATTACCGTCGAGAAGGTGGTGGTGAGCTGCCTTCTTGAACAGCTGCAGTCCATGTGGGGTAGGTACACCCACAGTGCTGTTCGGAAGGGAGTTCCAGGATTTTGACCCAGCGACAGTGAAGGAACGGCGAGATAGTTCCAAGTTAGGATGGTGTGTGACTTGGAGGGGAACCTGCAGGTGGTGGTGCTCCCATGTATTTGCTGCCCTTGTCCTTCTAGTTGGTAGAGGTCGCAGGTTTGGAAGGTGCTGTCTAAGGAGCCTTGGTGCATTGCTGCAGTGCATCTTGTAGATGGTACACACTGCAGCCACTGTGAGTCGGTGGTGGAGGGAGTGAATGTTTGTAGATGGGGTGCCAATCAAGTGGGCTGCTTTGTCCTGGATGCTGTCTAGCTTCTTGAGTGTTGTTGGAGCTGCAGTCATCCAGGCAAGTGGAGAGTATTCCATCACACTCCTGACTTGTGCCTTGTAGATGGTGGACAGGCTTTGGGGAATCAGGAGGTGAGTTACTCGCCGCAGGATTCCTAGCCTCTGACCTGCTCTTGCAGCCACGGTATTTATATAGCTACTGCAGTTCAGTTTCTGGTCAATGGTAGCCCCTAGGATGTTGATAGTGGGGGATTCAGCGATGGTAATGCCATTGAATGTCAAGGGGAGATTGTGAGATTCCCTTTTGTTGGATATGGTCATTGGCTGGCACTTGTCTGGCGTGAATGTTACTTGCCACTTATCAGCCCAAGCCTTGATATTGTCCAGGTCCTGCTGCATTTCTGCACTGACTGTTTCAGTATCTGAGGAGTCACGAATGGTGCTGAACATTGTGCAATCATCAGCGAACATCCCGACTTCAGACCTTATGATTGAAGGAAGGACATTGATGAAGCAGCTGAAGATGGTTGGGCCTAGGACACTACTCTGAGGAACTCCTGCAGTGATGTCCTGGAGCTCAGATGATTGACCTCCAACAACCAGAACCATCTTTCTTTGTGCTAGGTATGACTCCAGCCAGCGGAGGGTTTTCCCCCTGATTTCCATTGACCTCAATTATGCTAGGGCTCCTTGATGCCATACTTGGTCAAATGCTGCCTTGATGTCAAGGGCAGTCACTCTCACCTCATCTCTTGAGTTCAGCTCTTTTGTCCATGTTTGAACCAAGGCTGTCATGAGGTCAGGAGCTGAGTGGCCCTGGCGGAACCCAAACTGAGTGTCACTGAGACAGGATGAGATAATTGGTGTCGGTCTTCCAGAAAAACCAATGATGATGGCTTTGATGGGCATGGCAGAGAATACCAAGGCAGGCCATGGTATGTTTTCTTATATGACCCTAAAACTATTTGCATGCTGCCTGATCATCCATTAATACAAAACTGGAATACAGGCTGCTTATTGAGATTACCCTCATGTTACCTTCTTATGGTCAATATGTCTCTTTCTTCTCTTTTCAAAGAAGAAGGTTACATATAACCATTAGCAGAAAATCTGCACAGATGGAGGACTAGACAATTTGCAACCCTTCAACTACTGGGGAGCAGGCCCGCTAAATAATTGAGTTCATCAAAGGAGTGGAAAAGGGAGAACTTGGTGACTTCATGTAAAATCAAGAAGCTAAGTGCTTACTTCAATTTTGTCTTCTCGCTAGTACCTAACATTCTAACGGTGACTAATGGAGGTAACCACAATAGATCCCCTGCTGCATGCCACCATAGTGACCTTGTTAATGTTGTCATGCCATTCTCACACAACTTATGCTAACATGTTCCCTTTTCTCCCTTTTCTTTGTTCTCCCAAAAAGAGGATCTTCGGGGGAGAGGAGGAGGAGGAGAAAGAGGTGGAGGTGGAGGTGGTGGTAGTCCCACTACATCAACATCAGGCAAATGTGACGAAACCACACCTGCCAAATGGAAACATGTCAATTTTGTCATATGGAACACTATTTTAACTTTTACTGGACTTTTAACATAACTTGTTTAAAATGACCAAAGAGCTGAATGGCTGAAAACATGGCTGCACATTTGCACTCTGAGAGACAGTTGAATAGAGAAACAATGGAAGTGCTCCCTGATTCAATTAGCAAGATTGGGCTGGGCAACAGTGATGATCCACATCTTGTCTGTGTAAGAGCCAGCACTCCACTCACCTCCCACCAAATGTCTCTAGTAAGCTTTGAAGAATTAGCAATCCTCCCCAGAAGAGGATGTTTCAAATAAAGAGCTGGTCACATGACTAAACTGCTGGCCAACCTGGGAACTGTTTTTTGAATTGTGCCTCACAGAAAGGTTTGGGGAAGACTGCAATTGAACTTGAAGAAGAAAGTGCCCCTCTGTTTCTGTCTCTCTCTTTAGCAAAATTCCAGGAACCCACAGAAGCAGCTTAAGAGGACTCCTTCAGCCTTCTGGTCCCAGCGAAACAAATTGAAAGTATGCACTGGGCCCCAACAAGAACTGCAAGACTTGGGGCGGCACAGTGGCGCAGTGGTTAGCACCGCAGCCTCACAGCTCCAGCAACCCGGGTTCAATTCTGGGTACTGCCTGTGTGGAGTTTGTAAGTTCTCCCTGTGTCTGCATGGGTTTCCTCCGGGTGCTCCGATTTCCTCCCACATGCCAAAGACTTGCAGGTTGATAGGTAAATTGGCCATTATAAATTGCCCCTAGTATAAGTAGGTGGTAGGGAAATATAGGGACAGGTGGGGATGTGGTAGGAATATGGAATTAGTGTAGGATTAGTTTAAATGGGTGGTTGATGGTCGGCACTGACTCGGTGGGCCGAAGCACCTGTTTCAGTGCTGCATCTCTAATCTAAAAAAATCTAATCTTAACCTCAATCAAAGACTTTACAGCAAATCTAAAACCAATAACTGAATTCCAGGGACTACTCCAAACCCTCCCCCTTTAATTCTTTCTTCTCCTCTGTATTTGTGTATGTGTTTATCACGTATGCATGTTAGCATGGTTGCGTAGTGTATTTTTAGTAACTTTAACCGCGTTACAGTGTTAAGGTTAATCAACCTACATCTTTCCTATTTAACCCTAAGAAAGCCTGTCTGATTTGTTCATTTACAATTACAATTAGAGAGCAGTGAGCAAGAACTCACTGAGGTGAAGCTAAAAACACTGTGTTTTAAAAAGTCAAACCCTGTTATGGCCAAACCAGGAAAGGGGCCAGAGGGGAGCCTGAGACCACTTCCTCACCTGGTTGTAACAGAAATTTGGGGGCTCATCCAGGATTGGACCCAGAGACAAATGGGAAATTGGAAGCGAGAAATCAAATTGACCCCAATCAAAAAAGAGAAAAGATTTCAATACAGGTTTTCTTGTGGTTGTGTGTGCTAGAATACTAACATGCTTGTGACTGAAGCTAGTAACTACCCAAGCCAGAGTGAAGTAACTTGGGATAAATTAAAGGTACTACCTATGGAGGAGTTGAGGAATATGGCTGAGCTGTGTGGGACCACTTTCCGTGCCAAAGTTAGAAAATTGGAACTCCTAACACTAGAGGTCAACCATTTTTCCCTTGAACCTGAAGAATCAGAGACATGGTTAGAGATGGACTCGGGCAGGGTAATGTTAGCAAAGATACAACTGGAACATAGAGACTTGAATTAGAAGACAGGGAAAGAGAGAGAAAGAGAGAGAGAGGGCAGAGAAAAAGAAAGACAGGAGAGAGAGAGAAAGAAATTTCCAGAAGGAACGGGAGGAAAAAGAGCTGAGGTAGCTTGATTTAACTAGGGGTGGGGGGTGGGGGGAGGTGAGTGGGTGACAGAGTAACCTCAGTGAAAGCATGGAAAATACAAGTAGTGCAGGGCTGTGTATTGAGTTTTTAAAATTTTCCCAATCAAAATTCAATGAGGGAGACGTGGAAGCATTTTCCGTATCTTTTGAGAAACTTGCAAGGCAGTTAAAGTGGCCGGCTGAGAGCTGGACTCTTCTGCTGCAAAGCAAGTTAACAGGAAATGCCCATGAGGTTTATTCCCTGTTGCCAGATGAGAGTTCATCAAATTATGAACTGACAAAAAATGCTATCCTCGGGGTACATGCACGAGTACCGGAAGCCGAACGCCAGAAGTTCCAAACCCTCAGGAAGCAAGCTGATCAAACTTACTTGGAGTTTGAAAGAAGTAAGCAGCTGGCTTTTAACCAGGGGTTGAGGAGTCTTAAAGTGCAGACCAGCTATGAAAACCTCAGAGAGGTAATTCTCCTCAAAGAATTTAAAAACTCTCTCCCCCTCTCCAAAAAGACCCATGTGGTGGAACAAAAAGTACATAGAGTGAGGCAAGCCGCAGTTCTGGCTGATGAGTTTGCTCTACTATACAAGTCAGTTCCCCAGGGGAAAACCTTTCCTAGTCACCCCCACAAATCCGAAAAGGACAAAGGGTGGGAAGATGATAGGAGCCCAAGCAGCCCTGGGAGAGAAAGAAAAGCAGGACGCGCAGGGGGCCCTCCTCCAGCCAAAAAAGGATAGTGCTGTAAGTAGGAGTAAGACCCGAAGGCCTGTGTGCTTCCATTGTTTAAAGCAGGCCATCTGAGAGCTGACTGCTGGAAACTACGGGGAAAGCCTGTAGGGTAATCAGGGCACACCTGCTCAGTGAAGGAGAAGGGACCCTGATGGAAAGCACAACAGAACAAGCAGTAAATACTAGAATGGTGGTGAATAGTATTGGAGGGCAATGTATGCCTGTACCTTTACACCAGTTGCACTTGGAGTGCGACCTAGTTTTGGGACCTGTAACTGTAGGGATTGTCCTTTCTTTGCCTATGGATGGGGTTAACCTGCTCCTAGGTAATGATCCAGCAGGGGCAAAGTTGGTAACTTCCCCAGTAGTGAAAGAGAGACCGATGGAGGTCAGAGACAGGGCAGTAGCAGGAGACGGTCCCCTGCAGTTCCACTAAATGTGTAGTGATTCGGGCCATGACCAAACCAGCTCCCCAGAGGAGACTGAACTGGCTCTGTAGACAGGTGACCATGAGGTCTGTTCTTTGGAAAGTTAGAGGACCCAGGGAATGGATTCGATGGATCTTCCCTAGCTGAGGCTCAGCAAGCTGACCCAGTATTGAGAAAGTTAGCACAGGCTTCCCAAACTGAAATTGAAGAAGAGGGAGTCCCTGATTGCTACTATTTAAAGAATGAGGCACTGATGAGGAAGTGGAGTTCTCCTCACAGACCTGAGAGGAAAGAGTGGACAGTGGTTCACCAGTTACTGGTGCCACAGAGGTACCGGAGAGAAATATGAAGAATGGACCATGAGATTACAATGGCTGTACATGTCGGTATACGGAAAAGCAAAGCCCGCATAAGACAGTAGTTTGACTGGCTAAAACTCCACAAAGATGTGATAAAGTATTGTAGGAGTTGCCACATGTGCCAGGTGGAGGAGAAACCCCAACCTGCAATCAAATCTGCACCCCTAATTCCTGTATCGGCTTTTGGGAAATCCTCCAGCAGAGGGCTGGCAAATTGTAAGAAACCCCTGCCGAGAACAAAAGGGGTCAGACAAGCACAGGGCTGGCAAAAGGTTAGAGAGGAAAGGGGGAAAGGGACAAAGAGGACAGGTTACAGGAGGTCTGGGAGGATTCCCAAATAAAAACCCCTACTGTCCGGTCAGCCAACCCCAAAATGTTGAAAACATTAGACCCCATATCCTCCTATGTAAATGCAGGTACCAGACGCATCCCACCAGGGTTGCTAACAGCATTTACAGAAACCTGCAGAAACCTCAAGAGGGCCGAGAAACTGTGAGGGTGATGCCTCACCTAGTCGAAGTGTGCAGAGGTGTGCAGTAGAATCTGAACAAATACCTGCAAGCAGGAATGTCCCAGAGCACAAAGGGAAGATTAGCAAATAATACCCCCCCACCCCACAGTCAAGGAGAAAAGGGAACCAACCATCCTGAAAGGTTTGAGAAATACTCTGTTATAACACTCAGAGTCCAGTTGCAATAGTCAAGTGGTGTCTTTATTACGCATGCAGGGAGCCAATACTGGACATTCCAGGCGCTTCTCCACCGAAGTCCAAATGAGCACAGTTTATATATGTTTTCATTATCAGTTACAACTTAATGGTATTAAGTAGGCAAAGGCCACAGCACAATGGCCTCCGGTGGGCTAATAATTGTGTTCCTGTACAGTAAGAGACTTGGTATTGTCCCTCCGGAGACAGTAAAAAATGTGTGTGTATTCTGCATAAAAGGTTTATGGGGGTGAATTGACGTGGTCTGGGACCATCAGACGATGTGACAATGGCCGTCCCCATTTCTTAATTAGGTTATCCTGTGCATTGTTTGTGTGGTGCCCATTTTCTTATTACAAATTTTTTGCTGAGCCCTTTGTACAATTTTTTAGCTCTCATGTAAGGCTGTGATTGTTTGTGTATGCTTCGGCACCCTAGCTGCTGGTCCTGACTGGCATTCCAAAATAAATCCAAATTTTGCACCTTCAATCCCCTGATGTCAGCAGCACTTGAATGACTCCCAGAGCACTGAAAGCGAGGTCAGAGTGGATCCACTCACTGATGACTCCATGATCAGAGCTCCAACCCTGAGCTAATTAAATCTAATGATCCTCTTGCAGACCCTAATAGGAACAAAGGCACCCTAGACAATCATGGAAATATGCAAACGTCAAACCTCCCCAAAAATCACATGTTTGTTGGGGTGCCCATTCCCAACGTATTGCAGGCTGATAGTGAAGAAACTTTCAACCCTTGGGCAACACATAATCCACCTCAAGGACAAAGGGGCAGTCCAAAGTAGCACTGCTACAAAGGAAAGACAGGCCGTAATAATTTTAAGATTTCTGAATGAATGAGAATAAATGAGAAAAATGCATGCGTGTTTTCCTGTACTTTCTCTTCCTTCTAATTTATAATGAAATGCTCCCCTAATGTTGCATTTCATTCGGCGAGAGGTGGAGGTGTGACAAAACCACACCTGCCAAATGGAAACATGTCAATTTCATCATATGGGACACTATTTGAACTTTTACTCGACATTGAGCATAACTTGTTTAAAAAAACCACAAGAACTGAATGACTGAAAACATGGCTGCACATTTGCACTCTGAGAGACGGTTGAATAGAAAGACAATGGAAGTGTTCCCTGATTCAATTAGCAAGATTGGCTGGGCAACAGTGATGATCCACATGTTGGCTGTGTAAGAGCCAGCACTTCACTCACCCACACCCACCAAATGTGTCTAGTAAGCTTTGAAGAATCAACAATTCTCCACAGAAGCGGTTGTTTCAAATAAAGAGCTGGTCACATGATTAACCTGCTGGCAACCTAGGAACTGTTTTTTGAATTGTGCCTTACAGAAAGGTTTGGGGAAGGCTGCATTGAACTTCAAGAAGAAAGCACCCCTCTCTCTCTGTCTCTCTCTCCAGCAAAGTTCCAGGGATCCACAGAAGCAGCATAACAGGACTCCTTCAGCCTTCTGGTACCATTGAAACAAGTTGAAAGTGTGCACTGGGCCCGAATGAGAACTGCAAGACTTAACTTCAATCAAAGACTTTACAGCAAAACTAAAACCAGTAACTGAATTCCATCTACTATTCCAAACTCTCCCCCTTTAATTCTTTTTCCTCTTCTGTATCTATGTGTGTATGTTTATTGCATATGCATGGTTGCATACATGTTCATTGCATGGTGGTGTCATGTATTTTTAGTAACTTTAACCGAGTTAGAGTGTTAAGGTTAATAAACTTACATCTTTCCTGTTTAAACCCAAGAAAGCGTATCTGATTGGTTCGTTTACAATTAGAATTAGAGAGCAGTGAACAAGGATTCATGGAAGTAAGGCTAAAAACACTGTGTTTTAAAAAGTTAAACCCTGTTATGGCCAAACCAGGCCAAACTAGGCCAAACCCGCTCATAATACAAGTATTTCAGACGTTTCAACCTTCAGAGCAGAAACATCCATTTCAGGGAAATCTGAAAGGTTGAGACAGATGGGGGTGTATGGTGAGGTAAAACACTCTCTGTCAGTGAGGAGGGAGAAATGATGATGGTGTCAGGTGAACAGCAACATGAGGGTGCATTCAATGTGGGCTCATTCAGTGAGCAAGTGACATTATATTGCCATCTGGCCTACTGAGTATTTAGAGCATTTTTTGTTTATATTAATATCTTGTTGATTTGATTCTTGTAATGGTGGAAAAGATGCCAATTTGTCTTACTTAAATCTGCCATCATGTTCCAATAATGTGAATTCCTTGAATGATTAAATAGCATTGAGAAACTGGTTGGGAGTGCACAATTCTATAAAATATTCCTGCAAACGTCACATTCAAGTGAGAAATTGTAATAGAATTGGAGGGAAGTAAATTTGCATGCTTATGGAAATTTATGTTTTTAACATTAACACAGTAACATGCTTTGAGCTTATTGAACATCTAAACAGGGTAAGATTGATGTTGATAATGGTTTGGCCAATAGTTGTTTATTTTGGATGTGATCTGTGAACTGATTGTGCATGTATACCATTAACAGGCAATCTTTAACCACATTAAAAGCAGTGCAGTTGGCATGTACTAGCATGTTAGTGGAGTCCAAATTATCCTTTATCTCTGTCTGTCTCATCCCTGTCTACATCAGTGAAATAGTCCTCAAATTGCTACCCTAATGAATTACAAAAGCAAAATTCTGTGGATGCTGGAAATCTGAAATAAAATTGAAAATACTGGAAATACTCAGCAGGTCTGGCAGCATCTGTGGAGACAGAAAAAGAGTTAGTATTTGAAGTTGATGATCTTTCCTCTTATTAATTGCCAGTTTTCTTAAAAGCATTATTAAAACACTGTTTACATGCACAGCTTTCTTATTATGAGTATTACATCCATCAATATTGGCGACCACGCTCTGGAAGTGGTTCAAGAGTTCACCTACCTAGGCTCAACTATCACCAGTAACCTGTCTCTAGATGCAGAAATCAACAAGCGCATGGGTAAGGCTTCCACTGCTATGTTCAGACTGGCCAAGAGAGTGTGGGAAAATGGCGCACTGACACGGAACACAAAAGTCCGAGTGTATCAGGCCTGTGTCCTCAGTACCTTGCTCTACGGCAGCGAGGCCTGGACAACGTATGCCAGCCAAGAGCGACGTCTCAATTCATTCCATCTTCGCTGCCTTCGGAGAATACTTGGCATCAGGTGGCAGGACTATATCTCCAACACAGAAGTCCTTGAAGCGGCCAACATCCCCAGCTTATACACACTACTGAGTCAGCGGCGCTTGAGATGGCTTGGCCATGTGAGCCGCATGGAAGATGGCAGGATCCCCAAAGACACATTGTACAGCGAGCTCGCCACTGGTATCAGACCCACCGGCCGTCCATGTCTCCGTTATAAAGACGTCTGCAAACGCGACATGAAATCGTGTGACATTGATCACAAGTCGTGGGAGTCAGTTGCCAGCATTCGCCAGAGCTGGCGGGCAGCCATAAAGACAGGGCTAAATTGTGGCGAGTCGAAGAGACTTAGTAGTTGGCAGGAAAAAAGACAGAGGCGCAAGGGGAGAGCCAACTGTGCAACAGCCCCAACAAACAAATTTCTCTGCAGCACCTGTGGAAGAGCCTGTCACTCCAGAATTGGCCTTTATAGCCACTCCAGGCGCTGCTTCACAAACCACTGACCACCTCCAGGCGCGTATCCATTGTCTCTCGAGATAAGGAGGCCCAAAAGAAAAAGACATAGTATTATAATGTAGATGGGTGGGGGTGGGATCCATGATTTATAATCATTTGAAAAGGGGTCCTTCAACCAAAAAAAGTTTGAGAACCACGGGTGTACCTCTATACTTCTAGTCTACAGAGATTAGGGAATCAGTTGACTGCATGTTGCTGGTAGGAGTCTCGGACACTGGATGTGCGATGATACAACAATCATGGACTCATCCTGAAGAGTTATGAAAAATGGACTTTGTCTTTAAAAACTGAACCTTTATTTTTAAAAGTGAACAATGGTCCAAAATGACCACCAAAGAAAAGGGGATTGGCCTTTTGTGTATTCAAACAGTCTGACAAAGACAAAGGACAAATCTTCAAAGCCAAAAGATGTTAATAGAACCCATTTTACATCTATCCTAAAACATTCCAGAATTGAATGTCTTCTTCTGAAACAAAGGAGGTGTCAAGGAGCCACGTCCTTGGCCATTCTGCAATTACCATGGGGAAGAGATGAAAATGTGCCTTATCAGGAGGTGAGAGGTGACACAGTTTTACCTTAACAAAACACAGCCAGAGAGAGACAGAGAGACACTGACTCAGAAGGTGAAGTTACTTTTAACAGCTTGTCTTCCAGCTGAACCAGGAAGCATGGCGTCCTGTTTAAAAAAATCTGACATCTACATTATACAGCAGTGAGAGCTAGAAGTAATCCACCATCTTCAACATCTTTAAACTTTAATAAAGAGAGAAATCTACAATCATCTCAGGCCTGCACCCATCTAGGACTTAATTCTCAAGAGAATTCATCAGGTTTATTGTAACCTCTCCCCCCACTAAAAATCACCTTCCTCTTTCCCTTCTCTATCTGTTTCGTCTTGTGTGTGTGCGAGCGAATGCGTGAGTGGATGTGGTTGCGACATTTTTGGGATAAGGCGTGTTAATCAATAAATAATTGACTTTCTGTTTTTTTAAACCTACAAGAAAACCTGTCACTGCCTGTTTATTTGAGAAATAAAACACCAAGGGCCTAAAGTCTAATACGAATACACTTACTGCAGTCAGATGGGGAGTTAAACAAGGGGAAATACCCATGTCACACCACGTGGCCGTAACACAGGCCTCACACTTTTTCATGATGGTCAAGGGTCCGTCCCTACACTGATCACACAGGCACTACCATCGCTAAATCCCCAATCATCAACATCCTCGGTGTCACCATTGACCAGAAACTTAGCTGGACCAAACACATAAATAATGTGGCTGCAAGAGCAGACACTTAGAAAATAATGATATGGTTGGGCAGAGTCAACATGGATTTGTGAAAGGGAAATCATGTTTGACAAACCTGTTGGATTTTTAAGAGGATGTTATTTGTAGCATAGATAAAGGAGAACTAGTGGATGTGGTGTATTTTGATTTTCAGAAAGTGTTTGATGAGGTCCCACACAGGAGCTTAGTAAATAAAATTAGAGCACATGGGATTGGGATAAACTACTGATATGGATTGAGAATTGGTTAACAGACAGAAAACAGAGAGTAGGAATAAATGGTCATTCTCAGGATGGCAGGCTGTTACTAGTGGGATACCGCAAGGATCAGTGCTGGGGCCACAGCTGTTCATAATCTATATCAATGATTTGGATGTGGGGACCAAATGTAATATTTCCAAATTTGCTGATCACACAAAACTAGGTGGGAATGTAAGTTGTGAGGAGGATGCAAGAGGCTTCAAGGGGACTTGGACAGTCTAAATGAATGGGCAAGAACATGGCAGATGGAATATAATGTGAATAAGTGTGAAGTTATCCACTTTGGTAGAAAAAACAGAAAGACAGAGTGTTGCTTAAATGGTGAGAGGTTGGGAAGTGTTGATGTCGAAAGGGACCTGGGTGTCCTTGTACATCAGTCACTAAAAGCTAACATGCAGGTGCAGCAAGCAATTAGGAAGGCAAATGATATGTTGGCCTTCATCGCAAGGGGTTCTGAGTATGTGAGTAAAGACGTCTTGCTGTAATTGTATGGAGCCTTGATGAGACAGCACTTGGAGTACTGTGTACAGTTTTAGTCTCCTCATCTAAGGAAGGATATAATTGACATTAAAGAGTGCAATGGAGGTTAACCAGACTAATTCCTGGGGTGGCGGGATTCTCTTCTTGGGGGGAGATTGAGGAAACTGTGCCTGTATTCTCTAGAGTTTCGAAGAATGAGAGATGATCTCATTGAAACTTACAAAATTCTTAAAGGGCATGACAGGGTGGATGTGGATAGGACATTTCCCCTGGCTGGTGAGTCTTGAACCAAGGGACATAGTCTCGGAATAAGGGGTAGGCCATTTCTGAAACAGTCAGAAATATGATGGAATCCTCTCCACTTGCCTGGATGGATGGAGCTCCAACAACACTCAAGATGCTTGACACAATCTGGGACAAAGTAGCCTGCTTGATTGCCACCCCATCCACCATATTAAACATTTCCTCCCTCCGCCACCAGCACACAGTGTCAGCAGTGTGTACCATCTCCAAGATGCACTGCAACAACTCACCAAAGCTTCTTTGTCAGTATTTTTCAAGCCTGCAACATTTACTGCCTACAAGAACAAGGGCAACATCTTCCGCTCCCCTATCCTTTCTGCATCCAAAGGGACGGTTCACTCCATAACATCATGCCACACTCCTCAAACACACCCAATGTCCCATCCCCTTCCCATGGCACATTTCCATGCAAGCACATGAGATGCATCGCCTGCCTTTTTAACTCCTCTCTCCTCACTGTCCAAGGCCCCAAACAATCCTTTTAGGTAAAACAGCGACTTACGTGTACCTTTTTCACTCTACTATTTATTTTCTTTCATGGGATGTGGGCATCGCTGGCTCGGCCAGCATTTGTTCCTGATCCCTAATTTCCCTTGAGAAGGTTGTGGTTGGCCACCTTGAACCGCTGCAGTCTATCTGGCGTAGGTACTCCCACAGCGCCATTCAGAAGGCAATTCCAGCAACTGTGAAGGAACGATGATATAGTTCCAAGTAACAATGGTGTGTGGCTTGGAGTGGAGCTTGCAGGTGATGTTGTTCCCATGCACCTGCTGCCCTTGTCCTTCTAAATGGTAGAGGTTGCGGGTTTGGAAGGTGCTATTGAGGGAGCCTTGATGAGTTGCTGCAGTGCATCTTGTATATGGTACACACGGCTGTCATTGTGCGTTGGTGGTGGAGGGAATGAATCTTGAAGATGGTGGATGGGGTGCTTATCAAGTGGACTGCTTTTTCCTGATTGATGTCAGCCTTCCGGAGAAGTGAGAGGGAATGCATTTGGGGACGGCAAACAAAGCAAGGGAATGCACAATAAATGGGAGGATATTATCAGGCAAATCATGCCTGCCTAGACTGAGGCACATATTATTTCGCCACATGAACTCTAAAACTTTAAAAAATTGCAATCCCTGACTGGAAGGACATTTGCATAGTACCAGACAATGTGGAAACAAAGGCAGCCAGCCCCTGTTCCTCCAATGCACAGAAGTGATCAGGCCAGTTTTAGTCACATAACTAACTGGCTGTTACAGAGTTTTTTTGAACTCCCAACAAAGGAATTGCCAGGCAGAATGCCATGTGCTCACGCAATGAGAAGATCTCCTCTGCCTGCCTGTTTATCTCTCAGGGAACCGAAAACATTGAAGACACGTAAACTCAGAGAGAGAAAAGGTTTCCTAAGTGAACAAGATTTTTAGGAGACTATTGGGCCCCAATGAAACACCAGACCATATCTTCCATCAAGGACTAAAGAAAGCTCAAGAAACAGTAACAAGATATTGCCTCAAAAGGTTGTATTTATCTTTTCTTCTGCTCTATTCTGTCCCTATCTGCATGTTTATATTGCGTATGCATGCTAATGTGGGCACATTGTATATGCGTAGGTGTGAACTGTATTAGAGTTTAAGTTTTAAGGTTTTCATAAATTTCCTCTTTCTGCTTTAAATCAAAGAAAACCTGTTTGTGTTCAGTTCTTTACTTTATAATTGGAAACTGTGAACAAGGGCTCACAAAAAGGGGAGCTCAAAACACAGTATGTGTAAAATTAAACCCTGTTACAATAACACCAGGCGAAGATAGCGAGAGACCCCTAGACACATTGCTCACCTGATCATAGCAATATTGAGAGGGGAAGAAGAAGTGAGAGACCTTGGAGTGCATGTCCACAGGTCCCTGAAGGTGGCAGGTAGAATACAAAAGCAGGGATGTAATTTTGGAACTGTATAAAATGTTGGTTAGGCCACAGCTGGAGTATTGCATACAGTTCTGGTCACCACATTACAGGAATGACATAACTGCTCTGGAGAGAGTATAGATTTACAAGCATGTTGCCAGGGTTTGAAGGTTGCAGCTATGAGGAAAGATTTGATCGGCGAGGGTTGTTTTCCTTAGAACAGAGGAGGCTGAGAAGTCATTTAATTGAGGTGTACAAAATTATGAGGGGCCTAGATAGAGTAGACAGGAAGGAGCTGTTACCCCAAGCGGAGACGTCAATTACCAAGGGGCACAGATTTAAGCGGATTGACAGAAGGAGTAGAAGGGACATGAAGAAAACCTTTTTGACCCGGAGGGTGGTGAGTGTCTGGAATTCACTGCCCGGCTCGGTGGTGGAGGCAGAAACCCTCAACTCTTTTAAAAGGTACCTGGACATGCACCTGCAAGGCTACGGACCAGGTGCTGGAAGGTGGGATTAGAATGGGCGACTAGTTTTTTGCTGCCAGCACTGACACCATATACTGAATGGCCTCCTTCTGCGCCGTAACATTTCTATGGTTCTATGATTCTTGACTGTTATTGTCACTGCAAATGGAGCGTATTCTATCACGCTCCTGACTTGTGCCTTGTAGATGGTGGACAAGCTTTGGGGAGTCAGGAGGTGAGTTAGTCGCCTCCAAATTCCTGGAGCTAGATTTTACGTCGGGCGGACGGGAGCTGGCCACCAAAGTAAAAGTCGGTGGCGAACCCGCTTCCGCTTAGCCAGGGGATCCAACAATCATCGGGCCACTGGGAGCGGTGGCCACTGCTGGGACTGCAGCCCACCCGTGGACATGGAGCCAGGACTGCAGTTAAGTTTGGGTTATCTCACCGGGGTAATCGGACGAATCCTGGCGGCGCAAGGGTGGTCGTTTGGGGGAAAGGGGGGGCATCTTGGGTCCCGGGGGTGGTTGGGGAAGCTAGGGCAGCCATGAGCCCAATTGTCACGGCCCCCACCCCCGGGGCACGGAGAAACTGACAATGTTCGCCGGGGTGGCATAAAATTCTGGCCCCAGCCTCTGATCTGCTGTAGTAGCCACAGTATTTATGTGGCTGGCCCACTTCAGTTTCTGGTCAATGGTAACCCCCAGGATGTTGATAGTGGGGGATTCGGCAATGGTAATGCCATTGAATATCAGGGGGCAAATGGTTCGATTCCCTCTTGCTGAAAATCATCATTGCCTGGCATATGACTGGCGTGAATGTTATTTGCCACTTACCAGCCCAAGCCTGAATGTTGTTCAGATCTTTTTGCATATGGACACAAGCTGCGGCTGTATCCCAGGAGTTGCAAATGTTACTGAACATTGTGCAATCATCAGCAAACATACCCACTTCTGACCTTATGATGGAGGGAAGGTCATTGATGAAGTAGCTGAAGATGATTGAGCCTAGGACACTACCCTGAGGAACTCCTGTAGCGCTGTACTGGGACTGAGATGATTTGCCTCCAACAACTACAACAATCTTCCTTTGTGCTAGGTGTGATTCCAACCAGTGGAGAGCTTTCCCCCTGATTCCCATTGACTTCAATTTTGCTAGGTTTCCTTGATATCACACTGGGTTAAATGATGCCTTGATGTCAAGGGCAGTCACTCTCCCATCTTGAATGGCTCTTTTGTCCATGTTTGGACCAAGTTTGTAATGAGGTCAGGAGCCAAGTGGTCCTGGCAGAATCCAAACTGAGCATCGCTGAACAGGTTATTGCAGTGTAAGTGCCGCTTGAAGGCACCGTTGACGACACCTTCCATCACTTTGCTGACATTTGAAAGGATGTTGATGGGGTGGTAATTGGTCAGATTGGATTTGATTTGTCCTGCTTTCGTTTTTTACGAGCCACACTTGGTGATGTACATTGAACTCCCCCACCCAGAGTACATTTGGTACTCTTACTACGCTCAATTGTTCAACATGGAAAAGTACTGATTCATCAGCTGGGGGTGGGGGGCGGCGGTGGGGGGTGCAGTAGCTGGTAATCAACAGGAGGTTTCCTTGTCCGTGCTTGACCTGAAGCCATGAGACTTCATGGGGTCCAGAGTCAATGTTGAGGACTCCCAGGGCAAATCCCTCCCAACTGTGTACCACTGTGCCGCCACCTCTGGTGGGTCTGTCCTGCCGGTGGGACAGGACATACCCAGGGACGGCGATGGCAATGTCTGGGACATTGTTTGCAAGGTATGATTCTGTAAGGATGACTATGTCATGCTGTTGCTTGACTAGTCTGTGGGACAGTTCTGCCAATTTTGGCACAAGCGACCAGATATTAGTAAGGACAACTTTGCAGAGTCGACAGGCTGAGTTTGCCACTGTCATTTCCAGTGCCTAGGTCGATCCTGGGTGGTCCATCAACTTTCATTTCTTTTCTTAAACATTGTAGCGGGTTTTTACAACCGAGTGGCTTGCTGGACCACATTGCTGGGAATCTGGAGTCACATGTAGGCCAGGCCAGGTTAGAGTGAAAGATTTTCTTCCCTAAAGGACATTAGTGAACCAGATGGGTTTTTACGACAATTGATGATAATGTCGTGGCACCATTACTGAGACTAGGGCCTGAATTTTCCCATTCCTCTAACATCGGGGATCATGGCGGGGGGGCCCAGAAAATTCTTCTGGGAGAGGCCCGCCATGACCCCCGATGCCGAAAAGGCATTTTACTGGAGGCAGCAAGGCCTCAGTGCGGCCCCCTCACCACTCAGCGGCACAGCCTTCATTCAAATATTAAAATTAATTACAACACATGCAAATAAACTTAACTTGTCCCGATGGTTGTCCCACGCCGATATTCCGGACGATGGCCGGAACTCCCATGCCTTCGAAGCTCTGTTCGGAGATCTGAGGCGTGACACTGGTGGAGAGGGGGGAGCAGTGAAATTTTCAGGGACGGTAAAACGGGGAAAAATCCTTCCCTTGGTGGGAAGGAGCTAAAGGACAACGGCACAAAGTTCAGGGAGCAAAGTTGGTGATTGGGAAGAAAAGGTTTTCTGGTGTGCAGAAAACATTAAATGGCCATTTGTGTTGGCAGGGGGTGAGGATGGGGCGGAGGAGTGGGGGTGGTGGTGGGAGAGGGGCCTCGATCTGTTAATAAAGCTTTACATTTCAATTTTCCCACAGTGTGCCTTTAAAAATGTAAATTATCGGTAAGGGCATGATGCCCTTTAAAAATGACTCTGGTGCCTGCACAGTGACTGGTGCCAGGGACAGTGCGGCTGCCCCCTCTACGTCATCAGGGGATGGGCTTCCGTTCTCTCCATTTAAATGAGCTCCCACATGTAATATAGCTGGGCTCAGTGATGGCCAATCCGGGTGAGTGGACCGCCATCTTCAAAGTGCGCCGCCGCAATTGGTGGCGCGCTCGTAAAATTCGGCTCTAGCTTTTAATTCTAGATTTTTATTAATGAACTGAATTTAAATTCCACCTGCTGCCATGGTGGGATTTAAACCCTTGTCCCCAGGGCATTAGCCTGGGCCTCTGGATTACTAGTCCAGTGACATTACCATTATGCCACCGTCTCCCCCATGTTTATTATATTCACTGCTCACAATGCAGTCTGCTCAACACTGGGGAGACCAAATGCAGATTGGGTGATCGCTTTGCGGAACATCTTTGTTCGGTCCGCAAGCATGACCACAGGCTTCCAGTGGCCTGCCATTTTAATTCTCTTGCTCGCATGCTGATGTCTCTGTCGTTAGCCTACTGCAGTGATCCAATGAAGTTCAATGCTAGCTCGAGGAATAGCACCTCATCTTTCAACTAGGCTCTTTATAGCCTTTTGGACTCAACGTTGTGTTCAATAATTTTAGATCGTAACCTCTGCACCCATTTTGATTCCTTTTCTTTGCATATTTCAGCCTTAATCTTGTTGTTCTCTTTTTTTTTCTTGGTTTTGCTTTTGGATGGCAGTTGTTCATTATTCTGCCATAGACACATCTTTTGTTTCTTCACTTGTCCCATTACCACTCTCTTTGGTCCTGCATCACCAACTCTTTTGTCATTTAATGTCTTCTGTCTTCCCCCGATCACAGACCTTCCCTTTTGTTCTTTTTCCACCCTCCCACATTTGACCCACTTAAAACCTATTACATTTCTACCTTTTACCTGTTCTGATGAAGGGTCATCAATCTGAAACATTAATTTTGCTTCTCTTTCCACAGATGCTGCCAGGCCTGCTGAGTATTTCCAGCATTTTCTGTTTTTATCCCTGACTGGCCATCTGTTTTAGTGCTCCACTGGCAGTTGTCTCACTGCCAGGACTGATGACTGTCCCAGTGCCCTGACTGGAGGGCTGTCTCAATGCACTGACTGCTCAGCTGTGTCAATGCCCTGACTGGAGGCTGTGTCAGTGCCCTGACTGGAGGGCTGTCTCAATGCACTGACTGCTCAGCTGTATCAATGCCCTGACTGGAGAGCTGTCTCATTGCACTGACTGGAGGCTGTGTCAGTGCCCTGACTATTCGGTTGTCTCAGTACCCTGGCTGTCGGCTGTCACAGTGCCCCAACTGGCCAGAAGTCTCAGTGCTCTGACTGGCTGGTCATCCCTGTGACAAATAGGTGGCTGTGATTTTGAGGCCAATGTAGGTCATCGGATTAAGAAATAAAAACAAGAAATGCTGGAAATACTCAGCAGGTCTGGCAGCATCTGTGGAGAGAGAAGCAGAGTTAACATTTCAGGTCAGTGACCCTTCTCCAGAACTAGCAAATATTAGAAATGTAAAAGGTTATAAGCAAGTAAAGCAGGGCTGGGGCAAGAGTTAACAAAGGAGAAGGTGTAAACAGGACAAGGTTACAGAATAGCTGACCAGAAGGTCGTGGAGAAAAGGAAAACAATATGTTAATGGTGTGTTGAAATTCAAAGCATTCGTACAGATAGGGTGTTAACGGACTGAAAATTGAACAGCCGCAAGTACACACATGAAAAAAAAGTGGGTAAGCAAACTGAACAAACTAAGATGAAATAAAATAAAATAAACACAGAAAAAAAAATTAAAAGGAAAAAGAAAAAAATAACGAAAAACAAAAGTGAAATGGGGGGCCCGTCATGCTTTGAAATTATTGAACTCAATGTTCAGTCCAGCAGGCTGTAGTGTGCCTAATCGGTAAATGAGATGCTGTTCCTCGAGCTTGCATTTGATGTTCACTGGAACACTGCAGCAATCCCAGGACATTGGATTAAGTTTGGCCAATATTGGCAGCAAGTGAGTTCAAAGGGGGGGTCACATTTGGTGTGCAGTATCCCAGGGTACCAATTTATTTGCATGGGGCTCAGAGGAAAGGGACTGCTCTACTCGGCCATGTTAAAATTATTTCAAACTATCTTTTGCTGGGCCTTTTCACGTCTATCACCTGTGGCACTGATCAGAGAGTGCACAACACATCAGTTCTCTCCTAAAATGACAGTCTCAAAATCTGAAATACATCATAGTTGCATAGTAATAGGGATCTGCTGCCTGAAAAAGGGAGGCACTTTGTACACCCAGCAGTGGTCCTCTTTCAAAATGGCAACTGCTACAACGCGGGCATGAACAGGATGGTAAGTACAGCACTGCCATTTTTACTGCCTCATTTCATTTGCAACATTCAGGACATGTTAAAATCAGCCCATGTTGAGTAAGTAAATAAACTGGTTGCACCTTCTTTGGTCTGATCATTGATTTATAAAAAGGACAATTAAAACAAAGACAAATCAATTTAAGCAATATTTACCTTCATTTATCTGACAACCAAGCTGCTCAGAAGATCCACCCACTCTTCCTTGTTTGGATTGCAGCAGCTTTTATCTAAATTGAATTTCAAATAGGAGGTATTTGATTTTGTTTTCGCTTCAGAGGCTAAAGGGCTCGGCTCTCCAGCTGGTTAATGAAACGGATATGAATCACGGAAACTGTTCAAATTACACACAAGCTTTCTGCTAGTAAGTGGAATGTTGGAAACCAAAATATCTATCAACATTTCACCCAGTTGTTCATGTTATGCTCGAGTTTTGTGATCTTGTTTTTTGTTTTATTTGTCCAAAATGAGATAACAGGATGAGACAAATGACTCATTTTTGAAGTAATTAGCTTTAATTATATTTTAATGGCACTATGTCTCAAGAAGAATGGAAACCTTTGTTACAGAACATTGTATGGTACATCTCAAGCTAAAACACAGGAAAGTCTGCTTCTATTAACCTCTGATTATCCTGATTACCAATATAAAGCTATGGGAATTGGATTAAGATTAAATGTTGTGCTGTTATGTTTAGCCAGCTGGTTTGACTGAGGTGCATTAATGTAGGAATCTTCTTCTTCTTTGGCCTCCTTATCTCGAGAGACAATGGGTAAGCGCCTGGAGGTGGCCAGTGGTGTGTGGAGCAGCACCTGGAGTGGCTATAAAGGCCCATTCTAGAGTGACAGACTCTTCCACAGGTGCTGCAGAAAAATTTGTTTGTCGGGGCTGTTACACAGTTGGCTCTCCCCTTGCGCTTCTGTCTTTTTTCCTGCCAACTGCTAAGTCTCTTTGACTCGCCACACTTTAGCCCCGCCTTTATGACTGCCCGCCAGCTCTGGCGAACGCTGGCAACTGACTCCCACGACTTGTGATCAATGTCACAGGACTTCATGTCGCGTTTGCAGATGTCTTTAAAGCGGAGACATGGACAGCCGGTGGGTCTGATACCAGTGGCGAGCTCACTGTACAATGTGTCTTTGGGGATCCTGCCATCTTCCATGTGGCTCACATGGCCAAGCCATCTCAAGCGCCGCTGACTCAGTAGTGTGTATAAGCTGGGGATGTTGGCCGCCTCGAGGACTTCTGTGTTGGAGATACGGTCCTGCCACCTGATGCCAAGTATTCTCCGGAGGCAGCGAAGATGGAATGAGTTGAGACGTTGCTCTTGGCTGACAGACGTTGTCCAGGCCTCGCTGCCATAGAGCAAGGCGCTGAGGACACAGGCTTGATACACCCAGACTTTTGTGTTCCGTGTTAGTGCGCCATTTTCCCATACTCTCTTGGCCAGTCTGGCCATAGCAGTGGAAGCCTTTCCCATACGCTTGTTGATTTCTGCATCTAGAGACAGGTTACTGGTGATAGTTGAGCCTAGGTAGGTGAACTCTTGAACCACTTCCAGAGCGTGGTCGCCAATATTGATGGATGGAGCATTTCTGACGTCCTGCCCCATGATGTTCATTTTCTTGAGGCTGAAGGTTAGGCCAAATTCGTTGCAGGCAGCCGCAAACCTGTCGACAAGACTCTGCAGGCACTCTTCAGTGTGAGATGTTAAAGCAGCATCATCAGCAAAGAGGAGTTCCCTGATGAGGACTTTCCGTACTTTGGGCTTCGATCTTAGATGGGCAAGGTTGAACAACCTGCCCCCTGATCTTGTGTGGAGGAAAATTCCTTCTTCTGAAGACTTGAACGAATGTGAGAGCAGCAGGGAGAAGAAAATCCCAAAAAGTGTGGGTGTGAGAACACAGCCCTGTTTCACGCCACTCAGGATAGGAAAAGGGTCTGATGAGGTGCCGCTATGTTGAATTGTGCCTTTCATATAGTCGTGGAATGAGGTGATGATACTTAGCAGCTTTGGTGGACATCCAATCTTATCTAGTAGTCTGAAGAGACCACGTCTGCTGCCGAGGTCAAAGGCTTTGGTGAGATCAATGAAAGCAATGTAGAGGGGCATCTGTTGTTCGCGGCATTTCTCCTGTATCTGACGAAGGGAGAACAGCATGTCAATGGTCGATCTCTCTGCCCGAAAGCCACACTGTGCCTCAGGGTAGACGCGCTCGTCCAGCTTCTGGAGCCTGTTTAAAGCGACTCGAGCAAAGACTTTCCTCACTATGCTGAGCAGGGAGATTCCACGGTAGTTGTTGCAGTCACCGCGGTCACCTTTGTTTTTATCGAGGGTGATGATATTGGCATCGCGCATGTCCTGAGGTACTGCTCCCTCGTCCCAGCACAGGCAAAGCAGTTCATGTAGTGCTGAGAGTATAGCAGGCTTGGCACTCTTGATTATTTCAGGGGTAATGCTGTCCTTCCCAGGGGCTTTTCCGCTGGCTAGAGAATCAATGACATCACTGAGTTCCCATTTTGTTGGCTGTCCAGCTCATCCATGACTGGTAGAGGCTGGGCTGCATTGAGGGCAGTCTCAGTGACAACATTCTCCCTGGAGTACAGTTCTAGGTAGTGCTCAATCCAGCGGTCCATTTGCTTGCGTTGGTCAGTGATTATGTCCCCTGATTTAGATTTGAGGGGGGCGATCTTCTTGATGGTTGGCCCAAAAGCTCTTTTAATGCCATCATACATTCCTCTGATGTTTCCGGTGTCGGAGGCCAGCTGAATATGACTGCATAGGTGTTGCCAGTAGTCATTTGCACAGTGCCTGGCTGTTCTTTGTGCAGTGCTTCTGGCTGCTTTAAGTGCTACGGATGTTAACTTGCTGGGCCGACCATGACTCATGGCCCTCCTGCCTTGGGCGCTATGACATTGGAAGGATGAATGAGAATGGGCAGAGACTGCTTGAGCTGTGTACCTATCATAACCTCTGCATCACCAACTCGTTCTTTCACACTAAACTCTGTCACCAGGTTTCATGGAGGCACCCAAGATTGCGTCGTTGGCATCAGCTAGATCTCATTGTCACAAGGCAAGCCTCCTTAAACAGTGTTCAAATCACACGCAGCTTCCACAGTGCGGACTGAGACACCGACCACTCCCTGGTGTGCAGCAAGGTTAGACTCAGACCAAAGAAGTTGCATCATTCCAAGCAGAAGGGCCACCCGCGCATCAACACGAGCAGAATTTCTCATCCACAGCTGTTACAAAAATTTCTAAATTCACTTGTAACAGCCCTTCAAAACACTCCCACAGGGGATGCTGAGACCAAGTGGGCCCACATCAGAAACGCCATCTATGAGTCAGCTTTGACCACCTACGGCAAATGTGCGAAGAGGAATGCAGACTGGTTTCAATCTCACATTGAAGAGCTGGAACCTGTCATAACCGCTAAGCGCATTGCAATGTAGGAATCAATAACATTATATTATACAAATTATTTTAGCACCTTCAGGTTTGGAGACTAATCAGTCTTGATTTTCCACTTTTGATGTAATTTACATTAGAATGGCAACTGGGGGCTTTAGACAGACTAAAATGGACGTTGGCTACTTGCACTTAATTTTCTATGGTTAGCTCATTGATGGCCAGCATACATTCCCATTTTTGATGACTACTTCAGTTGAGATGGTGCTGTATGCGGTGATTATGAGGCAGGGCTCTCTACTACATCTTAGCACCATCCCCAAAGCGTAGCATTGCAAAATATATATATTTGTGCATACATGTCTTCTTTTCATTTTGCAGATACTTAATTTATGAACCTATAATATACAGGAAAGCATCAAAAGGGCAACTCAGACAGCAACTTCCTGATTTCTGCATTAATCAGAGATTTCTACTAATCTGGTGTCTGTTGCAATGCAATGACCACTACGGGGGATCTTTGGCGATTGAGCAGCGTGACAAATTACAATGAGGCTCTTCAACCAGTCAGATTGGAGGATTCTCACTGAATCATGGGCAGTTCAAATTAGGAAGTAAAAAACAGGAAATATAAATTAAATATAAATCATGCACAGTAAGTGAGTTATAGATTGGAAAATACATAAGGGATTCAGGGAGAACAGGAAGAGACAGACAGAAAAACTTCTTAAAAATTTAATTTTTATTTTTTAAGATAGCTCCAACATTAATTTTCTTCTGAGGAACTGAGACACCATACTTCTCAAATTAATTTTTAGGGCCTAGGAATTGTTCAGCAGAAATTGTCACTTAATACACAACTAAAAACTCACTTACTCCTGAAGGTACTAGGCCTAACCTTTACAGCTGTCTTTAGTGCCTAACCAGTGGGTAAGTACCCCAAGTTCATGCCATTACATTAATTTCAATGCTGGATCGATCAGCGAGGACTACAAAGGTGCACCCAGTGGAGGAGCAGAGTACCTCTGATAGCAACTTCTGGAATTCTACATTGAACTACGCATGAGCAGACACCAGAAGCTGCTGTCAGATTAACTCTGAAATAACAGCGAAAACTGATAGCCTCCCTGTTACTATTTTTAAGAATATAGCTGGAGAAAGCTCACTCCATTTGTTCCACTGCAGTCCTATTCTGTTTGTAGGACCCACGCAGAATATTGACTAAAATGAAACTCAACATTTTTTAAAAGATCTAGTTAAGTTTCAATAGCTTGAGTGCAAAAGGAAACTTCTAAATCAAAATGCCAAATAATCAAACTTGTTTCATCACACTGTTTCTCACAAAGCATTCCATAGAGACAAAGTGACACTCTGGACAACAAACTCATTTTATACTGCAGCAGTGCAATATGATTTTTCACAGAATCATTGGACTGGATTCTGCTGTGACAGCACCATTCATTAGATTTGTACTTGACCATCGACTTTCCATGGTGTTTTCCATAGCAAGTTGCTATCAACCAAACATCCCAGAAGCATAGCACCCTCTACAAGGCATCTAGGACCACTCATTATTCATAATCTAGGCAATTCATTGTATTTTGTCACCCTGTTAGAAAGCAGCCACAGTACACTTGCTATCTCTCCATGGGCCCACATCTGAGATTGGGAACTCAGAACATAGAGGATTGTGGACATGAAATATTCCATAGTAGTAAAACTTTAGACAAACACATCTTAAGCTAACATAGTTCAGTGTTAAGATACTGTTGTATGAATTAAGTATTCCGGCTTTGTGAACATGACAAGCAACTGTGCATCTCCTCAACCAATTAGGATAAAATATTGCTAATGAGTAGCACAGAGTCTGATCAGGAAATGTAGTTGGAATATTGAATTCCATGTCCAATCAGTTATAGAATGTTAAAGAAAGAAATAAATAAATATTGGATTAAGAAAAAGATAAAAGAGACAGAAAGAAGTTTTTTTAAAATTACATTTTTTAAAAATCTCCAACAATTATTAAGAATGAAGACATGAGACTCCATATTTGTAAAAGTTAACTTTTAGTGTCAAATAAGTTGTTTGGTCGTAAGTAAGATTTACCATGCAGTTACAAGGGTGTTTAACTGGAATGGACAAGCCCTAACATTTTATAGCAAGTTTAGTCTGTACCTATGAGGTAAATTTAGGAATTTCCTGCCTTTAGTGTATTTGAATGGTGAGGCGGATGGCGAGATGCGATTTTTGGGAAGCTTAGATAGGAACTGCTAATGTTATTCCTATATTTAGAAGGGGAGATAGAACAAGTCCAAGGAACTGTAGATCAGTTAGCTTAACATCAGTGAGCAGATTTCAAAAGATAAGGTCAATGCTTGACCGATCTTATTGAATTCTTCAAAGAAGTAACAGAAATAGCAGACAAGGCCATTGCAGTAGATGTAATATATTTGGATTTTTAAAATTCCACATTGTAGGCTCATGAGTAAGGTCAAGCCATGTGAAGTCAGGGGTCAAGTTACAGAATGGATAGCAAACTGGCTACAAAACAGAAAAGTAGGGGTTGTTGTGATACCACTTTAATAGTCTGAGTATGTCACACATCATCACAGGAAGTGACATCAACCAGCATGTGATAGCTCAGTTGGGATTGTGTTAGTCATCTTGTCACATGTGTATTACAGAGCTCTCTTGTAAACCTGTTACTTAAAAGAAGCCACTCCTTGATTACCTTTCAACTCAAGATTGTTTGGTACCTTATTGCTGATAAAGGCAATAACAGCAACAAGGGTTAAGGGTAGCTACTCAGACTGGAAAAAATTTTGATGCGGTTTTCGTCAGGTATTTGTGTTGGGACCACTGTTGTTTACAATTTACATTAATGATATGGACTTGGGAATCAGAAATACAATTTCAAAATTTGTGGGCAGCACCGAATTGTGGGTTGTAGTTAATACAAAGGAAGAATGGGACAAAATACAAGATGACATTAATAAATTGCACAGTGGGCAGGTATTTGGCAAATGAATTTCAATATGGGTAATTGTGATGGTACATTTTTGTAGGAAGAATAAAGTAGCCAGATACTGCTTGGATAGTATGAGTCTAAATGGGGTAAAGACACAAAGGAATGTAGGAATACAAATATACAAAACACTAAAAGCAGAGGTACAGGTTAATAAGGCCTTTAAAAAAAAAGGCAAACCAGGCACTGAAGTTCATTTCCAGATGGATAGAATTGAAAAGCAGAGAGGTTATGTTAAACGTATATAGAATTTTGGTTAGACCACACCTGTAGAATTAGGCACAGTTCTGGTCTCCATATGATAAAAAGGGGGCATTGGAGAAGGTGCAAAAAAAGATTCTGATGGATGATACCGGAACTGAGAGGTTATAACTATCAAGGATGGCTATACAGGCTGGGGTTCTTTTCTCTAAAAAAAAAAGTGAAGGCTGTGGGGTGACCTGATAGAGGTATTTAAGATAATGAAAGGATTTGATAGGACAGAAACGGAAATAATGGGCTGAATTTTTAACTAATGATGTAGCTCTCGGCAGTGGCACCAGAAGCAGGTGCCATCACCGCACTAGCAAAATGCAGCCGGCCAATTAAGGAAGTGGAGGCAAGCTTGAAATGTCTAGCTAAATTCCTCCCTATTTCAGATTTCTTTGTTTCTTGTTTGAAAGTAACTCCCACCTGGGCAGCTAAAATTTTAAATCTTCAATACTTAATTTATTAACTTATTATGGGATATGTCTCCCAGTTTTACAAACTCTCCAGCATTAAATGTGACCATACCTTTTGTTTCTAGCACCAAAGAGAAGAAAAGAGTGAAATGAGAAAACATGTTTGTTCAATTTTCCACAATTTTAGAGGTCAATTTTCCTCCCTTTTTAAAATCTCTCATTTAATCTGATTGTTCAGAATCTTGGCTTCAAACCCAAAATTTGTTACGGACAGGTGGTAAAGGTGGGCTGAACTTTACCGGCCCCTTGACGCTGCGGGTCGTGGTGCGGGGGCCGGTAAAATGCTACGGGGAGAGGCCCGCCTCGACCTGCGACGCCGGGAAGGACCCGCCGGGTATTACCGGCGGCATCGGGACCTCAGTGCGACCCCCCTGCCGCCTGACGGCAGGCCCTTCATCAGCATATGTAGATGAACGTGTAAAATATGTAAATAAACTTACCTGCAGGCGGTGGCCGTTCCACTCCGATATTACAGCTGCTGTCTGTGCTCCGCACGCCTTCGAACTCCATACGGATTTCCAGGCAAGAACCTGGTGGGGGAGGGGGGAGGAATAAAATTTTCAGGGGGGAGTGGTGGAACAGCGGGGAAATCAATTTTTATTGGGTGTGGGAATGGTGGGAAGGGGTTGAAGGGCAAAAGATTGAAGGTTGGGGGGGGAAAGTTCGGGTATTTGAACACATCAATTGATGGTCATTTCATTGCCTTCATTTCATTGGGGAGGTTGGGGAAGGGGCTCCATCACTTATTTTTAGATGTATTAAAAATCATTTATATTTACCCTTTAAAAATTAAACTTATTTGTAAAGCCCTTTAAAAATTGCGCTGGTGCCTGCGCGGTGGCTCGGACGCCATTGCCGGGGACGCAGATGCTGCCCCCTCTATGTCATTGGGGGCAGCCGCTCTGCCCCCTCTATTTAAATGAGACCCCGCACATAACATGGGCTCAGGGACGGCGTATCTGCATGGGATGCACACTGTTCTTAGAGTGCGCCGCTGTGAACTGCAGCTCACTCATAAAATTCAGCTCGAAGTGTGTGGTTCCCACTGTTCACCTCCCAACTGACTGCAATCATGTTTTGTTTAAAATTATGAATTAGCCCCTGAGTGTTTTACTTGTCAAATAAACAGTGACAGGTTTTCTCGTAGGTTTAAAATGGAAAATTAACTATTTACTGAACAATATTCATTCCTCAAAATATTCACAACACTACTCACGCATGCATTCACTCTCACATGCACTCTCAAGAGAAGACAGAGAGATAGTAAAGGGTAAGAGGTCAAGGTGTGGTAGGTGTTCATGGTTTCTGGTAAACCTGCTGAATCTTCTAAGTAAGATTGTCTCTTTTAAATCTGTAGGCTTGGGTGTTTGTAGTCTTGAAGTTGTTCAATCCATTATAAAAACTTATCAATGTGTTACTAAATCTTTAAAATATTCAATTAGGTCACGTAAATGGGAAAAGCCGGTGATAAGTCTTGAACTATCACTGCATAGTGATAATCTATAAATGCAAACTCAGTGAAAGGTGCCACTCATTATCCAGAACCTAGACAATTTTCATAAATGTTTTGTAATGATCAAGAATTTTTTTTTAAACTGTTGAAAATAGAAAATGTTTGTTGATTAGGTACATTCAGGCTGTGTATAACACCTGCTGAAAACATTTTTTTAAGTTTTTGATCCATCCCTAATTATTGGTGAGATTTTTAGCTTTATCAACATGACCTGAAACTGGAAGAGATACTAATATCTTGGCTGCACATAAACTGATGACTAATGTATGGTGATGTACAAGATTGGAAACTAAAGTACATGAGGTTCAGTTCAAGACTTTTAGTTACTAACTCTTATTATAAATTGAAGGATTATGATTTAATTACAAGTGATTTGGCAAAATTAAGATTATACCTTAAAGTGATTCAACATTGTTACAGATATGAAACATACCAGCAGAAAATATGTTTAACTAGTCTGAATCTCACAATTTGGTAAAAGTGAAGAAATTATGTTAAGCCACAGTCATTTACTTTTCAAATTATAGGTTTCCTGCTACTCTCAGGATTCAATTTAATCCAACCAGGGTGACTTGTCCGTGACTGCAACAAACCACTATGGGTACAGGTATATGTTGGTTATAAGTGTAGCAGATTTATTAAGTAATTTATTTTCAGTGAAAAGACATAATATTTAACAAAGACAATAGTCAGTCTGTTCTTCAGAACTTTGGCAGTAGCCCTCAGAGTGACTGTGGTGCAGACTTTCTTTCTCTTGCTGTGTTCTGTTGACTGAAGATTCTCTTCTTTCTTCTCTGGATTTATGTGCTGCTTCTCATGCTCAATAGCTGTTCTTTTATTTCTTTTTGGGCACCAGACCACCTTGTAGTTTGCCCAATGGTTGGTCTAGGTCCTGTGATGTCAGTTACTACTACCTTACTCTAATAGGGGCTTCATCGATAAAACATTTTGCCACTAATTGAGGTAAAAACCTAAAAAGAGTGGTGATGGGGAGGGAACAGGTAACCCGCTTGCCACCAATTAACAGCCCCTTAGGCTCCTTAAGGAGCTTGTTAAAGGGTCTGTCTGGTGCAGAACGGAACTTTTAATCATTATTTCGGCAAACCAGAACAGTCTGGTGTACATCAGTGCACAGCTGTCGGATTTGCCGTGGGGCCAAAAAAAAAAAATTCATTACTCTTTGTCTTGAGACTGTTTTTGGATGTACCTTCTTGTGCTGGTGCTAGCTTTGGGACTTCATTTTTCCTTCTGGGCCACTTCCATCCCCGGGGATGCTGCTGGCCCAATAAGGAGCTGCCTGCTCTCTTTGGCAAGGCAGCGGCAGCCCCCAAAATGGTTGCCGCCTGTCTTTTCCGCTGATGCCAAGCAGGCAGCTCCCACCTCCTGAAGACGCTCGGCGTCACTAATTGGATGTCAAGCTCGCCTCCTGCCCAATTAGGGTATTTACATTTTAAAATGGCATTGCGACAGTGATGCCGCTGAGGCACAGGGTCTGGATTCAGAATTCATCTGGATGTCAGGTTCCTGCCCTGATCTGCAAATCCATCCCCAAATATCTAGCCACATTTACTCTGCAAATTAATGAAGAATTGCAAATGGCATTATTAGATTAGATTAGATTAGATTAGAGATACAGCACTAAACACACTATAATAGTAACAAATTATTTGAAGAACATAAGAAGTCAAACTTAATAACACATGCCATCTAAACAAAGAATCAATCAATATTTTGATTAATTAAATTAAAATTATAATTCACAATTTTGTATTATATATAATTTACATTGCAAAAAGAGATTAATAAATGTTTATTTTCTGTTATGTAAAACTGTTATCACACTAAAAATGGATTATTGAAGTATTTTAAGTAATATCAAAATGATGGGTATGGACTACACAAATACATGTATATCAGTCTTGTTTCTGCCCTTTCATTATGCCTTTATATTTTAACTGCATATATTAACATCTTAATAAATTTTAACAAAATGATATATGTTATGAATCATCTTGAACAAATATTCAGCAGTTGTTTAAAGATAAATGTATAAAATGTGATACATTTATGTGTTAAGACTTTTTAATTGTTAAAAACTAATGCCTTTTTCATACCACAATAAAATAATCACATTTTACTGTGCCATGAAGCACCACTGCTTTCAAAGAACACAGCACTCTGGCAGAAATGCATTAGACTGCTGCTAAGGTAAATTGCTTATTGCTAACTAATAACAATTCAGCCAGCCATATGGCTTCAAAACACGAATAACACGTTTGTTCCGGTAGTCATATTCATACTGTGTCGCTCCGTTAGATAAGTAGAGATAACCTGGAGAAAAAAATGAAAACAAAACTTTCAATATTATACAAGTATAACAATGTAGCATAAAATATATATCAAAAATAAATCATCATAGTTTTATAAACTTTGAATATTTCATCCTTCCAGTCTATTTCAGCACTCACCAGAGTTTTGAAATGCTGACTCTACTTTATTCCCAATTCCAGGAAAGTCATCACCTATTGTTCTTGGATAGCCTCTGTCCATTTGTTTTCTCATCAAATTATAACTAAATAGGGAATGAGATGCTTTTATTTAAAATGGATATTGAAATAAAGGGATCTTGTCAATATATTTTCATTATCTGTATCCTCTTCCGAAATCAGAAGAACTTATTAATATTACTTCTTTCCAATATATTTAATTTTAAGCTTAAACGTGGTCTTAGTAATAATGATTTGATTCTGAAAGAATGTGGTTTTATTGTTCAGGAAGGGGTAACGTTTCATAATAATACTACTTCATACCTCCAGTAGTCAGCTCCCACAAAGAATAATACTTTTCTTCTCTTCTTGATATATAGGGCCGCATCGATGTGTGTCACAGATTTTGGAAATCCAAAGGACCTGATGCTCCTAGGATAGCCTTTCAAAGTCCTGAAACCCCTAATTAGCCAGTACTTTGATCCTGTGGGATGTTAGCATTGATTTCAGTGAGCAGTGACCAGATGGCCAATGTTTCAAAAATATTCACTAGATCAATACATGCTTTGCAGAAAGTACAGAAATGGAAAATAAAAAGTGGATTTTTCAGTTTTTCATTCACCATCCTACATTCATTACCAGAAAAAGAAAGGAGGAACAAAATTCATCTTATTGGCTTATCTTGCAAATTTCAATGAATGCACCAGTATACATTGAGACTATAATGAGTGCTATAGAATGGTGTGCAAAAGGTAGTAAAAATGCTAGAACCTTTGAAAAGAGCAATCACATCTTTGTTCTTGAATTCAACTGCAGCATCAACTGATTGAATATTTGGAAAAATATTGTTGATCAGAACTGATGTCACATCTGGGCGTCGCGAATGTTTTCGCCAAAAGATTCTAAATAATGAGAAGGTTTCTTTCATTATTTAGGGCAATATTTTTAATCCAGAATAAAGAATGATACAATATAATGTAGTCTCTGTCAATCAAAAAATTACAAAATGCCAGCACTGAGTCTGGATGTCATCCAGAATTTGAATAAGAAAACTGCAATGCAATTTTTCAGTACAAATGCAACTATCAATCTTAAAATAAATAACATTTTAGTGACACCTTCTTAAAAATAAATCTTACCTATCACTTAGGCTTCATATTATACAAATTAATGTAGTTAGGCTGTGCGATTTTTATTGGTATCATCTCTGAAAATTGCATAGTTCCCCTATAGCAGAGATGTTCATTATTCTGCCATTAGCACTCTCTTGGGACCCATGCTTTGTCTTTTGTTACAACTATTTAGCACTCCATTTGAATTCTGTTCCATGACACCTGTCATTTAAACTCTCGCCCCTCTGTCCTATCAGTCCTTCCTTCTTCTCCTTCTTCCCCCCTCCCCCCTTTCACTTACTCAAAGACTGTTCTATTTCTAACTTTTGCCAGTTCTGATGAAGGGTCACAGACCTGAAACGTTAATTCTGTTTCTCTCTACACAGATGCTGCCAGACGTGCTGTGTATTTCCGACACTTTCTGTTCTCATTTCATTAGTTCCCCTATCGTTTTACAATTCTACCTTTCTTTAAAGTCCTGTTGCACCACTCTGCTGAGAGCTCACCAGTACAAAGAACAAAGAAAATTACAGCACAGGAACAGGCCCTTCGGCCCTCCAAGCCTGCACCGATCCAGATCCTCTATCTAAACATGTCACCTATTTTCTAAGGGTCTGTATCTCTTTGCTTCCTGCCCATTCATGTATCTGTCCAGATACATCTTAAAAGACGCTATCGTGCCCGCGTCTACCACCTCCGCTGGCAACGCGTTCCAGGCACCCACCACCCTCTGCGTAAAGAACTTTCCACGCATATCCCCCCTAAACTTTTCCCCTCTCACTTTGAACTCGTGACCCCTAGTAATTGAATCCCCCACTCTGGGGAAAAAGCTTCATGCTATCCACCCTGTCTATACCTCTCATGATTTTGTACACTTCCATCTATTTCACTCAGAACTAGATTCCAGGAAAATCATGAGGCATTAATATGTGTCTCCTTTCCCTCCTTTCCTTCACACGAGCCACTCATGTTTGTTTGCCATCTCTCCACATAGTCTCAACTGAAGTTAGAAACACAGAATGAAAAATGACAGCATGCTGTTTCTCTTTGATGCAATGCGTCAACACATAACTAACCCATGGTGCTGCCAAGGCTGCCAATTGCATAATATTTAAATGAATGATTGAAAAATGTCTTAGTAAGTAATAAATTTAATAAGTAGCATAAAACATAACCAAAATGCAGTTTATACCCGTTCTTAAAGAACCAAATTTCTCCACGTGAACTAGTAACTGCATCAAATGACAATTGAGGATTACACTTGTCCAGGGTTTTTGTTGGTTGATGTAGATTAGGCTGTGGTTGTGTTGGTCTTGGGTGGGGTCTTGGATCTTGACGAGCTCCTAAAATATAGCAGAAGAATTGTTATTTTTAAAGTGATAGACAAATCAGAAGTACATATAAGTTTTAAAGTGATTGAAATTACCTTACTAATGAAGCAAACAAGCTATTCTAATCTAAACTCTACAGATATCTATTACAAAGAAATATCTGTAAAAATTTAAAAGGATATGGGGAAAGAGCAAGGGGATGGAACTAAATGAATAGCTCTGTAAAGGAGCCAGCACCTGCTTGATGGGCTGAATGAACTCCTTCTGTTGATGTAAAATTCTATGAATAAGCTTTAAATTACTTGTAAAATTCAATGTTCACAGGAGCATTTTAAATGCAATATATGTCCTATTAATCTCATCAAACAGATCCTACAGTGCAGTGTTCTTTTCAGCTTATTTAGCAATATATGTACATATATATAAATACATCACAGTAAATTGGTGGGGATGGCTGAGGAACCAACATGGGTCATTGAAAAAAGGTTTGTGAGAGATGTGCTCACAGACACTAAAGTAACTGTTTTAAATGTCAGCTTAAATTTCCCAGTAACTATTTGGGATTTTGTGTGGCAGACACTTTCCATGGATAATGGGCATGTCTTAATACATTCATTAATACAGTCTGATGTGGCTCATGTACCATTTATCAGGGCATGGACTTTATATCCATAGCTCAATTCCAATGCAGCTGGTCTCTCAAATGGGCTGGACCATCTGTTAGAATTATCAAACTGCTGGTGGGTGCTGGTTGCCCAAACACCTGGAGAAGAGGGAGTCTACTTCAATGTATTATTCTGCTATTGAAGTATGTGTGCCCCTTCATGGTACCTATCTAATTTCTGTTAAGTAACTACTAGGTGAGTTCATTGGGAAGTCAATTGACAAACTGCATTTAATCTGTATTTTGGGTTCCTGGACAGTAGCTTTGGTCCTTTATTCTTTTTCTCATTAGTATAACACAGAAACCTGGGGCTGAATTTTAATAGCACTCTGATGTCGGAGGTCGTGGTGGGGGGTCCCAGAAAATTCTTCCAAGAGAGGCCTGCCTCAACTCCTGACACCGAGAAGGTCCCACTGCATCTTACCAGTGGCGGTGGGGGTAGTGGGACCTTCATTTTAATATTAAAATGAATTGAAATTAATGCAAGTCAACTTACCTTGTCCTGGCGGCTGTCCTGCACTGATATTCTGACCGCTGGCCGGAACACCCACGCCTTCCGAACTCCATCGGAGTTCTGAGGCATGACATTGACGGGGAGGATGGAAAAGTGAAATTATCAGGGAGAGGAGAAGGGAGCATGGAAAACTTTTTTGATTGGTGGATAGGTTGGTGGGAAGGTGTTAAGGTTTAAAGTTGTTAAAGCTCAGAGGGAAAGGTTGGAATCTGCATAAAGGTTTTTTTTTAGGGGAAATGTCCAATTAATCAATCGATTCTTCCTTGGGAGTGTGGGGAAAATGTAACAGCGCTTTTCCACATTCTTTGACTTTAAAAATGCAAATGCACCTGACAGGCTTCAAGCTCTTTAAAAATGGCGCCGGTGCCTGCGCACTAGTGCCGGACGCCATTGCCTGGGACGGAGCAGCCGCCCACTTACGTCATCGGGGCGCCTGCTCCACCCCTTTATTTAAATAAGCTCTCGAGCGAAATATCGCGGGGGTTCAGCGGCGCATAAGTGACGCGGGCGCTGCATAAAATTCAGCCCCTGCTTTAAATAGTGTCTTTGCCTGAAGAATGATGGACAGCAGCTGCACACAAACGTTTAAGTTTTATTCCAAGGTCCAGGACTATGTGCTGAGGGACGCACTAAAGCTTGGGGCAGCCGCAGCAAAGGCTCAATGGGGAAAGACCACTGTGTAAAGTCCCCCCACCAAGCTGAATGGAGGGGCTGGATCCATGAGAAACCCCTCGAACTGTATCGGGAAAATCTTGTCTCCTGTAAAATGTAAAAATGTATCTGGCACGACAAATGTGAAATGGAAGGGTTGTGAGGCAACTCATGATTGTATTGAAGCAAACGGACCTCTTTTGCACTGTTTGTAATTTTTGACTTGGTGCTGTTTGAAACTGTTTGGTAATGTATTTTTTCTTTTTACAGATTTTTATGAATAAAGTATATTTTGGAAATTAAAAAAAAGTTTAAGTTTTTCTATTATATTTAGTCTGATGGTCTCAATGTTCAACGTACCATATAAAGCCTGGATTCCTCTAACGTCGTCGTCTGAGAGACGAAAGCCGTTGGTGTTGACATATGAATAGATGGGAAACATCAAAGCGGATTTATCCTTTGAGTGACCCAGTCCTAGAGCATGTCCAAATTCATGGGCCGCAACAAGGAACAAATTGACTCCTGCGAAGATGGTTAGGCAACACAAATTGTTCAAACTTCTAACAAATCATAGATAAGAAACAGCTTGAAAAAACGATGTGAATCAAGGACATGTCTCGTAATAAATACTAAATGTGCTGCAATGGAAGTTGATTTAAAATATTTAGCATTTGTCGTTCCACACGAATTAAAATTGTAAGAACGTTTACGCCTTGTGACTTCTTCACTGTATATTTTGTAGAACGAGATAGAACGAAATAGGATATCAACGAGAAAAAGTGCCATCAGTTAAATCTTTTTCCCATTTATGTTTGATGACGCCAGTATTTGGGAACACTTTACCATCTCTTGACAACGTCCACCTTTCATCGTCATCAAAGTGAGTGTCGCCACCGCCGTTCAATCCAGGAGCATAAGCGTGAGCCAAAATGCCACCCTGTCCATCAAACGGGTTAAAGTCCCCGTGACCTAGGAATACAGAGCATCCGAACGGTAAATGGGACATGGAAAATCAAACATGAAATCATTCCACCAGGACACAAACAGATTTGTTGAACTTACTAGCTCTTGTAAACAATATCATGATGTCAGCTTTTCCAGAGTAGAATCTGACAAAGGTCAGAGGAGTGACGTCGCTCCAGACTTTAAAGGCAAAGCTAATTGCAGTATCCACCTCTCGTTTCTTCAGGTCTGGCGTGTAGTTTACAATTCTATTCGGGAGGAAGGAAGTGAATCAGTAGGTTATTTTTCATTTGGTTCCTCTATATAACGATTACTGCCCATGGACCCAGCATCCGTACCTGTAAGTGATTCTGTTGCGAGGCCACCGAGGTTGTCTTGGAAAGAAAGTGTACTGTTCAACATCAGGGACTCCGCAGCGAGCCTCATTCATCACTGCCATGGTTTGACGGTTTAGGCTCCCAGTCACTTGCAGACCAAAGAATTCCTGCATTTCTCTTATCTTTTTTGTCAATCCGTTACCACTTTTTTTCGAAATTGTCTCTGTCATGTTGTAAAATGTCTTCAGGTATTTCTAGTTCGAAGGAAGAAAGCAAAGTTTACTTCAGGGCGAAAAGATCCATACTTTTTTTCTAAAGTATAAATAATGTTAACATTTAATATTTAATGCATGAAAGACATTAAGTTTGTAGTTTTACTGGTTTTTATATGTACATTTATTGGTTGTGTATGTTTATAACTTTACTGGTTTTTTATATATATATATAAAATACCCGGCATTGGTTCCAGTCCTTTTCGCTGAATCGTTTCGTTTCGGAGCTAAGCGGTAAAGCCAAACACACTGCGAGATTAAGCGATACAAAAAGAACGGGGATCTTGACGTAGTTCATTTTTAGTTTCGAAGAGTCTTGCAATGAGCTAAATCTTTCGGCACTGGCTGTGTCTTATAGAGCTGATTAGGTATCTTACACAATATGGGGAAATGACTAACACTTGTTTTGCTTATTGCAGCGATGTCACCAAGATTTTCTGGGAGCTGGAGGCGTTATACATTAACATTTTAGTTTTGGTCTTTAAGTAATGCACGTTGTATCGGTAGTAATTTATACACAAAGAAATAACAAAAATGCGAAGTTTGGGAAGGGAGGGTTCTTCCCTTGTACGTAACAAAAAGGTAACCCATTTTTTAACCTTAGGGAAGTTTATATCTGGTCTATTTGTTCTAGCAGCATAGTAAAGTCGGTTGAAAGATTTTCTACGTTTCTAGCGAAATTGAAAAAGTGTTGCAAAAGAATGCAGTAACGATTTTGGTAGAAATAGTGGTCAGACAAAATCTCCAGCTATGTTTACCATACAGCTGCCATATAGGCATAGGTGGAAATCTCCATGTCCATGTGAAGGTCAACACCATAGATGTTAATAGCAAAATTTCAGCCAGAACTTTTTAAAATCAATGTTTATCCCTTCCCATTGTTCTTACACCATTACAAAGTTAAGTATGTCAGAGGGTGGTGGGTTCAAATCTCACTCCAGGTACTTAAAAGGGCCTGATTTTAACTCTGAGTAAGTGAATGAATTTTGAGTAAGTTATCATGAGCACAGAAATCTGGCCTGACGTACCACCGCCATACTGTGGTTACTTCAGCAACACTGCCCTAGCTTTCCATGGATTAGTGATTAACACAACTGCTTTGAAAAATATTTGGTAAATTCTAGTTCAAAATTGCCTTTGGTCTTCAGTAAACATTTCAGAAACTGGTAATGGCTTTATTCTCTAATGTGGAGGAAGTACACCTCCAAATAAACACAGCAAGTAGGTTCTTTTTGTACTGATTGTACTAATCAGTATGGTGAAAACAAAACCCATACAGCATCTGGCATTTTTTTTGTCTTAAACTCTGAGATGTATATTAATACAGTCAACATAACAGAGAACCCAAAAATCTTCTACTGGCATGTAAATAGTAAGCGGGTAGTAAGAGGTGGAGTGCGGCCTATTGGGATGAAGAGGGTAATATACGCTTAGAAGCACAGGGCAAGGCTAATATACTTAATGATTACTTTGTATCAGTGTTCACTAAGGAAGTGGAATCTGACAAAATATAGGTAGAAGCGGAGAGAGTAGAGGCAATGAGTAGATTAAAAATTGAGAGGGGGGCTGGTACTAAAAAGGCTGGCTATGCTTAGGGTAAATAAGTCACCTGGTCCAGATAGCTTGCATCCCAGGTTGCTAAAGGAAGTGGGGATGGAGATAGAGGATGGGCTTGCCATAATCTTCCAATCTTCCCTGGATACGGGGTGGGGGTGGGGGAGGGGGTGTTGGTAGAGGAGGGGTGGTGCCAGAGATTGGAGAATGGTAAATGTGACACCCTTATTCAAGAAAGGATGTAATGACAGTCCTAGCCACTACAAGCTAGTTTTATTTTATTTATTTAGAGATACAGCACTGAAACAGGCCCTTCAGCCCACCGAGTCTGTGCCAACCATCAACTACCCATTTATACTAATCCTACATTAGTCCCATATTCCCTACCACATCCCCTCAATTCCCCCACCACCTACCTATACTAGGGGCAATTTATAATGGCCAATTTACCTATCAACTTGCATGTGGGAGGAAACCGGTGCACCTGGAGGAAACCCACCCAGACACAGGTAGGTGGTATGCAAGGGATAAATGGAGTCTATATATTCGTTCCCTTATATAGGGTTGATTTAAAGTTTGACTCAGTCAGTGATCCTGTTACCATCAGTGTTGTTCCTAGTTTGCCCATTGAGGGTGTAGATTTTCTGCTCGGAATTGACATGGCGCGGGATAAGGTTTTGGCATCTCCAGTAGTTTTGGAAGAGCCAGCTGAGGTTGCTGAAACTGAGGTTTTGCAGGAAGAATTTTATGGAATATTCCCAGATTGTGTTGTGATTAGATCCCAGCCTCATAGGGTTAAACAAGATGTAAAGGTCTCAATTGTTGTGGAGGACAATTTGGGGGTTTGGTTGGCTAAAACATTTTTCAAGGATTTGGATGTGGATGTTGGTGATAAAGGCCCTAAGGCTAACAATGGTGACGTGTTCAGCAGATCCTCTCTGACTGAGACACAATAGGTAGACCTTGACTTAAGAAGCTTGTCTCAGATGGTGTGTTCCGAGGCAGAAGCTGAAAGGCTCTCTGAGTGTTGTGATGTCAGAATTGACATCTTGATGTGAAAGTGGAGATGTCCCAAGAGGCCCGCTGTTGAGGATTGGTCTGTAGTTCATCAAATTGTTGTTCCCTCCTTGCTACCGTAGTGAAATTTTGAGAATTTCCCATACGATTCCAGTGCAGGTCATTTGGGTATTCGGAAGACTCAGGCTAGGGTAACGATGCATTTTTACTGTCCGAAGCTGCACAGGGATGTGGTTGACTTCTGTAAGACATGTCACACATGTCAGATGGTTAGCGAGCCACAGGTGGTAGAGAATGTGGATGGTGATACTGGTAAACCAGAGGATGAGTCTCAGACTGAGTGTTCCCAGATTGACCCTTCTGCAGTGAAACTGGTGAACGTGAGGTTTTAGAGGGGTTCTGACAAAAGGTCACAGACCTGAAATATTAATTCTGGTTCTCTCTCCACAGATGCTGCCAGACCTGCTGAGTATTTCCAGCACTTCCTGATTTTATTTTATGAGGTTTTAGTGGGTCTGGATAAGATACTACAACATCTACCTGAGTGCCAGAAGAAAGAATGGCTAACCTATTGAGGGAATATAAGCCAGTATGCACGGATAAGCCAGGTCTTACTTCTCTGGCGATTCATCAGGTTGATGTAGGGGAAGCTAAACCAATTAAACAAAACCCCTAGAGACTCAAACCCAATAAATTCGCCAAAGTGGAAGGGGGTTCTGTACTTGTTAAGTAATGATATAATTGAATCCAAAGTAGTTCGATTTCTTCTGTTGTTTTTGTACCAAAACCAAACTGTTCTCAAAGGTTCTGCAAAGATTACTGAAAGGCCAACATTTAACTAAGATGGACTTTTATCCGATCCCAAGGCTTGAGTATTGTATTGATAGGGAACTCAGCCTTTGTTCATAAGACTGATTTACTTAAAGGATACTGGCAGTCCCCTTATCTGACCAGGCCAAAGAAATATCTGTTTTTGTAATACCAGATTGTCTGTTCCACTGTAAAGTCATGTCATTTGGTATGAAAAATGCACTGCCCACATTTGAAAGATTCACCAATCAGGTGATTGCCGAATTGAGTAATTGTGTTGTTAATATCAATGACTTTTTGGTGTACAGGAACACGTGGAGTGCTCATGTCTGACATTTAAGAGCTCTATTTGGCAGGCTAACGAAGGCTAACCTTGTCAGAAATCTGGCAAAAAGCGAGTTTGCCAAGGCCAAAGATACTTATTGAGGACATATTATGGGTCATGGTCAAGTATTACCATGAGAGGCCAAGGTTCAGGTGAGAATAGATTTTCCTGAATCCAAAACAAGAAAAGAAGTGTTACGATTTCTGGGTATGTGTGGGTTCTACACGAAATTTGTTCCTAATTTCAGCACAGTTGCCACCCCATTGACGAATCTGTGAAAGAAGAACGTGAAGTTTGAATGGTCAGAGTCATGCCAAACAACATTTGAGAAGGTAAAAGCCATTTTAATAAAATAACCAGTTCTTGCAACCCCAGATTTTGATAAACCATTCAAAGTGACTATCGACACCAGTGATGCAAGGGTAGAAGCAGTGCTGCTCCAAGTCCTCGACTGTCAAGAAAGAAAGTTTAAGTCTTGTACTAGCTTTTCAACATTTTGAGATATAAGTAACCAATAATCAGAGAGGAATATTTGTTTTTACCGATCACAATCCACTTGTGTTCCTGGAAAAGTTCATAAGAACATAAGAAATAGGAGCAGGAGTTGGCCATTCAATAAGATCATGGCTGATCTGCCCCAGACCTCAACTCCTCTTTCGTGCCCTCAACTCCCCGAAATTTCAAAAATCTATCTAGCTCCTCTTTAAATACTTTCAGTGATCTAGCCGCCACAACTTTCTGGGGTAGAGAATTCCAGACATTTACTACCCTCTGAGAGAAGAAATTCCTTCGCATCTCAGTTTTAAATGAGTGTCCCATCATTCTTTAACTATGTCCCCGAGTTTGGGATTCCCCCACTAGTGGAAACATCTTCTTAAGATCTACCCTGTCTAGCCGCCTAAGAATCTTGTACGTTTCAGTAAGATCACCTCTCATTCTTCTAAACTCTAATGAATAAAGATCTAACCTGTTTAGCCGTTCTTAATAAGTCAACCCCTTCATCTCCGGAATCAGCCTAGTGAATCTCTTTTGAACTGCCTCCAATGCCAATATATCCTTTCTTAAATACGGGGACCAAAACTGTACACAGTACTCCAGGTGCGAACTCACCAACATCCTGTACAGTTGTAATAAGACTTCCCTATTTTTAAACTCCAACCCCCTGGCAATAAAGGCCAAAATTCCATTTGCCCTCTTAATTACTGCTGCACCTGCATTCTAACTTTTTGTGTTTCATGCACAAGAACACCCAGATCCCTCTGTGCTGCACTGTTTTGGAGTCTCCATTTAAATAATAGTCTGCGTTTTCACTCTTCCTACTAAAGTGCATGACCTCCGACTTTCCTACATTAAACTCCATTTGCCAAATTTTTGCCCACTCACTCAACCTATCTATATCCCCTTGCAGATTCCATATGTCCTCATCACAACATGCCCTCCCACCTATTTTTGTATCGTCAGCAAATTTGGATATATTACACTCTGCCCCCTCCTCCAAGTCATTAATATAGATAGTAAATAATTGAGGTCCTAGGACTGATCCTTGTGGCACTCCACTAGTTACGTCTTTCCAACCTGAAAAAGACCCATTAATCCCAAATCTCTGTCTTCTGTGTGTTAACCAATCCTCAATCCATGCTAATACATTACCCCCAATACCGTGAACTCCTATTTGTGCAATAATCTTTTATGTGGCACCTTATCGAATGCCTTCTGGAAATCCAAATACACTACATCTACCGGTTCCGCTTTATCAACTCTACTTGTTATATCCTCGAAGAACTCTAGCAAATTTGTCAAACATGATTTCCCTTTCACAAAACCATGTTGACTCTGTTTGATTGCGTTAAGCTTTTCTAAATGTCCTGCTATTTCTTCCTTAATAATGGACTCTCGCATTTTCCCAATGACTGGCCTATAGTCTCCTGCTTTTTGTCTCCCTCCCTTCTTGAACAGGGACATCACATTAACAGTTTTCCAATCCACTGGGATCCTCCCGGAATCCAATGTGTTCTAGAATATTTCGACCAATGCCTCCATTATCTTTGCAGCACTTCCTTTAAAACCCTTCGATGTAGGCCATCAGTTCCTCGTGACTTGTCTGCCTTTAGTCCCATTAGTTTGTCAAACACTTTGTCCTTTGTGATAGAGACTGCTACAAGGTCTTTCCTCCCTTGCTTATCTGATATCTGTGGGATGTTTATAGGGTCCTCCACTGTGAAGACCGATGCAAAATATTGGTTTAAATTATCTGCTATTTCCCTGTTCCCCGTTATCAATTCTGCAGTTGCATCCTCCAAGGGTCCCACGCTCACTTTAGCTACTCTTTTTATATACCCGTAGAAGCTCTTGCTGTTTGTTTTTATATTTATTGCCAATTTACTTTCATAATCAATTTTCTCCCTCTTTATTAGCTTCTTAGTCATCCGCTGCTGGTTCCTAAAACATTCCCAAACCTCTGGCCTACCACTAGTTTTCACCGCTTCGTATGCCTTAGTTTTTGATTGGATATTCTCCTTGACTGCCTTTGTTAACCACGGGTGGTTCATCCTTCTCATCAAGTCCATCATTTTGACCGGGATAAATTTTTGCTGCGCGTTATGAAATATCTGCCTAAATGTCTGCGACTGCTCATTCACTGACCTTCCCCTTAGTGTATCTTCCCAGCCCGCTTTAGACAATTCTTTCTTCATACCTCTGTAACTGCCCTTGTTTAAGTTGAGGACATTGATTTGATCAACCTCAAACTGAATTTGAAATTCTACCATGTTGTGATCGCAACCCCTTAGAGGATCTTTAACTACGATATCTCTTATTAATCCTACCTCATTACACATTACTAGATCGAAAATAGCCTGTTCCCGGGTAGGTTCTGCAACGTATTGCTCTAAGTAACAATCCCCGATGTACTCTACAAATTTATCTTCCATGTTACCTCTGCCAATCTGATTTGTTCAGTCAATATGCAGATTAAAATCATCCATAAGAATTGTAGCGCCCTTCTTTTTTAAAAATTAGTTCATGGGATTTGGGCGTCGCTGGCTATGCCAGCATTTATTGCCCATCCCTAATTGCCCTTGAGAAGGTGGTGGTGAGCTGCCTTCTTGAACAGCTGCAGTCCATTTGGGGTAGGTACACCCACTGTGCTGTTAGGAAGGGAGTTCCAGGATTTTGACCCAGCGACAGTGAAGGAACGGCGATACAGTTCCAAGTCAGGATGATGTGTGACTTGGAGGGGAACTTGCAGGCGGTGGTGTTCCCATGCATTTGCTGCCCTTGTCCTTCTAGTTGGTAGAGGTCGCGGGTTTGGAAGGTGCTGTCTAAGGAGCCTTGGTGCATTGCTGCACTGCATCTTGTAGATGGTACACACTGCTGCCACTGTGCGCTGGTGGTGGAGGGAGTGAATGTTTGTAGATGGGGTGCCAATCAAGCGGGCTGCTTTGTCCTGGATGGTGTCGAGCTTCTTGAGCGTTGTTGGAGCTGCACTCATCCAAGCAAGTGGAGAGTATTCCATCACACTCCTGACTTGTGCCTTGTAGATGGTGGACAGGCTTTGGGGAGTCAGGAGGTGAGTTACTCGCCTCAGGATTCCTAGCCTCTGACCTGCTCTTGTAGCCAAGATATGGCTACTCCAGTTCAGTTTCTGGTCAATAGTGCCCCTAGGATGTTGCTAGTGGGGGATTCAGTTGAATGTCAAGGGAGATGGTTAGATTCTCTCTTGTTGGAGATGGTCATTGCCTGGTACTTGTGTGGCGCGAATGTTACTTGCCACTTATCAGCCCAAGCCTGGATATTGTCCAGGTCTTGCTGCATTTCTACACGGACTGCTTCAGTATCTGAGGAGTCACGAATGGTGCTGAACATTGTGCAGTCATCAGCAAACATCCCCACTTCTGACCTTATGATTGATGGTAGGTCATTGATGAAGCAGCTGAAGACGGTTGGGCCTAGGACACTACCCTGAGGAACTCCTGCAGTGATGTCCTGGAGCTCAGATGATTGACCTCCAACAACCACAACCATCTTCCTTTGCGCTAGGTATGACTCCAGCCAGCGGAGGGTTTTCCCCCTGATTCCCATTGACCTCAGTTTTGCCAGGGCTCCTTGATGCCATACTCGGTCAAAAGCTGCCTTGATGTCAAGGGCAGTCACTCTCACCTCACCTTCTTACACGCCTCTGTTATTTCCTGATTTATACTTTCTCCTACAGTGAGGCAACTCTTAGGGGGCCTATAGGCGACTCCTACCCATGACTTCTTCCCCTTGTTATTCCTTATTTCCACCCAAACTGATTCCACATCATGATCTATTGCACCTATATCACTACTCACCACCGCACTGATACCTTCCTTTATTAACAAAACTATCCCACCTCATTTTCCTTTTTGCCTATTTTTCTGGAAAATCAAATACCCTTGAATATTGAGTTGCCAGTCTTGGTCACCCTGCAGCCACATCTCTGTAATAGCTATCAAGTCACATTCATTTGTGCCGTCAACTCATCTATTTTGTTACAAATGCTGCGTGCATTCAGATAAAGAGCTTTAAGCTTTGACATTTTACCATTATTACTCATTCTGGTTCTAATTTCTGCTGCACTCTTCTGCTTATATTTTCTGCCCCTTCCTGTCGCACTTTGATTACTGTTTGCCTCTTCACTACCCTGCACCTCTGCTTTCTCGTTTCTTTTTGATTTTTTAAACTTCCTTTCAATTGAACGTCCCACCCCACTAATTAGTTTAAAGTCCTATCTACAACCCTAGTTATACGATTTGCCAGGACACTGGGTCCCAGCATGGTTCAAATGAAGTCTGCTGAGAAGTTCAGAACAAAGAATCTCAGATTGTTTTGCTGGAGTTTAACGTTACAACCATTTACACTGAAAATTGTACATATTGCAGGGCAAAGCAAATTAATTACTGATGCTCATTCCAGAGTTGAAGAATGTGTGTAAGAGTGAAAGAAAGCTCTGAAATGTGCAAATTTTATCATGTCTGAATCCTACTAATCCTAATTTTATCAGTTAAGCCTTATAACTTTGTAAATAAATCTGTACTTGTAACAAAGGAAAATGTTACCTGTACAGTATACATTGAACTATGTTAAAAAAAAGTTTGATATTAAGAATTTATTGATTTTTTTTGAACTGTTTTAAAGAAGGTCTTACGACTGCAGGGTCTTCTTTGTTTCAAGGGGGAGGAAATATGATGGAGTCTTTGGGCAGCATTTTACCAAGCCCCAGACATCATGATTCATGGAGAGTGGTGGGGCAGACGGACCTGAAGATGGGTCCGGAAAAGGTCCGCCATGGACCTTGACACCGGAGGGTCTGGCCCGATCCTCCCGGCGTCGGTGGGGATGCTTTGTGGCGGCCCCCCGTCGCTAGGCAACGGGACCTCAATTTAAATATTTAAATTAATAAAATGAATACATTTAAATGGACACCTTCAATTTTCCGAGCCCGCCGCGATCTTCTCCTGTGCCTTCAATTCCCCCATTCTGGGAAAGGCGGCATGACACTGGTGGGGAGGGGACAGGAGTTAAGATTTTCAGTGCAGAGTGGGGGAGAAACGGGGTCAAACCAACGTAATAGCTGTGGGGGATGGTGGGAAGGGGTGAACTCTAAACCTTGTGCAGTCTTGGGGTGAAAGGTCACATTTAAAAGGCAAGTATTTTGTGGGGAAGGGCAAATAATTAATGTAAATGATATTGAGGGGTGGGAAAGGGGTGTTTGAAATGTATTGTATATTTTTTGGGGGATACTTAAAAATTTAAATGAGCCGCGCGGCTGTCTGCCCTTTAAAAACAGCACCAGCGCCTGCGCACAGGCAGCTGACGCATTGCTGGGGACGGAAAGCCTGTCCTCTCCACGTGATGGGGAGGGGGGGGGCGGGCGGCAGTGAGGAGAGCCTCCTGGCTATTTAAATGAACTGCACGAGAAATCACGGCAGCTCTTCAGCGTGCGGCCCAGGCGGGCAGGCTGCCACTTCTTGAGCTTGCTGCTGAGATTGTGTTAGACTGAGTTTTACACAGATTATGTTTGATTTTTTGAGACAGTCCCTGATTTGAAAATGAAACGAAAGGTTTCCAAGTTCTGGAAAGTCCAAACGCAGGTTAAACAAACAAACAGCCCTGTGACTGAGAAAAAAGTTTTTTTTAGGAAGGACATGTGACGAGAGATTAAGTTTCAATTTGACCAGAGGGCTTTTGAGAGTTAAGAAGAACTCTGCAGTTGATGGAAAAATTATTTAGTTATTATTTAAAGAGATAGGCGGAGAGCTGCAGGATTTTGTGCTTCCACGGAGGCTACTTGGAATTAAAGCAGCTGGTTGAAGCAGTTGTTTTGATTGCAGGTAGAGGAGCCTGGACTGAGGGCTGACCATTGGTAAATGATTTACGCCATTTGTATTTAGCGACTGAAAGTTCATCAGCGAAGCTATGAGGACAGAAGTGAGCAAGGCAGAGGTTGTTAGAGAGGTTACAAAACCAAATCATTCAAGCAAAGATTGCATCGCTTGCTATCGACAGGACCTCATCACTTCTGTACCGGCATCCTGGAGGGCAGAACTTGAAAAACTACCTGAGGAAGATCTTGATTTTGTTGTACTGTGGGACTGTTCTATGCCATGTTGCTGATAAGACTATTCAGAGGATCTGTAAGGACTATCTTCGATGCATCTGTTAATTAATGTGTAACTGCTAAGATTTTATATATATATAAATATATATATATATTGATTGTGTTTTAACTGCTAGTTCATGTTTAATTTATGTTGATTTTGGTTTGAGTGTTAAAGTTAAATTGATAAAAGTGAAATCTTGTCTGTTTGGTTTTTGGGTTCCTAAATTGGGGTTGGGTCGGTGGATTCGATTCTTTTGTTTTATTGGTGGTCTCCACGGGAATCATAACAATGCTTTCAGCCCCTCCACCTGCCACAGCCTCAGTTATGACTTCTAATGATGGAGAGCACTGTCTCCTCCATGGGGGCAAGGACATGCAGCTATGCCTGGTCCCTCCAATTAGCTGCTGCTCACTCTAACTGTGAAGCACCTTGTCCTGCAAGAGAGAGGGGAGAGTGTCAGTGAATGTGGTGCAATCCATTTGAGTGATGCGCCTGTCATAGTTGAATAGCTGGCAGTGAGATATGAGTGTGAGGCTTGCAGTCATGCTAAGTGTGTGAGAATGAGATGAACCAGTGAATGTGATGTGTGTTTCATAATTAGTAGAGATTGTTGGTGAGTGAAGGGTGGTGTGCTGATTTTAGCAGTGTCTGAGGCCAATGGTTCACTTGGAAGGATATAGCATTTGAAGGAGAATTCATTGCCCTTTGCCCTTTGAGAGAGATCATTAAACTTGTTGCGGCACTGCAAACAGATCTTTGGGTCTGCACTGCTTGCATTGACTATAGAGGGCTATCTACTCCCATTGACGTCTCAGAGCTTGACTGGAGGGCTTCCTGCCTCCCTGTGGATAGTGTCTTCCCTCCTCTTGTCCACCTCCAGCACCAAGGTCTCCAGTGCATCTTTACTGGAACTCCATGCTTGAATCTGTCCAATCAGATTTCTGTCCCTTTCCACAGTACGAAAACAGTTTTATCAAAGACACAGTTGCCATCCTGTGTGGCTGTGGCATAGGCAAACTATCCCTCTTCGTTCTTCTCAACCTGTCTGCAGCCTTTGACATGGTTGACAGCACCATCCTCCTCCAACTCCTGTCCACCCATATCCAGCTGTGTTTGGTCCATTCTGATGTCCCCCAAGGATCTATCCTTGACTCCCTCCTATTTCACATCTACATGTTATCTGTTGGTGACATCATCCGAAGCCATAGTATTAGTTTTTACATGTATGCTGCGACACCCAGCTCTACCTTAACACGACCTCTCTCGACCTCTTCACTGCCTCTAAATTATTAGACTGCTTGTCCTACAACTAGAACTGAATGAGCAGAAGTTTCCTCTAATTAAATATCGGGAAGACCACAGCTAGAAACTCTGTTCCCTAGCCACAGATGCCATCTCTCTCCTTGGCAATATCTTCTCATCTGACTCAGTGTCGAATTTTACTTTTTAACACTCCTATGAAATGCCTTGGGATGTTTTATTACATTAAAAGTTCTCTATAAATATAAGCTGTGTAAATACAAGCTGCCTGCATTGAAACGAACGGCACGGGCTTATTGTGCATTGTGATTTCCGCCCCTGTTTTCAGGGGCTGTTGAATTTTGTCCCTAAGACCTTTTGATTACTGTTAATTGGAAGATTATTTTTAGGGAGGATCAATTTTTGATGAAGGGTAGTGTTCAGCTGAATATCTACAAGGTTAGCTCAAAGTGTAGAAAGTGCCAGTAGGAAACACCTAAATTAGTTACAACATAGGATACCACAATTTAAACTGTATCTAGTTTCCCTCAGGCTGGGGATGAATGGGTCAGCCCCGGCTGTAGTATGAATACAATATATTGGAATTACAATACTAGGATAGTTTATATGGGATGAATTATATGAAGCATACACAGAATTCCTTGAAATGCTTTTATGTTAAACCTAAAATGTTGGAATTACCAGCACATGGTTCCATTGAAAGTTGTTGCAATAGACATCTCTGAAACATGATGGACAAAAATGATCGATCGAAAAGTGATGTTAAACAGGTTCAAGGAGTTCTGAAAAATTAGGTTCACTCAGAATGGTTGTGATGTAACTTTAGTTGGAGATGAGGACATAACTGTGAAGAGGAGGAGGATATTGGTCAGTAGTTGAGAGTTGATCTGGTTTGAGTGCAGATGGATCATAGAGCTCATCTAAAGTTGATCTTTGATATGTAATACAGGCCTCTGGGATAACACATTGAGCAAAACTGGGAGATTTGTCATAAATTATGACAATAGCAGAACTCAGTTGTGTTGCTTTGGAGAACAGCTATCCATCTAGTAGGTGACCAGTCAAGTTCAGAGAGGCAAGACTGAGTTACTTATTGATACTGTCACCTGCACTGTCTAAATATTTGCTAATGCACATACCTGAGATGGTCAAGTGAGCACTGATGGGGCAGGCAGAAGTTCTGCCCATACCAGATCCCTCCATAGGAACCTCTGGAGAAATATCAGGGCTATATCCTGAAATATTTACCCAACCTGCAGCCAAGTTGATATTACAGGTTCCACATAAAGCCAGCTCGCACGATTCATACATCTAGTGCCTCTATTTTATTTGCAATACCTGTAGCATACTTTAGTTGATTATTTTCCCCTCTTAGTGTGTCAGCAATTGATATTGTTGCCTCTCAGTTATCACCATGTTTAAATTCTATAACACATCAAATTTTTATTTTACTCCATGCTATCTATTTAAAAATTTGATTTATCCCTCCCAAGCATTCTGAATTTAAATGCTCCACAATTGCTACATTTACCCTCTCTGTGAGGATATCACAGGGAGATGACGAGGATGAAGGTTTTGGAAACAGAAGTGGAGATTTATTGAGAGGTGGGCTATGTTATAGAAAAGGAAGGATGTTATTTTCTAGAGTAGAAATGAGGGTTGGAAGCTGAGCCCAGGATGTCACACCTCGTTCCTCAGTATAAGATGGCAGCTGAGAAGTTGATAGAATCAATTTCAGAGGTTTGGAGGTGCCAACCCACAATGCTTTATGCTCAGCTTTTTACAAAAATCATGTTTTAACAAATTAATTTCTTCTCCCACTGTGCCTCTCTTCCTGGTTCAAAATGCCCTCGCCCGAGCCCTTCTGCTTCTGCTTCCAACAATCAACTCGGCAATCTCTTTCCCATCACCCCACAGGGTTTATTATTTAGTCCAGATTAGACTTAGTTATCTTAAGTAATCCTTATTAAAATATAAAACATTTAAAATAATTATATATAGGGACATAGGTGTTATGTATTTGCTGGATATTTTATGAATCTAATTTATCTCAGAGCAATGTAGAGATGACACTAGTTCTACGTCAACAGCTGGTTTATTTACAGTACTTTAAAATATCTCAGCACTTACAAGATTTTGGCACATTGACTCGACAGAACTAGTCTGTTTTTATCCAGAACTTTCTTGTATGTAGTTTCAGTTTCATGAACTCTTAAGCTCCACCCACAGGCTTAAGCAATTAAGCACAGTGAATACTGATCAGTAACCAGACTAACACAATCAAACACAGATCAATTAAACCATTGAACACTACAATAGGACAGGTATTTAATGAGATCATCTAACTCCATCCAACTGCCTTGGCTCCATGGCCAGAACATAATGCGACCTGGGGCGGGGGGGCTGGTTGCAGGACCGGACACGGAAGCAGTTGGAGAAGGCCCTGCTGCTCCGACCTCCACTGCAGTCGCAATCGTGCACTAGCTGGCCAACTAGCAGTTGGCCTGCGGAGCTAAAAACACAAAACACATAAGCACACGAGAGCAGGAGGGTGGTAGGTGGTGGGGGTAGGCCGTGACTGGAAAATGGTGCTGGTAGCCTGTTTAAAGTGTTGTTAGCTCTCAATAGAGCTCTGAGACATGGCATGTCATCACTGTTTAGTTTTGTGCATAATTATTAAAAACCTTTGAGGTCCAATCAGCACTGCAAACCACCCTGCCTCCTACTTGGGTCACCCTTCAGTGGAATTCCAGCACCCCATCTTCAGTCTGGCACCACCCTCCAGACTATTCAGACCACTTCTTCAGCTTCCAGTGACTCCACAGCATCCTACCAGAAGACCTTGAAGCTTGTGTAACCTGTTTGTGTCCATGGCAGAGGAAATGACCCAGGTGTCCCCAACGTTCAATGATGAATCCCTGCATGTCCTCCGCCAGGCTTTTGGGGAAATGCGAGGCGGCCCTCTTCCCTCGAGCCTGAAGGCGGCGACCTCTCCAGTGAACCAGGCAGGCCTGGATGGAGGTAGCACAGGAGGTAAGCAGTAATAGGGTTGTACGGAAAACCTGGATCCAGGGCCGCAAGTTTTTCAATGACCTTCTCCGCTGTTCCAGGGTGAGTGACAAACCTTGGGTTGGAAACAAATGGGTGGGTGTGCCTCCACCGCACTGGTGGTGAAATGGGGAGCACCATGTAGGAGCACTTGAAAAAGATTTAAGAAATCACTGTAACTGCGCTTGGTCTTCACAGATGTTGGGATGTGAGAGCTCATCACATGAAGGGAATGACTGCGGCTCTCTCAGGGGGTGTGTGCCTGGCACAGCTGACCCACATAGGGGTGCAGCCAAGTGCCAGACTAACACTTGCATGGCACTGGCCCCAGAGATTGCAGCAAATGTGCAGAGTGCATGGTCTCTGTTGTCTGAGCACTGAAGCGATTCTCCACAGGAGAAGAGGGCCTTGAATGTCAAAAAAGGGCACGCACTGGGGCATCATCCCCAATGGCCATCTTGAATCCAATGGAGGAAGAGGAACTGCAGATGGCTGCCGACCAGGAAGGCTGATCCATTGCAGATGGTGAGACCGGAGCACCGATTGAGGAGGGTGAGTTCCTCAAGTAATAGATATGGGGGTAGCAACAGGTGAGCATGAGGGATGGTCGTGTGTTCCAAGTTACAGACGTGTCGCCGAGCTGCATCTAACTCCGTGTCTGGAGTGTTGCGTGGGCCTGATCTTTCTGTTTCTTTCACAGACGACATCTCTGGGGGACATCAGTTCACCTCTGAGAAGGAGGAGGGGGAGGGTACCTCAGAGGGTACAACATCACATCCTTGCCCTGCACCCTCCACCAGCTCAGATACTGTCACCTCGGTGGGCCAATGCACAGGTAGAGAGATTCAAGGCCAGAACCTGTGAGCGGCATCGAAGAAGTGTTGGACCAGCTGTCGGAGGCTGTGACAGCCAAGGTCTTTGACACTCAGATGTCCGTGGGAGACCAGGCTGCTGACGCGCCTCTGGACTCATCCATAAGTTGGCAGATGCTGGAATTGCAGCGTGAGGTGCGTGAAGGATTTGGCGGAGATTCCATGGGGTATGAATGCCCAGAGGTTCATCAAGGCCGCAAGTGCTGCCTTTTCCCTCTCATCTGTGTGAGTGGCCTCCTCCATCAAGAGATTGGCGACTCTCCTGGAAAGCCACATCCAGCATGTCAGTCAGTGGATTCCAGAGATGCAGGCCGAACTGCACGCCATCGCCTTGTCGCTGAGTGCGAGGGATCAGTAGCAAGACGAGAGAGGACAAGGCGTCTGCAGTCTCTACTAGTTTCTCGTCTTTCTAAGGTCAGCGCAGAGGTACAATTGTGCTTACAATAGTGAAGGAGCAACAGCAGTCTCCATCTGGGGACTCCTCCCAGGGCACTCCTGGTGTGGACTCTCTGCCAGTGACATCAGCACCTCAATTTGCCAGGACAACAGAGGAGGCCCCTGTAAGTGTTCAGGAGCCCCTCAACCCAGCCTCAGGCAACCAGAAGACGGCACCACGTAGGAGCACTTGAAAAGGATTTAAGAAATCACTGTAACTGCACTTGGGCTTCATGGGCATTAGTTCAATTTTTGTGGCCTGTTGTGTGGTATAGGAAGCCTTTATTAAATGTCACTTTTTGTTGATGACTCTCAATGTAGCCATGACGATATGCATGTGTGTGAGGTGGTGACTCAGGGGCTGGTTGGGGTTGGCCATGCGTGTGTGCTGGTCAGATGGACTAGATGAAATGCTGTTCACTGGCTGAGTGATCCTGGGCTTCCAGCAGATGTGAGTGGCAGCAGTGAGCCTGCAATGTGATCTTTGGTGGACTAGATGGCTGACATTCTGCAGTTCAGGAGAAATGCCTTAGTATAAAAGATTTTCAGCCTCCCTGGCACCTAAATCTTGAGACCCGCCAAGTGGTCCTGCAGACTGGTCAGGATGCTGTGGCTCTTCTTTGGCCCTCTCCTCACCCTCCTCATCTGAGGATTTGTTGTATGCTACCATGTCTTCAGCAGCCAGGGCCTCCCCCTCTGCAGTGCCAGGTTGTGCAAGGCACAGCAGACAACCAAAATCCGGAGGCCTTTGCTGCTGGACACTGAAGGGTACCACTCATGTGGTCCAGGCACCTACATCTCATCTTGAGAATGTAAGCATCACGACTGCTCCCAGCATAATGAGCACACACCTGTAATATCCGCTGGCGGTAATCATAGACGAGTTAAATGTTGAGGGAATGAAATCCCTTCTGTTTGATGAAGGCCCTTGGCTGGCCACATGCATGCAGTCACTGATTCCTTGGACCAAGGGGAATCCAGCCATAGTGCCGAAACCTCTGCCTCTCTTGGCCTGACTGTCACATCAGTTGGAACGTTGATGTATCGCCTGGCCCTCCTGAAGAGGGCATTGGTCACAACCTCAATGCAGTGATGTGCGGCTGATTGCAAAAAGCCGCACATGTCTCCAGTGGCAGCCTGGAATGAGCCTGATGCATAGAAATTCAGGATGACTGTGACCTTGAGAGCCACCGGCAACTGATGGCCACTCACACAATTAGAGCTGACCACAGCTGCCATCATGTCATACAGAGCTGTCACAATTTCTCAGGACAGTTGTCATTCTGATATCTGGATGAAGGATGACCGCTGTCAATACACACTGATTACTGGGTAGCCTCCTCTCCTCGCAGGTCTTTGTGCTTGGCCCACTCTGTGGCCTTTTGCCACTTTCCCATTACCCAGGCTGCACCTGCAGGTGGACAGCAGGTCGCTGTTGTGCTTGGCTGCCTGCCCGCCTCTCCCTCCTTCTCCAGATCTCCTCCTTTCTGGAGGAACCTCCTCTGGAAAGGATGATGCCCACGGCACCTGCATGCTGAATATATAATGGGGGCATTTTTCCAGTGACTGCTGAGAGGATGTGCAATTCCAACCCCTTTTAAAAAACTCTTTCAAAATGGCCTTGCGAGGAAGACCACTTAATCTAATGGGCCTAAGTGAGCCAACAATTTCTGCCCTTCAACTTTCATTCCCCCTTAATTTGAAGCTTCAACTTCACCAACCCGACTCTTTCAGGTCTTTTCATCTGCCGCCCATTTACTGCTCATTTAAAGCTGCCGAGGCTCCGACTCCCCCCACGCCCCCAATATAGCTCATGCATGTTCTGTAAAATGCTGCATGGCATGAAAAATGCAGTCAGTTGGATCTCCAAATACTTTAATTGGCCTTCAATTGGCCTTTATCGAATTGCGAATGGCGTGTTAATACACAGAACAATGACAACAACATTTTCTATTCACTTGTTCTTTATTTTGAATAGGATATATAGAAATCATGATTTGTGACATGCATTGAATTTATAGATTGCTAGAAAGAAATATTTTGCCCAAAATACCATGAGTATTCAAATCTGTTTTCAATCTATGTAAGCAATGATATGGAAACATTTCCTGCACAACAATGTATATTCATAGTCCAATATATGTTGAAAGTTATTTTTAGAGCTTAAATGTCCTATTAATGTTATAGTACTACAAATTATGCAATAGATTGAGCAATTGAATCAACTGATTGATCAATTTCAAAGTAAAATGCAAGTTAATGGTTAAGCATCATTGAACAGCTAATTTTGTCTTATAACTAAGATAACATATCCACCATCTCCAAGTAATGTGTCATGAATTGGAATACACTGCAGTGTGGTGGCAAAGCGCATTTATTTAGTCACAATCCATCCACGCCTTTGGTTCGTAAAGTTGTATTAAATTAGTTTTCCTGTATTTGTACATAATTGGTCCGCTTATGAGGAAATAATATCCTGTCAATTAAAAACAAGATTATTTATTACTTGCTGAAAGCATAGGAATTATATTTCTTTGTGAATTCCATCAAATTAATGTTGTAACTCTGGCAGGACTCCAGCAGAATATCTTAGAAGCCGACAGGTGCCAGGTTCCCGCTGACTCTGGGAATTTACAGTTGGCTGTATAATGGGGAGAACCTCTGCCTGCTTTCTACAAGAGGGCAGATCCAGAATATGGGGCAAGGACTCCTTATGTTGGGAGTTTCTGCATTCTAACCCAGAATTGATTGATGTAAGGATTGAAACTGATATGCTAAGAGAGATGAGATATATTGGTCAACAGAATGGTGTAAGTGGGTGCCACTGTTACTGTCAGGCCAGTGAAGCAGCTTAAACCCCGAAAGACAAAGTAACTTGTTTTAAAATTCTGGATTGGTTTCCTTACACAGGAATTATGGGCAGGCATCAGATTTCCTGACAGGATGGGGCAGGTGGGCACTGGAGATGCTCCTACAGGATGTCAGCTTGCCCCAAGTTAAATGTGTAGCTTTTCCAGTGACGCTACAAAATTCAGCAAGGCCAATGCTGGAGAGCATCAATGAGTGCAATCCCAGATTAAGGGCCAGATTGAGCCTGTAGATTTTTTGAATCATATCTTGAATTTAAAAGTTCGACAGATAATGTTGTAACTGTGTAATATGTGTAATTAAGGTAGAGAGATAGAGGCTGGAATTTTACACCACCCCAGCGAGCCGGATAATGGCTTGGGGGTGGCACAATTAAACCCGGAGACCTGTAAAGTGCGGGATGGATCCCCAGGCTAGGCAGAAGCGGGTTCGCCATCGACTTTTATGTCGCTGGTGAGCTCCTGTCTGCCCAACGCAAAATCCAGCCCAGAGATTTTTTTCTCTCACCGTACAGATTACTCTGTTCTGCTACTAACTTGCTGAAAGGAAAATAAAATAATTTGCACAAAAATTCCTAAAAGTCTTTGTGAGCAAGTGAGAGTCACAGCTCAGAGGTAGCACCCCCATTTCTGAATCCATGAGTCCATGCTCCACTCCAAGACTTGAGCTGCAGTGCCCCCATCAGAGAATGCTATACTGTCAAAATTGCCCTTTTACAGATGTTATGTTCAACTAATTCACTTGCTCCCAAATTAGTCAGAGAATTTGGAACAATGCAAATTGGGCATGATAGGACTGGAAGATCACCATTTTGGGGCTTACATATAAACACAAATACGTGCATGCAGAACATGCATCAATGTACAGATAACTAAAAACAAATCAGCGCTATTAACTTTAGCCTTTCACTTTAGTCAAAGAGATACTATCAGTAAGAGATAAAACTAAAGCAGTGAACCACATGCTGTCACTATTTTGATAGTTTTTGTTTCAAGGAGTTTCACTACAACACAAATATTTAATACTAGGCTGAATTTTATCAGCTAGAATGGCGGCGAGCTTGAAAAAAGATGCAGCACATGCAATATTTCGCGTGGCGGCTCATTTAAATGGAGTGGCCCCCGATGACTAGAGGGGCAGCCACTCTAGCCCTGGCAATGGCGCCAGTGCCATTTTTTAAGGACTTCAAGCCCTTCAGTAACATTTAAATTTTTAGAGGCAAAGACGTTCAAAAATAAAGTTACATATTTACTAACATTTCCCTCCCCTTTCTCACACTCCCAAGGACTAATCGATTCATTAATTGCCCTTGCACCCCAAAAAAACCTTTTATCAGATCCCGACCTTTCCCCCCTGAACTTTATTAACTTTAACCCTCAACCACTTCCCACCGTCACCCCCCACCAATTGGAAGAGTTTTCCCCACTCCCCCCCACCCCCCTGAAAATTTCACTCCTCCCCCCTCGCCGTAGTGGTCCGCCTCATTTCTCCGTTCGGAGATCCAAAGGTGCGGGAGTTTCAGCAACCGGCTGGAATATCAGCACGGGGCAGCCTTCGCTAGAATGTAAGTCATTAGTCTTTCATTTAAATTTCATTAACATATCTTAATCACGTCTCTGTTGCTGTGCGGCAGGGAGGCCGCCAAGAGGCCTCGCTGCCGGCAGTGGAATATGTCAGGGGGCTTCCTGGCGTCAAGGCCTGTAGCGGGCCTCTCCCGGAAGTATTTTCCAGGCCCCCCCCACCATGACCCCCAATGTCAGGGGCCTTGTTAAATTCAGCCCACTGAGTCCAAATTATGACTTCTGCACTTAGTGAGCAACAGGAAACAAAAGTGAAGATCTATCCGATGGCCTTACCCAGATACCAGTTATAGTTCTAGAGCTCTGAATCTCCAATCTTTATTAACATGCAGATAGATAGATAGAGAATCCTGCGGGTTTCTGTTGTTGCCACCTATTAATCACTCTTGTATGTATGCAAATTACAGACAATTAAATTCTATACTTTGCTGTTAAACACAGAAAATATAAATGGTAGTTTGAAGCAGAAGTGTTCAGTCTATGTTCTAAACCCATTGAATTGAAGCTCCAAATAATTTGGATTTATAGAACTGATGCTTTGAAGTACAAGACAGCAGGTGTTGTAATAATGTGATAAACAAAATGTGTGCCAGTGCAACACTTTTACTTACTATACTAGCCAATCTCCCAGCTCACAGTAAGTGGGAAAAAAAATAGAATTTAATCAGGACAAGAACATTAGACTTTGTGAAACATTATGTATTATCCATTTTCTAATAGATAGATGTGCTTTTCCTAAGCCTGTAAAATCTAGTTTCTCTAAAGTCATCAGTGAGTGTTTTCATTTATTACGAGATTCTGGGGGGAGTTTTAACCTATGCTGCCTGGCGGGAAACAAGCAGGAGAAGCGGCCATAGCTTCACACTCCATTAAAGTCAAATGGAGAGTAAAATCGGATGGGAGGTAAAACCGAAATGAAACCGTTCTTATCAGTTGCTTACTTTATGGGTGAGGTTAAAATTATCTCCTCTCTCGCAGGTAATTTGTATTTTTGAAGAGTCCCTTTGTTCCTTTATACATCTTTGAAGTGCGACACAAAAATGTGAATGAGACTCTTGAATTGTCACATAATAGGAAAGCCACGCTAAATGTACAATTTTTATGTTATACATATGTAGCAGATAGAGTCCAGGATTCTGAAAAGTATATGACAAGAGAGAAAATGATGTCCTTATAAGGTGACTTGATGGGGCCAATTTTGTGAGGCTCTGCTGCTGGAATGGAGCCTTGTTTTATCGGAGCACGGAATGGAGAAAAAAAAAAATTTGTTCATTGGATGTGGGCATCGCTGGCTAGGCCAGCATTTATTGCCCATCCCTAAATGGTTGTAGGATCCCCTGATTTGTGATATTCTTCATTTTCCAGTGATAAATATTTAGTTTGCCCTCTATGCCAGATTCTGTATTCTATGTTCTAATAGAAATGGGTTTTCCCCCACAAAACAACTGTCGTTATATTCTTAATGTAGAGAGATCCATTCAATTAAGAGCTTCTGAATTAAAAAAGTAATCCTTTTAAATCTCACTGGTGAATCTTACTTACATCTTACATATTGTTATTTTTATTCTACTGCTGTTATTAAACTATAAGTTACCTTTCTCCGCCAAATGCACACTTACCACGATACTGAAAAGCTGCGTCCACATTCGAGATTTCTTTAAAGAAGTCTCTTATTAAGTGTGGGCTTCTACGGCTCATTTGATTTCTACGTACATCGTAACTAAATAAGAAAGTACATGGTATAGTATGGTAAGATCTCCAGGGAAACACACAACAAAAAAAGCATCAGAAAATGGGTTAAAGATAGGAAAGGTTATGAAAGCACATACCTCCAGAATTGATCTCCCACAAAGAACAGTATCCAACTGCGTCTGGCTTGCATTGCGGCATCTATTTGGGTAACATCGCTTGGAAAACCTAAGTCAGAGATGGGCCTTGGATACCCTGAGCTCAGAACAGTTCCACTGAAACGCCAGTATTGAGGTCCTGCAAGGTGAACAGCATTTTATTTTAAACATAAGCACAAAATGATTGGCCGGTCCTATCACCCAGTTTTATATCACAACAGACCTTACAATGTTATATATAATTGTTGATACTCATACGCTCCAATTGCTTGGCCTTCAATGCTGCCACACAAACATAGACTGCTGTTGTGTTAACAATATTTGGTATAACCCATATAATGACCAACTATGAGGAAGAGCATCCTTTAATAACTTGAAAATTATTACTGGAAGGAAGACTATGATAATGTTCAAGTACTAAGGTCGAAAGGCTATTTTCTACACCATTTGTTTTGTTTCTATGCATTACACCAGCAGCATGATGCACATGCAGAATCCAGCCTGTTGTATATTTTCTACTGGTTTACAAAGCTACTTATTAATACATAAAATGTCATCTCAACTGATCCCACACTCAATTTCATGTCAATTAGTTCATTATTATTTCCCAAAAACGGTGCCTATTTTGTTTCAATGGTGCTGTAAATCATTGCATCCAATTTAGGAAGTTTATTCCAGGGATTAACTCAAGATGCTGTGCATCCATCAACATCCATGTGGTGAAAACACTGATCCACAGTACGAAGCCCCACTGAAACTTCAGTATTGTGGAAGTGCTGAGATACTGAACGGCAGAGTGAAAAGAGATTGAGATGAAACAGAGAGGAAAAGGAAAATGTGAAGAAAAATATAGCGAAGAGTGGTGAGGGGAAGATGATGACGGCAGGAGAATAAATCATCGGGTCGATCTGTACCACTGCATATTTATATGGAGATGATTATTTGCCAATCTTTGCACTTGATTATGTCTGCATCACTGATTGGCTGCTTGCTCACATACCGATCTGCACAATCTATGGAACAGACTTCCTGGGGAGATGATGGAGGCAATTAGTATTGATTCATTCAAATGCAAATTAATCAGATTACTTTCAGAAAATAACATTTTGGGACACAGTGCCTGAGTAATTTGAGACATGGGGCTGAATTTTGCAGACCCCCTGATGTTGGGGGTTGTGATGGGGGGGGCCGGAAAATGCCTCCGGCAGAGGCCCACCGCAGGCCTCTACGCCAGGAAGGTACAGCCCAATATTGCCAGTGATGGTGAAGCCTCATGGCTGCCCTCCCGCTGCTCAGCAATGGGAGCCAAATTTAAATATGTAAATTAATTTAAATGAATGAATAATTTACCCTCTTGCTCCCACAGTCTGTTGCGGTGCGATATTGGTGCTGGTGGCCAGCACTCCCGCACCTTCAGATCCCCGTCTGGGGATCTGAGGTGGAACACGAGTGGGGAGGGGGCAGCAGCTAAGTTTTTCATTGGGGGGGGGCGGCGGGAGTGGTGTAGGGCATGGTGGAAAGGGGTAACGTTTAAAATTTATGAACTTTAGTGGGGGAAGGTCAGGTGCACAAGGTAAGTGTTTTGGGGGTGAGGGCAGGTAATTAATTCTATGGTTATTTGGGGGTGGGAGAGGGTCAAGATCAATTTATTAAATTTTTAAAAATCACTATTTTGTTAAAGATTTAAATTGAAACGTAGGGCTCAAAGCCCTTTAAAAATGGTGTCAGCGTCTGCACAAAGGCAGTGAGCTCCTTTTAAGTTCCTTTTTCTGGTGCAGAGTGAGCAAATGTATTGTGCTCTGTGTTACTGGAGCAGATTTGCAAACTTTTTGGATTCACAAGGGAATGGTGCTGGATCTTGACAAGGTGCTCAGAGGAGTTTGAAAGCCTGTCAGATGAAAGTCCGCTTCAGTAATAGGGGCTATAGTTGTAGCATCTCTTGGGCTGTAGCATGAATTGGAAATGGAACACAGGCAGCAGGGAGAGAGGAGAAGGGCTCTCAGTAGAAGGCCATACCCATCAAGGGTCTTTAGGGAGCATTTCATCTGCTTCCACCTCAGCTAGGGGTAGTATGTGAGTCACCTGTGTTTCACCAAGGTGGTGGTGCCTGAACTGTGCCACCTCCTGCAATCTGACCTGCAGCAGGGTGAGTGCAGCACTGCCAGTGACCTTCAAGATCATCATCTCCCTAAATTTCTACACCAGTTGATTGTTCCAGTCGGGAGCAATGACATCAGCAACATCTCAGAGTTCACCATCCATCACTGAATCAGGGAGGTGACAAAGGCCCTGTATAGAAGGAAAGGGGACTTCATCATCTTCTCATTGACCAGAGAGAAGCAGGAGGAGACAGAATGTGGATTTGCCAAGCTGGCGGGATTCCAAATGGTTCAGGGTGCAAACAACGTCAAGCATGTGGCACTGTGGGCCCAACAAGTTAATGGGGGGATGTTCTATAACCACAAAAGCAACCGATCTATTAACAGCCAGTTGGTGTGCGACCATGACCATGGCTGATGACTCCCGCCTCTGCCACATGACTGTGTGAGGGCAGCGCACCTCCATTGACAGCCATGCAGCAAGCAGGAATATAATAAAACAAACCATCCACATTCTGAAACAACGGTTTCACTGCCTGGGCTGCACGACAGAGTTCTCCAGTACACACAAAGCCAATTTACCTATCGCCTGCAAGTCTTTGGCTGTGGGAGGAAACCAGAGCACCTGACGAAAACACACGCAGTCACAGGGAGAACTTGCAAACTCTGCACAGGCAGTACCCAGAATCGAACCTGGGTCCCTGGAGCTGTGAGGCTGCAGTGCTAACCATTGCGCCACTGTGCCACCCAAGGTGGAGTATCTGAATGTTAGGCATAAGTCCTGATTGCTGATGGGTAAGTGATGTGGCTGTGGTCCATTGAGCAGTGTGAGAGATTGGTGGTGCAGTGAGTGGGAGATGTCCTCTAAAGATGCATTCACTGACCTTGACCACTTGTGTGAGGTCATTGAGTTTTTTCCAGTGCCGCAGCCTGGTTCTTGGAACCAGACTCTGAGAATTAATGTTCCTGGCCATCTGCTCCCATACCTTCTCAGGGTGTGCCTTGAGGACCTTTAAAAGGGGCTGTTTTCCTTTAAGATGTCCTGGCTAACTGTACATCATGCCAGCCACACACACACCTGGACCCCCTGCTGAGTGTACAGACATTCAGCCACGCCTTTCACACTGGGTTGCACTCTGAAATCATTTAGATGCGCAGGCAGTGTGAATTTTGCCAGCTGTCCGCTTCAACAGGACCAAGCGTGGGTTAATTGCACATTGTAAACCCCTCACCCGATATCCAATCTTTCCCACATGGTTTCCAAAGCTCTCCATAGCTATGGTTTTCTTCATGTCATTTCAGGGTTTGTTTCAGGCTAATTGATGGAAAATGATTGCGATGACTAGTCAACCACTCCATTATCATTGTGTCATGTCACTACCAGGATGGCAGAAAGCAAACCAGATGGACTGTCATCTTTTTCACCTAGAAGTTCTTATGTTTCTATATTGATAGAATACTTTTATTTCACAAGATCCTTAACTTTGTTTAAACGCCTTAAAGATACATCTTAAAAGTATGTAAACTGCATGTTCTCCGTTGACCTGCTGTACAGGAGAATCAAATGGTGGCATTTGAATTACATTCTCAACAGAATTGCTCAACATTTTCCATATTGTCTTTGTGCCACAATTTCTATCAGAGATGCAAATCTGGCATATGATATAGACTGCAGTCACGTCTTGATAATACAAAGTAATTCTGTGTACTAAACAGTTGAATTATCCAACAATTTGAATTAATGCAGCTAATATAGCAAAGTGGGAATTTAATGTTTAAAATGTGAATTATCAGACAATTTCAACTAAACAACTTTGAACTAAGAGTAAACACAAGTAGCCAAATTCTCCTGGAGTAATAAAGATGAGTTCAAAATACACAGTTTTATTAATGCACAAATCTGCCAGCAAGGGGATTAAAAGATCCACTGTGAGTTGTGAATCTCCAGAACTTGGTCAGTTCAAACCACTTGGCAATTTGCTTCGCACAAATGGCACCTCCCTCTTAGACTCCCTGTTATTTTTAAGTGCTTGTTGGATTTGCAGATTAATTGACCATTAAACTCACTGCAAAAAATTAGGGCTCATAAATAACAGCCTAAGTACATTTATAATAATATTGTACTTGTTAATGCTGTGCCAATCAATCTCTCCAGCCCAGAAAGGGAACAATTTAAACTGTTGAGTCTCATTTCTGCTTGGAGTTAATTTTTCTTAATGATGTTAGACATTGTAAATGTCACTAATGTTCCAGATACCCTCACCATGCCATTATCAGCTGTCACTTCCAGCAAATTATAATGAAAATTATATTTGAGCTAAATGGTGAAGGCAAAAGTCGAAAGAACGTATATTCCAGTGAGGTTTGACCCATGCGTTATGCTTGATTCAAGAAAAAATTCTGTACAAAAATGCAATCAACTGTAGTTGGTGTATGAAATATTACATAGTTTACAGCAACCATACATTCCTTCAAGGCACAAAAATCCCAAAATTAAAGGCAGTCAACTGTGGAGAACAAAGGAAGTTAAGGATTGTATAAGATTAAAAGAAAAGGCCTATAAAGTTGCCAGAAATAGTAGTAAACCTGAGGATTGGGAGGATTTTAGAATACAGCAAAGGAGAACAAAGAAACTAATAAAGAAAGGGAGAATAGAATATGAATGTAAACCAGCAAAAAATATAAAAACGGACTGTAAAAGCTTCTACAGGTACGTAAAAAGGAAAGGTTTGGCTAAGGCAAATTTGGGTTCATTACAGGCAGAGTCAGGAGAATTTATAATGGGGAATAGAGAAATGGCAGAGAAGCTAAATGATTACTTTGTGTCTGTCTTCACTGAGGAAGATACAAGAAATCTCCCAGAATTAGAGATCCAAGGGATTAGGGGGAATGAGGAATTGAAGGAAATTAGTATTAGTAAGAAGGTTGTATTGGAGAAATTAATGGGACTGAAGGTTGATAAGTCTCCAGGACCTGATATTCTACATCCCTGAGTGTTGAAAAAGGTAGCTGTGGAGATAGTGGATGCATTGGTGATCATCTTCCAAAATTCTGTAGATTCTGGAGTGGTTCCTGCAGATTGGAAAGTCGCAAATGTCACCCCACTATTTAAGAAGGGAGGGATAGAGAAAACAGGGAACTGCAGACCTGTTACCCTTACATCAGTCATTGGGAAAATGGTAGAGTCTATTCTAAAGAAGTGTATAAATGGACACTTGGATAATAATGATCTGATTGGGCATAGTCAACATGGATTTATGAATGAGAAATCATGTTTGGCAAACCTGTTGGAGTTTTTTTGAGGATGTTACTAACAGAATTGATAAAGGTGAGTCAGTGGACATGGTATACTTAGATTTTCAGAAGGCTTTTGATAAAGTCCCCCACAGGAGATTGGTTAGCAAAATTAAAGCACATGGGATAGGAGGTAATATTACGTACTGGTTAACAGGCAGAAAGCAGAGAGTAGGAATAAATGGGTCATTCTCGCATTGGCAGGCTGTGACTAGTGGGGTACCGCAGGGATCAGGGCTTGGGCCCCAGCTGTTCACAATATATATTAATGATTTGGATGTGGCGACCAAATGTAGTATTTCCAAGTTCGTGGATGACACAAAACTAGGTGGAAATGTGTGTTGTCAGGAAGATGCAAAACGGCTTCAAGGGGATTTGGACAGACTTAGTGAGTGGGCAAGAACGTGGCAGATGGAATATAATGTGGAAAAATGTGACGTTATTTACTTTGGTAGGAGGAATAGATGTGCAGAGTATTGCTTAAATGGTAAGAGATTAGAAAGTGTAGATGTACAAAGGAACCTGGGTGTCCTCGTCAATAAGTCATTAAAAGCTAACATGCAGGTGCAGCAAGCAATTAGGAAGGCTAATGGTATGTTAGCCTTTATCACAAGAGGATTTGAGTACAGGAGTAGTGAAGTCTTGCTTCAGTTGTATGGAACCTTGGTTAGACCGCATTTGGAGTACTGTGTGCAGTTTTGGTCCCCTTACCATAGGAAGGATATTATTGCCATAGAGGGAGTGCAACGAAGATTCACCAGACTTGTTCCCGGGATGGCGGGACCGTCCTATTAAGAGCGATTGGAGAAACTGGGCCTGTATTCTCCAGAGTGTTGAAGAATGAGAGGTGATCTCATTGAAACCTACAAAATACTGAAAGGGATGGACAGGGTAGATGCAGGTAAGATATTTCCCCAGGTTGGGGAATCTGGAACCAGGGGGCACAATTTCAAAATAAGGGGGAAGCCACTTAGGACCGAGTCGAGGAGAAATCTCTTTACTCAGAGGGTTGTGAATCTTTGGAATTCTCTACCTCAGAGGGCTGTGGAAGCTCAGTCATTGAGTATGTTAAAGCAGAGATTGACAGATTTCTAAATACAAATGATATAAGGGGATATGGGGATAGTGTGAGAAAAAGGCATTGAAGTGGATGATCAGCCATGATCATATTGAATGGCGGGGCCGGCTCAACGGGTTGAATGGCCTACTCCTGTTCCTATTTTCCTATGTTCCTATGAGCATCATGCATCAGAGACAATAGACTATTACTAACATGGTAATAGATTTATTACTAAAAAATAAATAGGAAATGTGTAACCTGTAAAAAAGAAAATAGCTCTTGTCCGTCTCCAGGAGAAGTCAAAGGCAGCATCAATATTGGACCCAAGACTTGGCCATGTGTCTTCAACTGGAATTACCTCTGAAGACCTTGCGTTCTTATAGGACCTATACAACAATAAAGAAAATTGCATCAGTGGTTATCCTGGTTTGATGAGATAATTTTCTACCTATGTGCTGATGCCTGGAAAGCTCAACTGCCGTCAAAACCCTTTCCTTTCCTATCCTGAGTGGCGTGAAACAGGGCTGTGTTCTCGCACCCACACTTTTTGGGATTTTCTTCTCCCTGCTGCTTTCACATGCGTTCAAGTCCTCTGAAGAAGGAATTTTCCTCCACACAAGATCAGGGGGCAGGTTGTTCAACCTTGCCCGTCTAAGAGCGAAGTCCAAAGTACAGAAAGTCCTCATCAGGGAACTCCTCTTTGCTGACGATGCTGCTTTAACATCTCACACTGAAGAGTGCCTGCAGAGTCTCATCGACAGGTTTGCGGCTGCCTGCAATGAATTTGGCCTAACCACCAGCCTCAAGAAAACGAACATCATGGGGCAGGATGTCAGAAATGCTCCATCCATCAATATTGGTGACCACGCTCTGGAAGTGGTTCAAGAGTTCACCTACCTAGGCTCAACTATCACCAGTAACGAGGCGGCCAACATCCCCAGCTTATACACACTACTGAGTCAGCGGTGCTTGAGATGGCGTGGCCATGTGAGCCGCATGGAAGATGGCAGGATCCCCAAAGACACATTGTACAGCGAGCTCGCCACTGGTATCAGACCCACCGGCCGTCCATGTCTCCGCTTTAAAGACGTCTGCAAACGCGACATGAAATCCTGTGACATTGATCACAAGTCGTGGGAGTCAGTTGCCAGCGTTCGCCAGAGCTGGCGGGCAGCCATAAAGACGGGGCTGAAGTGTGGCGAGTCGAAGAGACTTAGTAGTTGGCAGGAAAAAAGACAGAGGCGAAAGGGGAGAGCCAACTGTGTAACAGCCCCGACAAACAAATTTCTCTGCAGCACCTGTGGAAGAGCCTGTCACTCTAGAATGGGCCTTTATAGCCACTCCAGGCGCTGCTTCACAAACCACTGACCACCTCCAGGCGCTTATCCATTGTCTCTCGAGATAAGGAGGCCAAAGAAGAAGAAGATGTGTTGATGCCTGGAAAGCTCAACTGCCGTCAAAACGTAATCAGAAATGACCTCAATATGCTTTCATTTATCTTAATGGGGGAAAAATTACTGTTAATGCTATGTATAGCAAAGTTGTAAACATCTTGGTCAGGAGTTTCCATGATGTTGCGCTGTTTTTTTCAGTACAATTCACCTGTAATTGGCCAAACCAATGCAAAAGAATGAGGAGTTTCAAATGCATATTTTATCCAGCACAAGTGAAGTTCTGTAATATTTTGCACTAACTTAAAAACATTGTGCTGGAAGCCAGCCCCGCCCACAAAACTGGCCACGCCTCCAGATTGAATTAATCAACAGTGCGAGTTTCTGCTAATTGCCCCTCTTTATGGGACTTCAAAGAGGTTCTTAAAATTAAGCTTGTTTTATGCATAAGGACATGAATAAGCAGATTTGACAAACATTTAGATATTAAAAATCTTAAATTTACTAAGAAACTTACCAGTGTACACAACTGTAACTAGCAAATAGTTCTGTATAATTTTTACATTCCATTTACAGTTGGTTAGAATCAGATTACTCGCTAGGCATTTTGATTCAAAATACTCATTTTGTGTGGGAATGCATTTTCAGCTAATTGCACCAGGTTTCAACTCCTAAATGTATTAAGGAATACTTTAATGCAAGCATTAAAAAAAGATAGTAGTCTCCAAAATGCTGACTGTTTGCATTGGATCATGGAAGATTTTTCTTTCTGTGATATACCAATTAGCATGAGCGGAAACTTGAGCAAAAAGAAAACTTCTGAAAACTGTCACAATATTGGGTGCAATTTGTGCCCGGATTGCTGATTGCGCCTAAAGTTGAAAATCTTGGCTGTTATTTTTAAATACACCTTTGATGTTGCTATACATAGAAATCTTCCCCCAGAAATGACTCTATTGCACATAAAAAATCTGATTCAATTTTCAATAGCCTCATTTAAAGAAAGCTCAGTGGCAGAAAAAATATATTTAAAGATAAAAAGAGCTCAATTACTAGCAATCTGAATGAAAAAAAAATTCTGGAAATACACAATAAATCTATAAGCATTGGAAAAGGTAAAAAAAACATGTTTAAACTCTTCATCAGTTGTGGACCCTTCTGGCAAATAGCAAGTTACTGTATTTTTAGCAATTTGATTCTTCATAGCAAAAATGTTGCAATGTTTTCTGGATTGCTAGCAGTTACTTGTATTCTTTTCACTTATATACCATGTAAGACCATGGTCAAATATGTTATTAACATCCGATGGCCATTATTAGGTTTATCGGTGGAAAGGGGGAGGTAGTGGCCCTGAGGTTAGACTACTGGAATTCCCAACCCATTCCCGCTCTGATCCCATCCACTGCCTGGTGCTTCCCAAGGGTGACAAGCAGTCTCAGCCGGTACCTCATTTAATGATACAAATCAGAGACCTATGGTATACGTAGGTCCCTGTTTGCAATTTCTAGATAAGTGATCCACACTTTGTCCATTTGTTCTGAGCAGTGTGTGGTCTATCTACTGATCCTTACAGAGACCACTGGCGGCCACCCATATGAATATATGAATTAGGAACAGAAGTATGCCATTTGGCCCTTGAGTCTGCTCTGCCATTCAATAAGATCATGGTTGATCTGTTTGCATCTTGAATTCCACATTCCCACCCATCTACCTCCGATAACCTTTGATTCCCTTGCCTAACAAGAATCTATCTACCTCCGCCTAAACAATATTCAATGATCCAGGTTCCACACCTTCTGAGGCAGAGAGTTTCAAAGTCACACAACCCTCTAAGAGAAAAAATTTCTCATCTCTGTCCTAAAAAGGCATTCCCTAATTTTAAAACAGTGCCCTCTCGTCCTGAACTCACCCACAAGAGGAAACATCCTTTCCACATCCACCTTGTCAAGACCATTCAGGATCTTATATTCTTCAATCAAGTCTCCCTTCACTCTTCTAAACTCCAGTGAAAATAAGCCCAGTCTGTCCAACCTTTCCTCAATAGACAACCCACTCATTCCAGGTATCAATCTAATAAACCTCCTCTGAACTGCCTCCAACGTATTTACATCCTTCCTTAAATAAGGGGACCAAAACTGCACACTGTATTCAAGATGTGGTCTCACCAATGCCCTGTATAACTGAAGCATCACATCCTTCCTTTTATTTTCAGTTCCTCTCATAATAAAGGCTATCATTCCATTAGCTTTCTTTACGACTTGCTGTACCTGCACACTAACTTTTTATGACTGATGCACTAGAACACCTAAATCAGTTTGCACCTCAGAATTCTGCAGTCATTCTCTGTTTAAATAATACTCTTGCTTTTTTATTCTTCCTGCCAAACTGAACAACTTCACATTTTCTTGCATTATATTCCGTCTGCCAGATTTTTGCCCACTCAGTCAACCTATCTATATGGGTCTGCAAATTCCTTATGTCCTCTTCACAACATACTTTCCTACCTAACTTTGTGTCATCTGCAAATTTAGCTACAAAGCCATTGTTTCCCTCATCTAAGTCATTGATATAAATTGTTGAAGTTACTGTGGGACTCCACTCGTCACATCATGCCAATCAGAAAAGGACCCATTTATGCATACTCTCCATTTTCTGCCAGTCAGCCAATCTTCTATCCATGCTAATATGTTACCCCCTACAGCATGAGCTCCTACTTTGTGCAAAAACCATTTTTATGGCATCGTATCAAATGCCTACTAGAAATCCAAGTTCAGTATATCAACAGGCTCTCCATTATCCACAGTGCATGTTACTCCTTCAAAGAACTCCAATAAATTGATAAAGCATGATTTCCCTTTCATAAAACCATGCTGACTATTCCCGATTATCTTAAGTTTTTCTAAGTGCCCAGCTATATCCTCCTTAATGACTGATCAAGCTAACTGGCCTATTTTCTGTCTCCCCCTCTTCTTAAATAGAAGGGTTATATTTGCTACTTTCCATTCTGATGGAACCTTTTCAGATTCTGGCAAATTTTGAAAAATTAACACCAACGCTTCTGCCACCTCATTAGCCACCTGTTTTAAGACCCGAGGATGAAGCCCATCAGGACCCAGGAACTTCTCAGTCCACAGCTCCGTCGGTTTGCTCAGTACTGTTTCCCCGGTGATTATAATTTCACCAAGTTCCTCTCTTCCTTCCACCTCCTGATTTACAGCTATTACTGGAATGTTTTTTGTATCCTCTATAACAAAGACAGAAGCAAAATATTTGTTCATTTCATTCGCCATTTCCTTAATATCTTACTCTTTTCCTTTTTAAATACACACTCACTTTTGGTCTCCTTATCTGAGGAAGGATATTCTTGCTATAGAGGGAGTGCAGCAAAGATTTACCGGACTGATTCCTGGGATGGTGGGACTGATTGAGTCGGTTAGGATTATATTCGCTGGAGTTCAGAAGAGCGAGGGGGGATCTCATAGAAAACCTATAAAATTCTAACAGGATTTGACAGGATAGATGCAGGAAGGATGTTCCCCATTGTGGGGGAGTCCAGAACCAGGAGTCATAGTCTAAGGGTATGGGGTAAACCTTTCAGGACTGAGATGAGGAGAAATTTTTTCACCCAGAGAGTGGTGAGCTTGTGGAATTCACTACCACAGAAAGCAGTTGAGGCCAAATCATTGTATGTTTTCAAGAAGGAGTTAGATACAGCTCTTGGGTCTAAAGGGATCAAAGGGTATGGGGCAAAAGCGGGAACAGGTTACTGAGTTGGATGATCAGCCATGATCATAATGAATGGCGGAGCAGGCTCGAAGGGCCGAATGGCCTACTACTGCTCCTGTTTTCTATGTTTCTCATAAAATGGCCCAGGAAATATCTGAAATAAAAAGAGAAAATAGTGGAAATACTCAGCAGGTCTGGCTGTATCTGTGGAGAGAGAAACAGAGTTAATGTTCCAGATCTGTGACCTTCCATCAGAAGAGGATTGACTAACTTTTATGTTGGGGCCAAGAGTAGCAGGAACATCCCCTCATCCTCCCTCCGCTCCGATTATTAGCCAGCTCAGCCTGAGAGCCAGCCAATGTCCCACCCTCCCAAAATCAAGCTCTGGCAGTGAGGTGCCCACTTGACATCTGCTTCTTGCTGGTGGAATGGAAATGCAGCCTGGGCCCCTAAATTGCTCAGAAATCCTGCCAGAAAGAAAGGGTAGGTAGGATTGTCCTCTGTAGTTAGCCAAAACTCGGCCCATCTGAACTTTTTGTTTTAGTTTTATCTGTGTATAGTATAAATATTGTAAAACTAACAGGAGATTTAATAATTACTTTATTTACCCATTCTTGAAGTAAACAAAGCGTCTGCCTATTTTAACAGCAGCATCCGCGAACACATCTGGATCACAGGTTGATGGTTCCTCAGATGGAGACTGTTCTGTTGTTTTTGTCGGAGACTGTTCTGTTGTTTTTGTCGGAGACTGCCCTGATGTTTTTGTCGGAGTCTGGCCTGGTGTTTGTGGTGTCACAACTTTGGGCCCTGAATTTAAAGCGATAGGATAAATAACATGGAATTAAAGGAAACATTATTACAGTGTAAATACAGTAATTTGGTGCACAGAAGGAAAGCCTTTCTGCATTTTAAATTCATTTTTATCCTTATGAGAATCAGGCTTTTCAGCCAATATCTCTGATTCCTCCATCACCATTCTTGTGTACGTCTTGTCCCTTTGGCAGGGCAGAGCCACCAGAAAGGGCAGTACAGTGGCATAGATTTGGGAGGGAGTAGCCTTGGGAGTACTCAACATTAACTCTGGACCCCATGAAGACTCATGACATCATGCCAAATATGGGCAAGGAATAACCCTGATGATTACTACTGACTGACCTCCCTGAATTGATGAATCAGTACTGCTCCATGCTGAATATCATTTGGAAGAAGCATTAAGGGTAGCAAGGGCACAGAATATACTCTGGGTAGGGGTCTTCAATGTCCATCACTAAGAAGGTTTGGTGGTACCATGATTGCCTCCATAGTATTATGTGGTGCGACCACTGTGCTAAATGGGTTAGATTTAGAACAGATCCAGCAGCTCAAAAATGGGCATCCATGAGGTGCAGTGGGCCATCAGCAGCAGCAGAATTGCATTCCACACTATCTGTAACCTCATGACCCAGAATATCCCTCATTCTAACAGTACCATCAAGCCAGGAAAGCCACCCTGATCGAATCAGGTGTGTGGAAGAATATGCCAGAGTCATAACCAGGCATATCGTAAATGAATTGCCTGCCTAGTGAAGCGACAACAATGCATGCTAAGCAGTGGAAGCAGCATGCTGTTATGAATGCTGGACTTTGTAATATGATTATGTTTTAAAAACTGTGATTTTTAAAAGTTTATGACGGAGTCTGAGAAGTCAGGTCACCTCACATTCACCCTGCCTAAGAACAAGACAGAAATCACATGACAACAGGGAACACAGACCAAAGGCTTTTTTTTTTGGGAAAACAGAGGCTGCAGGTGTATAACACCTGAAGCACAATGGGTTTCACCCTCCCAGACTTTCAGATCATAAACAAGGTGTCAGTAAATCTGAGGATGCAAATATACCAGGCAGCTGTTTACACCTGGGAACAATGGGAGGCCAACATGTCTCCGTGAAACCAGATTTCTGGACTTTGCATATTGGAAAAGGACAATAAGCTATTGATGTTTGAATCCAGATAAATTTAACAGATTTTCTGAAGATGGACAGGCTGTACAGAAGACTAGTGGTGGCAGCCTCAATGCAGGCTGTAAGAAAGGAAGAAAACCAGTGGTGGCAGCCTCAAGAGAGAGAGGGAGAGAGAGAGAGAGAGAGAAAGCAAGGGAACGTCAGTTCTCGGAAGCCTGAGACAGTGAAAGGCTGTGAAGACTTAAATATGTTTTGAAAGTTGAAGTTTGTGGAGAAGGAAAAGGGCCAACAGGATTATCAGGAATTGCCTTATTCACAGACGTGCTCTGAGCAGAAATGCTCTGAGAAGTGAGCAAAGAGGATATTAACTTTGAGAAAGGTCTGGGAGATCCAGTCCATTGCAACTGGGAGGATTTTGGGACTTCTAACTGCAAAGATTTTGCTATCAAAGAGGACTGTGCAATGTATAAGTGCAGTGTGAGCTTTTCAAGTATTTTAATAAGTAATACCTTCCTTTGTAATTTGGGGTATCAGCTACGTACAAAGTACCATTTAGTTTATGGAGATTTCTTTTAGTTTCATTGTTATAATAAAAGTCTTAAAATGTGAAATCTTGTTATGTAATTCTTTAAATTGGTCGGGGGGTTCCGAGTTTGTATTTTTAATGTCAACGGTCTCACTGAGGTTGTAATAATACAATAGAGAGAGCTAAGCGATCCCAGAACCAATGGCAGTAAATTACAGAGTGCCGCAAGGATCAGTGCTGGGGCCTCAGCTATTTATCATCTATATTAATGACTTAGATGAAGAGACAGAGAGTAACGTATCTAAAATAAGATCAGAAAGTGCTGGAAATAGCATGTCTGACAGCATCTGTGGCGAGAAAAGCAGAGTTAACATTTCAGATCTGTGACCTTTCGTCAGAACTGGCAAAGGTTAGAAATGTAATAGGTTTTAAGCAAGTAAAGTGGAGGTGGGGTGGGGAAAGAGAACAAAAGGGAAAGTGTGTGATAGGACAGAGTGTCGCAGAGATTAACTAACAAGGAGGTCATGGGGAAAAGGCAAAGAGAGTGTGCTAATGGTGTAGTGAAAGACAAAGCAGTTGTGCGGAGAGAGTGTTAATGACAGAATAATAAACAGCCCTGGCCAAAAGTACAAATATGAAAAACCCAGTTTTAGGCAGGCACATGGTTAAAAAAAAAAATTAAACAAAATAAAATAAAATAATAGTGAAAAAGGGGCCAGCCATGCTCTGAAATTATTGAACTCAATCTTCAGTCTGGAAGGCTGTAGATCGCCTAATTGGAAAATGAGGTGCTATCCCTCGAGCTTGCGTTGGTGTTCACTGGAACACTGCAGCAGGCCAAGGACAGACAAGTGGGCGTGAGTGCAGGGGTGTGTGTTGAAATGGCAAGTAGTAATGTATCTAAGTTTGCTGATGATACATAGGTAGGGGGAAAGATAAGCTGTGGGGAGGACACAGAGAGGCTGCAAAGAGATATACACAGGTTACGTGAGTGGGAAATAAGATGGCAGATGGAGTACAATTTAGGGAAGTGTGAAGTTATTCACTTAGGTCGTCAGAATAGAAAGGCAGAATATTTTTTAAAAGGTGTGAAATTTGTAAGTGTTGATGTTCAAAGAGACTTGGGGATGCTTGTACAAGGATTGCAGAAAGTTAGCATGCAAATACAGCAAGCAATTAGGAGGCAAATGGCATGTTAGCCTTTATTACAAGGGGATTGGAGTACAGGAATAAGGAAGTCTTGCTTTAATTGTACAGGGTTTTGGTGAGACCACATCTGGAGTACTGTGTGCAGTTTTGGTCTCCACATTTAAGAAAGGATATACTTGCATTGGAGGCGGTACAGCGAAGGTTCATTAAATTGGTCCCTGGGATGAGGGGATTGTCCTATGATGAGAGGCCGAGTAAATTGGGTCTATATTCTCTGGAGTTTAGAAGAATGAGAGGCTATGTCATTGAAACATACAAGATTCTGAAGGGACTGGATAGGGTAGACACTGAGAGATTGTTCCACTGGTCGAGGAATCTAAAACATGGGGCTGCAGTCTCAGAATAAGGGGCCGATCATTTAGGACTGAGATGAGGAGGAGTTACTTTGGAATTCTCTACCCCAGAGGGCTGAGGATGCTCCATCGTTGAATACATTTAAGGCTGGGGTAGGCAGACCTTTGGTCTCACAGGGAATCAAGGATATGGCGAGTGGGTGGGAAGGTGGAGTTAAGGCTTAAGATCAGCCATGATCTTTTTGAATGGCGGAACAGGCTCGATGGGTCATTTGGTCTACTCCTATTCCTATTTCTTGTGTTCTTGTGGGTCTGAACAAAGCTCTGCAGTCCTGACACAACTAGTCATGAATAATGGTAGACAATTAAACAACTGATGGAAGGGGGAGGAGGCTCCATAAACATTCCATCCTCAATAATGATGGAGCTCTGCACATCAGTGCAAAATAAAAGGCTGAAGCATTTGCAACCTTCTTCAGCTAGAATGCTGAATGGATGATCCATCTTGACCTCTTCCTGAGGGCCCCAGCACCATAGATGCCAATTTGGTTTTATTTGTTCTTGGGATGTGAGCATCGCTGGTTAGGCCAACATTTATTGCCCATCTATAGTTGCCCATGAGCAGGTGGTGATGAGCTGCCTTTTTCAATCACTGCAGTTCATGTGGTGTAGGTATACCCACAGTGCTGTTTGGAATAGAGTTCCAGAATTTTGACATAGCTACAGTGAAGGAACGGCAATAAAGTTTCAAGTCAGGATGGTGTGTGACTTGGAAAGGAACTTGCAAATGGTGGTGTTCCCACACGTCTGCTGCCCTTGTTCTTCTAGGTGGTAGAGGTCGTGAGTTTGGAAGGTGCTGTCAAAGGAGGCTTGGAAAGTTGCTGCAGTGTATCTTGTATATGGTACACACTGCTGCCATGTGCGTCAGTGGTGGAGGGAGTGAATGTTTAAGAAGATGGATGGGGCACCTATCTAATGAGCTGCTTTGCCCTGGATGGTGTCGAGCTTCTTGAGTGTTGTTGGAGCTGTAACCATCCAGGGAAGTGGAGAGTATTCCATCACACTGCTGACTTGTGTCTTGTAGATGGACCAGGTTTGGGAGTCAGGAGGTGAGTTAGTCGCTGCAGAATTCCCAGCCTCTGGCCTTGTTGGAGAAAAGGTCACTGTATTTATATGGCTGGTCCAGTTAGGCTTCTGGTCAATGGTAACTCCCAGGATGTTGATGGTGGGGGATTCAGTGAAGGTAATGTTATTAAACATCAAGGGGAAATGGTTAGATTCTCTCTTGTTGGAGATGGTCATTGCCTGTATCAGGCAAACCCCCACCTGCCAAAAGTAAGGCACATATGAATTCGCCACATGAACATTAAAACTTAAAAATTGCAAGCTCCTGACTGGAAAGACATTTGCATAGTAACAGACAGTATTTTAACAAAGGGACCCAATCTTTTGCTTCCCCATTACACAGAAGAAGTGGTCAGACCAGTTTTAATCCCATGACTAGCTGGCTGTTGGTTTTTTGAACTTGCCACAGATTTGAAATCAGAAGGCTGTTAGCTCCTGGACTGAAGAGACCTGTCCCCTGTCTGCCTGTCCATCTCCTTCCCATGGAACTGAATCTTGTGAAATAGCGTGAATCTCAAAGAGAGAAAAGTCTCCTACGTGAACAAGGTTTAAGCAGAATACTGGGCCCCAACGAAACACATGAATTACCTACAAAAGGATTATACTGTAAGCTCGAAGCACAGTAACAAGATAGTGCCTCAAACTGTTCCACTTTATCTTTTCTTCTCTTTGCTGTCCCTATCTGCATGTGTATATCGCGTGTGGATGCTAGCGTGGGCGCATTGTATACCCGTAGGCGTGAACCATATTAGAGTTTAAGGAAGCTTAATAAATTTCACTTTTCTTCTTTAAACCAAAGAAAGCTTGTTTGTGCTCATTCTTTTGCCTTATAATTGGAAAGCTGTGAACAAGCATTCACAAAGGGGGAGCTCAAAACACAGTGTGTTTAAAATTAAACCCTGTTACAATAAGACCAGGTGAAGCTAATAACAGACCTCTAGACACCTTTCTCACCTGGTCGTAACACCTGGCACTTGTGAGCCACGAATGTTACTTGTCGCTTATCAGCCCAAGACTGAACATTGTCCAAGTCTTGCTGCAGGCGGCACAGACAGCTTCATTATCTGAGGAGTTGCAACTGGAACTGAACACTGTGCAATCATCAGCGAACATTCCCCACTTCTGAGCTTCTATTGGAGGAAAGGCCATTGAAAGCTGCCACACTAGTTTAAATGCTATCTTGATGTCAAGGGCAGTCACTCTTACCTTATCTCTGGAATGCAGCTCTTTTGTCAATGTTTGGAGCAAGGCTGTAATGAGGTCTGGAGCCGAGTGGCCCTGGTGGGTCCCAAACCGATCATGCTCCAACCACCCCCACCCCCCCACCACACCCCCACCAATGGTTAAATCCCAGCAGCAGCAGGAAGAGGTACTAAAGTGGCTATGAATATGCCACTTAAGGGCCTCAAGTGGTCTCTGGGCAGGAAGGCTGTTGTTGGCCTATCAGCCCTCCTGCCTTGACAAAATTGCAATGTGACAGGGAGGCAGTGGGCCCTCTGCCCCCGCCTCCCATTGCAATTCTATGGACCCCTACGCCTCCGAATCCGTCTTAAGAGGGCCCAGAAAATTCAACCCACTTAGTGCAATGTCTTCCTCACTAATATTTGGGACGTGTACCAAAAGTTGAGAAAGCTGTCCCACAGTCTAGTCAAGCAACAGCCTTAGTCATACTCACAAATCATAACATTCAGCCAATGTCCCAGATGCCTCCATCATCATCTCTGATATGTCCTGACCCAGTGGCAAAATAGACCCACCAGAGGTGTCAGCACAGTCAGGAGGGGGCAGCCCTGGGAATCTCAAAATTGGCTTTGAAACCCTTGAAGTGTCATGGCATCAGGTCAAATACGGGCAAGGAAACATCCTGCTGATTACCACCTACCACTCTCCCTCAGTTGATGAATCAATGCTCCTCCTTGTTAAACACCACTCAGAAGATGCACTGAGGGATGCAAGGGCACACAATGTACTCTAGGTGGGGGACTTCAATGTCCAGCAATAAGAGTGGCTTTGGAGCACCACTATTGTCCAAGCTAGCTGAGTGCTGAAGATCATATCTGCCAGACTGGGCCTGCAGCAAGTAGTGAAGGAACCCACAAAAGGGGAAAACCTACTTGACCTCATCCTCACTATCTATCTGTCGCAGATGCATCTGTTCATGACAGTATTGGGAGGAGTGAGCACCGAATACTCCTTGTGGAGACAAAGTCCTGATGTTTTGATGTCAAGGGCAGTCAGTCTTATCTTATCTCTGCAATGCAGCTGTTTTGTCAATGTTTGGACCAAGGCTGTAATGAGGTCTGGAGCTGTCATGCCTTGGCATTCAGCATTCAAAGCGTGCATGTCTTGCATGGACTCAAATGTACTGCAGAAACTTAAGCAGAACTTACAAGTACATAAGAGCATAAGAAACAGGAGCAAGAAAAGGTCATTTGGCCCCTTGAGCCTGCTCTGCCATTCAATTAGATCATGTTGATCTGATTGTGGCCTTAAATACACTTTCCTGCCTGCCCTCTATATCCCTTTATTCTCTTGCAGATCAAAAATCTGTCCAGCTCAGCCTTGCATGTATTCAATGACCCAGCCTCCACAGCTTTCTGAACAGAATTCCAAAGATTAGCGACCCTCTGAGAGAAGAGCTTCCTCCTCATCTCATCTTAAATGGAAGACCCCTTATTTTGAAATTGTGCCCCTAGTTCTTGATTCCCCCACAAGGTAAAGCATCCTCTCGGCATCTACCCTGTCAAGCCCCCTCAGAATCTTATATGTTTCATTATGTTCACTTATCATTCTTCTAAACTCCAATGTGTATAGGCTCAAACTGCTCAACCTTTCCTCATAAGGTAACCTCTTCATCCCAGGAGTCAACCTAGTTCTCTGAACTGCCTCCAAAGTAAGTATATCCCTCTTTAAAAAAGGAGACCAAAACTGTACACAGTACTCTTGGTGTGGTCTCACCAACACCCAGGAGAGTTATAGAAAGACTTCCCTACTTGTACACTCCATCCCCCTTGCAATAAATGTCAACATTTCATTTCCCTTCCTAATTACTTGCTGTACCGCCATGCTAACTTTTTGTGATTCATGCAGGAGGACACTCAGATCTCTCTGTACCACAGCATTTTGCAGTCGCTCTCTATTTAAATAATATTCTGCTTTTCTATTCATCCCTCCAAAGTGGACAACCTTACATTTTCCTACATTATACTCCATGTGTCAAATTCTTGCCAACTCACTTAACCTATCTATATCCCTTTGCAGACTCTTTGTGCCTCCCTCACAACTTGCTTTCCTACCTATTTTTGTATCATCAGCAAATTTGGCTACAATACACTCGGTTCCTTCATTCAAGTCATTAATATAGATTGCAAATAGTTGAGGCCCCAGCATTGGTCCCTGTGGTACCACACTAGTTACAGTTTGCCAAAATGACCGATTTATCCCGACTAGCCGCATCTGAGGAGAGAGAAACAGAGTTAACATTTCAAGTCAGTGACCCTTCAGAACTTTCCCCAGTTCTGGTGAAGGGTCACTGATCTGAAACGTTAATTCTGCTTCTCTCTCCACAGATGCTGCCAGACCTGCTGAGTATTTTCAGCATTTCTTGTTTTTATTTCAGATTTCCAGCATCTGCAGTACTTTGCTTTTATCATTTATCCCGGCACTCTGTTTCCTGTTAGTTAGCTAATCTTCTATCTATGCTAATACTGTACCTCCAACTCCTTATGTCCTGCTACTACTTCCTTAATAATGGATTCCAGCATTTTCTCAATGACAGACGTTAGGCTAACTGGCCAATAGTTTCCTGCTTTCTGTTTCCCTCCTTTCATGAATAGAACTGTTACATTTACAGTTTTCCAATTTGCTGGGACCTTTCCAGAATTGAGGGAATTTTGATTACAACCAATGCATGCACTATCTCTGCAGCACTTCTTTTAAGACTATAGGTCAGCAGGTCCAGGAGACTTGTCAGCTTTTAGTCCTATTAGTTTTCCTAGTACTTTTTCTCTAGTGATAGTGATTGTTTTAATCCTCCCACCCTTTTGCCCCTTGATTTTCTACCAGTCTTGGAATTTTTTTGTTTGTCTTCTTCTGTAAAGCCAGATACAAAGTACTTGTTAAAAGTCTCTGCCATTTCCTTGTTTCCCATTAGTAATTCCCCAGTCTCATCCTCTAAGGGATCAACGTTTACTTTAGCTACTCTCTTCCTTTTTATATACTAGTAGAAGCTTTTACTATCTGTTTTTATATTTCTTGCTATTTTACTCTCATATTCTAATTTCTCCCTTTGTTTAGTCATCCTTTGCTGGTTGCTAAAATTTTCCAACCTCCTGGCCTACGGCATTGTATGCCTTCTCTTTCAACTTGATGCCATCCTTAACTTCCCTACTTAGCCCCAGATGATGCATCCTTCTCATAGAGTCTTTCTTTCTCAATGGATTATATCTTTGTTGAGAGTTATGAAATATCTCCTTAAATGTAAGCCACTGTTTTTCCACTGTTACCTTTTAACCTATTTTCCGTGTCCACTCTAGCTAACTCTGTCTTCATACCTTTGTAATTGTCTTTATTTAAGTTTAAGGCAATAGTTTCAGTACCAAGGTCCTCACTTTCAAACTGAATGTGAACTTCTATCATGTAATGATCACTCTTGCCTAAAGGATTCTTTGCTATATTATAGTAGCTTTAACATAGAAAATGTACTAAGTGCGTGTTGAAAGGAAAGCAAAATATAAATTAAAATTTATAAAATACAGGTTCAACCTCAACTTGAGCATTGTGTCCAATTCTGTGCACCACACTTTAGGAAGGATGTGAAGATTTTAGAGATGGTGCAGAAAAGATTTATGAGAGCAGTTCCAGAGATGAGGGACTTCAGCTACAATGATAGGATGGAGAAGCTGGGGTCTTTTCCTGAGAGAAGAGAAGGTTGAGAGGACATTTGATGGAGATGTTCAAAATCATGAGGGGTCTAGATTGAGCAGATGGAGAGAAACTGTTCCCATTGGTGGAAGGGCCGAGAAGCAGAGGACATCAATTTAAGGTGATTGGCAAAAGAACCAATGGCAACAGGCAGAATAACTTCTTTTATGCAGTGAGTGATTCGGATCTGGAATGCACTGTCTGAGGGTGTGGTGAGGCAGATTCAATTGTGGCTATGAAAAGGGAATTAGGTACGCAACAGAAGAGAAAATATTTTCATGGCCAAAGGGAAAGGGTGGTGGTGGTGGTGGTGGTGGTGGTGGTGGTGAGTGGGACTAGCTGAGTTGCTCTTGCAGAGAGTCAGCATGACATAACAGGCCGAATGGCCTCCTTCTGTGCTGTAACTATTCTATGATTCTATAAATAATGACCTGGAATCTCTGTAGGTTTTCTCCAGATATACTGTATAATTTAGCTGGGAGATTGGCTGAACCCTCAGAAAAATGGCATAAAGAGCTGTTTATGTTGTTACTCCAAAATTCTCACTGATCATCTGCTGAGGTTATGGTAGGATATCGATAGAACCCCTGTGCAAATTTTACCCCCAAATTCATAAAAGAGAAAAGGAAACTAGACCAAATCAAGTGGAAGTATTCAGAGAGTTGGCAAAAGCTCGGTTGAGAATAATTTTGAGCTGGTTTAAAAGGTGGAGAGAGAAGTGGAAAGGAGGAGGGTCTAAAGGAGGAAATTCCAGAGGATAAAACAAGGCAGTTAAAAGATTTTGCAACCAATGGCAGAACAATACAAAATACAAGTTTTGGGTGTACTCATTAACATATTTTGGCTGGTGTTTAAGCTATGCCTCAATTTTAAAATTCTCATCCTTGTTTTCAAATCCCTCCATGACCTTGCCCCTCCCAATCTTTTTAATCTCCTCCAGCCCTACAACCACCGAGATATCTGTGCTACCCCAATTCTGGTCCTTGAGCATTCCTTGTTTTAATTGCGTTACCATTGGCTTCAGTGCCTTCAGCTGCCAAGTCTCTAAACTCTGGAATTCCCTCCCTTAAAAACTTTGTCATTCTACCTCTCTTTACGACTTTCAGGCGCTACTTCAAACTTACCTCATTGCCCAAGCTTTTGGTCATCTGCCTGAATATCTCCTTAAGTGGCTAGGTATCAAATTTTGTTTGGCATTGCTCCTGTGGAGCACTTGGGACAGTTGATTACATTAAAGGCACTATATAAATACAACTTATTATTGTCGTACCATATAAACTCTGGATTCCTTTAACATCGTCACTTGGAAGTGTATATCCCTCAGTTTCCACATAACTATAGAAGGGAAACATCAAAGCTTTGTTATCTTCAGAGTGATCGAGTCCCAGAGAATGTCCAAATTCATGGCCAGCAACAAGGAACAGATTGATTCCTAGAAAAACAAGGTTAAATTATTGTGTTCAAATCTGCTTAAACTACAGATTATAAAGAATAACTGTTCATTATTTATATGCATGTTATCTTAATTCTTTTGTCAATCATGTATGTTGCTATTGAAATTGATTCTAAAATTACAGGTCAACAAATGTACAGTGATATGTCTGAGATTTCTGCCTATCATTAATATGTTTCAGGTAGGTCACACATTTATATTGTTTCAAAGTGATCCAGGTTCAAATGGACCAGAAAATGATCACAGGAATGAAAATGCAGACAGTGTGTTACAGTATAACAGTCAAACGTATGTTACACTGGCAATTCAATCTATACACAATAAGGTAAATTTTCAGATCCTAAACTTCTGACACAGAGAGCAGGGAATTCGATTCATTGCACTCTTAATTTCCCAGTTGTTATAGGCAGAGGGAGTTGACAATGCTTCGGAAGTAGTCACAGAGATTATTGAAGTGAATTTAAATGATGTAGTGGGAGGTTATGCTCCATGTCAGGTTTGCAGTTTGGCAGCAGATAGAGTGCATAGCTTGCATCAATCTTATCAAGTGACATATGTCATGCAGGCCCCCACCTGCCAAGACTGAGGCACACAATATTTCACCACGTGAACATTAAAACTTAAAATTGTGGCTGGGAAGAAAAGAGGGCCTATCACAAGGAATTGCCAGGCCCTTGACTGGAAAGACATTTGCATGCTAGCAGACAGTGTTGGAACAAAGGACCCAGTCCCTGCTGCTCCAATACACAAAAGACCTGGTCAGGCCAGTTTAGTCACATGACTAATTGGCTGTTTGAGTTTGAACTTGCCACAGAGTGTTTGAAAGGCAGAAAGCTCTTTTCTCCTGGACTGAGAACACCTCTCTCCTGTCTGCTCCCATCTCTTTCTCACGGAACTGAAGACCCATTGAAGACACTTGAACCCAAGAGAGAAAAGTCTCCTACAGTGAGCAAGATTTAAGAAGAATACTGGGCCCCAACGAAAAGCAAGACTACCTACAATCAAGGACTACAGCGATCTTGAAACACAGTAAAAACCCCTCTCCAGAGATTGCCTCAAACTTTTTTTTACTTTATTTTTCTTTCGATCTTTTATGTCTCCATTTGGATGTGCGTATCGCGTATGCATGCCAGTGTGGGTCATGGCATGTATCCGTAAGCGTTAACTGAATTAGAGTTTAAATTTAAAGTTTAATAAATTTCACTTTTCTTCTTTAAACCGAAGAAAGCCTGTTTATGCTCATTTCTTTGCCTTATAATCGGAAAGTGGTGAACGAGGATTCGCCAAGGGGGAGCTCAAAACACAATGTGTTTAAAAATATATCCTGTTACAATAAGACCAGGTGAAGGCAGTAAAAGACCCCTTGACACCTTTCTCACCTAGTCGTAACACATATCAATGTCATTTTCCTTAGCTCCCACAAGAAAAAAGCTGAACAAGGCATCTCAGTATGTCTGAGCATCACTTTCAAATTTGTATAGCTAAGGAAGGCCATCACTTTGACCAGCTGCCAAATGTAGTTCAATGGTAACATTCTGGCCTGTGAATTAGAAATTTGTAGGTTCAAGCCCTAGTTTCATAGTTTGGGTACATAATCTAGGCTAACACCTCAGTGCAGTACTGAGGGAGTGCTGCACAGTAGAAGGTGTAGTAAGAACAAGAAATGCTGGAAATACTCAGCAGGTCTGGCAGCATCTGTGGAAAGAGAAGCAGAGTTAACGTTTCGGGTCAGTGACCCTTCTTCGGAACTGGTTCGGAACCGAAAAGAGTTCCGAACAAGGGTCACTGACCCGAAACGTTAACTCTGCTTCTCTCTCCACAGATGCTGCCAGACCTGCTGAGTATTTCCAGTATTTCTTGTTTTTATTTCAGATTTCCAGCATCTGCAGTATTTTGCTTTTATAGGTGTAGTAGTTTGGATGAGGCATTTAATTGAGGCCTCATTTTCCCTCTCAAGTGGTCAAATAAGATTGCATTAGAAGAAGAACAGAAGTTTTCCCAACATCATTTGAGGCTTGATCAAGACCAGCAGAACAGATGATTGATCATTTAAGTCATTGCTGTTTGTGAGACCTAGTTGTCAAAGGTCCCTAAATTACAACAGTAACTGCACCTCAAAAAAACATAATTCATCGTCTGTGAGGTTCTTTGGATGTCCACTATTTAAATCCAAGTTCTCTCTTTTTCCTCTTTCTGTTTGCTAGTGGTGATGAAGGGCGAATGAAGCAAATAGAAATAGTCCTGTAACCCTGTGATGGATTTCAGGTCTCAATCTCACAAGTTGCACCAGAAGGTAAGATATGGATCCGAATGATCTGATATGGTTACAGACATGAATGCTAAAGTCTACTTGGCCGTATCTTTCTGACAGATATCACTCGGGTATACAACATGGAGGTGGGTAAGAGGCTGGTTTTATCTGTTTTTTCTTATACACATGAATACACACAAATTATCACAAGATGGCGCTAATACACTCCCTCCTTACTAAAAATGTTGCAATACAACTGGTCTAGATGTGAAATATGACAATAATTGTGTCTTATAACAATAATTTCAGTGTATAACTGTTTCATTTGTCTCTTTTTTTTCAATACAAACACCACAGCAACAATATCTTCGATTTTCCACAATCTTAATACATTTCTTCTTTTTCTTTATTCACAAATCCATCTTGACCATTGGTTTCCTATTCCTAATGTAGCGGGAGGGTTGCGCTGTTGCCTTGTCAGCTGCTGTGAACCAATGAACAAGCATTTCCTCAGAGTTGGAGCAGCTTCTGCTTCATCGGATATTCTCCTCAGGGTGCGCACCTCTGGGCCAGTAGGTGGCGGTGGTGAGCGCCGAGTTGGGGATTTTATCAGCACTTGGAAGATCATTTGGTGATGGGAGCAGTATCTTTGATGGGCTCGGGGGTAGAGCCAGGGAGCCACGGCAAAAGGCAGAAGCCTGGGCAGGAGAAGAAAGACTCGGAGGGGACAGCCTAAGGACTGCGTTGGCGATTGGGAAATGGTGCCGGCAAAGGGAAATTGGGATGTGCATCCAGCTATTAAGGGCCACGGAGGACTAGCTAGGGAGCATGCAAGAGAAGATCAAGAAGCCCTGAGATGCTGAAGAGGTCTTTGGTGATCTGGATATCAAGGTAATCCGCGGCTCATGGGTTCAAGTGGAACTAGCAACAGGAGGGCCATGAGTGCGCCTGCTCTCAACTTCCTTTTTGTGGTGCTTCAAGTACAGTATTTAGGTCTAAAATCGCCTTGCAAAGATAAGAGATGGAGAGGGAAAGGCTCTGGATCACAAACCTGCTCTCCTGCTGAAGCAAGGTATTGCTGCATTCCATTGTTGAACTAATAAGTCTGCAACACTGCTGATTTGAAACGAAGAGTTAAAAGCTCAATGGTTCTCCTGCTTCGGGGTGGCAATTGACAGTCGTTCACTGTAATGAGTTTGTTTCTTTAAGATGCGACTTTTTTCTTTGAGTGTACTTTCACGTTTGGTGCCAGTGGAATAAAGAGACATTGAGCTGGAAACTTCACGTATTCGGTGTGCTTTTTCCTACATTGACACGAAGAAGATTCCTCCTTTCCTGACCCAAACTTTCAGAACTTGTGGAAAAACTTTGACCCATCTTAGACTGAGTCTGATGAGAAGTTGTCTCCAAGAAAGGCTGATTTTGATCTTGATCTACAATAGAAATTTCCACTTCATCAGACATGTCTGTCTGACTCTGACTTGGATCTGAACTCTTACACTAGTTTCTGACATGACTTGTGTTGGAGTAACTATTGGTACTCAACTCATTTCCAAATTATCTGATTCATTAGGCTCATTTGATTCTTTCCAACTTCCTTCTTTTTCGTGAACCTCTGAAGGTAAAACATGATCTTTATGTACAAACCTAGCTTTTCCACTACCAAACATCTTGACAAACTGTGTGAAGACCACATATTTTCACAATTCTTCCTGGTAACCCCTTCAACCACTTGTGATGATGATTCCTCAATCTAATCTTCTGGTTCAACTTCAGACTTCTTGCTCCCACTCTACTCCTATTATAACTTTCTTTCTGTCTTGATTGTTTTTCTTCTACTGACTGTGCTAAATGTGGCTTCAGCAATGAAAACCTCGTTCTAGGCTGTCTTCTAAGAAACAGTTCAGCTGGCAGAAAGTTCGCCAATTTGTGATCCAATGAAAACTGGCATTTCTTCAGATTTGTATCTACATTTGTTTGACAAAAGCACGCTTAGCAATTTGCACTGTGCATTCCACTGCTCCATTGGAAGCAGGATGATATATTGGAACTCTAATGTGTTTTGCACAGTTCATTCTCATGAATTGTGCAAATTCCCCTGAACAAAACTGAGGTCCGTTGTCAGAGACAATTTCCTCTGAGAACCCAAAAGCAGCAGGCAAACTATGCAAAATATCTAGATTTTTTCTGGTTGTTTGATTCATCGGATACCACTCAACCCACTTCGAATGGCTGTCTATCACAATTAATAGCTGTTGCCCTTCTAATTCTGCAATATCTATGTGCAACCTCTGCCATACACTAGCTGGCCATTTCCATGGCTACAAAGGTACTGATGGCAGCTTCTTTTCTACTGCTTGACATGTACTACACTGTTTCGGTGTGTTTTCAATGTCATTATTTAACCCTGGCCACCAAAACCAGCTCGTCGCTCGACTCTTTGTCAAACACATTCCTAAGTGTTGATCATGAAGATCACATAGCAATTGTGATCTGTACTTTCCAGGGATTACAACTATGGCTCCCCACATGTCACAACCTTTATCAACTGACAGTTCATTCTTACACGTAAAAAATGGCCTGATTTCTAAATCCAGTATTTGTGTTGGCCACCCATTTGCAATATAATCTTACACTCTTCCCAATACAGGGTCCCTATGAGTTGTTCTATCAATGTCATCTGCTGTGACTGGCAACTTGTCTATGTATGAAAAGAAAAATATATCTTCCCTGCTGGGCTGTACCTCTGATAGGGAAGATAATCTAGATATTGCATCACCATTACAATGATCCTCCGATTGTCTGTATTTAATGTCGTACTTATAAGCAGACAAAATATAAGCTCATCTCTGCATTTGGGCTGCAGCTAAAGTGGGTACTGGAGACTTTGGATTCAGAATAGCTGTCAGTGACTTATGGTCAGTTACAATCATGACACTATGACCAGACACGTACTTATGAAATCTTCTTACTCCAAAAATCAAGGACAATGCTTCAAGTTCTCTCTGAGCATAATTTCGCTCACTGGCACTGAGGGTGCGAAAGGCAAATGCAATCAGTCTCTCCTCACCACGATCCAACACATGAGAGATCACAGCACCTACTCCGAATCCTTCCATCTATGAAAGATAATGGACACACAGCAAACAATCCATTTAGGTGGGGTGTCTTCTCTTGGTGCACCTTTGCTGATGGCTGTGAAGGCCAATCCTTGAGAGGCAGGTTCTGCTGCAAGTGTTGCACGTGAAGCTGCCAAGTGATGTTGTGAGTTGTTATTTTTGACATTGGCGCCTGTTGCCAAGCTGCTGTAACAACTGGTCGTTGTGGTAATGCACACCAGTCCCCAGGATGTGTCAGCATTTCCCTCTTCTGCCAGCTAGTGACAGATAGTTGATATTTAGGGCCTTCATGTCATGCTTGCAAGCATCCTTGAGGCATCACAAGCTAACTTAAACTCTTTGGATGCATCGTAATATACAAGCATCGTACCCTGAACAAGTTGACATTTACACAATTTAAATGCCTTGTTACACTCCTTCATCCAATTCCACGGATCACCATAATGTTGCCAAATTTGGTATGAATTTACTGTAGCAATTGCTTGAACCTTACTCTTGGTAGGATGTAACCCATCCTTGCCTTGTGACCCAAGTACTCTTCAGAGTTTTGAAACATTTCACATTTCTGTACCTTCACCCAAACTCTATCCTTTTCTAAACGTTGGAGCACCTCTTTCAGTCTGTCATCATGGGTCTGCTTGTTTGGAGCTGAAATAAGTATGTCATCCAAATTAAAGGCCTGTTACCCAACCCGAACCCGACGGGACCCGACGACTTGTGGCGACTTTGGGTCGGGTCGGGTTGCACTTCTGGGTCCGGCATTCGGGCTCGGGTCGGGCCGGGTCGGACACGCTGTATCACAGTTAAGTGGCTCCAATGTTAGTTTAATTTTTGGACTAGAAAAGTGGTTTTATTAGTTATTTTAAGCTTGTGCAGATCAGCAACAAAGTGAAAAACGGAAAGTAAGTTAACTGATGGTCGGGTCGGGCGCGGGAAAAAAATGGAAGGACTTGGGCCGGATCGGGCTCAGGTTGGATGTGGTTCTGTCGGGCTCGGGTCGGGCTTTTTTTTGCAGACCTGAGCAGGCCTTTAATCCAAATAGCACACTACTCCCTCCATTCCTCACATACTTTGGTTCACTACCCCTTGGAAAATTCCGGGGGCTGAAGAAACACCAACTGGCAACTTATGAAACTGAAATCGACCCATGTGTGTATTGATAGTCAAGTATGACTTAGACTCATTGTCTAAGTCAAGTTACAGATAGGCATTTGTCATATCTAATTTTGAAAAAAGTTGGCCTCCTGACAACATTGTGAACAGATTCTCCATGTTCGGCAAATTATCGGGTGGATTACCCTCCAGTACCTGATTTACAGTTACCGTATAATCACCACATACTCTTACACTACCATCTGATTTTGGTACTACCACTACGGGAATAGCCCAATTACTCTGCTCTACCTTAGAAATAATGTTCTCAGTCTCAAGTCTTTTCAGTTCTTGCTCTGCCTTCTCTCTTAGAGTGTCGGGTACTGGACACAACCTGCAATGATCTGGCCCTGCATTCCTCTGAACTCGTACATTAGCCTTGTACCCTTGAATCAGTTTGCCGGTTTCACTGAACACCTTAGGGTACTTGTTGACCATGTTGTCTTGCAAAGTGAATTTCACTTCAATGTGATGAAGCTCACTCCAATTTAATGTAAGTGCTGCTAACCAGTTTCTTCCGAACAAGGCTGGATTTTCAACTTTCACAAGAATAAAGGCAATTTTGCACATTGCTCCTTGTATGTGACTGGAACTGACACACTTCCAATTATGGGAATTTGCTCTCCTCCGTAACAGTGTTACTCTACTCAAGATTTTTCCAGCTGATATTGACTCAACTTTCCCGATACAACGACAAGGTGGAATTTGAATTTAATTAATAAATCTGGAATTAAAAGATAGTCTAATGATGGCCATGAAACCATTGTCGATTGTTGTAAAAACCCATCTAGTTCACTAATGTTCATTAGGGAAGGAAATCTGCTGTCCTTACCTGGTCTGGCCTACATGCGGCTCCAGACCCACAACAATGTGGTTAACTCTTACATGCCCTCTGAAATGGCCGAGCAAGCCACTCAGTTGTACCTAACCGCTACGAAGTCAATAAAAAGGAATAAAACCGGACGGACGACCCGGCATCGACCTAGGCACCGGAAGCGACAATGGCAAACCCAGCCCGATCGACCCTGCAAAGTCCTCCTTACTAACATCTGGGGGCTTGTAAGGACAAGAGCAGCATATGCATGGGAACACCACCACCTGCAAGTTCCCCTCCAAGTCACACACCATCCTGACTTGGAACTATATCGCCGTTCCTTCACTGTCGCTGGGTCAAAATCCTGGAACTCCCTTCCTAACAGCACTGAGGGTATACCTACCCCAAATGGACGGTTCAAGAAGGCAGCTCACCACCACCTTCTCAAGGGCAATTAGGGATGGGCAATAAATGCTGGCTGAGCCAGCGACACCCACATCCCTGAATGAATAAAAAAAAACTGACATTTCCTCCTGGCAGCATTTTCCCCATTGACCTTCTTGTGACATGCCTTGGCAAGATGACCCTTCTTCTTATAGCCGGAGCTCTCTGCCTTCATAAATGGACAATTCTGTGCCCAATGTTGGCATAAGCACTGGTAACAGGACTTTGTTATAACACTGCTACTACCCTGATGGCCTCCTCCCGTTCTCTTACTAGTAACACCCACATGACCACTACCAGTTACTGTTATCGGAGCCTTCTGCTTACTCATCTGCAGCTTACTTACTTCAGCAGATGACTGATGGGTGTTAACTCTCACTTCTCTTGAGGCACATTGAGCCATGTCCATGGACATTGCTGTTTGACAAGCTATGTCAAAAGTCAACTTTAGCAATATCATCAACTTACTGCGAATGCACTCACTTATTAAGCCACAAGCAAACCCGTCAAGAAACGCTCGCTCTTGAAAGTCTCCAAAATTACATTGAATTGACAGCTTTTTAAAGGCCACAATAAACTCCTCATTGTCCTCTTTGAGCAGCTGATTCCTTGTTCCAAAATTTTAGCTTTCTGCAATCTTCAAAGGCTTGGGATTGTAGTGCTGCTCAAGCTTAATCAAAATATCCTTCAGCGCATGTCCTTTGGCTTTGCCAGGACCAGCAAATTCTTGAGCATCTCATACATTTCCGAGTCTGCTTCAGTCAGAAATATCACTTAAGATCAAGATCTTCCAGGATATTGTTAGAGGTGAAAAACATCTCTTGTCACTTCCATACACACTGAGAGAATCTCAGTCATGGCCATACTTCCCCAGTTGCCTGATGATTCCCATCGGCATAGCCATCTTCGACGGTCAGTCCACCCACGCAACCCAATTTTTTAGATCAGAGTTTAAGCCTTTTTCTCAGACAAAGGACACTCACAAGTCCCTTGATTGCTTAGCAGGAAACTCCTTCAACATAAAGGTTTTCTGCTATCCCATCCTCATCGACAAACAGTCATATCCTAGGTGTACAATAAGACTGGTTTAATCTGGTTTTCTTATACACATGATTACACACAAATGGTCACAAGATGGCACTGTTACACACTGGGAAACTGGAAACACGTTGATTGTAAAGTTTACTTCACACTTAGCAAGCCCTGGAGCTTTTAGCTGGTGCCGCAGCTTTTGATTGTGCCGATGTATTAGCTACTTGCTGATCATTCTTCTTGAGCAGTGGATGAGGTTATATCTACTCTTTAGTAGGATCCTTTTCCAATAAATGGCAGTGAGTTTGGCTCATGTTCCAAGCTTGGATTGACAACTACCTACAGAATGGACGAGGTGCTTTAAATACGACAGTTTCGCCAAGGGGAGGAATTTGGGGTATAACTTTTTTATGCCAGTTCTACATTCTTATCCGCCCAGGCACAGCATTCTGATGGCAGGGCTGATGTTACTTGCACCTTTGTTGTGACATCACAGAATGAGATGGAACTGGCAGGATGATGGCCCTCAGCAGTTCTGCCTAACATAAAGCATGTCTGAATAAAGCAGGTGATTCTGCCATGCAACAGGCATTAGTGGGGCCCACAGTGACATTTCCCACTAGTATAAAGTGGCAAATTATCAAAGGAATACAGCAGGAGGCAATTTTCTTTTTCAGCTACTTCAGTGGAGACATTCTGTCAGTGTCTAGCATTCAGGTACTTGAGTAAGCTTAAACATTTTTTGGTTCTTTCTGATGGCCCATTCTCAACACCCTCTTGTTCACCTTACTCCCATCCCTGAAACAGAGCACCCCTTTCCCCCTTCCACCACCCCCTCCCCCCCCCCCCCGCCCCCCAGGATTTACATCAAATAAACTGCTGGCATTACCGCTGTCATAAATTGCTCTTGAGGTAACTGCTGAGCTGGCCTACATGGCTGGATTTCTTCACTTGAGGGCCAAGGCCCAGTTTTGGACAAGTCTCAGGCCTCCACCCTCTGGTGCTGCTATAAGCAGAACAACTATTTCAGGTGCAAAATTGGTTCTAAATGAATTTACCCTCAACTCTGACTTTCATCAATGCTGTGATCAGCTAGTTTAGCGCCCTACACCATGCGGATGATATACAATAAACCTAAAACACAATGCAGATGTTTTTCAGCTAAGAATATATCAGGAGCAGAGTTTTTATTTAACTTTAATCTCATGAATTTAAATATCTTCATTTGCACCATTATTTTTCAGTGATATGCTGCAGTGTGAAAAGTTGCATAAATCCAGGAATTCATGATTGCCATTGACCAGGAGGAGCTATGGAATTCATTTTTCAGTTTTAGCAAGGATATTGGCAGAGTGATGCAGAAGTCCCAGGAAGTTATAGTACACCATGAATTTTGGCGCTACTCACTTGCACCATAATTTCCTGGGATTTTTGCTTTGGAAAACAAATGGAAAACCGTAGATGCTTAGATACAATGGTGCAAGTCTTCAGGAAATGCAGGATCTCTATTTAGTGCAACCTGGTAATACTATTTTAGATATGCTGCAATATATTTGGGTACTTTGTTGCCATCTCTGATTCCTAAAGCACAAATGCAAAATCTCAACATTTGGGCTGGGTATTGTGCGACAAGTGGCTCAACTCTTGATTGCCTGAAGCCTTTCCACCATCTAAAAGGAACAAATCAGGTGTATCATGGAGTACTCCTCACTTGCCTGTTTGAGTGCAGCTCTAACAACATTTAATTAGCTTGACACCATCCAGGACAAAGCAACCCACTTGATCAGCACCACATCCAACTTAAACATTCGCTCCATCCACCACCTGTACACCGTGACATCATTGTTTACCATCTGCAAGATGCACTAGAGAAATTCACCAAGTCTTCTTCAACAGCACCTCCCAAATCTGTGACCTTTACCACCTAGAAAGACAAGGGCAGCAGGCACATAGGAACAACAACATCACCAAGTTACCCTCCAAGTCATATCTCATCCTGACTTGGAAATATATCACCATTCCTTCATCATCACTAGGTCAAAATCCTGAAACTCTCTATCTAATCACTTGGGAGTACCTTCCCCACACAGACTGCAGCAGTTCAAGAAGGTGGCCACCACTTTCTCAAGAGCAATTACGGATAGCCAATCAATGCTGCCTTTGCAGGTGATGCCCACATCCCATGAATGAACTAAAAGAAAAATTGCCTGAGCACACACCCAAAGCAGAGTCCTGCCTGGATGGATCAGTGCTGAATTTGCCACTTCAGCTAGGAATTCAGAAGCAGCGCAGACCAAGCATCCTGAACTCCATGCCCAATCCTCTGATCTGTGCTCCTGCCAAGTTCGGCTGCAGGCTCATTGTTAACGCATTTTTCTGTAAGTTCACTAACCTGCTAATTGTGTAAAATCATGGTCAATTTCCAGTATGAGTGCACCCACTGCAGAGCCTGGCTATCGGGAACAGACTTTGAAATTTGATCATAGACTACACTGATACACGCTGCAGGAATAAGGTTCTGTGCCAGGAACATGCTATCACAACATGTCCCACATTATCAGCTGAATGCTTAATTCTGTACTGCATATTTGTATTTAAATGCTCTGTGCTATTTTAAAGAAGGATTTATTTTAAACAGGTTAATGCCTGTGTTAAAATACAGAATATAGGAATTTGATACAAATACATTTAAACACTAACATGAAAATAGTCCACAGTGTAATTTTCAGCTTCTACAATCTTAGTTTTCTTTGTATGCCAAAGAATAATTCCAAGGTAAACAGCAATACATCACTATTCAATATATTTTTCCAATTTATCCATTCATCTACTTTTTAAAATCCATGTCTGTACTAAACAACCTGCCCCTCTGCTGCCACAAGCAAAACTTTCCAAGATGCATTAGAGGCAGCAAAGACTTGAGCAATTTAACTCATTGAGTTTTAATTAACGGTGAAAAACATTTACCATCATCTTCTGTTGTCCATTTTTCACTGTCATCGAAATGAGCATCAGCTCCAAGACCAGGTCCAGGTGCAAAGGCATGAGCCAGAGTTCCCGAGGGTCCATCAAATGGAGCACCATCACCATGCTCTAGCAAGAAGAATTGAACAAATATGTTGGCAAAGAATAACTGGCAGCTAAACATGCTTGTTTGAATATATGAAATAAAGTGAATGTTGGCCAATCAGCAGTTGTACTGATACCGCCTTTTACTCCATATTTGTTTAGTTAATGGAATGTAAATTCACCAGCGGCTGAGGTGGGATTTGAATGCATGTCTCTGGATCATTAGTCTGGGACTCCAGATTCGAAGACCAGTAACATAACCAATACACTCTAGTACCATATGCACCTGTAGCATTACAATCTGTCCTTTTTTTGTGCACAGATGCTGACTGGTTTACCCAATATTTACAGCAATTTCTGTTCTTATTTCAGATTTCCAGCATTTACAGTCTTTTAATATTATTGTTTGAACATACCATCAACAGTGAAGAGAATTTCAATGTCTGCGTTGGATGTTGTTTTTGTAAATGACAATGGAGTAACATCACTCCAAATTTGTAAAGCCTTCTTTATAGAATCATCCACATCCTCCTGCGATATGTCAGTTGTATATTGAGTTATCCTGTGTAGAGACAATGTCGATTACATCACTATTCTTACAAAAACTGAAGGATAATTATGCCCACCGTACACATTTGTTTCTGAGATCAATGTTTGCCCTTCAGAAAACAACTCGCCACCTGCTTCAGTCGCTTTACAGTGACAAACATTAGCATCCAATCGGCTGGTGGACTGGGCAGAGGGGATTGGCAGAGGGTAGTGTTCAGTTGGCAAGTTGCAGGGGGAGCACGATGTGAATCACTGAGCAAGAATGAGGAAAAATTCTGACAGGAGAACTAGTTCCTGGTTTGCTTCAAATGCTGAGCCCAGGGACTTAGACCTCAAAGGGCCTGCCTGCAAATTTAGTTTGGAGGTTCAGCAGAAGCACCCTATAAATTAATATGAGATTGTGCCAAACAGCATGAATGACATCTATGAATGAAACCAATCTGCATTTATACAGTGCTGCATGACTGTCTGACTGAGCTGCAGAACACTATGGATGCCAAGGTCTTCTACAGCAGGCCCTCTTGGCTAAGCTCCTAAACTCAGATAAAACTATTGGTTGTGTGTTTGGAATTCCTCCATGGCGCATTGTAAAATTAGATTCAATAAATCTGATAATTTGTGGGCTAGCATTCAGAAAATGATAATGAAAGCTGCTGGATTGGTGTAAAATCCCAACTAGTTCACTGATATTCTTCACCCCTACACATTACACGATTGCAGTCTCACAGTATGAGCTGGATGTTGTTGAGGTCTCGTTGTCGGAATCCGTGGCAGTGGGGACCAGAAGATCGTACCAGCAGTGGCCCACCACCGAGTCCAAAGCCGGAGGTGTCAGGACTGATCTTCCCGGCAGCTGCAAGGCTCCATAGTGTTCCCCCCACCGACCCCTCTCCCACTCCAACACTGGGTGATGGGAACCGGCTTTACATATGTAAATGAAGAACGTTAATAAGTTTAAATAAAATTCACACTGATCTTACCTGCTGCCCGGGATCTTCCGAGTGGCAGCTGGCACTCAAGCACCTTCACTTACCCCTCCAGGGAAAGCTGGTTGCACTGAGGTGGAGAAGGGGGGTACTTAAGATTTCCAGTGTAGTTGGGGGGTGGGGGGGGGTCGGTGGTGTAGCGTCAAATGTGCATTAATAGTGCACAGAGGGAAGGGGGGCAAGGGGGACCTCTGCACTTTGAACTGTTTCGAGGGATAGAGGTCAAGTCTTGCATGTAAGTCTTTTGTGGGGGGAAAGGGCAACTATTATTTGTAAGTGTTATTGGGAGCAAAGGGGCGATAGTTTTATTGTGGTGCACTGGCGGGGGGAACAGGGTTTTAAATATTTAAATTTAGTGGCAGGTCTGGCTGCCCTTTAAAAATGGCGCCAGCCAAAGTGCATAGGCAGCTGACGCCGTTGCCGGTGTTACAGAGCTTGCCACCACCACATGATTCGGCAGGGGGGAGGGGGCTGTAGCCCGACCAGCATATTATTTTGGGCTGTCATGTGTTTCGCATTTTTTTCTCCTGCGGCCGCTCCCGGTGGCGGAAGAATAAAATTCAGCCCGAAGTGTAATTCATAAAATTTGGATGAACTGGAACACTGTATCACAAGAACCCATTTTGCAGAAGGCGGAATAAGAGTAGTTGTGGAGAAATGCACTGACATTCATTGATCTTGATGTAAGGATGAGGTAAATGGTGAGAGATTTGTGCTTTTCAGTGTATATTTTAATTCATTCATGGGATGTGGGCGTTGCTGGCTAAGCCAGCATTAATTGCCCATCCCTAATTGACCTTGAGGAGGTGGTGGTGAGCTACCTTCTTGAACCGCTGCAGTCCATGTGGGGTAGGTACACCCACAGTGCTGTTAGGAAGGGAGTTCCAGGATTTTGACCCAGCGACAGTGAAGGAACGGCGATATAGTTCCAAGTCAGGATGGTGTGCGATTTGGAGGGGAACTTGCAGGTGGTGGTAATCCCATGCATTTGATTAGCAAGTTTGCAGACGACACTAAGATTGGTGAAGTAGCAGATAGTGAAGGGGACTGTCAGAGAATACAGCAGAATATAGATAGATTGGAAAGTTGGGCAGAGAAATGGCAGATGGAGATCAATCGGGGCAAATGCGAGGTGATGCATTTTGGAAGATCCAATTCAAGAGTGAACTATACAGTAAATGGAAAAGTCCTGGGGAAAATTGATGTACAGAGAGATTTGGGTGTTCAGGTCCATTGTTCCCTGAAGGTGGCAACGCAGGTCAATAGAGTGGTCAAGAAGGCATACGGCATGCTTTCCTTCATCGGACGGGGTATTGAGTACAAGAGTTGGCAGGTCATGTTACAGTTGTATAAGACTTTGGTTCGGCCACATTTGGAATACTGCGTGCAGTTCTGGTCGCCACATTACCAAAAGGATGTAGATGCTTTGGAGAGGGTGCAGAGGAGGTTCACCAGGATGTTGCCTGGTATGGAGGGCACTAGCTATGAAGAGAGGTTGAGTAGATTAGGATTATTTTCATTAGAAAGACGGAGGTTGAGGGGAGACCTGATTGAGGTGTACAAAATCATGAGAGGTATAGACAGGGTGGATAGCAAGAAGCTTTTTCCCAGAGTGGGGGATTCAATTACTAGGGGTCACGAGTTCAAAGTGAGAGGGGAAAAGTTTAGGGGGGATATGCGTGGAAAGTTCTTTACGCAGAGGGTGGTGGGTGCCTGGAACGCGTTGCCAGCGGAGGTGGTAGACGCGGGCACGATAGCGTCTTTTAAGATGTATCTGGACAGATACATGAATGGGCAGGAAGCAAAGAGATACAGATCCTTAGAAAATAGGCGACATGTTTAGATAGTGGATCTGGATCGGCGCAGGCTTGGAGGGCCAAAGGGCCTGTTCCTGTGCTGTAATTTTCTTTGTTCTTTGTTCTTGTTCTGTTTGCTGCCCTTGTCCTTCTCATTGGTAGAGGTCACAGGTTTGGAAGGTGCTGTATAAGGAGCCTTGGTGCGTTGCTGCAGCGCATCTTGTAGATGGTACACACTGCTACCACTGTGTGTCGGAGGTAGAGGGAGTAAATGTTTATGGATGGAGTGCCAATCAAGTGGGCTGCTTTGTCCTGGATGCTGTCGAGCTTCTTGAGTGTTGTTGGAGCTGCACCCATCCAGGCAAGTGGAGAGTATTCCATCATACTCCTGACTTGTGCCTTGTAGATGGGCTTATTTTGGACAGGCTTTGGGGAGTCAGGAGGTGAGTTACTGGCCACAGGATTCCTAGCCTCTGACATGCTCTTGTAGCGACAGTATTTATATGGCTAATCCAGTTCAGTTTCTGGTCAATGGGTAACCCCCTAGGATGTTGATAGTGGGGGATTCAGTGGTTGTAATGCCATTGAACATCAAGGGGAGATGGTTAGATTCTCTCTTGTTGGAGATGATCATTACCTGGCACTTGTGTGGTACGACTGTTACTTGCCACTTATCAACCCAAGCCTGCATATTGTCCAGGTCTTGCTGCATTTCTGCAGGGACTGCTTCAGTATTTGAGGAGTCACGAATGGTGCTGTACATTATGCAGTAATCAACGAACATCCCCACTTCTGACCTTGTGATTGAAGAAAGGTCATTGATAAAGCAACTGAAGATGGTTGGGCCTAGGACACTACCCTGAGGAACTCCTGCAGTGATGTCCTGGAGCTCAGAAGATTGACCTCCAACAAACACAACCATCTTCTTTTGCGCTAGGTATGACTCCAACCAGTGGAGAGTTTTCCCTCTGATTCCCATTGACTTCAGTTTTTCTAGGGCTCTTGATGCCATACTCGGTCAAATGCTGCCTTGATGTCAAGGGCAGTCACTCTCATCTCATCTCTTGAGTTCAGCTCTTTTGTCCATGTTTGACCCAAGGCTGTAATGAGGTCAGGAGCTGAGTGGCCCTGGCAGAACCCAAAGTGAGCATCATTGAGCAGTTGATTGCTAAGCAAGTGCCGCTTGATAACACTGTCGATGACACCTTCCATCACTTTACTGATAATTGAGAGTAGATTGATGGGGCGGTAATTGGCCGGGATGGACTTGTCCTGCTTTTTGTGTATAGGACATACCTGGGCAATTTTCCACATTACTGGGTAGATGTCAGTGTTGTAGCTGTACTGGAACAGCTTGCTAGGGGTACAGAAAGTGCTGGAGCACAGATCTTCAGTACTATTGCCAGAATATTGTCAAGGCCCATACCCTTTGCAGTATCCAGTGCCTTCAGTCATTTCTTGATATCATGCTGAGTGAATCGAATTGGCTGAAGACTGGTATCTGTGATGCTGGGGACTTCAGGAGGAGGCCGAGATGGATCATCAGCTGAGCACTTCTGGCTAAAGATTGTTGCAAATGCTTCAGCCTTGTCTTTCGCATTGATGTGCTGGGCTCCCCCATCATTGAGGATGGGGATATTTGTAGAGGCACCTGCTCCAGCTATTTGTCTAATTATCCACCACCATTCATGGCTGGATGTAGCAGGACTGCAGAGCTTAGATCTGATCCGTTGGATTGCTTAGCTCTGTCTATCGCATGCTGCTTATGCAGTTTGGCATGCAAGTAGTCCTGTATTGTAGCTTCACCGGGTTAACACCTCATTTTGAGGTATGCCTGGTGTTGCTCCTGGAATGCCCTCCTGCACTCTTCATTGAACCAGGGTTGATCTCCTGGCTTGATGGTAATGGTAGAGTAGGGGATATGCCGGGCCATGAGGTTACAGATTGCGGTTGAGTACAATTCTCCGCTGCCGATGGCCCACAGCGCCTCATGGATGCCCAGTTTTGCATTGCTAGATCTGGACGAAATCTATCCCATTTAGCAAGGTGGTAGTGTCACACAACACGATGGAGGGTATCCTTAATGTGAAGGCAATACTGTCATGGACATATGCATCTGCGGCAGGCAGATTGGTGAGGACAAGGTCAAGTATGTTTTTCCCTCTTGTCGGTTCCCTCACCACCTGCTGCATACCCAGTCTAGCAGCTGTGTCCTTTAGGACTCAGCCAGCTCAGTCAGTCGTGTTAAAACCGAGCCACTCTTGATGATGGACACTGAAGTGCCCCACCCAGAGTACATTCTGCACCCTTGCCACCCTTTGTGTTTCCTCCAAGTGGTATTCAACATGGAAGAGTACTTATTCATCAGCTGAGGGAGTGTGGTAAGTTGTAATCACCAGGAAGTTTCCTTGCCCATGTTCGTCCTGATGCCATGAGACTTCATGGGATCTGGCGTCAATGTTGAGGACTCCCAGGACAACTCCCTCCTGACTGTATACCACTGTGCCGCCACCTCTGCTCTATGTGTCCTGCCGGTGGGACAGGATAGACCCAGGATGGTGATGGTGGTGTCTGGTATTTTTAGTTTATTTTATTTTATTTCAAGATACAGCACTGAAACAGGCCCTTCGGCCACCGAGTCTGTGCTGACCAACAACCATCCATTTATACTAACCCTACACTAATCCCATATTCCCTATCACCCACCTACACTAGGGGCAATTTACAACGGCCAATTTACCTATCACCTGCAAGTCTTAGGATGTGGGAGGAAACCGGAGCACCCGTCGAAACCCCAAGCAGACACAGGGAGAACTTGCAAACTTCGCATAGGCAGTACCCAGAATCGACCCTGGGTCCCTGGAGCTGTGAGGCTGTGGTGCTAACCATTGCGCCACTGTGCCGCCCATATGATTCCGTGAGTATGACTATGTCAGGCTGTTGCTTGACTGGTCTGTGGGACAGCTCTCTCATCTTTGCCACAAGACCCCAGATGTTAGTAAGGAGGACTTTGCTGGGTCGACAGGGCTGGGTTTGCCATTGTCGTTTCCGATGCCAAGGTCGATGCCGGGTGGTCTATAGTGGGCACATGTACAGATGATTCGTCCATTGAGATATTACATGCACTTAAATTAAGTGGTTGTACATTAGAAGGTGTCTTAAGATTCTTTGGTGAGTAAAAGTTCTGCAATTCTTCTGACATATTTAAAGAAGTATTACATGGTTTACAACAAATACAGATTCCTCGAAGACAGAAAACACCAACAGGAAAGGTGAATCAACCGTGGCTAACAAAAGAAGTTAAGGATTGCAATAAGTCAAAGGAAATGGCTTATTAGGTCGCCAGAAATAATGGTAAGCCCAAGATTGGGATCAATTTAGAGTCCAGTAAAGGAGGACCAAGAGGTTGATAAAGTAAGGGAAAAGAAATTATGAATGCAAGCTAGCTCGGAACATAAAGGCAGACTGTAAAAACTTCTTTAGGTATGTAAAAAGGAAACGATTAGCAAGAATGAATGTTGGTCCATTGCAGGAGGAGACAGGAGAGTTTGTGGTGGAGCATGAAGTGGAGAGACTAAACAATTACTTGATGTCTGTCTTCATGGAGGAAGACACAGAAAATTTCCCAGAAATACTAGGGAACCAAGGGACTTGTAAAAATGAGGAACTGAAAGTAATTCGAATCAATAAAGAGGTAATGCTTGAAAAATTAATTGGATTGAAAGTTGATATAGCCCCTGGAGCAGATGAGCTACCTAGAGTATTGAAGGAGGTGGCTGTAGAGATAATGGATGCATTGGTGGTTATCTTTCAAAATTCTATAGATTCTGGAAGGGTTTTTGCTGACTGGAAAGTAGCAAATGTAACCCCACTATTTAAGAAGGGAGCGAGAGAGAAAACGGAGAACAATAGACCTGTTAGTTTGACATCAGTAGTAGGAAATTGTTAGAATCTATAATAAAAGATGACTGGACATTTGGAAAATCATGATATGATTGGGCAGAGTCAACATGGATTTATGAAAGGGAAATCATGTTTGACAAATCTGTTGGTGTTTTTTGAGGATGTTACTTATAGCATAGATAAAGGAAAACGAGTGGATGTTGTAAATTTGGATTTTCAGAAGGCTTTTGAAATGGTCCCACACAAGATTAACAAAATTAGAGCACATGGGATTGAGGGTAATATACTGCAATGGATTGAGAATTGGTTAACAGATAGAAAGTAGAGAGCAGCAATAAATGGGTCATTCTCAGAATGGCAGGCTGTTACTAGTGGGGTACCGTAAGGGTCAGTGCTTGGGCCACAGCTGTTCACAATCTATATGAGTGATTTGGATATGGGAACCAATTGTAATATTTCCAAATTTGCTGATGACACAAAATTAGGAGGGAATGTAAGTTGTGAGGAGGATGCAAGGAGGCTTCAAGGGGATTTGGATAGGCTTGGTAATTGGGCAAGAACATGGCAGATGGACTATAATGTGAATAAGTGTGAAGTGATCCACTTTAGAGTCTTTGGTAGAAAAAATAGAATGGCAGAGTTTTTCTTAAATGGCGAGAAGTTGGGAAGTGTTGATGTCTAAAGAGACCTGGGTGTCCTTGTTCACAAGTCACGAAAGGCTAGGATGCAGATGCAGCAAGCAATTAAGAAGGCAAATGGTATGTTGGCCTTCATTGCAAGGGCATTTGAGTACAGGAGTAACGGTGTATTGCTTCAATTGTATAAAGCCTTGCTGAGACTGCACCTGGAGTATTGTGTACAGTACTTAGCTAAGTAAGGATATACATGCCATAGAGGGAGTGCAATGGAGGCTCACCAGACTAATCCCTGGGATGGTGGGATTGTCTTATGAGGAGAGATAGCAGAAACTGGGCCTGTATTCTCTAATGTTTTGAAGAATAAGAGGTGATCTCATTGAAACTTACAAAATTCTTTCAGAGCATGGTAGGGTAGAGGTGGAGAGGATGTTTCCTCTGGCTTGTGAGTCTAGAACCAGGTGACACAGTCTCAGAATAAGGGGCAGGCCATTTAAGACTGAGATGAGGAGGAATTTCTTTCCTCAGTGGGTGGTGAATCTGTGGAATTCTCTGCCCTAGATGGCTGTGGAAGCTCAATCATTGAGCATGTTCAAGACAGAAATCAATAGATTTCTGGATACTAATGACATCAAGGGATATGGGGATAGTGGGGAAAAATGGCGTAGAGGTAAATGATGAGCCATGATCCGGTTGAATGGTGGAGCAGGCTCAATGGGCCGAATGGCCTGTCCTGCTCCTATTCCTATGATCCTATGATAACTTTTGGTTTGTAGCTCTGTCCTCTTCTGTCATTAATAAAGGCTAGCTCTCATTTACATTGTGGGGAAGGGGCTTGCATGGTCACACACATGTGATTTAGAATGACCTGAACTTTGGGGAAACCTGACAAATAGTACATTATTGTTTTAAATGCTGGTTTGCATAGGGAAAATAATGAAATCCATGCCTAGGTAAATAATGCAACAGTCACACACAAGAGTCAGCTATGAAATTCAAGTTTCACAGCTACCTCCTGCTGTTGGTTAGAAAGAGCAGCAGCAAAAAAGCTCAAGGCAATGATCACCCTGACAGCCATTGACAAAACTGCCCTTGCTCTACAAAGAGTTTTGATGATATGGCTATATGAATCTGTCCATTTCTGTCACAGCCTCACTGAAAGATTGAGATCTTCCCATACAGATCTCTTTCACAATGTCCAGGTATAATTACCTTGGCCTGTATATTATGGGATGAGGAGCAGGGAACGGATGGCTACATCTTGAACACCGAAGCTGCAACTGCACTTGGTGTGTATGTTCTTTAGATCGTCCTCTTGCTCCTACAGAACAAGTAGAATCAGTGGTTTGCCCAGTGAGATACACATTTGCACCACTGTATTTCTGGATGTTTAGAGATTAGGTGCAGTTTTAACAAATTAACGTCCTCCAAAGAAGCACATAAACTGACAATTTGCTATATGACTTTGTAAAAGCTTTTTTTCCAACTCTTACCAAGCAAGCTGCCTTTTAGATTATTCAAATGGCTAAATGCACATGGAAACCAGTGACCCTTTACAAGAGTACTGAGCAACTGAAACACAGTTCAGAGGCTCTGGTTGCATTGAAGCCATTGGTTGTTTAACATAATTTTCTGGGTCTCAATATGCCTGCCCATGCCAAGTGTGCAGGCACTCAGTGCCACATGTTCTACCCAGCTGCAGAACAGTGCGCTGAGCAAAATGGGCACAGAGTAAATCCAGCGCCTAAACAATGGATAAGATGTGTCATTTGTGCCTGATGCACTGTGATTGAGACTGATCCTCACAGCATTGACCAATGTTACTGAATGAACAGGACATGTCACATAACCAAGATTTATACCTGTAGGTGATTTCATTCTTTTCAAACTTAGGGCTCCTTGGAAAAACTTTGAACTCTTCGAAATCAATCACTCCACATCGAGGACGGTTACTTGAATCCATTGTTCCATTGACCAGGTTTCCAGTTATTTTAAGAGTATAAGTTTTCTGTGTTACCTGGATGCAAGAAAAATGTTTATTTTCATGTGATACTATTTCATTCCCTTTCTTTTATTGGCATTAGAGATTGAAATTCCTTTTTAAACGGAAAATAGATGTTGCCTCTTTTTATCCAGAATTAGCAACCCAATAACAAAATCATAAAGACATATGACTTTGAAAAGTGGGATTTTTGAGACTGTAATTTTGTGAGTGGGTTGTTATTTTTGGATAAACAGCCATTCTCCTGTCTTTTATTAAAGTAAAAACTTCTCCCCAATCATTATATTGTCTAAATAAATACATATGCTAGTTTTAAGTGATTTCCTAAAAGTTAAACATTTTAATATTTTCTTAGCAGCAATTTATTTTCAACCCCTTTTATACATGGAAGCTAAATCTTTCAATAAAAGCCACTGGGCTCAAAATTCAAATGTGCAGTAGGTCTATCTGGCTTCCCCAGGGGAAGGCGGCACTGCTGGCCACTACCTGTCCAGCTCTGGCGGCGTTCTCCAGGGAGAAGAGCGCGTGCAGCTGTGTGTCCTGCGTGCACTCAAACACGTTGAATCGATGCGATCCTGAAGTCACACAGCCCAACCGGCTGATTTGATGCCAAGGTCCCACATTTGGACAATGTAAGACCTGGCAACACCTGGTTTGCACACACAAAGACTGCAAGAGGTGTCGGGGCGGGGCATCTAGGTCTGCAGCATGATAAGGAGATTTAATAGAGGCTGCAGAGAGAGCTCTGCGCCGTATTCTCTGCCAAGTTGGAGCCAAAGTCCTCTGTGCTCCTTGATTGTGATATCACGCTGTCTGACAAGTCAGCCAATGCACACAGCATCTTGGTGTGCATTCACATTCGGTGCTCTCCTTTATGCCATAAGTGACATCGGATGTTACAGGCCCCGACACATCTGGGAGCATGGTGCAGAGAACCATCTCTTCCACAGGGCCTAGGAGATGCAGATGTCCTTGTGCCCTTACCGGCTTTGATCTGCTCCCTTCTATTGTGTGCCACTCTGTCGTGCAAGAGAGAGGTTGTAATGTCACTGATTCGTGGGAATCTCTTGCCCGAGACTGCCCAAAATGGAGAAGAAGCATGCGCAAAGGTGCCAGCCAGTTCGAACAACATCGACATGCCCAGGCAGCAGCCAAGTGCGAACAGCGGAAGGAGTGTACGGAATTTCAAGCATTCCATTCACTCGCTTTACCAAACACCACTTGCCCCACCTGTGGCAGAGTGTGCGGATCCAGAATTAAACTATTCAGTCACCTGAGGACCCACAACCCTTAAGTGGAAGAAAATCATCCTCTTTCCTGAGGGACTGCCTAATTGAGAAGAGTAATGTCAGTGTCTGTGTAGCACCCTGTTTGGGTGATGAGTCTGCCATAGCTGAACAGCTGGATGCATGTGGAAGCAGTAAGATGTGGGCGTGCAGCTGTCAGCATTGGTTGTCGTGTGAGGGTGAGGTGGAATATGTGGATGATAGGTATGAATCCTGAGTGCCAAGGAGAGCTGCGGGTGAGTGATGGGGATTGTTGTGCATTGAGTGCTGTGAGAGGTCGGTGGTGCCGTGGGTAGGAGATGTCATGTGAAGATCCATTCACTGACGTTGACCACCCACAATAGGTTGTATTACACCTCTTGTGGTACTGCTGCCAGGTCCTCTGGGCCAGACTCTGGGAGTTAACCCTTCTGGCCACATGCGCCCGCTCCCTTCTGAGGGTGATCCCCAAGGACTTCCTGGCTCCCCACAGGACTTAGCCATCTCTCTTCCTGCCCACCTGCACCACTAATGCCTCCAGCGCTGCATCCATCTCTATGGATCCTCTGTATACCCTGGTGTTCAGTTTCCACAAATTTCCATTGCAGCAATCTTTCTGTCCAGCTTCTCATTAAGAGACAGCCTGCCTCTATGGATGAGCAGGCAGCCCGTATGATGTGATTGGCAAACAATGTTGCTGGGACCTCCTGCTGTATGCAGAGCTCGCTGGCAGTGTTATGGAGCAAAGATCAGAGTTGGAGGCACATCAGCTAGCAGCATAATCATTCGGATGAGGTGACTACATGAATTCTGTGTCTTACCCACCTTTATCTGAATGGGCATGGACACATCACAAATTGTGATTCCCCGTGCCCGAGAATTGGAGCAGATGAAATTTTAACCCCTTACTGTGTAACTGACCATTGCTTTAAATCACTTCAGGTGATTCACTGGTGCTCCAATTGATCTTTTATTCTCTGACTCTTTCCCAATGAGCCCCAAGGGCTGAACTTTTGCTTTGGATGCAGGAAACAGGAGCTAGGGCTATTTCTGGGCCCTGAACCCTCCCCTGTGGGGGGCGAAACTGTCACTGGTTGGATCTTTGACTGGAGACAGGCTCTATGTCCAATTAAGGGTGGCGGGCATGCTCTCGAAGCTGAAATGCCAATCTGAGGCCATCCAGCTTTAGAGGAGCACCCAGCTGCAGTAAAAGGTAAGTAACTGAGAGGGCGTTTCAACAGGAAGGTGTCCTCTCAGACATTTTTTAAAAATGTAATTAAGAAGTACAAAAACACGAAGGCCCACTTTGGGGGGAGGATGGAATCCCTCTACAGGGCGGCCTTTGGCTGCATCTGCACCCAGGCAGGCAGGGAGGGCTTGTAAGCCTGTCTGAAGAATTGGCACATCGGCCTGCTGCTAGGTTCCCACTTCCAGGCTGTTGAACTGTCCCCACACCCCGTTTTGTCAGGAAACTGGAGAAACTGGAAAATTCCAATTGGCCACCATTATTTACCCTTAACATGGCTCTTGGAGCAGGTGGCCTTTCTGGGCCCCAAACCCACCTTGCCCAAAATGGCCAACGCCAGGAGCAGGATCAGGAAACTGGCATGGCAGGCTATGCCTGTACTTTTGGGCCCTGTCTGCCACCGTTCCTGGACTCAGTGGGGACCAATACTCTTCCCCAAGGCTCTCTAGAGTTATTTCCCAGTATGTTTACTCATCATATCATTGTTATCCTCCTCTCATTGACTAGCTCCTGTTCTGTCAATAATTTCACTCTATATTTTCAGCTTCCTTTAAATTGCACGTCCTTAGAGCTCACAACCTCTGTCCTTTTCACAGTGCAGTAGTTAAATCACTACTTCCTCATCTACTCCAAACCCAAAAATGAGACAACAAAAAAATCTTAGGGCCGACGCTCCTTTTCTCGAGCAATGTCTAGTGTCGTGCCTAATATGGCCTGAATCCACTTGCATTTCTGGGTCAGGTCAAAGCCTAGTCCAGACATTCCCATGTCACAGGCCAGCCCCCGTCAGTCATACACATTAGGAGTACGCTGGAAACTTGGACAAATACCTTGTTAATTCCTCCAGATTTGTACCCAGCCTACCTACTGCTACTTTTCAACTGGGAGATGACAATTGATCTCATTGGTAAGAAGTCCACTGGTTGTTTTTTTTTATTTGTTCGTGGGATGTAAACAATGCTGGCAAGGCTAGCATTCGTTGCCAATCCCTAATTACCTTTGAGAAGATGGTGGTGAACTGCTACAGTCCATCTGGTGTAGGGACACCCATGGTGCTGTTAGGGAGGGAGTTCCAGCATTTTGATCCAATGACAGTGAAGGAATGGCAATATAGTTCCAAGTCAGGATGGTATGTGGCTTGGAGGGGTACCTCCAGGTAGTGGTGTTCCTATGCATCTGATGCCCTTGTTCTTCTTGGTTGAAGAGGTCGCGGGTTTGGAAAGTGCTATCAAAGGTGGCTTGGAGAGTTACTGCAGTGCATCTTGTAGATAGGACACGGTGTAATGGAATCTGCGACCTACAGGACCCATGGGAAACGTCTGCAAGCTATGGTCCAAACGGATGACTTGTCAAATGCAAACCTTGGTTTGCAATGTTTGCTTCTTTTTTTTGGAACAGGCTGTACTTGCAGCCTGAAACAAACCTTTGAGTTGCAGGGATAACTAAATAAGCTGTTTGGAGACAGATAGAAAACAGAAAACAATCGGAACAGATGACCGGAGGGTGCATTGCAGGCAGGTTGGGAAAAATTAAAGGCTAGACTTAGAGTAACTGTTTAACCGGACCCAACCATACCAGACACAGGATGGTCACTGTAGGGCTCGGATAAAGGATAGTGTTGTTGGACCCATACTTTGAAACCTGTCGAGAATGGAACTGGGAAAGTTCTGGAAAAGTGTGCCGATTTGGGGAAGACCTAAACTGTGAAGTTCATGTTGAAAGAAACTGCTAAATTGTTGAAGAAAGGAGCTGAAAATCTACCTGAGGAATTTCAGGGTTGTGATGAACTGTGTGACTGTAATTTTGGGCCATACATGCTAAGTGGTCTGCCTAATAAATATGTAAGATTCAACTCTGTTGTATTTGATAGTGAGCGTGTAATTTGTAATATCTGGACCATAATGTACTGATATACTATTAATTCATGTTTAATTTATGTTGATTTTGGTTTGAGTGTTAAAACAAAATGTATTGAAGTGAAATCTCGTCCATTCGTTTCTTCTACTGGGGTCAGTCGGCAAATTCGATTCTTTTGGTTTGTTGGTCCCCATGGAGATCGTAACAAAAAATTGGGGGCTGGTGTCTGGGATTTGAACTAAGACTGGGCTGTGAAAAGGATTCACTAGAATTTTCCAGAATTTAAATGAACAACATTCCATATTTACTTTTTCGATATTTGATGGGAAAGCAACATGAGTACCTTTGATGTTCAGGCCTTTGTGGAGAACGAGGATTTCTCTTAGAGCCTTGAAACAGTTGACAAAAGATAATTTAAAGGCTATAGCAGAGAATCTAGTGGTGAGCTTAAAATCAGGGGCTAGGAAAGTGGAGATTATTGAAGAATTGGCTTCTCACTTGAAGGTGGAGAAAAAAAAGGATGTTTCTGCTAGTGTTCAGGTAGAACTTGTCAAAATTGAATGAGAAAGAGAAAGGAGGCAATTTGAACAGGAGACGCTGAGGTTGGAAAGAGAAGAAAAATAAAGCGACAAAGAAAGAGAAAACTTGAATTTGAATACGAGTTGAAAAAGAAAAGCTCAAAGTCTATAGTCATACATCAGAGTTGAAGAATGAAGATGACTCAGAGCAAACTTGTCGTATTTTTGACTTGGCAAAGAATATAGGCTTGGTACCTAAATTTAGTGATGAAGGAGTAGAAATGTACTTTGTGTCATTTGAGAACATTTCCATGAATCTGGTTTGGCCGAAATCATCTTGGACATCTTGGAATGTTTTCATAGGGAAAGCTTTGGAGGTGTACTCATCTCTTGCAGATGATCACTCAGGAGAGTATGACAGCATAAAGACTGCATTTCTCAATGCCTATGAGTTGGTAACAAGCTTACAGACAAAAATGTAGGAATTTTAAAAAGAATCAGGGCCAGACATATATGGAATTTACCGGAGAGAAGGACATGGTGTTTAACAGATGTTACAGATCGATGAAGATTGCCCAAGACTTTGAGAACCTTAGGGAAGTAATTCTAATGGAAGAATTCAAAAATAGTGTCCCTTCAGGAATAAGGTTCCACCTGGAAGAAATTGGTAAAATAAAGGATGCCACAGCAATGGCAGATGATTACAAATTGATTCAAAAAAGCAGCAGTCACAGGCCCCAATTTGGAAACT